>NC_132794.1:9192812-9805000 GCF_048418805.1 Vulpes vulpes
TTGGTAGTCAGGATATAATGCTATACAAACCAGACACAGGCTCTACTTTCATTGAACTCACAGGCTAGTTGAGGGGCAGTCATAATAGCCACTGCAGTGAAGGGATACATGCAGACTGAAAGGAGGGCAGCAAGAGAAAGAGAGATGATTCCATGATCCTATATACAAAGCCACATGGAACTACATAGAACTAATGGATCTAAATTTCTCAAGGAGCAATTTTTGAGTGGAGATATGCAGGGCAAGTAGGATTTGTTTAATTGGATGCAGAATTAGGGGAAAGAGAGTGTGTGAAGTGGGGAAGAGCATATGCAAAGATCCTGTGGCAGGAGTGGGCATGTAGTTAAAGGAAGTCTCTGACTGGAGCTCAGAGTAAGGAAGTGTCTGAGGCCCAATCATGGAGAGTGCTCTAGGCCATGCTTAAAGTTTTCTCCCTTACCTGGCCAATGGGAAGCCAAGGAAGGATTTAAGATAGAACTCTGAGTTTTGAGATCATTCTGGAAACTGTAGGGAAGAATTTAGGCCAGGGCCAAGAAGGATGCTGGGGGACTAGTTCATGAAAAAAAATAGTCTCTTGGCATTATAGGTTGTTTGCCATGGAACTGGGGAAAAGTGAAGAGGTCTGATGAGTTTAGAAGAGAAAATGGACAGAAGTTGCTGATGGGTTGGCCATGATGTGTGGGTGGGAAGTGAAGAAAATGACACTAAGGTGGACCTTCAGTTTCTACCTGGCAAAACTGGATGCAGAGAGAACCATTCACAGAGGGAGGAGACACAGGAACACAGGAAGAAGGAAGAAGCACAGAGATATCGGGAGAAGATCATTAGGGCAGATTTGGGCAAGTGGAATTTGAGATGCTTGTGTAAAGCTGATGGTTCTGGCATTCATGGGGGAGAGCTGCACTGGTGAAATAGATATTAAGGTCATTAGTGAGTGCCCAGTTGGACATTCAAAATTCTCCAGGCAGGTTCTGTTTCACTGGTGGTGATAAAGTAGGAAATTGTCCCAGATGTGCAAGTTTTAAATAGTAATTCACATGTCTAAATTCTCTGTTGATGAGAGAAGAATTGTAAGCCTCAAAGGTCTCCACTCCTATCTTTACTCATAAAAGTAACTGACATTTAATTTTTAGTCTTAAATCAGTATTTGTCTATAAGCCTTTCTGTGTCTTGGAGAAATTCCTTCCACAAATGACACCACTTCATCTCAGTCCACACTCAACAAGGAAGTAACATGGAAGCGAGCATGATGAGAGATTGAAGTCATCTGAATGGATTTAATGTGAGGCCTCTCCTGCTCCCAGATGTCTTTACTCAAGCCCCTTGGAAGAGCCTTGGCTCAGGCCCTCATGCTATATCATTAATGTCCTGTTACTAACCACAAAGGTCTTAAAAAAACAATTTCCAAATTGTTAAAAAAAAAAGCAAAATATATGCTACTTTTCAATGTCTTCAGGGATTCCTGAGCTTTTTACTATTTTGGAAAGGTTTAGTCTTGTAACAAATTATATTGGGTCACCAATATATTATTACCAATACCACCATAATTACTGATTGTCAGGCCAGACATTATGTCACTTAAACCTATTTGGTAAGTTGTGTTATTTCTTTCATTTTCCAATGAGAATACTGATGCTCTCAGAGGAGAGAGAACTAGTAAATGGCAAGATGAGGATTTGAAATGAGGTGTGTTTGACTCCAAAGTCAGTGGGCTTTAGCAGATGTGGGTCTCCCTTTGGGGACTTGACACCTATTTTATTACTTATTTTCTTATGCCTCATAGATCGTTTACTCTTTTTAGAACTATGGGCCTTTGATCCATTTTTGCTTTATTTAAACAAAATGTAGACTAGCCCTAAACAGGGTTTTGAAAGTGATCTGTCAACCTACTATTTGTCTCCTCTTTCCTGACCCAGGTCTATAAAGTATCTTGAAGACAAAAGTTGCCATATAAATGCTGTATTTTTTTAAAATTTTTTTTATTTATTTATGATAGTCACACACACACACACAGAGAGAGAGAGAGAGAGAGAGGCAGAGACACAGGCAGAGGGAGAAACAGGCTTCATGCACCGGGAGCCCGATGTGGGACTCGATCCCGGGTCCCCAGGATCGCGCCCTGGGCCAAAGGCAGGCGCCAAACCGCTGCACCACCCAGGGATCCCCAATGCTGTATGTTATCTTTTTCATCCAGGACCATGAAAGAAGCTGCTGGTTGGAGATGAACGAGCTTTTGTTTCTGCAAAGTTGAATTTTTATTTTTTAGCTGATATGTTTGGAGCCAGAACTCTTCCCTGGCAAGAAAGATAAATTCCTTGACTCTGAAAAATGACTTTGAGAGCTGGGTGGTAGGAGAGGTTAGCTATTGTGCTGGGTCCTAGTCTTAGAGGTAGCAGAATGGGAAGAGAGGAGGAGGAGGAGAGGTGCTTCTTAGATACTTGCTTCAGTTGGGAAATGGGGACATTTGATATGTGGAATCTGATATTTACCATACATGGTGTTTTTTTGCCCAGAAGGCTCTCAGAAGAATGCATTCTTGCTTTCTCTCTTGTCCACACCCATCAGTGATAATCAGCGCCACTTGGGCGATTCTGGAAGCCAGTCTAAATCAGCTACATTACTTAATAGTTTGAGGGGATGGGTAGAAGAATAGTTTCTCCATTGAAAACTATTAGAGGAATTTATAGGCTGTCGGGGTGTAATTAGCCATGAAAGATACTGGCAGGGGCATGAAACTAACATTCCTCTCTCATCCCTTGACCCTGCCTCCTTCCATAAGTGGGAGATGTTCTCCATGTCTTGGCATTCGTGTCCTTTTGTTCTGCTCTTTGAGTCTCTGCCCTGGATTAGTTTTTCTGAAGCACACAATGGCGTCCTCAACCTGTATTTCTGTGAACTCTATTAATAGCTCCTCTTTCGGCTTGCTATTCTATTTATTTCTTGAACTGCATTCAGTTAGATGTGAGCAATTGTGCCAGACAGGCTTTCTGCCATTTTGCATTCATGCAAGCTCAGACAGGGAAGGCCTAGAAACACATTTTATTAGTTAGGTACTATAGACAGTCAAGTTTGACCTAGTTGGAAGTTATCAGCATTACTTAAAAGAATAGACTTATTTACTCAAAAATTTTGAAATGTGTGTAATAACTATTTGTTTTCTTCTAGAAAAATGATGCTCACCAGAAACTAATTCTCATAGGGACTCCTGGATCATAGATATTTATCCCCCTCTTGAAACAGTACGTGTACTTAGTGGCACAGCAATGAATGTTTTAGAAGTAATGATAGTTTTGTCGTTCCACAAAAAGCTAGACCTAGAATTACCATATGACCCAGCAATTTCACTCCAAGATTTATACTCAGAAGAATTGAAAACAGGCACTGAACAAATACATGTATGTGTATGCTTACGGCAGCACTATTCACAATAGCCAAAGAGTGGAAATGACCCAAATTGCCCTCAACAGATTAACAAACAAATGAGTTGTGGTCCCTACACATAAAATAGAATATTATTCAGCCTTAAAAAGGAATCAAATATGGATACATTACTATAATATGGATGAATTTTGAAAACATGAGGCTAAATGAAAGAAGCCAGACCTAAAAGGTCAGATGTTATATGTTTCCATTTATATGATGTGTGCAGAATGGATAAACCCATGGAGATAGAAGATGCATTGGCAGTTGTCAGGGCCAGGAAGAAAGGGAAAGAGGGAGCTGACTACTTAATGAATATGGGACTTCCTTTTGGGTAATGAAAATGTCTCAGAGCTAGATAGAGGTGGTTGCACAATATTTGATCATACTAAATGTCACTAAATTATTTTCCTTAAAATGGTTTATTTGTGTTATGTGAATTTCACCTCAATGAAAAAAATAATAACTCTAGCAAACACCTACTAAGCACTTGCTATGAACCAGGCACTGTACTGGGCATTTCACATAATTCTCTCTTGAGGCTGTATAACTTCTCTGTGAGGCAGGTGATATATTCCTTCCATTTTACAGTTAAAGACTCTGACTGGGGCAACTGGTTGACTCAATTAAGCATCTGCCTTTGGCTCAGGTCATGGTTCCAGAGTCCTGGGATCGAGCCCCCCATCAGGCTCCTTGCTTGGTGGGGAGTCCAGTTTTCCCTCTCTTCTCTGCTTCTCCCCTCTTCTTGTGTTCTTACTTGCTCTCTCTCTCAAATAAATAAATAAATAAAATCTTTAAAAAAATATTAGGTAACCAAATATTAGGTAACCCTGACTGAAACCCAGAGAAGTTAAGCAAGACACTCTCCCCTGACCAGCTTTCTAAAACCTTGAATTCCTAGCGCTGAACATAGCAAGTTGGAGAAACTTGATCGGAAATAGAGTCGTTTTTCAATTCCATCAATTTTGAAAGAATGCCTCTCTGCTCTGAATTTGGACACTGGCTGGTAAGTGAGTTAGAGGCTGTGGTTCTGTGTTTAAAAGGAATGTCACAAAGAACTAGTTCTAGATATGTGCAGAGGTGGCCTTTAGAATTTTTTTTGCCAGCAAAACTTCTTGGTTGGGATCTGCTAATTAAGGGTTCTCAGGGAGCAGACAAGATGGTGTTAGGATGGACACAGGGCATCAATCAAAGTGGCATTGGGCTCTGAATTCATACTTGACTGGCCCATTGTCAAGTTTCCTTGTAAATTTTTCATTTATAAAATTTTAGTGTAAATCTCGTGGAGTCAGTGACTGGGGATTTAAGGTTCTTCAAATACGCAGAGCATGAGGTATCTGGGGTGACTTTTGCATGATCTGTTTTTCCCTGTGGTTTACTAACGTGATTTTATGAAGACTTAACTAGTAAGACCTGCCTATCGTACTGGGGTACTTTTTTCATGCTACATTCATTTACTCACTTGCTCACTCATTCGTTCACTCACTCATTCATTAATTCATTCATTCATCCATTCATTCATCCATCCATTCACTCACTCACTCACTCACTCATTCATTTAATTCACTCACTCATCTACTTACTGTCACTAGCCCCCTAGCTTACATATTCCTTAACTCATCACTCCCTCATTCCTTGATTGATGGAATCATTTAATCTGCATGAATAATACATGAAAAGTTGCTTGTAAAAATGTAAACAGTATAGAAATATATCCTGCGAGAAGTGAGAATCCTTTGGTACTGAGCTTCTGGGCTTCCCCTCCATCCTGATCTGAGTCTCAGCAGTACATCCTACTGCTCATCATTCATTGTTTGGTATGTAGGCTTCATGCCTTCTTCCAGACATTTATTATATATATAGATGAACACTGTATGGGTTTTCTGATGTTGTATATATAATCGTAATGGATTCCTGTTCTGGAAAGGCTTTTTAAAATAACAACTGTTGGGATCCCTGGGTGGCGCAGCAGTTTGGCGCCTGCCTTTTGCCCAGGGCGCGATCCTGGAGACCCGGGATCGAATCCCACGTCGGGCTCCCGGTGCATGGAGCCTGCTTCTCCCTCTGCCTGTGTCTCTGCCTCTCTCTCTCTCTCTGTGACTATCATAAAAAATAAAAAAAAAATAAAAATAAATAAAAATAAAAAAATAAAAAATAATTAAAAAAAATAAAATAACAACTGTTTTATTTTTTTGACTTTTATTTATTATTTTTTTAAATACTTTTTTTTTAATTAATTAATTAATTTATTTAGGATAGTCACAGAGAGAGAGAGAGGCAGAGACAAAGGCAGAGGGAGAAGCAGGCTCCATGCACCGGGAGCCCGATGTGGGATTCGATCCCGGGTCTCCAGGATCGTGCCCTGGGCCAAAGGCAGGCGCCAAACCGCTGCGCCACCCAGGGATCCCTATTTTTTTGACTTTTAAATCTATTTTTAAATTTTTTATTGTAATAGAATTTTGCCGGTTATTCTAGAATTCCCTTACTCCCACCAAAAGTAATCACTTTTATGGTTTTTATGGTATTAAGTTTCTTGCATATTTATGGCTTAGTTAAAAGTATGCAGCCCTACACATCATAGTTTTGCCTACTTAAAAGTTTTTATATATGAACTTGAAAAACCTGGCCCATTTGACCTGTGGACTATGCTCCAGGCTGAATTTTGCTGATTGTGCCCTCATTGTGCAGTTCAACATGCTCCTGTGTTCCCTGTCTTCCTATAAATTGACAGCCGGATCCAGAGGCAGATTCAGGATCAGCCCCTGGGATAGGTGATTATAGGTGGTGCTGTATTCTTCTGTCATGTACCTGTTCTTTTCCCTCTTATTTTTAATGTTGGAGGATATGATGCATGTCACCTAGATCCATTCATTTGTTGGAGGCTGCAGAACAGTGATGTTCTAAGACCATAACTTTGTTTTCATTTATTATCTGGAATAGTTTTAAAAGGATATACTTCCTTTTATCCACTATTTGGTTGCCTAATAGTTTATACATATTGGAAAGTAAGATACATGTTTGATAGTTTCCTTTACTTAGTTTTCTTTCTTTTAAAAAAATGTATTTATTTATGAGAGAGAGAGAGAGAGAGAGAGAGAGAGAGAGAGACAAGGAGCAGAGAGAGGAGCAGGGGGAGAGGGGAGGCAGGGAGTCTCACTGGGCTGAATCCAAGGACTCTGGGGTCATGACCTGAGCCGATGCTTAACCAACTAAGCCACTCAGGTACTCCTTTTTACTTAAGTTTTCAAGATCATGTACTGGTTCTTTGTCATCCTCAAAAGTTTACCTGTTAGGTTTTTCAAACATGTCATCATGAGCTCATAGGTTTAAATATACTTGATGAATTCCAATTTCTTGTAATTCTCATCCTTATGGAAGTCACATTGTCCTATCTGTGAGTTAGAGAAGCTCTTCCACTTAGACCTCTGTGATCAGCTGCTCTCGTATCTCCTTGACATGATTCTAGAACTGGGTTGGCCTTTGTTTCTAGGCTTTCTCAGTGGACAGAGCTAAGAAAACACGCATACATACACAGACAGACAAACTCTGTCTCTCTCACCACCTCTCTGTCATCTGTCTAGAAGCAGATAAAATGCCATATCAGTTCACACTAATTCCTTTAAATTTTTTTAAAATTTAAATTCAATTTAATTAACATATAGTGTGTTATTAGTTTCAGGGGTAGAATTTAGTAATTTATCAGTTGCATATAACACCAAGTGCTCATCACATCAAGAGCCCTCCTTAATGCCCATCACCCAGTTTAGAAATGGACAGAAATGATGAACAGACATTTCTCTAAAGAAGACATACAAATGGCCAACAGACACATGAAAAAATGCTCAACGTCACTTGGCATCAGGGAAATACAAATCCAAACCTCAGTGAGATACCACCTCACACCAGCCAGAATGGCTAAAATTAACAACACACCAATTTCTCTAAAAAATTTTTTTCCTTTTATTTAAATTCAATATGCCAACATATAGTATAATACCCAGTGCTCATCTAATCGTGTGTCTCCTTAATAACCCATCACCCAGTTAGCCCATCACCCCACCCATCTCCCCTTATGCAACCCTTTGTTTGTTTCCCAGAATTAGGAGTCTCTCATGGTTTGTCTTCCTCTCTAATTTTTCCCCATTCAGTTTCCCTCCTTATTTATGGTCCCTTTCACTGTTTCCTATATTCCACATATGAGTGAGACCATATGATAATTGTCTTTCTCTGATTGACTTATTTCACTCAGCATAATGCCCTCCAATTCCATCCACATCAAAATAAATGGTAGGTATTGGTCCTTTCTGATGACTGAGTAATATTCCATTGTATATATACCACATCTTCTTTATCCATTCATCTGTCAATGGACATCTTGGCTCCTTCCACAGTTTGGCTGTTGTGGACATTGCTGCTATGAACATTGGGGTGCAGGCCATCTGTTTCACTACATCTGTGTCTTTGGGGTAAATACCTAGTAGTGCAATTACTGGGTCATAGGGTAGCTCTATTTCTAACTTCTTGAGGAACCTCCACATTGTTTTCCAGAGAGGCTGCACCAGCTTGTGTTCCCACCAACAATGTAAAAGGGTTCCCCTTTCTCCACATCCTTGCCAACAGTTGTCTTGTTAATTTTAGCCATTCTTATGGGTGTAAAGTAGTATCTCATTGTAGTTTTGATCTGTATTTCCCTGATGGCAATTGATGAATAAAACACCAACTTCTAATTCAAATTAAAGACTACAGCGTTTTTACTTTACCTCCTCTATATTACATCTGTATCTCCCCTCTTTCACACCAAAAATCTAGTTCCCACGTATATAGGATTAAACTATCCCATAATTACTTACTTTATCCCTTGGTATAAACACAACAGTCTCAGAATAACAACATAATACTATTACCACCAATCATGATTCCTCAGAACAGTTAACTGTATTACATATGCTATTTCTTGTCTCTCCATTATTTTATGGCTTTACTACATCCTCACAGTCGGATCTGTGTTCACATGGTCCTATAGTATATATATTATAAGGTTCTCTATTAACTTTCATTTAGTCTTAGTTCTTCAAGCAGCTACAGGTTATGTGCTCACCATCTGTCCTTATGTGTTCTCTAGTCATTTTTGTTGTCTGAAACATGGGCTTTAGTAGATTCCTCAGGAAGAACTCAAGGGAACAGTATTTTCTGAGTTTTTGTATGATGGAAACAGTTGGTCTCTGCTCTTTATACACAAGGGCGATACTGCTGAATGCATGACAAATGAGCGCCATGTGGGATCTGGGATTTTTCTTTTGCTCTAAGGGACACTATTTGGACAACTGGCAAAGTTAGAATTAAGTCTGTATAATAGGTCTGAACAATAGCTTATTAATTTTCTTACTTTGAAATCATATTGTGGTTGTGTAAGAGAATGGTTTTGTTTTGAGGAGACACAAACTCCAGCAATTAGGGGTAGAAGTGCATCATGTATGCAACTTATATATCTACACATGTGTCCATGCACACACAGGCACACGCGATAAATGGTAATATTTGGGGAATCTAGGTGAAAGTGTATGGAAATTCTGAATTCTTCACGCTATTCTTCAGCTTTTCTGTAAGTCTAAAATGATGTTAAAATAAAAAACAGTATTTATATAGACATGCATTTCTCAATAGACATGTAAGTGTGTATATCCCTATTTATGCTAACATCCATAATTTTACAGTACAGTTTTATGGATCTTTTGGGTTGTATTTTTTCAAAGACACAGTAGAAACTTCTTATGATGTTTAAGGATTTATACTTGGCACAATAAAATATGCAGTACTGATGACGGATCCAGAAAACATGCAGGAAAAAAAAGACATAAATGACTTCTTTATAAAGAAAAAAATTCAACAACAATGCAAAAATACAGAGGTTTGATCTTGATTCATTTTGCATAGATGTCTATTTCTGCCATATTTTCTTGATTTTTAACCGAGACCTTGATCCCCTTCTTCTTCTAGTTTTTCCTTTAAAGTCAAATAAAAAGGAACAGAGCTATAATTATTTTGCATTGAGTGTCTCAAGTAGATTTAGATTGGTGGTTTCAAAGCAAACAAACAAGAGACAGATGCAATGGAATTTCATAACTAGATGGGCTTTAGGGTGTATCAATTTTCTTAGGCAAGTTCATAAAAAAACAAGTCTCTCCCTCTCATACTCTGTCCTTAGGGACTAATGTTCTAAAAAGGGAGAACAATTTTCCAGTAAAATTAACTCTGTTGAAGATGTGATGGATTTTAAAGACATTCCCCTTTTGCGATATTTTTTAAGGCTTGTGGAGATAAACCACTATGTAGCTACTGGGGGGCCTCCCTGGTGGGCTGCATTCTTGTCCGATGTCGTGGCACAGGTGGATGTAAGTGGCCTCATGCTTGGATCTCCTGGTTGTCCAAAATACTTTCATCTTTTCCACTGGATGGCAAGTTCTGTTTGAAAAGTGGAAGCACCCCTTAAAGATATGAAACAAATTTCCATCATTTGGGAGGGCAGTCTCCAACTTACAAATGAATTGTTTTTGATATTGTTTCTGTTGGTGGCTGGAAATTTAAAATCGCCTTTTTGTAGGACACACCATAGTTAGGTCCCCAGGCCAGGTGACTAAAATTTACCAAGCCCACCATGTTAATTTCTGAAGCAATCCTACAGCTCCCAATCTCCAGATGTGACTATGTTCTAGAGCAGTGGCTCAACTGGGCCATGAAGGGCACTTTTTGAAAGGCCCCGCTGGCTGCTATCTAACACCCTACACAAATTCCCTGGAGTGTAGATCTTCTCATGGTACTGCTCTGCTCAGGGGCATGCATGCTCCTTGCTGACTACCAAATATATGCCCCTCCTTAGGCAGCATTCAAGGCTTTCAACCACAGGCTCCGATTCTCCTGTCCCACTATGTGCCATTACCCCACATGCTATCTAAAGCTTTGCCTGAACGTGCCCCACGCTTCCTCAGTTCCCCACCTTTGCCTATGCTATTCTTGGCACCCAGGATTCAATCTCTATTTGTCTTGACCTAGGAGATACCTCCTCTTCGCTGGCTCATCTCATATACCACGTCCTTTCCTGATTTCTCCTAGTTGGCACTTACTTCTCCGTTCTGAATATATTCTTATCCTACTACTATCTCACCCGTTGTATGGCATGTAGTATTGTCTTTATGGGGTAGTGTTTGTTAGACTATTAATGAGTCCTATGCCTACCTGGGGGGCAGGGATCCTTGACTTATCCACCTCTGAGAATCCGGCAATGCCTAGCACTGTGCTTTAAATACAGTGGCTGCACAACAAATTCTAAGGTGTTGAACTGCCTCCCTGCCCCCATCCCAATGTCACATATAGAGAGGGGATGGGCAGTATGTGCAAGTGCCCGTAGCAGGCCAGAGAGGGGAGCTGTCTTTGTTACTCTCCAAACATTAATGTCCACAGACAGCTAAGTGCTGTCTACCTTTGGCTTTGAGTCAGATACAATAAAACAAAATCAGCCATTACGAGTAATGCTTTTTAAATATTGTTGTAAGCCTCACAAAAGATGTTTGCTATCCCTGACTGGTGTCAGATACAATAAATATAATTAATCTCTGGAAACACATAGATGAAATTACTTAAATCATGGCTTTAGTTTGTTTCCAATCCTCTGAATCTCCTGGGCATAGAGCAAACCACGTGACCTTTTGCTGCTGGAGGCGCCTCCAGCCCTTCTCCCAGGTTTGGCTCTAGGGATCGTGGTTCTTTCTGGCCATTTTAAACTTGAAAGTGGAAAATGTTGGGCTCTCCATATCCATCTCTTGGGGACTTACTAAAAGAAAGTTTATTTGTGCAGGAGAGATGACCTCTCCTTTCCTCTTTGACTGTGTTTTCATATCTAATAAAGTCGAGAGTGCATGTTGCAGCAGCTTCCCTCAGGACAAATTCAATGAGTCTTGGAGGTAAATGGCACCGAGTGCTTTCCTCCATCTCAGTATCACCAAATTACTTTTGCCATGAGTCATGATGGCTTTGGAGCTATAATGTAGACACCATCGATTTGATGAGGTAGAGGCAACCTCAACCTTAGATTTCATCCAGGCCAGTAGCCCCATTTGATAAATAAGAAACTTGGTGAGCTTCCATGTCTTGCTGGGGGTCACTTCTTGTGTGAGTGTCAGAGGCTGGGTGAGAACAAGCTCTCTGTTGGGATTCTTTCTACCTCATAGATTTTTCTCAAACATTTTTCCAGGTGGGATTTTAAAAAAAATCTATTTCAGAGAACCATGATGGAAAGGCTTGGTTAAGAAGACCATGCTTTTCTTATATTCATTTAACCAGCATTTATGGAGGGCTCACCATAGGCAGGCACTTTCTAAGTGCTGGGGATACCATGATGAGCAAGACAGATACAATGCCTAGAGTGGGGAACCTTCCAGTTTACTGGGGCAGCCAGGAATTAGATAGAATAACTCAATGAATTTTGAAGGGTGAATTTATAATGGGAAAGTGTTAGGGTGCCTGGAACCTCTAATTGAAGGGTGATGGAATTTTTCCAGAGGAAACCAAGCATATTCTAAGTAAAAGGAGCAGCACGTACAAAGGCTGAGGGTTCAGCGAGCACTTTCTCTCATGTCCACATGCTTACGCTAGACATCTTTGAGGCTACCCACCGCTTCCCTCTCCAACCTTATGTCTCCTGCCCCAGTTCTTTGTCCAAGATTTTCTTTATTTTCCTTCCTTTGCACCTACTGTCCCTCTCCTGGAAATAAATTGCTTCCAGTCCTACTCATGCTTTAGGTTTCCGCTTGCCATTTGACTCCTCTAGACTGTTTTGGCAAATTCTCCCATATGATATCATAGCAGCCTTTGTGTACCTTCAGTGGACTTCACAGGCTTCAATGCAATTGTCTGTGTGCTTATCTGTATTCCTTGCTGGCCTGTGAGTGTCTTGCAGGGGTCACAGTTGTGTCTTATTTGTCTCAGTATGCCCAGCACAATGTCTTGAACTTAATGGTTATTCCCAATATACATTTGTTATATCAACAGGTGGAGAAATAGAAGCTTCTGACTTTAGTCCAGTTCTTTCTGCCTCTTTTTGCCCCTTTGTCTATCACTCCATCCATCTATTCTTCTTTCATTCCTTTCTTGCTCCCTCCCTCCCTCCTTCCTTTCTTCTCTCCTTCTTTTCAGCTTCCTTCCTTCCTTCCCTCCCTTCTACTGATGATCTAACAGAGTCTACTATGAGCTTGGCCTTGAGTTCACGGTCTAGCAGAAGAGTTGGATAGGCAATTAGATAAATAATTGTTTAGCAGCATACTTGATATTACTGGAGTTTAAACAAAGGGCTCCAGAGTACCAAGGGTGGATCCACAAGTCTGTTTGGGATAGTCTGAGAAGGCTTCACCATGGAAGTACTATCTGAGCTGGGTCTTGAGAGATTTGGCAGGTGAGGAAAGGGAGCAGGAAGGCTACTGCTTTGGAGGCTTTAGCACATGCAGAGAGAGACCCTGATTTGTGGAGAGTCAGAAGTTTAATGTCCCAGGAATGGAGGATGTATATGGTACTGGGGAGTGAGGGTAGGGAAGAGTGGGCAGGAGGAACCAAGGCCCAATGGGAAAATGCTCTTGCTTGACTCTAAACAATGTGAGTTTTATGATATAGGTCCGGGGATCCCTACTAAGGTTTTTAAGCAGAGAAGTCTCTGTTTTGTAGGAAGCTGAAGGCACTTCCCTAGGGCCATCATAAGAGAAAATTGTGGACATAGCAAAGGCAGGGCTTGCTAGCAGGTTTTCGGTGCTACCCTGCCATGGACTCCCCTGTCTCTTTCTACCCCTTCTCTTCTAGCAAACTCTAGTCTGGAACACAAGCTATTGCTAGCACCTGATGGGGATCACCACAGGAGGAAAGAAGAAGGGGTGAGGGGTATAACCAGTTTACTTAGAAGAATTTGTCATCTTTGCCTCTGGAGAACTGGGGCTTTGAAATGATAGTGTTTACTAGCCCTTTATGTTACTTATGAGACATCTCATTTTCCTTAATAATCCTTATTAGCCAGAGAATTTATTGTTTGGCACTGACTTAAATATATGTTTACCGAATTTTCCAGTGTTAGAGCTGGCGAAAGGGCTCATTCTTCCTGGACTCTTCTTGTTGTTATAACAACAATGGTAAATCTTTGCTGACTGATTTGAGGAGGCCATTGAACTTGAGAGTAACAATTACTGAACCAAATGTTTACATTAGGGCACCCGCAATTCATCGAAGTGCTTCAACTGCATAATTAATAGGACCAGCTAAAATTCTACATCATTGTAATAATATTTACTCTGAAAACTCACAGTTGGACTACAGTTTCTATCGCAAGCTCCGCTGACATCAAGGAATTTTAAACTTCCTTTTTGACAGGGAGGTTTCTTAGGGCCTTATTTTGGCAGCCAAAACACAACTCCTCTTGCAGATGTGCATTGAATTCATGGACTCTTAAGGATTGATGTTGGATTAGAGATGATCTATTCAGTTGTTTCTAAAACTGGCTGAACCACAGAACCTACTAGGTGGGGTGTGTGTGTGGTGGAGGGCTTCAGATATCGGTATTTCTGGGCTCCATATCTGGGAGCCTGATTCGGGAGGTAGGGTGGAACCAGGACATTATAGACAGATTTTCTTAAATGCTCAGGTTGTTCTTCCAGCTATGAGAACCCCTGATCTCATTTTGAGGATATTGAAGCCTCCAAACCTGAAGTCATTGGGAAGATTAAAACAATCTGGTGGCCTCTTGGATCTCTATGAGTACAACAGAAATGGGTATCATGAACCCCTGGGAAATATTTCTGTTAATAAGATACTTTTGTTAAAAAAAAAAGTACCTAATTTCAACTTCAGAGAGCCACTTTTACAGTGTTTCTAAGAGTGGATTCTCTGACCGCCCTCGTAGAAACTCTTAGGTGCTTGTTAAAAATGCAGATTCCCGGAATCTCCTGTAGCCCCACTGTATTAAAAACTCTGAGAGTGGGACTGAGGAACTGTATTTAAAAATACCATTCAGATGTTTTCAATGGACATTAAAGTTTGAGAGCCATTGGGTTTCTTTTCTTTTAAAAAATTTTTTATATATAATTGCTTCTTCCCTGATCATGTCAGATACTCAGTTCCAATCCTCAAACTCATGGAAACTGAAACTTGCAAACATTGGCATATCCAGTACATGTTCCTCTTTCTCCCTTGTTCCATTTGTCACTGCTGGCTGCATGCTCCTAAATGGTTTATCTGGGAGTTTCCATGTACAGACCTTTTTCTCTTTATCATCCTCTATGTTGCTATGTCATCCTCAGATTTACCTTTTCCTGGACTCTTCTTCCACCTGCCCCTCCTGGGCAATCACATGTTCTCTCTTGGTTCCATTATGATCGCAGTGATGATTTCTAAATGTCTTTCTCCAGCTTAGACTTATTTCCTAAGCTTTGGGCCCACCTGTATAACATCCTGCTGAGTACCTGCAGTTTGGATGTCCATAGGGCCCTCAAATCCACATGGCTGAATGCAGCTCATGATGTTCCCCCACCACCTGGTTCTCCTCCTCTCTACAGTATATAAGTTGATGGTGCTACCACTCATCCAATCACTACCCCGGACTCTTGCCTCTCACTTCACTTCCATCCATGAGCAAATCCTACTGATTTGAGCTATTAAATATACCTGAGTGGGAAATATCAGACAGGGAGACAGAACATGAGAGACTCCTAACTCTGGGAAACGAACGAGGGGTAGTGGAAGGGGAGGTGGGCGAGGGGATGGAGTGACTGGGTGACGGGCACTGAGGGGGGCATTTGACGGGATGAGCACTGGGTGTTATACTATATGTTGGCAAATCAAACTCCAATAAAAAATATACAAAAATAAATAAATAAATATACCTGAGTCAACTACATCTTAATAAAGTTGGAAAAAAATATACCTGGAATCTACTATCTGTTCTCTCTCCCAGATGCCTCGGGCTCACCCTAGACCTTGATCATCTCTCATCTGAACCTTGATATTATCTTCTGGCTTAGTCTCTTCCTTCCAGTCATCAGAATGATCTTTGTCCCCAGAATGATCTTTTAAGCATCTTAGCACATCACCCCTCCTGCTTAAAACCCTTCAGAAGTTCTGCATTGCCTTCAGAATAAAGCCCAAGATCTTTAGTTTGCTACTCTAGGTCTTCTAAGCTCTGGCTATTCCTCTACTTAGCTCCTGTTCATCACTTCCCTCTCTTTCCTTAGACCTTGCATTCTAAGCATTCTGAATTACTCTGCTCCCTGGTGCCTTGAGGCATTTTCAGAGCAAATTTCTAATACCTGGAATGTCTTTCTGTCACTATAGCCTCTTTCTCCATATATCATCCAGAGAATCCTTACTTGTCCTTCTAGATGCAGCCCTGCCCCTCTGAAACCTTGGTTGATCCTCTGACAGGCATGTGGCCCCTACACCGTGTACCACCCCACCATGTCCACACCTCCATCATAAATATGTGTGTAAGGACTTGTTTGTATGCCTGCTTCTCTTCTTTGACTTGATTCATCTATTACCTCCAGTGCTCAGAATCATGACTGGTTCATAGTACGTTCTTAATTAACACTTCTTAGATGAATGGATGGATGAATTATTCACACCATCTGACTTTTAGAACCATATATCATGTAAAAATCTATACTTATATTTTAGCCGTTCTTCCAACTTCTGAAACACATGTCATGAATTAATGTGTTGGCAGTTGAGTTCATAAAAATAGCTATGCATTCTGATTAATTGACTCATGTTACTCAATTAACTTACCCATTAAGAGGTTAGCCAGAAGCTGGAAGTGAAGCAAATATACTGTGGCATGGATCAACATTAAACCAAGTCCCTTTAGTGTTGATAGGAAGGGGTTTTAAAAACAGCCATGGTTACTAGGCATTACTTCATCTTTTACAAAATATTGGGCATTTTTTTTTTTAACCGGAGGAAACCATATTTCATCCCGGTAAGTAAGAAACATGCTAATAATGGAAAACAAAATTATTCCAACATTTTAACTAAAATTGTGGTGTTGGCTGTAAGGAAAAAGAAGTTTGAGATGCTCAAGTGGGTCTATCTTTTCTTGGTCCTTCTTTTATCCATTGCAGCATTGGCATGAAGGAAACTGTGATTGGTTTGAGCAGGGTCCCATAGCGAGGCAGGGAAGAGCACTGAGAGTGAGATGGGTAGTGGCAGGGTAGAGGGTGTAACACATCAGTGATGCATCTCAGGAAATAATTAGGTCTGAGCACAATACGTGTAGACTGCAAAGCCCCATAACGACTTGTTACTCTAGGCCAGGCGTGGTGCTTTCTGTTTTATATAGCTTATGCTGTACAACCCACTCTGCAAACCTGTGAGGCTATTACAGGTTTCTTAATTTTACAGACTCAGGAGCTGTTAATTGATTCTCAGGGTGTAGAAAAGTGCATCTGATTGATTCCATCATTTAAGATCCAGGAGGTTGTGTTGATCAGCTTTCCTGAATTCAAAAGGCAAGAAGACAGCCCTTGCAATTCTTCTGTCCTCTTGTCTTTCAGTAATTCTGTCCCTTGATTCTCTCAGAACTCATGCCTCTTGGGTTCCCACCCTTTGTCCAGATGGCATAGGCAGCTGTATAGGGCTGCACAGCTGCCCAGACCAGGACAGCTGCACTCCCTTTGCAAAGAGGCTTATCAATTGAAACCATCTCTGGTAAGCTCACTGTGGGAGAATGGAGTGTGGTATCTGATCTCAAAATGCCCCTTCTCTCCAGCCCTGCTGGCTCTGGGTAGATGTGACTTTTACATCATTGGAGACTGACAGGGTGTTAGAATGGTAAGGGACCATCATGTCAGTTCCTCTTATCCAGCAGCACTGGATGTGGAATATGAGTTTCCTAACATGCCCAGGGCCCTTGCCCCTACACCACCTATGGCTCCCTACTTGTCAAGGTCATGCCCTGCTCCTTCATAGCACTTTTCCTCCCTGTCAAGCAGACGGTAGGAATCATTTGTATCGACTGGAGCCAAATTCACTTGTGTTCTTCCAGCACTCAAGGTCTGTGCTTTTGCCTTGAAGTTGACTCTTGTTTCTCATGCTTCCAGGATGAGGTTCTCACGGTTAGAGTCTTAGTCCTCTTTCCTTCTCTTTCTCCTGCTCCTTCCAGGCCTTCTGGTCTTTTCTTTTTTTATTATTTTTATTTTATTTTATTTTTTTTATAAATTTATTTTTTCTTCTTCTGGTCTTTTCCACAGCATGCCTTCCACACCAGTCTTCTGGTTCTCTTCAAACACATCTCATAAATTTTCTGCTTTGTTGAAGTTATGTTTCCAAACATACTTCTCTTTCCCGCTCCTTGCTCTATGTTTTGAGCATAATATGAATCATACTACTTTTAACATGCCCTCTCTAACCACCTCAGTCCATAGGGGATCCTTATGCAAATGGTCGTGGTGTCTCTCCTTTGAAACAACATATCGTGGCTGGGCCAGTGTTTGTCGGAGTATTTCCTAGAACACATGCCCCTTGAACTCCATTTTCTCCACTCCCCCTATAGGATAAGTTCACGGTTAAGTCTGTCCATGAAGTGCTGAATGTTTAATCTGCCTCATAGATAATCCTATTGCAAATTAACACACTAAAGGCTCTGAGAAGTTCTGATTATAGAAACTGGCTTAGCTTTTTAAACCCATGTACCTCCCAAATATATGTCCTTGGAACCTTTTGTTTGTGTGACACTGTTAGCATTCTATTGAATGCATTTTGGGGAATGCTCTTCTAGGAAGTTTATGACACACAATTAGAAATCTAGAAGTCTGATCTTCTCAGGAATAAGTAGGTTTTTGTGTTTCTTATCTTTCCTCAGTGCCCAGTGCAATGATAATTTCTTTCTTTCTTTCTTTTTAAAAATTTTAATGGTGGCAAAGGGCTAAGCGAGGTTTGCTAATCTGCCACTCTAGGATCCTGGCGCAGAAAAGAACTTCTTATTTGGAGATGTAGTAAAGATGCAGAGTGGTCGGCAGGAAAAGCAGAGATTGCTCAGGGATGAGGATAACTTAGACTGTAGTGTTGGCATGGACTGTAAGTGGGGCTGGGTCTAGAAAGACCAAATCCACTGTCAAAAAAATCTCAGTGGAAAAGTTGTAATTTGAGAAACCCTCATCCAGAGACAGGCAAGCAGCTCTGATGTAAGTGAACTTCTCCAAGTCCTGGAGAGTGAAAAACAAATTTAAAGATGGAGAGAGGGAGAGAGAGAGAGAAAAAAAAATGGAACAGAATGGATGGTTATAAAACACTCATTTTTATTTCAGTTTCAAAACTTTCCTGGGATGAGCTCCCAGATCCTCACCCGGCTACCAGGAGCTAAGGCTTCAGTTATTAAGGGTCTCTTCTTGCCAAAACTTCCTTCTTTTTTTCTTTTCTTGCTTCGTGTTTCAGTAATGACCTTAAATAACACTGGATCTTTATCGGTTCATGTTGATTTGGTTCAAGTTGGTTCACTAGCTATTTATTGAGCACTTACTGTGTGCCAAGCTGTGCTGGGGCTGCAAAGATAAACAGGACAGTTTTTCTGCCTGGGTATGTTCTAGCCAGAGGGTGGGGAGAGGCAATAGCGGATATATGACAGGTAGTTTCAATATGGCATCAAGATAAAGAACAGAGAGGCATGTGCCCAAACCTGGGGACCCCAGTGACTATATCTACAGGGCCACCGTCTCCATTAGGCTCAGGGGTACAGTGCTGAGGGCCCATGACAATTCTAGGGGCCCATGAAGATGTTTTCATTTTTTAGAAGTCAGAAGTAAAAATTGCATATGATCCAGCCTGGATCTTATTTATGTTTATACTAACACAGTCACAGAGTAATTTTGAATATTTTTTTACAGGCCAAAGTGCCCAGGGCCCATGAAAATCATATGTGACTGTGTTAGTTTCCTGGAGCATCTGTAACAAAGTAACACAAACTGAGTGACAGACAGTAGGAATGTATTTTCTCATGGCTCAGAAGTTTGAGATGATGGTGTGAGCAGGGTTGAGTGGGTTCCTTATTTATAGGGATTGTGAAGGAGACTGTTCCAGGCATCTCCCCTAGCTTCTAGTGCCTCCGGAGCTCTTTGGCTTGCAGATGGCTGTCTTCTTGTGTCTTCCTATCTTTTTCCTTCTTTGTATGGCTCTCTCTCTTCACTTGACATTCTTTTTTTATAAGGATCCAAGCCATCTTGGATCAGGGGCTTGCCCTATGGCAGCATGACCTCATTTTAATGGAACTAATTGCATCTGCAACAATGATATTTCCAAGTAAGGTCACATTTTGAAGTTCTGGGGGTTAGGATTTCAACATATAAATGTGGTAGGGGTGGTGGTGATTGAGGAGGCACATAGTTCCATGCATCACAGTGACCTTGCGTTCCTGTGATGGATTCTCTCCTGTGTGACCACCAGGCAGTGCTCAAAGTGAGTCACAGGCTATCGGCAGTTATAGGTCCTCTCACCTCCCTCTCAAAGAAATAAAACAAGGAAGTTTTTCTTGTTGATCATAAGACCACTGAGGAAAAATTATATTGCAGACTTGATTGGAACATTGTTATTGGCTTAACTTCTAATTGAAGATGGCCAGATTCAATGATTATTTAGAAAAATAATCTTTACCCTCAGATGTCTTTAAAAAGTTAAGCCTTCTTCTTGAACTCAAGTTCTGTAGTAAACTCCTCTTCCTGCTCCATTCCCAGAGGGGCCATCCTTGGTGGTTCCAGGATGTTGGGGTGTAAGTCCCCAGGTTGCACTGCTGTGAGCTGTGTTTTCTCTCCATTTCTCAGGGACAGGCTTAAAGACAGGAAACAAATGCCAGGAAGTGATGATAAGGATTTTGAGGAAATGGTTCCCACCCTACTGTCCTCAGGGCTGGGGTCTAGAAGGGGCCAGAGCACATTTCTCACAGGTTCCATGTGCTATTTTGGGGAAAGGGCCAGGCAGTCACCCAGGCACAAACCTGGCACACGCCCACCACAGCCTGTTTTGAATTTGCATTTCAAATTCTGCCTTTTGCCCAGAGAGTTTCAGGGGACACCGTCTCCTTCCTCCCTCACTGTGCAGGCCTGCTCAGCTGGTGGTGGTCTGATGCAAGCCAATGCTACTTCTCACTCCCGTCCCGCCAACTCTGCAAATACTTCTGGGTGTCTGGTCCTCATTAGGGTTGGCTGAATTGACAGTTTGCAGTCTCTTCCTGAAGTGCCACCTCACCTGTGGTTGACCAGACGCCCCCATCTTCACTTTTGAAGAAAAGGCCACAAGGGACTGCTTAGGCAGTTGCCAGAGCTTGTCCTGTGGGCTCACATGCCATGCAACTCGGCTGCTGCTGTCACCACCTTCCTGTCTAGGAGGCCAGCTCACCACAGGCCTCTCCTCCTTGCCTGGGCTTTGCCAAACTCTCTGGACACCAGCCATCTTGAGTTCGCTCCTGGAGCCCATCGACTGTCTGGGTTCTCTCACAGGTTGTAAGAGAAACAAACTGAAAATGTGCTAAGTCCTTCATCACCTCCTTCTTTTTCCAGCCTCTCATCTGAAGTTCTATGCATATTCCCAGACTCATACTTCTTAGTATTTTTCATAAAAATAACTCTGTATAGCTACTCTGGGTGAATATCTTAGCTTCAAAGTCTTTATAATCAGACCCCCTATTGCAGCCAGAATGGGGCAGCTGTAATTAAGAAAAATACACAGAATCAACGTTTTAGAGTGTCCTCCCCCCCTTTTTTAGAGCATTTGAGCTGTTTTGCTATTAACAGAGGAAATATTTAGAAAAATCCAGGGCATTTCTAAACATCTGACTGTTCAGCTGGGTAAAAATACAATCTAAGTATTTCCTTTCAAATTTGCATCACTTTATGATTAGTCAGGGCTTTTGAAGTATGAATATCCTTTTCCGAAATGTTTTCTATTACAGCTGTGTCTTTTTTTTTTTTTTTTTTTTTGGTGACCCAATTATATGACTCTTCGGCATGGAAAAATTCACATTATTAGTTTAAAAATACATTGTTGAATGTCAATAACAGGTTTTGTAAGGTTGTGTTTCACAAACTTTTATGGAGTTTAATTTTGTCATTTTGTTCCAGAATGTAGGAAAAGGGAGCTCTAGGGAGGGTGTTTAGGGTCTTTTGAGGTAGGACAGAGGAAGAAACTGGAAAGAATGGTAAATATGCCTTTTGAATGGACCCTTTAAATGCATTTACTGCCGTAAAGGAGAAAGTTGGCAATAGTTGGAAACATTCCTGATTATTTGAACCAGAGTTGGCCTGGCCGTGGAACTTCTTCATCTTGGATATTTAGAGATCTCATTTTCCTTTATCCCATGATACAACCGTGAGTCCATAATCATCATTTGCCCCTAATATCTATTAACAGGGAGCCCTTTAAAAGATTATTGAGTTTATTTCATTACTTAGACATGTTCCAGGAGTTCTGGAAAAATGTTGCCTCAGATAGAATATAATCTGGAAGCTTACATTCCTTAGAATTTGCTACTCATGAGATACTTTAGCACTTGGGTTCTTTAAAAATAAATTATTTATAGCTCCAATATTATCTTTATAATTTGTTCCAACTAGTCCATCATCACTGAAGCAAGGATTTTGAGCCAAGGTGCTTGCTTCCAAGAGAGAATTTAAAGAAAATTTAGTGTTTGATTTTTTTCCCCACTTATCTTTTCTGGGAGTAGATATATTGTGTAGTGTTCAACACACCTGCCAAAGTCAACTTTTAAAATAGACATAACGTAAGGCCAGCACACAGCTCAGCCTTGTTCCCTGGTGGAGCTTTGTCTCTGAGGGTTTGGGTTCTATAGGATTGGTCTGCCAGCCATGAAGCCTGCAGAGATACATTTGTCAAGAAAGACAAATGATTGCCTCTTGTTTTGAACCACCTCATCCATCAATGGCATCATTTGGTGCAACTTGATAAAGAAGTATCAGAAGTGTCTTTCCTAATGGCACATGTGCTTTAAAAATGGCACTTGCATGGAGGGGCGGTGGGAATGTTGAGTGTGCCACCTGCGGTGACAGGGGTTGCTGCTGACTTCCTTGTGGCCTTGTGTTTCTCTTGAAACAGGCCACGGGCTCAGTAAACATAGGGGCCTCCCTGTGATTCTTCCAAGAGTTCTTACCTTCATTGTCAGGAATTTTAAGGCACTAGGATGTGAAAAGGCAGCTAGGACCAATATGTGCCCTCTGAGATAGAGCTTTTGATGACTTCTAGGCTGTGAATTGGTACCAGAAGCCAAGACAAATAATCCTATAGTGTACAGGTAGTGTTCTTGATCAGTATCTGAAATTTGGAGGTCGACTCACCATCAATATTTTAGGAAATGAAAAGAGAAAAATTTCAAAAAAACTGCTCAACCTTCAAATCAAGGATGGTTGAGTGATCCGCAACCGGAATATACATGTAATTTTATAAAGGAAGGAAATATTTCAGCCTTCAGTGGTCTTTAGTTTGTGCGTTTTTTTTTTTTTAATGTGATATCTACCAGGCTTGAATAACTAGTAGAATTCCAGTGTTAGAGCTTGTAGTGCATAGAATTGTTCCCTAAAAAGCTATGTTCAAGTCCTATCCATTGGTACCTGTGAATGGTACCTGTGAAATAGAGTCTTTGTAGATGTCATCAAGTTCAGGAACCCAGGATGAGGTCATCCTGGATATAGGATGAGCCCTAGATTCACTGACTAGTGTTCTTATCAGAGAAAAGAGAGGAGGGTTGAAGCAGAGGCACACAGAGGGAGAAGAGCTTGGAAAGACAGAGACAGAAACTGCACTGATGCATCTATAGCCAAGGAACGCCAAGGGTTGCTGGCAACTGTCGGAATTTAGGAGAGAGGCTTGAGAAAGATTCTCCCTCAAAGCCTTCAGAAAGAGCCAAATCTGCTGACACCTTGATTTTCAACTTCTGGCCTCTAGTATTGGGAGAGAATAGATTTCTGTTTTAAATCACCCAGTTTGTGGTAATTTGTTGCAGCAGTATCCTAAGAAACAAATACAGAGCTGTATGGGGTCTTGAAAACATCTGATCCAAGAGCCTCATTTTATATTTTGGAGGCCTAG
Source organism: Vulpes vulpes (assembly GCF_048418805.1). Taxonomy (NCBI): domain Eukaryota; kingdom Metazoa; phylum Chordata; class Mammalia; order Carnivora; family Canidae; genus Vulpes; species Vulpes vulpes. Next base: position 9,216,345 of record NC_132794.1, read on the forward strand.
GGACTTGTTCCAGTTTACACGGTAGGTGCTCAGTTGAGCTCCGACTAGAATGCTTGATTGCAAACCCCGAGTTCGGTGTCCCTTTGCTGACTTTTCGCATACCCAACATGTGCGAAGCACGGGGTCAGGTGCTAGAGGGAGTGCAGAGGTAAGTCACACCAGCTTTGCCATTAAGGAACTTCAAAGAAGTCATGGATCCAATTTTCTATGATATGGGTACAGGATGCTCTGTGATATCATTAGAGGTTATAAATCTAAACAGGTGGGACAAGTATGCATGATTGAAAAGATCAGGAAAGTCTCATTTTGGAATTGGCCTCTGTGATTGGGCTTTAACAGATGAAATTTCAGCATGGAGTTTTGGTGGGGAAAGAGGAGCCAGGAGGAGAGGGTGTAGGATGGTGCCTTCTCGCTGCTGGCTTAGAGAGTGCCCAGAAGTTGGTGGGTGACAACCCTGTTGCTATACACCTGCAGAGGCAGGGCCAGTCAGTGAGCTGTGGGGGGAGGGGGGCAGTGCTGCCCAATGGGCTGGGAGGCACAGCATCAAGCCAGAAGGGATGATTTTCCAGGCTTAGGGTTTAATGCTATTTGCCCTATTTGATTTTGGACTTACTTGGGACCTGTCATTCCTTCCTTCTTTCCTGTTTCTCCCTTTTGGAATGGGAATGTCTACCTGGTGTGTGTCCCATCATTGTGTTTCAGAAGCATGTAACTTGCCTGGTTTCACAGATTCATGGCTGGAGAGGAATTTTGCCTCCAGATAAATGTACCTGGAATCTCACCCATATCTGATTCAGCTGGTATGGAGATGAGAGTTGGTCTTTAGAATAACTGCTGCAATGAATTAAGACTTCTGGGGCTATTGGGATGGAATGAATGTATTTTGCATGTGAAAAGGACATGAATTTTTGAGGGGCAGATGCAAGTGCTTTTGCATTTGCAGAATGCTTTTGTCACTCCAAATTCATTTGTTGAAATCCTAACCCCCAATAAGATGGTGTTTGGAGGGGGTGGGCCTTTGGGAAGTGATTCCCTCAGGTCATAAAGATGGAGCTCTCATGAATGTGAGGTGTCCTTAATGATTAGTGTTCTTATCAAAGGCCCCAGAGGGCCCTTGCCCCTTCTGTCCTGTGAGGACAGGGTGAGAAGATGCCGTCTGTGGACCAGGAAGCAGGCCCTCAAAGCAGGCCCACACTGGATCTCCTGGTTCCTTGATCTTGGACTTGCCAGCCTCCAGAGTTGTGAGAAATTTCTGTTATTGATAAGCCACTTAGTCTATGGTTCCTGTTAGGATGGACGAAGGCAGCCAGCCATAAAAGGAACACAGAATCAAATGTGAAGGAGAGTGAACTCTGGTTACCTGTTGTTTCTCACTTCCTTCCCAACGGAATCTGGGTTTTGATAGGGTATCGACTGCTTGCCACACCATCTTGTGCCTCGGGGGAGGCTGAGCTCAAATCCGAGTACGAGAGGTAGCTCAACAGGTAACACCAGTAATGCCACACCCCTCACCAGTGCTTGGGTGAGTGATGGACACATGAAATAATTTTGGCCAAGAGTTGTAAGGGGAAGTCTGGTGGTGGTTAGGGAAGGAGGGGATGCTTCTGGAACTATCTCAGCACCTAAGAGAAACTACAGAAAGAAAACTCTCTTCTTCCCCTGGACATTACAGTTTCTGGAGTAGAACAGGGGGAAGCATCTGCTGAAGGTGAAGCTGATACCAGGAGTGGCAAAGAAACAAGAAACAGCTCACTGGTGACAGCAACATGACACCCTGAACCCACCTACACCTTACCTTTGAGTCTCCTGTTTAATGGCATTAATATATTTCCTTATCATCTCTGCCAATGGGAATCAGTGTTTCTGCCATCCATTGCTGAAAGCATGACGGGTCTTCCTGGAGGAAATGACACCTAGGCCATCTGGGAGATGAGTAGGAATTAGATGGAAGGAGAGAGGGCTAGAGTGTTCCAGGCAGAGAGAACAGCTTCCGGGGGTGAGGGTGGGGTGCTAAAGGGAGACACTATCACCCCGGCATTGGAGACACTGGGGGAAAAAACCCCACAGTCTGTCTGGAACAGGGAATGGGGGTGGTGATGTATCTGCAGAGATGGGGAAGAAGGAGGGGGAACAGAGAGGGATACAGCCTAAGGAGGGAAACAGGAGTTGATTACAAGTAGCACCGAAGTTTACAGACTCATGTGGGGGAGACATTAGGGTATTAATTATAGGTGGGGTATTAATTAGGGAATATTAAATTGGCTCCATCGAGACATGATGAGATCCTGGCATCCAGTGGTGACAACGATAATGAAAACCAGGGACGGATGTTAAAGACACCAGGGAGGTAGAATCCATGGTATTTGGCAGTTACATGAGCTAAGGGGGGAGATGGAGGCAGCAACGTCGATGCCAAGAATCGCGAGTGAGTGACTCAGAAGATGTGGTTCCCTGAAAGGCCAGTGAGGAGGGAGGAGTGGGTGGGGTGGTCTGAGGTGGAGGAGAGGACGAGAGCAGCCCTCAGCCCTGGGTTGTCCCTGCCGAGCGCCTAGACTCCCACCAGACAGGGGAGGAGGCACCCGAGCTCAGAGCTTTCTGGAACACCCGCAGGGCTGAATGAGGACACCCAATCTGTCCCCTTGCGGCTCCTCCACCGCTGATGGGAGGGCTCTGGGCTCTGACTCGGGCTCTCCCCATGCCACCCCCGTGAGGCCTGCTCCCTCACCTGCCCTTGTCCAGTGTCTGCGTGGGGCCCTCGGACCCTCTTCTGTTCCTGGGCAGGATTCAGGCTCAGCTTCTGAGTTCTGAAGTGCCTGTGCCTCGAAAATTAAAACACTTGGACTTCAAGACTATAGGCCCGGCTCTGATACAACGTGATGAACTATCTGGAAAGGCTCTGCTGGGCTGGTCTTCTCTAAGTGTCTACGTTCAGGAGGCAGGAAGGTAGGAAGCCAGAGTTAAGATGCTGGGCTGGTGCCTCGCAAGGATGGAAAGGGATGGAAAGGTGACCTGCTGGGGCTGGACCTAGGGAGAAAATGTGGGTTAACCAGAGACACAAAGGCAGAAATCCACTGTGCCCACATGAAACCCCGCAGGGAGGGAGCGAGAGCTCCTCTTGGTCCATCTGACTGTGCCACCTGACAAGGCTCCAGGTTCAGTCTGAAGACAGGAAATGGTGGCTCCCTGGATTCCGTGGCTGCTCTTGTGTGGCCTCCAGCCATTTGCGATGTACAAATGAGGGTGCAGGTGGTTTGGGGCCAATGTCCCGAATGCAGTGAACGACCCCCGCTCCCCGGTTCCGGGAAGATGTGGAGGAAATCCTTTGGCACCGAGCAAGCAAACAAACGCACACCCAAACAAAACAACACGAAAAGTCTGCACCGAAAACTTTCCACTTGCAAACATGTTTTTGTCACTGCCAAAGGTTTAGGATTGCAACATTTGGGCGTCTTTGGCCCCAAACCCGAGGACTCTGCAGTTTTCCCAAAGCACCTAAAATAAAGAATTCTTTTTGGCAAAAACAGTATGTTTGTAAACAGAAAGCCTTTATTTTTGAGAAACTCAATTTGCCCTTAGATGTAGAGTAGTCTGAATAAAGCCCCCGAGGCTATTTTCTCTCTGCTTCTCCTACTCCAGATTGTCACTGGCAGGTAGAAAATATCTCGTGTGTGTGTGTGTGTGTGTGTGTGTGTGTGTGTGTGTGTGTGTGTGGTTTCCATTAGCTGGGTGTGTGTTTGGAATTTGTGCTTGTCGGCCAGTTGCTGATTGCCCTCTGATGCTTCTCGAGAGAAAGCTTTGCAGATGAGCTTCTTCCAGACTCCAGGTTTCTTGTGCCCTGGGGTCATGAAGAGATAGGGCCAAACCTCCTTGCTTCTTGTCAGACCTACCCCAGCCATCCAAGCAAAGCACAGCTCTGAGTTGGAGTAGCTTGTTTTCTGACTTCTTTGTAGAACAACTTAGCTGCTAAGGATGAGCTGTCTTTTCCCTTCGACGGCCTGTAGGTGACATCTCCCTCACCCCCATTTCTTACTAGCAACCCCTGTTCCCATAGAAGGCTGGAATAATCTCGATTTGGAGGATGGTGGCCTCAGGTCCTAACTCAATCTTAGAAATAATTCTCACCCAAATACTCAAAATTGAAAATAACTCTGGTCTAAAATCCTAAAATGGAAGACAGAGTTAAAATTTTGTAATATTTCTGGGCTTGGCCACGGACGGAGGTGTATAAATAAATACATATATTTATTTATGTTTTTATTAAGGTAAAATTTAAGTAGCATCAAATTAGCAATTCTAAAGCAGGCAATTTAGTGGCATTTAGTGCATGCACAGTGTTGTACAACCAATTCCCCTAATCTAGTTCCAAAACATTTTCGTCACTCCAGTGTAAACCCTCCTAACCTGTCAAGCAGTTACTTCCCAGACTCTTCCCCCCCCCACCCCCCGCAGCCCCTGGCAACCATGAGTTGGCATCCTGTCGCTATGGATTCACCTATAGCTGGATAAGCCAAATAAATGGAATCATACATGTGGCCTTTTGCATCTGGCTTCTTTCAGTTAGCATCAGGTTTTTCAGATTTATCCATTTCGTGAGGACATTTGTCCCCAAAACAAATCCTGCTGAAGGGCTATTATGTCTCCTATTTAAAGTCAAATAGGAATTTGGGAAGCAGTGAGATGAACCCTGATGGGTTCGAGGACTTGGAGACACTGTCATCGGCTTCGGAGGCCAGCCTCTGCTCAGGGCAACACCCTCTGTCTTCCAACTCTGTTGTACCCTGGCTCTGTCCTGGATGATGCCTCCTGGGACCCTGACATCATGTCCTGCTCATGGCCCTTGCCATCTTCTTTCCAGCCCTGCTCCACATACAATGAACTGGCTCCTACTGCATGAATTCAGTGCCATCTTGCCTTGCTGCTGTGTGGGTAGGTTCAACAGATCTTAGAGAAAATGACTCTCTTGAAAATCAAGGAGAAGACAAGTAGTGGATTCCTAAACTTCCAGCACTTCTCAGCTTGTTAGGCAGCCCTGTCTTAACACCTGGACAGGAAGAAGGTGCTGGATTAAGAGAATACCTGGAAAAGATTACTTAGTCATGAAAAGATTTTAGTGTGTGCCTATAATAAATTTATTTTAAGGATATAAACTTAAAATGGTTTTCCATATGGCCTTTTCTCTTTTATGTTTTATTACCATTGTCTCTTCATAAAAAAAAAAAGCAAAAACCCAGGCTGACATCATTCCTATGATTATTATTGATTTTACCTGTTTTGATGTTTTTCCTCATTTTTTATATCTTCACTGTATTTTTTAAAAAAGATTTTATTTATTTATTCACGAGAGACACACAGAGGGAGGCAGAGACAAAAGCAGAGGGAGAAGCAGGCTCCCTGCAAAGAGCCAGATGCTGAACTCGATCCCAGGACCCTGGGATCATGCCCTAAGCCGAAGGCAGATGCTCAACTGCTGAACCACCCAGGCATCCCATCCTCACTGTATTTTTAAAACTTTTCTGGAGGTCAAATAATTCATCCTTCTGGAATTGGAATTCTCTCATTCCGAAATTAGGAAACTGGAGTGTACTAATTTTAATAACTTTTCTGTCCTTGCTGAAACTTAGAGCATTTACTCGGAGCGGCCTTATCTGTCCACTAGGTGGCGCTCATATGCTATTGCAAATGGGTTCTGTCCTTGAAGTCGAAGAATTTGGAAAACAATTTGTCTTCATTTAAGGTAAATACAGGAATTCGCTCTACAATCTGTACGTGCTTTGTGGATTACAGATTTTCTTCCTCATTCTCTTCTTGACTGCTCTTTTCACTGTGGCATCATGACCAAGAGCAGGGCCTAAGTTTCAATGCTGCCTCTGTCAATCACTTGCTATACGACCTTGAGCAACTTCAATGTTCTTAATAGAAAATGAAGTTAATAATAACACAGTAACACATACCTCATAGGGTGGTTGTGAGAATTAAAAAAAAGTTAATATGTATTAAAGCATTTGTGTTACATTGTTTGCTTTTTTTAAAAAAATACTTTGTCTTTTTCTCCCCAGCTACATGAAAAATAACTGACATTTAACATTGTATAATTTTAAGGTGTACAATGTGATGATTTGATATGCCTGTGTACAGCAAAATGATTACCACAACAGACTTAGTTACATGCTTGCTATATTATCAATATTATCAATATTGTTGATCCTCACTGGGACATTGCTAATCACTTAGACCAATGTTTCCCATACACCAGTTCAAAGACTAGTGATATCAGAATCACTTATGGATCTTGTTTAAAGATCCATGTATGAGATCCATGATGTATCCATGTATGTATCCATGTATGTATGAGCTCCATATCTGGAGTGTCTATTTTAGTAATTTGGGGGAAGGGCTTGGGGACCTCCATTTAGAAGTTTCTCAAGTAATTCTGATGCTCAGCTAGGTTTGGAAACAAGTGACGTAGACTACCCAAGACATCCCACTGAGGTATAAGAGGTTTATGCTACCTGGACGCTGGCACTTTTTAATTCCCCTAAACATGGGGAATGTGCCATCCAAAGCTCTGTCCATTGGGATGATTCCCTCTCACTATTGTCTTTCAAGGCTACCCTGGGAATGAGGCTATTAAGCAGCCCCTGGCTATTTTTGGCTTGTACCCTCATATTCAGCTGACCCCAGGATAAATCAAGCTTGGGCTTTTTCCTTCGCCATTAGCTGTTCAAAACAGATGTTCCATGTGGCAATAAATATGAGCCAAGGAGATGGTGGTAATGCAATGGTGGTAAGTACCGTGGGGGGTCTGGGCTACCTGATTGTATGGCTTGCTTATGCCCTTGATATGGAGATCTGCTTCACAAGGGATTACAGCTGGGCTTGCCCAACCATGTGGCTTGATGGGTATGATGCAACCCAGCCTGTCATGGATGACTGGTTACTTGGTGTCCTGGGGTCAGGTACTCTCCATTTCTTCCAGGGCCCAATAGCATGCTAGGAACTGTTCTCTCTAGACTTGTGTAGTTATTTGCTGTAGTTGACATGGCCTGCTCCAGAAATTTAAGTGTCTACCTGAGTCGTGATTTTCCTAACGTAGATTGCCAAAACTTCCACACAGTGTCTTTTTTCCATCACTAATGCTTCTAACGCCATAGGGTCTGCTGGGACATAAGGCTCAAATTGGTAGGCCACTTGCCTTTCAGCCTGGACCTTTTTTACAGACCCTTTTCCTGTTTGGCTCCTATTCAAAACACTTGGGACCCTTGTTAAATGGATGTGAGCAGTATTCCTAACTGCCGAATCCAAAGAGCCCAAAGAAACCCACTGAGTGTTGTGCTGAAGTCTTTGCTCTAGTGAGCGGGAGATGCAATAATTTGTTCTTTCCTTTGGCTAAGATGTCTTGGCATACCCCAGATCTGGGTTCTTTATTTTTTATTTTTAAAGATTTTATTTATTTGAGAGAGAGAGAGAGAGAGAGAATGAGAATGAGCAGGAAGGGCAGAGGGAGAGAGGGAGAAACAGACTCCCTGCTGAGCAGGGAGCCCAAGATCATGACATGAGCTGAAGGCAGGTATTTAACTGACTGAGCCACCCAGGCATGATCTGGGAGCTGTACTGCTGTGGCAAGCCCTTGGGTCCTCATGGAGTTACTTCCCATTGTGTTTATTGCATGAATCTGACTTATAAAAAGCCCCAGGGTATTTGCCACTTGTTGCTCATCAGGTCTTGTTCACATGGTGTCATCACCAGGGTGATGCTCTGCAGATGTCCAGCTGGTCCAGGCCTCCTCAGACTGTATGATGACAGAGAGGGGAGAGTTAACACAGCCTTGGGTCAACACTGAAAGTGAATACCTTTGTCTGTTTTGAGTAAAGGCAAACTGTTTCTGATCCTCCTTCTGGATTCGGGTGCAAAGGGCACAATCCCCAGATCAGAGGCTCTATTCTGTGTACCTGAGCATCCTGCACTTTAGTTAAGATATGCTGTCTAGCAAGGAAGCCTCAGTTTCAGTTCACGGGAGTCCATCATCCTCCAGCACCCGTCTGGTTTCTTTCTGCAGGGATCAGACTGATTAATTAAATGGTGATATGATAGGGGCCACACCATGCATCCTGCAAATCTTTGAAGGTAATTCTAAGCTTTAGAATCCACCCCAAGATATGATGTTTTTAATTTGCTATCTTGGCTAGGGTAGGGGGCAGTTTTAGAGTCTTCCCCTTGAATTGCCTCACTATGGTAGCTCTTATCTGCGTGGGCAGTTGCCACTGCCAAGTATTCCCATCCCTGTGATTCATGTACAGCCTAGAGTAATGGCTAGAGAATGGGTTCACTCACCCAGAGTCCTGATCCTCCAGCACGGAGTCCTCTGGGGAGGAGGGGGGAAGTGGGGAGAGGGACTTGGTGGGGAGTGAGGGGAGAGATGGATGGAGCAATACTTTGGTTAGTTGCTTTACCTGGCCTCTGGGGGCGCTGTTCTGGAACACTCATCTCTTACCTCTGCCGACATCGCCCTCAGAACATGACTTTGACTTTGCTACTCATTAGGACAATTGTCAGTCCAGCTTCCAGTAGCTGAGTATAGCTGCTGGCCTCTCATATTTTGGGTCTTTTTTTTAAATATTTCATTTATTCATGAGAGACACACAGAGAGAGATAGAGACATAGGCAGAGGGAGGAGCAGGCTCCATGCAAGGAGCCAAATGTGGGGCTCCATCCCAGGTCTCCAGGATCACGCCCTGGGCCAAAGGCAGATGCTCAACCTCTGAGCCACCCAGGGATCCCTCGTATTTTGGGTCTTGTCATCCCCATTGTTAAACCAGTGGGCTGCAGAATTCTGTATTGCCGTCTCCTGCCGCCCTGCCCTGCAGAGAAGGGCACCCACTGAGGTTTCCAGCGATGCTTCAGCTGACCAGCTCACTCGTCATTGCTTCAGTAGGTGGCATGCCCTCAGCGTCTTCCCATGGAAGAGCATCTGCTGGGTTTTCTGGCCTCACACGGAATGTTCGGTCATGCTGCCCACTCCCCTGAGCCTGTCTATCCTTCCTTCACTGTCCATCATGCAGTTCTGGCACTTTGTTCTTCTTTAGAATGGCCATCATTTGCTCCAAGCTTCCCAGAGCCACTCCAGCAGCAAGCTAGCTCTACCTCTTGGAGTTTATTCGGGGTGTTGTATGAATTGTGTAACCCCCCCACCCCGCCACCACCATAAATCCATATGTTGAAGTACTAACCTCCTGTACCTCTGAATGTGATTGTATTTGCATACAGGCTCTTCAAAGGAATAATTAAATTAAAATGAGGTCATTAGGGTGAGCCGTAATCTAATCTGACTGGTGTCTTTAGAAGAAGAGGAGATTAGGACGCAGACACACACAGACGGAAGACCTCGTGAGGACACGGGGGGAAGGCAGCCACCTACAAGCCAAGGAAGGAGGCCCTCAGAGGAAACTAACCCTGCTGACACTCTGATACCAGTCTTCTAGATTCCAGGACCGTGAGGAAATGCATATCTGTAGGTTAAGCCTCCGGGTCTGTGGTGCTTTGTTCCAGCAGCCTGAGCAAACTGATCCAGGTGTTGCATCCATAGCACAGGACAGTGTTCCCCTGTTGATACACTGTCCCTTCTTCGACTTTGTGTCCTGCCCCTGATCCAGAGCCCCGAGGGCCAGCGTCTCCATCCTCTCCCGGCTCCAGCCAGGACATGCTGCCTGGGGCCCACAGGTCCTTCAGGGGCCATCCCTTTCCTCCCTTGGAAAGCCCAGCATTTATTTCCCTGGCCCATCACGTTGTGACCTAATGCTAGTGCCTGAGGTGAGGGGGTAGAGATTCTGTGTGTGTGTGTGTGTGTGTGTGTGTGCATCTCCCAGGGTAAAGGTCTCTGCACAATGTCCTCAAGCAATAGGAAGGCTCTAGCCCTGACTGGGAGGAGTGGCCTCTTCTGGAGGTTCAGAGAATTCAAGGGGCTCTAGGATTCAAGACTGGAGGGCATCGCTCTGGACAGCCCTACTCTGTATGTCAGGACGCCGTTCTTTTATACAGGAGCTCGGAGTTTTGCCCTAGCAGAGTTGCCAGGTTGGGGGATAAAGTTCTGTGTAGCTCTGCTGGCTTTCTGAGTGAGTCCCGGGCCTGATCCTTAGCTTTCTCTGCAATTTGAATAGGAGTGGCCGAGTCCCCTCACAGACTGGCAAGGAAGACTTCTGGCTGCCATGCTTAGTATTCAGCTGATGGTTGATGTCCTTAGACCTTCATGGTCACTCTCCCAAACATCTGCAGCCCCCAGCAATGGGGGATCTCATGTCTTGAGAAAGACTCCATCCCATAGGGATTTCTCAAGCAACTGATGCTTGAGTGTTTCCTGCCCCATAGGCCACCCTAGTTCACTGTGGTGGAAGTTTCAGCAACTACACTCCCTCTGTGAGCCAGGGACTACGTGGTGGGGTCCTCATTGCTGGCCACGCAGTGGGTAATCAAGCTCCAGAATCCTATCCGCGAGCCTCCACTCTCCTGAAGCACTTCTGGTGTGAGGCTGGGTTCCAGGGAGGCAGACTCTGAGGGGGGCATTAGCATGTGGGATCTTTGTTAGGGGGCACTCTTACGATCCAGGAGGAAGGAAGGAAGCAGGAAGGGGGAGATGAGAGGCTACACAATGCTGCTGTTACCCCCCTGGGACACTGGCGTGGTCCTTGGAGTCATGCTGAGTCAAAACAGGAGGGTCAGGCTGTCATGCTCCTGACCTGTCAGTGGGTCCTTGGATTCCAGCTGTCGCAGGAAAGGGTATGATCTTGTGCAAAGTGGTTCCCTTCAGCCAAAGGCAGCATCTGCGGAGGACAGACTGCCCCCCGCCCCCCAGCCCTGGGGAAATGCACCCGTCGGTCCTGAAGAAGTTCTGGAAAATGCAGAAGGCATTCAATACAATAAGCCAAAAAGTCTTCATTCTTCTGGGGTCACTTTGAACTTCAGGCTGGTCAAGGCTCCGTGCTGACACCTCCTTCTGGTGGATGGAGCATGAAGCCGGGATTGTGCCCCAAGCTGGAAGCAGCACGTGGACAGGCGGTGCTGTCATTAGAGGGGTTACTCTTCTTATCCCCGGGAGTGGCAGTCATCTCCAGGAAGGTGTGTGACCCTAGAAGCCTCAGGCCCCGCTCAGCCGCCTTGGTCTCTTGGACACCGGTTCTCTGGTGTGAATCTGAGCTCCCACCTGCTGCTGGGCTGTCATCAAGCCAGAAGTGACACTGAGACAGCCCAGCTGCCACTGGCGCACGGGGAGCGGGTGAAGGTGAACCCGGGGACTGCAGGCAGAGGCGCACCGGGGCTCACCCGCACGTTGGAGCTGCACATCCCAGGGCTGCACATCCCAGGGCCGACCACAACAAAAGCTCCGAAGAGGAAAGGTCAGACCCATGAAGTGCTATTTGTTTTCACTGAAACTTGATCCCTCCCACTTAACACCGGTCTAACCAGCAACGGAATCAATTACCACGTGTCAGCCCGAAATCTGACACAAGGAATGAAAGAAGGACACAACCTCCCCAGGGGGGTGGCAGGCGGGCAGAGAGGGCCGGGAGAGAGGGCTCGGGGAGGGCCGCCTGGATGAGCCACTCGGGCCTGTAACTAAGGGTTAAAGACCCTGCTTCCCTTCCCTGGCTCCCTCTGCTGCGAGCCCGGATCATTACCCGTTTGCGCTGCGGCTGTTTCTATCGCAAAGGGTGGTCAGGCCTGTGAGGTTATTCGACTTCGGTTACAGAAGTTGCTCCATTTAATAATGGAAGACCCAGAGGTTCTAGACAGTGATTATTTAATCTTGCTCTAGGAGCGAGAATTCCTGGCAGATCAAGTTCGGCCGCCCCGTGCCTATTTGAGCTGATTGGGTTCCTGCCTTTCTTGGGCTTGTGTTAAGTGTGGTGTCAGCTCGTCCGAGTGCCCGGTTCGGGTGATGTCATCCACTTTCCACATTTATGCAAGTCTCCAAAAGAGAGCTCCCCGGGGCTGCTCGGGCTGAGACCAGAAAAGTTCAGTGGATGAATCTGGGCAGACGTGCTCTTTCACCAGCTCCGATTAAGTAAGAAGTTTTTGTCCATAAAGAACACCTGAACTCTGAGCCTTTCATCAATAGGGGCCTAAGATACAGAAATCTCTTGCCTTTAGGTAGAGCATTAGATGGACATTGTCTTGTTCTTTTTCTTTCTTTTCTTTCTTTTTTTTTTTAAATAGGTGTTTACTTATTTATTAGAGAGAGAGCCAGAGAGAGCGAGAGAGCGTGATCGCGGGGAGGGGCAGAGGGAGACGGAGAAGCAGGGAGCCCCAGGTAGTGCTCGATCCCAGGATCCCGGGATCATGGCCTGAGCGGAAGGCAGCCGCTTCCCCAGCTGAGCCACCCAGGCACCCCAGGTGGATATTTTCTAGTCTGTTCTGTAAATGGTTTTGCCTCTCTGATTGCCCTAGCATGAGAAGGTTCAAAGTGCGAAGCATTGATTGGAGCATAGGTACAAGGAGCAGGAAGCATCCTTCAGAGATCCTGGTGGCATAAAAGGTATTTCCATTTATCAGCAGGAATTGATGAAGAGCCGAATTGTTGCACAACCAGATGATTCCATGGTGGGTGGAATAGCACGTGGCCTGCTTAGGAATGAATCAGGAGCTTATCCTTTGCTGCACTCATTACCGCCAAGTGGTCTTATGGTATCGAGACCTCTTGACGACACTACTTTCAGATTATTTCTTTTCTTCTGACCTACGTGAATGCTCAGTCTTGGGTTCCTTTGTCGGCAGAGAGAGATTTGCAGGCTCTCTTTCTCTTTGCTTTTTCAGGGCAATGCCACCGACAGGCAGGATTTTCTTTGCTGCCGGCAATGTAATGCTCCTCGAATCTTCATCATCATCTCCGCTCCTTGGTTCCCTGGGCTCAGCTCTGCACCCCTCTCTGGGTAGAAACTGTCTTCCTGACACCTTGAACTCAGCGCTGGCAAAATGGCATCAATCATCTCTCCCTGGCTTGTATCCTTCTTCACATCTCTTCTCCATTTCCAATGTGGGAGCAAATTCCCCGGGGTCACTTAAGCTTGAAACCTGAGATACTTTCTTGATCCTCCCCATCTCCCTTATCCCCTACATCATCAGATGCTATTGATTTTTGCCTCCTAAATATTTCTCACATTTGCCCCTCTGCCATCCTGCCACTTGGGCCTCATTTTATGCCACCATATTCTTGTTCTGCCTATTCTGACAGCCTCAGACTCTCATCTCTGTGGCTTTGCTTATGTTTTTTTTCCTTTTCTAGAGTGTGTTCCTTTGTTTTGGCTTTTTCTTTAAAGATTTTATTTATTTATGAGAGATACAGAGAGGCAGAGACATAGGCAGAGGGAGAAGCAGTCTCTCCCCCAAGGAGCCCGATGTGGGACTCGATCCGGGGACGCCGGGATCACACGCTGAGCCAAAGGCAGATGCTCAACCACTGAGCCACCCAGGCGTCCCTAGCTTTTCCTTTTTAACCAGCAAACCTGAAGACTTTAAGACTCAAATTGGGGGGTCACTTATTAAAAGAGGAAGCATCGGTTACTTCATTGTTTTCACATCTGCATTTTCTCTTGCATTCTCTTTCTTAATTCCCTCCCTGTCTGTCCACCTTTCCCAGTTGGAAGGTCTGGAGTCATCTTTAGCCCCTCAGATGCTATCAGTTACCCATGTTGAATTACTGCTGAAATGCACCTGCTTTTCTTCCCGTCTCCACCATCGATTTTCACCTGATTTTGGCATAAGCCGTACACTCATCTCCCAGTGAATCTTTTCTTCTCCTTCCAACCTTCAGCTCACCATGGGATTCATCTGTCTCAAGTCCTTCTTTGTTCAAAACCTTCTCTGAACCCATTTTCTGCAGAGAAATGTCCTAAGTCCCTAGCACACATTTGGAGCCCTTTACAACCTGGTTCTAATTTACCATGTTGAGGACAGGTGTTGTCATGTCCCCCCACCCCACCCCCATCTTGCATTCCCAGTGCCCCTCACCTGGCCTGCCCTCCAAGCCCCCCCAGTACTAGCTGCCTTAGAGCTGAGCCATCCTTCTCATGTTCTTGGCCTATGGCCGTGCTATTCTTGACTGGGGGCTTCTCTGGGTGTTGAAGTCCTGCTTACCTTTTAAGACCTAACGTAAATGGAACCACCATGTAAAGACTCTCCTGATTCCACCACTGGGAACAGATCACTTTTTCCTTGCAGTTTTTTTTTAAAATTTATTTTTATTTATTTGAGAGAAACAGAGTTAGTGACAGAGATAGCGAGAGAGAGCAGGAACAGGGAGGAGAGGGAGAAGTAGTCTCCCCACTGAGCAGGGAGCCGGATGTGGGACTCGATCCCAGGACCCTGGGATCATGACCTGAGCTGAGGGCAGATGCTTAACCAGCCCACCCACGCTGCCCTTCCTTACAGGCTTGATGTCACTTACGACCCTGGTTTGCAATTTGCCAGTCAGCCCAGAATTACAGGCACTTAAGTGTCTGTTTCTTTTGAGCTTGTGGACAGCACCCCAGAGAAGGGATGTGTTTCATTGCTGTGTTCCTCAGTACCTCGATTTAGCAACTACTCATTAAATCCATGACAAGAAATAGGAGCCATGTACTATATTATATTTACGATATTTTTTATTTGAGTATAGTTGACATACAATTCTACATTAGCTTCAGGTGCATAGCAGAGTGGTTCAAAGGTTGTACATTATGCTCTGCTCACCAGAAGTGTAGCTACCAGCTGTCACCATGCAACAGTACTGCAGGATCATTGGCTATATTCTTTGCTGTGCCTTTTATTCCCCTGACTTATTCATTCCATAACCGAAAGCCTGCCTATGTATAAACGACTGGAAGCCTGTATATAAAGACCATGAACTTTAAACGTATATTTCAAAAGGAAAGTTCCTATTTTTCCTTGAAGTATAATTGACATATGACATTACATTAGTTTCAAGTGTACAACAAAATACTTCGGTGTTTGTACATATTTAAAAATGATCACTGCGGGGGATCCCTGGGTGGTGCAGCGGTTTGGCGCCTGCCTTTGGCCCAGGGCCCGATCCTGGAGACCCGGGATCGAATCCCACGTCGGGCTCCCGGTGCATGGAGCCTGCTTCTCTCTCTGCCTGTGTCTCTGCCTCTAACTCTCTCCGTGTGACTATCATGAATAAATAAATAAAATCTTAAAAAAAAAAAAAAAAAAAGAATCTTGTGGCCTCTACGGTCTCCTTCCTTTCACAAGACAGGAGAGATGGAGAGCACTAAAAGAAAACAGAGAAAATGTTGAGACTAATGGAAGAAAAGTAGGTAGAGGAGAATGTATCCCAGTAAGATAAATGTCCCATAATTAGAGGTGAATGGGTTTATTTACCCAGGTAGCTATTAAATCCATAATAAATACCTCCAAATACCCCTTTCCACTTAAAAAAAAATAAAAATAAAAATAAAAATAAAAATGATCACTGCGATAAGTCAACATCTCCCCATACATAGAGAAGTTTTTCCCTGTGATGAGAACTTTTAAGATCTAAAAAGCGTTATTTTTGATGGTGTTCCTTTTTACATCTGCACTATTATTTCTAAAATCTTTATTAATACGAAACACATACCGGATATCTTGTCTTTTTAAATACTTTGTCCAAACCCTTAATTTGAAAACTATAAGGTAGGATTCATATAAGCACAACAGAAAAAAACGTTTCTGAATTGTGATTTAAAAGTAATCATTTGCTGGGTTTAAACTTTATGTTTCAAACTGGAGCTTGTACAGATGAAGCATGAATCAGGTGTGATGCAGTCTCTCTGGCTTTGGTGGGACAGGGCTCCCACCCCAAGGAATTTTCTTTAACAGTGGCCTCTGATGTTCAGGGACTGGATCAGTGGAAATGAATAGCCAAAACCATATCTTGCTACATAATAAATGGTTGTCGGATGTAATGCACAATCTCCGTATATATATATGTATACATATATAGTGAACATGTGGACAACAGATGATTTTTAGATGTGACTAACATACTCATTAGGCATTTTAAGCAAAATTCTCCACTAGTCTCATTGTCCTGAAGTTGAAATACAAGAAGTTGACTGTGCTTCAGAATCCTGAAGTTTAACTGGGATCCCTTTGAAGTCTTTTATTATGATTGATGAATCATTTCAACATTTTTCCTACATTCAAAGGCCCACAGTAAAAGATAAAATCAAGTACCTTACTAATCAAGGATACCACAAAAGACTGGAAATCAGGCGAAAATGTGACATGAGCAGTAATACTAAACTCAAAAACCTGTATCAATCACTACAAATTTCAAAAGAATTTGGAAACATTTAAAGCTTTTAAAAAGTGCACAGGACTGATTTCAGAAACCATTTGGGAAATATTTGGGTGTTATTTGTAATAGAAATAAACCCGCTTTGATACTTTTCTCAAGCAAATGTTTTACAATAGAGTTTGGCATCACAAATCAAGGATGGAGAAAGGTTCTGTACCTGTCTGTTTGCAAGTGGATTCCCAGGATAGGGCTGGGTTTCCGCCCCATGTCTGTGACAGCTGCTGATGAGACGAAACTTGCTTTTTTAAGGGAGGCTACTTTTATGCCCAGATGGGGAGGGTTATCACCCACAGACTGAGGTTTTGGGGTTTTGGGGTTCTTGGCAAGGACTGCTAAAGATCTGACTTATCCTTTATTCCACTTTCAACACTCTGGGACAAGCCCCATGGATGACTGATTCCTGAAACTGCCCTGCTGAGAGGTGAAGAGGAAACTTCCAGCACCCTGGGAGGAGCATGAGGATAAGTTCACAGTGGGAACCCACAAAAGAGGAGCTGCCCAGCTCAGGGAGCCAGTGAAATCACAGTGATCATTAACAGGGCAAGAGAGTGAACAAAGCAGACTTAGATATCAAGACTGTCAAGGGCAAGGATCCAGATCATGCCCTCAAAACAACAAATTCCAGAGAGGTGTTGAAGTCGAAGATCGGCAACTTCTTATAATCTGGCTTCACCCCCATTTTTAAAAACTAGGAATTGAGTCCCCACAATCGGGTTGGATCAGCTATTTGTCCAGGCCAAGACTGCCATTGTCGTATAGACTTGCTTCATTGTGTTACTTCCTGGGTCAGAAATCATCACCCATCCTCCCCTCCTTTAAGCGGCAGCCCAGAGCCTTTAGCCAGTATTCCAAGCCATCTAAGCACTGTCAGACTGACTCTTGCAGGCTTACTTCCCCTATCCTATAACATTACCAGAATGATTTTCCCTTTTTGCTCTCATCCGATAGCAACATTGCCCAGACTCAAAACACTGTCTCACATCTCATTACCTCCAGAAAAACTTCCCGGATCACCCAACATAAATGAGACCATTTCCTCTTTTATGCCTCGAAGAGTCTCCTGGCTTGTCACCTTCATGATGCTCAGTCCACGCTGTCTAGGGCTGTTGCCCTGTATGTTCCCATTGAGAATCTTGAGCTTCTATAAGCTCATAGACAATAAAGGACACTCTGTTTTTCCTTTTCAGCAGCACTGGGCACAATGCCTAGCATGCACAGCAATGGCTCAGCACATATTGTGGAGCTAACCAGGTAAATTGGGTTTTATGTAATGGTTGGTACCTAAAGTAGCTTACATATAAGCCCATCCATCCATCCGTCCATCCATTTCTACATTGACTACATATTCTATCCACCTCAGTGCTTGGTCCTGGAAATACCGCAATGAGCAATAAAGTCATGATGCCTATCATCACAGAGTTTATAATCTTGTAGAGGAAAAGAAATAGTTACACAACTAACCATCACAATACGGTGGATTACTCTTATAGAATGCTTACTCCGTGCCAGTCATTATGCTAAATTCTTCTTCATATTATGTTATTGAATTTTCATTACCACCGTTGGAGATAAGCATTATTATCACTTTCTTGTGGATAAGGGGATGGAAGCTTAGCATATTTGTTATCTTAACTCCCCAAAGCCATCTGGCTAGTGAGCGGGAAAGCGGGAGACTGACCCAGACTGTTTGACTCCAGAGCCGGTGCTTTTTAACCACCACGTGGTATAAAGAATTACTGATATTAGAGGGATGACACATACCACAAATATCACATGTGTTAGTTTCCTATGGCTGCTATAACAAATTACCACAAACTTAGTGTCTCGAAGCAACACACATTTATTATCTTAAAGTTCTTTGGGTCAGAAATCTAACATGGGTCTCACCAGGCTAAAGCCAAGTTGTGGGCAGGACTACATTCCATCAGAGTTTCTAGGGGGAATCCCATTGCCTTGCCTTTTCCAGCTAGAGCTGCCAGCTTTCCTTGACCCATGGCCCCTTCCTGGATCTTCAAAGCCATCAGAGTCATTTCTCTCTGACCAGGCTTCTAACTTCATATTTCTCTCTGACTACCAGTGAGAAAGATTCTCTGCTTTTAAGGACTCATGTGATTATGTCTGGCCCACTTGGTAATCCAGGACAATCTCCCTATCTCAAGATTCTTAATCATAGCTGCATGACCCCTTTTACCATGTAAGGTGACATAAGATTAGGGATATCTTGGGGGGTGGGCACTATTCTATGGCCATACAATAAGATGATGTAACAAGGGGAGCAGTTGAGGGGTATAGGAAGGGCTTAGGCTTCCCGGGAGGGACAGGCACTCCAGGCTGAGGACCAAGGAGGTGCAAAGCCCCTGAAAAGCCACAGAGTTGGGGCCTTACCAAGTCTGAGAGTGACCAAATGTGGTGAATAGAGGAGGAGGAGTGGCTCCTGCTATGGCTGGAGAGGATGGCAGGGGTCAGATCTTGAGAAACATGCCCTGCAGGTAGGGGAAGGATTCTGTTATGATTCTAGGAGAAAATGACAGTAAGTAAAAGTGTCAAAAAAAGGCCATGATAGATTTGCATTTTCAGATCACTCTGCTACTGTGTAGAGAACAGGTTGGAGGGGAGCATAAGTGCACACAATTAGTAGGGTATTTCAGTAGTTCACGTGGGAGATGTTGATGGCCTAGACCAGGATAGGGGCACTGCAGGTGAGGAGAGGCCAGTCTGGGCTCTTCTCCAGAGCAGATAGCAGGGTTGGGGATTGCCTGAATGTGAAGTAAGGGAGACATATTCAAGTTTCTAAGTGGGATAACCAGAGTGGGTAAGGCCTTTCGTGTTGACACAGTGGTGGCTAGAGAACGCCAGGCTTGTGGATGGGAGTGAGAATGATCAGAACCAAGTGTCTGTAGAAGTAGCAAAGACAATTAATATAGGAAAGAAAATTTATCATGGTGGTAGGAGGCC
This sequence comes from Vulpes vulpes, assembly GCF_048418805.1. Classification (NCBI taxonomy): domain Eukaryota; kingdom Metazoa; phylum Chordata; class Mammalia; order Carnivora; family Canidae; genus Vulpes; species Vulpes vulpes. The sequence goes on from NC_132794.1 coordinate 9,235,630, forward strand.
AGCAAGCAGCATCAGGGAAAAATTTGGCAGAATCATTCCTTTTAGCTCTTGTAATTGAATATTTACAGAGGCCATACTGCCCCCCCGCCCCCCCCCCCCAAAAAAAGCTCTATTGTTTCCATTAGGTTCATGGCTTGGGAGAGGTCTCCAGGGTAGCTAAGCTACCTAGTGGCTGCAGGGACAAGCTCTGGCACCAGTGGGATGCCAGAGGAGCCCCTCAACAGCTTCAGAGATGCCTAGTCATGCTTGCAGGTGATCCTTTTGAAAAACTATTTGCCCAGTCCAGCTTGTAGGCCAGCCAGCCTGTTGAGGTGAGTTAGGTGGCCACCATCTTCTTAATGAGTTTCACCTCCTCTCTAGAACATGGTTCTCCAGGAAGTCCACAGAGATGGAGATGTGTGTAGACAAAAGCCAGGGCACACAGATCCAAAAGGGCCTGGCTCAGGTTCTTCTCCAGAACCAGGGTGGCTTCCATGAAATACAGGACTTTACTCTATTCATCCTGGGATGCTTCTGCACATTCTGGGCGAGGCTGTAGCCACTGCACTGGTTTTGCATCTTCAACACCCTTGCAATTCTTCTAAGCCAGCTCATGGAAGAAGTGGTCCAGCCCTCCAGTGCCACATTGTTCACGGTGGAAATAGAAGCCCAGACAGTAGTAGGTGTAGGAGACCCACAGATGCATGTTGACCAGGAACCTGATGGCAACCTCCACCTCAATGGAATAATTCTGTTGAATCTGGGAGCTCATGGTAGATCAATAATAAGGAGCTAAGCTCAAGTGAGGATGTTGGCTCATCCTGAAGTCAGAGGGTGACTGAGAAGATGGTTCTGAAGGTTGTGCCTATATAAAAAGTTGGAGGGTGGTTGCAGACTGGTGAAAGGGGCATCCCTGGGTCTGTTTGGTCCCAAGACTGTTGAAGCAAGAGACTGTGGATACTTTGCCTGCAGAGGCCTTATTTATTTTTTATTTATTTATTTATTTATTTATTTGCCATATTGCTTTAAGAGGACTCAGTACACACAGTTAAAATGTCTTCTGGAAAATTATGCAGACCAAATATTCTGATTGTTGGTTTGGTTTGACTAAGGGTGACAGATCTGTTATCATATTTCAGCCTCGCCATCTTAATAACCAAACATACTTTTTGCTTCCTTGCACATGATACCTTTGTGCACACGTATATTTCTTCTGATCCTTAGCCCGATGACAGAATGATTCTTTGGGCACAGTATAGTATAACCTTGATTTTCAATAAGATTCATTTTGTTCTTTAGTGAACACATATAGAATTGTATGTTTCAACAAGGTTCACATTTTGCAAAAGGAATATTCTAGAGAAATACGTTTGGGCATGAGTGAATGATGGGACTTAACAAGGAAAAGCCATCAACCCACCATGCAAAACTGAATAACCGAATGACATGCACACACTTGTAACTACCAAGTTACTTTATATACCTGTCCTGGGATGAGAGTCCATAATTATCTTATTTAGATCTTATAATATGTCCACATCTACTAACATACGTTAGGTTTAGAAACTCCATACTGGAAGAGAATAGATTCTCCCAGAAAGCAAGAACACTTTGGGATTCTTTGGCCTCCCATTTATCCCTGGGGACTACAGTTGTCTGCAGGCTGGGTTGACTCGGATGCCCAGACTTCTGCGGAGAGACATCCCTTTTGGTCTTTCCTATAGTCTGTTTCAGTGGTTCTCAAACTTCAGTGAGCTTAAGAATTACCCTACAGGGCTGTATAGATAAAGCGATGGATCTCATGCTTGTCTTGCAATGTAAGACAATTTTAAGGGTATTTTAGACTTTAATTTTTGCCTCTGGTGCTGATTGTAGAACCTAAACGCCATGGGGTTCTGGGAACCCAGTGCAATCTGGGGCTATAATTCCATGTCTGATTTTGGGAGGCATTTCAGCACCTACCTCTGAACAGAAAAGCAGCTGCAGTTAGAGATAGCAGGGGGACACATCATTGTGAACCTGATTAGATAACCAGAAGGGGATAAGCACCCTGTGGTCATGCGTGTGGTAAAGAGGTCCTGGAGTAGCAAAACAGCAGATACTAGTTGTCACATGCCAGTGTAAGAACAGAGGTGGACCTAGGGTATATGCAATGAGATTCCTTTCCACGGGAAGGACCAAGGTTATCACCTGGTGTTGTACAACCAAAGGCCTATCGTAGTTTCAGTAAAAAGAAGTATTGGGAGCATCCCACTGCTTGTGGTACACACAATATTGCCATAGGCCAGACAAGCTCTAGCACTGACTTTTATAGTTACATTAGCCCCTGCCATGTTAAAACAGACGCATTAATTTGAAGTTTTGTGGCTTTTTATCATCTTGATTACATTTATTTTAAGTGTTATTGTGATTTTATAGTGGCCGAAGTGTTCTAAGGAAACTTAGAATATGGAAACTTATTTCTAGTTTTTGGTGGGTTGACATTTAAGAAATATTACAATATAAGCAAATTACTCAGACTTGAGGCATAATGCATTTGGTGTTGCATGGAAATCACTCCAGGAGCTTATAAACGCCAGCCCATTCTCAAATACTCACTGCACATGTGGGATCTAAAGGTGAGTAGGTGGGGATGCCTGGGTGGCTCAACAGTTGAGTGTCTGCCTTTGGATTCTGGGGTCCTGGGATCGAGTCCCACATTGGGCTCCCCATGGGGAGCCTGCTTCTCCCTCTGCCTGTGTCTCTGCCTCTCTCTCTCTCTCTCTGTGTCTCTCTGAATAAATAAAATCTTAAAAAAAAAAATAAAGGTGAGTAGGTGGTAAATGTGGAAACTTTTTTCCTATTAAGAAGTTCCATGTCCTGCTCAACTTAGTGGAACACTGCCATTTACTATTCCTAAATACAATGAGAAAGCATATCACATCCTTCATAGCTGCTGTGTGAAAATGGCACCGAGCACTATATAAATAAGTCCTTATTAATTCTGTAGTTTCCAAAGTGCTAAGTTATAAAAACATCAGACCCTGAAACCCCTGCATGCCCTTAACACAACGCATAGGAAATTCGTTACAAAACCCATTTAGTAAAAAAAACAAAAAACAAAAAACAAAACCCACATGTACAGTGAATTTAGCAGAAAAGCCTTTTAGAGAAACAGCCACCAAGATAAGACCTGGTAAAAAACAAAACAAAACAAACAGAAGCCTGGAAAGGTTGTTGTCTGTGCCAACCTTGACTTTCAAGCTGAACTCTCCTTGCTAAGTGTAAATTAAGGAAGGAGCTAGCAGGGGCCTGCACTTCCTGTGGTTCCTTAACGCGTTGCGGGCATTGATGTGTTCGTGCTGACCACCCGCTCATCTGCAAACTCCAGCATCTTGTACGTGCTCAGTGAGTGTCTGAGGAATGAGGGGAGCAAGTGCTTCCAGAGTGATTTCCATTCAAGCCTCACTTACCATGGGCCTCAGCCCCTTGGCAGCTCCTGTAAATGAAGTGCTGCCTCTAGGCACATGGGATTTTCGAGAGGGACCGTGCAAGTGCTTGCTGCTTTCCTGGGCTGCTGCCTTGCGACTGTGTACGGGATTCATCGTGACTGTGCCCGTCCCAGCTTGGTCCAGCGCATCTGCCAGCAGGCCCACCCTTGGCCCTTCAGCCTGTTCTGATCAGTGTACTAACCAGCCCATTTCCATAGGTGAATGGGGTCCAGAATAACCTCCATTTCCTTCTGCCCTGAGTCTGGTGAACCCCAAGTATCCTGCCTACCCCTGGTGTCTGGGTGAACTGCAGCCTTATTTTACCTTCTCATCTTTTCTGGAAGCTTGGGTGAGTGGGCCACTGATGAGGCTTCTTCCTCAGAGCTAGTCTGCACACAATATCCCACTGAGATTGGAGTCTTGCCCTGCCCTGGCTAGGGGAGGATTTTGTCATCCGAGTCTTGCATCCTTCTTTCTCTGCAGACTCTCAAACTCCTGGCTTTGGCACAGGTTGGATTCCTGGAGGAGTGCATAGTCAAAAGCCTTGGCTCGCTACATCCAACTAAGGCTTGGTTTAGATTTACATCTCAGCACCCAGCAGGATTCCTTCCTCTCTGCATAAGTGAGTTGATTTTTTAGCTCTATAGATTTTGCTCAAAGCAAAATCTTAATTGCCTACCACTGAAATGAGAATTGTATTACTTCTTATGAAAAATGTACATTAGGGGAACCTGGGTGGCTCAGATGATTAAGTGTCCAACTCTTGATTTCAGCACAGGTGATGATTTCAGGATTGTGTAGTCAAGCCCCACATCGGGCTCTGTGCTGGGTGTGGAGCCTGCTTGGGATTCTCTCTCTCCTTCTCCCTCTGCCCCTTCCCTACTGCATACTCATCTCTTTCAAAAAAAGAGAAAAATGTACATTAGGAATAGTGTTCATGTGGATTCAGAGGTGAAGTCCAAGCTTAGAGTTGGTACATCTTTGGGATCCGTCTAAATAATCTCACAATGGTTGTGATCCTGGTTCTTGGCACTTGGTATAACTGGGTGCTGGAAGTCAGAGGTTTTAAACTGGTTTATAGGTTTATATCTCATCATGAAGATTTTTTTTTTATTCGTTTCCTTGTTAATTTTTTTGAGCCTATTTTTGCTGGAATGGCAGCTATTGACCTAACCAATTCCCAGTCACTCATCCATTTGTCCGTCCAAATACAAGATACATTGGTCCTGGCATCTGTACCAAGCAAATGGGGAGTGGCCATGTTGGCCGTTGCCTGGACTTCAGAAGAAAGTTTGGGATTCACTGAACTATTAGATGTTCATTTGGTTTCTCAGGTTGACATGGGCAGTAAAAGAAATATCAAGATGTAGGAGAAGTCTAGGGCACAGTAAATTCTTATTCCTCTCTGAGATAAAATCTCCCATTATTTTTTTGGGAGAAGAATCAGACTGTTTCCCCAGTGAGAAAGATCAAGTTGCTAGACAAAGGGCATGCGTGGGATTTTCTATTTGCAGAGACTAATCATTTGAAACCCACTTTGCAGATTATCTCACTACCAGCCTTTGCTCCTGCTTTTGTGCTTTTCCCTGCCTGATCTGTGATTTTCACTGCTCTCCACTCTCTGTGCCAGAATCCAGTGTCCAGATGCATAGTTGGTTGTATGTCTTCTTCTTCTTTTTTTTTTTTTTAAGATTTAACTTATTTATTTGAGAGAGAGAGAGAGAGAGAGAGAGAGAGAGCAAGAGCAAGAGAGCATGAGTAGGGGGAAGGGCAGAAGGAAAGGGAGAGATAGAATCCTTAAGCAGACTCCCCACTGAGCACAGAGCCTGACATGGGACTTGATCCTAGGACCCTGAGATCATGACCTGAGCTGAAACTATGAGTTGGCTGCTTAACCAACTGAGCCACCCAGGTGCCCCCGGATGTATGTCTTTAGACCAAGCCCCATCCCTTTCACAAGCAAAGCTGTCTTCTTGTGGGCCCCTGGGTGGGGTTTTAGGATGTCTCAGAGCATTGGGTGCCTGACAGTGGTTTGTAATTCAAAGATGAATGGCTTGTTATAAATACCAAGGCAATCCTAGCCAAGAAAGTAGGTTTGGGGTTTGGTTGTTGGAGTAGAGGATTACAATAGCTTCCAATTCAATTTTTATAGGAAAAGCCAAGTTCCAAAACCTGGGAGTGGGGGTTTGAGCACAGGGAGAAGATGAGATGATGATACAGGGAGGGATGAGACTTGAGACTGGATACTGTGGACACTTGGAATCACCACAGGCTATTCTGAAAACGTGAACTTTCCTGGCATCTTCATCCGCTAATGAAAACTTTGTGACATCTGCGATTGCATTTATCTTTTAAATTCTCTTTCTAACCATTGTTTTGGGTAGTCTGGTGCTTCATTAGTAATGATTTTACTGACAGTTCCCTTAAACAGTCTCTGAATTCAGGTGGAAGAAGATGGATTTTTAACTAATCTTTTTTGGCATAAACATATATCATATAGGAGACTAACTATTCTTTCCATTTTTCATTTGTTTTCTTTGGTGTTATCTGACATTGGGTTGTCAGAACAAATTAAGGCAGTGAGTGAGCAATAATTGCTTTGCGATATAAAAAGATGGGTAAAAATTGCTTTTTAACTAAGTAGATGCTCTATTTCCTACATCTCAAATATTTAAGGCAAGCGACTGTGTATTTAGCAGACAGGCTTATAGGATGTATTTATGGACCTGGCCCATGTTTTGAAACTGGGGATTTGTACTGAATAATTTGGATTTGCGTGCTTCGTGGCTCAGCTTTCCTGAATCAGTGCCAGCCTCCTCTTCCTTTTGCGTGATGTGCATGGGGTCTTGCTGTTAATGTTAATCTTGTCTGCCCGCTGTATCCTTTCTTCAGACCATCCACTTGCATCCTGTGCTGCAGCTGATCCCATTTCGATATAACTGAACTGTTAGGAGCCACCTGATTATTTCTAAAAACATCTTCAAAACTCAATTCAAGAGCAGATTGATAAACTCCTTGGAACTCTAGGCCCAAGATGCATGGAAGCATGAAAAAAACAAGCCATGTACCATTGTCGTTTTCTTGAATATTTATTTCAGCCAATCGCTTGGTAGATTCCAGGGGTTTTTAATCTGTTATAATTTTCAGCGTGGGAAAAGTGAAGCAGAACAGTCCTTTTCTGCCCTCTCCCAATTAATATGTGCAATAATGAGAATTCTTGGTCCTTAGAACTCTTTGTGATCCCATGAAGACTGGCAGGTTGGTTAACCGGTGGGACCTGGGCATGTTATCAGGTAGTATAATTTGTGTAGGAAATGTGAAAAGATGGAAAGTCACCTTTTAAAAGAGAGGGGAAACTCACTCCGATTTGGCCAAGAGAGATGATCAGGCCATTAGCTGAATAAGGTAAATTCTTTGGGTAAAAGTTTCATTGGAATATCACCCCTTAGCAGCAGGTTATTGAAACGGGAAACTGGGATTAGCCTTGTTGGGTTGTCTCATAGTCCTCTCAGACAAAGCCCAAACTGGATGAAAAATGGCAGCTAATTTCTTTTGAGCTTTTGTGTCACAGATTCATGTGATAAATCTTAAAGCTTCAAGTGCAAGTGGTGGACTCCAGAAATGCCTTAAAACTGACTAGGTATGTATGTATATGCATGTGTGCATAAGTATTTTAGATCAATTTCTTGGGGGGGAGATAGGACTCATTTATTAATTTAGGATTATTTTGCTACACAGGAATCACTACCAATAGGCACTTGTAAATTTCCGGATTGATTAGGTAAACAAAGAACCAAAATGGGTTAAATGCTTATCCTCTGTTGTGTGGCGGTGTAGGGAAGCTACAGGACACAACCCAGAGCCCCAGGAATCTATAGTCTCCAGGGAAATGGTCAGGATGGAGAGATGGATAGAGCTGGGACCATGAGTGGAGAACAGAGCATGTCATCAGTAATATTCTGCAGGGGAGGTGGAGGATGAAGAGAGGGTGAAGTGTGTCCAGGGGTAATAGCCAAACCATGGAAGTGAGACGGATCAGAAATAGATAATCTAACAGAGGGACAGTGACAGCCAGGTTGAGGCCTTGGAAGGCTTTCGTGGACGGGGGTGGGGGGGTGGGGGTTGCATTCCTATATGTCCAAATAATGAGGAAATGGCTTGTGGCACAATATTTCTCCTTCTTGGAGACTATTCTGTTTGAACTAATGAATATTTAATCCCAGATAGCTAGATAAATATTTAGCCTTTGATCTTTTTCTTAAAGAATTATCTGGATGTTTGGAAATCTATTTTCATCCTTCTACCTCGCATAGTGTGTGAACCGCTGACCTTAGAAAGTCTTTGGATAGAGTAAAGAGTGTCCCACTGTCTTCTAATTGGCCCAGATATGTCATATTATATTAATACAATGCCTGACATTAAATCGCCTGTGGATTCCTTATGTAAATTTTATTGGGTGTGTCATTCTTCTAAAATATTATGAAATTTAGTTTATGATTTTTTTATTTAGAATTTTTGGTCTATAGTTGTGAGATTGGCCTATAGGTCTTTTCTCTCATTTCTGGATTTTCTACTTTTCTGGTTTTGGTTTCTAGATTAGAACAGTTATATAAATGATGTTGGCCAGCTGTCTGTATTTTCTGTGCTCTGCAGTGATTTATATATATCCTAAAAACAACCTATTCCTTATTTAAAAGTATATCTTAAGAAACCTATTATGGTCTATAATCCCTTGGAGATAAATTTTAGATAATTTTTCTAATTTTTCTGTAGTTTTAGTTTACTCAAATGAGATGTTCTTGCTTTTGTTTTTATAGTGAACATTTTCTTAATTTGCCATTTCTTGAAGATTTTCAGTTATGACACAGCTCTATATGAAGTGTTCTTTTATATTTTAAAATCTTGGTATTTGTGGACATTTCTTTTTACATAGGTATATTTTTATTTTCTAATTTGATTTTCTGGATCTGAGTGACTAGGATTGTGTATTTGTGTAAAAAATTTCCAGAATTTCTCTATTAATCCTACAACTTGTGTAATAATACTATTTTAAAAATATATTTTCTATGTCCTGTAGATTTGCTTGCTTCTTGCATAGAGCCCTTAGTTCATTTGTTATTCTTTTAGTATTAAGAGAATTTAAATGTGAACTTTCCTGTGAGAACTATTTGATCCTACCTTAAAAGTTTTGTTAGTTTTAAAATATTATTTTAAAAGTCCACTTATTGGTTTGTTTAAATATTTTATTCAAGGATTATTTAATAGAATGCATATTAATTTCTATGTAGTGGGTTTTGTTGTTTAAATACTGTTATCAGTTTCTAATTATTTTTGCTTCATATTATGATGCTACGGTATTCAGTGAGTATTTATGATTGTTATATATTCATTTTGGGTTCTATTTTTATTGATATAAAATTACAGTTTTTGTCCTATTTAATATTCCATTTGGAACTTGACTTCATCAGAAATAAACTGTTTGCTTCAGGGGAGGTCGGTGGAAGGTTGCTTAATTAGGTGAAGGGCATTAAGGAGGGCATGTGATGCGATGAACACTGGGTGTTATATGCAACTGGTGAATAACTGGACTCTACATCTGAAACTAATGATGTAGCTAATATATGTTGGCTAATTGAATTTAAATTAAAAAAACTCACACTTTCCTATTTTTTAAAATCTATTTTTAAAATTTATGTAATAAATCTTTGCACATGCTCCCTCTAAACCTTTTCTGCTCATTGTATTTCTTTTTTTTTTCCTCATTGTATTTAAACATAACCTCTTGAGAGCAGAGTATATTTGATTTTAAAAATCCAATCTGATCATTGTTAGAGTTTTTGTTTGTTTCTGCCATGATTCTTATGCTGGTTTTTGGGTAAGTATTTTTTTCCTTTTCCCAATATTTTCTCTTCTTTTTTTGAGTACTTATTTTTTGCCTTTACAGTTTCTTGGGATTTTGAATCAGGGTACTCTAGTTTTTATTTTACTAATGGCTTTCTAAGTGAAAAAATGTAAAAATGTGTATTTCTATAAATAATCAAAATTAAAAATGATTTTTAAACAATTCTCTATATCAAATAAGAGATTTAATGTATTTTTACTTCCCTTACCCATTCTTAAGATTGAAAAAAAATTAACCTATGTTTTTACATTCAGATGATTGAGATTAAATATTTTTTATTATTCTATATTTGTAAGAGGTATTTTACATTTGTATTTAGTCTGGTCAGCGTTCATAATCTTCATTCAGATCATCTTTCATGAATTTCAGTGTTCACCACCAGTCCTTTTAGATCACAAAATTATTTTTTTGAGTCCTCTCTTGATCATTGGCATATATTTCTTCATAATCTTTTATTCATTTTAAATTTAGGCACAATTATATTTGCATTTTCTTTTAGCTTTCAATGTCCTAGAAGGGACTTCTGAAGCTGCTTTAAATTTTGTTTTGTTTTGTTTTGTTTCTTTTGTCTCTCCCTTTTCCTAAATTCTTATATGCCTTTTTCTCCATTTATTTAAGAGTTGTTAGAAAGTGTCTCAATGGAGCTCTTCTCATCAATTTAGGTTGAACCTGGTAAAAGAACCCTTTCCTTTCACATACTCAGGTGGGTGTGTCTGTGTTTTTTGAATTCATACATTTTCATAAATTATTTTAAATCAAAACTTCCTTTTCACCTTTTCTGGTGTCTTCCTCAAGAATTCACGGTATGTAAAAAAAAAAAAAAAAAGAAAAAGAAAAAAAGAGAGAATTCACAGTATGTTGGGGCACCTGGGTGGCTCAGTTGGTTGAGCATCCAACTCTTGATTTCAGCTCAGGTCTAAGATCTCAGGGTGGTAAGATTGAGTCTCACATGGCACTTGTCCTTGGTGGGGGATCTATTTGGGATTCCATCTCTCCCTCTCTGCCCCCACTCCTCCACCCCACTAAAATAAATAAACAAATCTTAAAAAAAAAAAAAAGAATTCATGGTATGGAAGTTGGTGGTGTTGGCTTTGGATATCTGCCATCTTTTTGCCCTTCATTTTATCTCCTTATCTCTTCACATTTATTCTGAACATCCAAATTTTTTTCCAAACCAGGGCTTCAGTTTTCCACATAATAAAGTCTGCTTTTTTTACCAGACATGAAGTGGATATTTAATTTAAGAGGGTAAACATGTTGTCTTGCCATTCTTCATGGTCTCACTCTCAGCCTTTTAGAGTTTATTCTCCTAATTTGCATTCTACCTTGTGGTTCTTTCTCCTAGCTTTTTGCTAAGTGGGGGCCCTCTCTTTGTTGTCTGCTTTGCTGACCTTCTGAACTGATAGAACGTGGGAAAAAGTATGGCCCCTGCATCTCCTCCTACTGAAGCGCTTGACACCTTAGAACTTGGAACTGCCCCTCCCTGTGTGCAATGCACCCTCACCATTTACCCTTTTCTCCTTTCTTCAAGTCATTTCCTTCTTCAGATAAAAGTATAAAGTGAGGCTCTGAATGAATTGTAACTATTAAAAACCTGCACCTACCCAACATGGGGATGGCTGAGCCATTTTCTGTTGTACACAGACATTGGTTTCTGAAAACACAGGCAAGATAAGGGTCTGAGCTCCAGGGGTGTCAACTGTTGGCTTTATTATGTAATTAGTGAGATGTCCTTCCATATTCTGGGAATAGTTTGCTGCCAATAATAGTTTCATTCTTCTTGTAGGGTTTTCCCTCTTTCTGTATCTTCTTCTATCTATTTTTCTTCTTTGTGGAAACTGGGGGTAGACTGTATTTTAAACTAGAGGTCAGTATCAATAGGATTTTTATTTATTTATTTATTTATTTTTTTATATTTTATTTCAAAGGACATTTATACCACTCTATCCATCATTCTGTGGCGATGCATCCCATTTAGTCAGAGTTCTCTTTAAGATGTCTATAAATGCCATAAGACACACAATGGCAAAGATAAGATAACATTCCAGGAAAGAATCAGGATGAGGTGTTTCAGTTTTCTCCCTGAATCATATTGTGGAAAACATGTTATGCTGTGGATTGTGACTTGTCTTGGTGGAAATAAGCCTGGTTTGGGAATCAGAAATCTAGACTTGGGACTCTGGAGTGGCGCAGGGGTTGAGTATCTGCCTTTGGCTCAGGGCGTGATCCTGAGATTCAGGATCGAGTCCCACATCTGGCTCCCTGCATGGAACCTGCTTTTCCCTCTGCCTACATCTCTACTTCTCTCTCTCTGTGTCTCTCATGAATAAATAAATAAAAAAGTCTTAAAAAAAAAATCTAGACTTAACCTCTAATGAACTATGAGAATAGATTTCTACTTCTTGACCTGTAAAAGGAAGAGGCTGAGTTAAAAGATTTCTATAGTCCTGTTGACTCACATTCTACATATTTTGAATTACCATCATAAACATTGCATGCCATTTCATCTCTCCATTGCTGAACAAAGCCTGGGGCAAGAAGAGGACAGTGCTTTGTGATAGGAATGCGGAAAGGTGTATTTGTGGATAAGCGGGATGTGATCTTGCCTTTTGGTGGCAGATCTTAATATATATCTTTATTCCTTGCATTATCCCATTGAGTGAATAAGGGGAGGAGTTACATGCCAAAGGGGATTTTCTTTAAGGAAATTAGGGCTGACCAAACAAGGGATTGGTTGCTATTATCAGACACTAATGGCCCCTGATAAGGTGTAATCAGATAGCACAAAGGGCAGGGTTTAGAGTTAAGTAACCAGGCTCCCTTTATGCAGGAGATACAGTGTGGCCATGCTTGGAATGGATTCTTTTCTCTGTAAATTTTTAATCAGCTCAAAAATTTTCATGGAACAATTTATTCCTTCCCCTCCCCCCATTACTTAGTTTCTTTTGACCTTGATTATGTGGAAATGTGAATATATATGTTGATAGTAGTTATTCCATGTTACACAGTTACTATCAGCCAAGGAACTTTCTGCACAGATCACAAGACTTTTTGTATCTTTTTTACCCCTTCATAATGGTGAGAATCTAAAGTACTCCTTGAAGGGCATTTCTTAACCAAGCATGTATGTTTTTTGGAACTGGTCCATATGATTTGAAGTATCAAGTTTCAATGTTCTTATCACACATTTGTTTAAAAAATACACTATCTGGCCTTGTGGAATTGATGGCACAAACAGGGACTCTCTCTGACTCCTTCTGGGGAGACTCACTTTAAGTCTATGGACCTCTAATCTGTCCATGATCATGGGGGGGATTTTTATGTATACTTTAGCCCTTTATCCACACCTCACTGAATTTCCTTCCCTGGACTCAAATTGCAAATGCATGGATAACAGGATCTTTTCTTTCCCTGGATATTCAATCAGATTCACACTTGGGCTGATATCACTCCTTGCCAACCAAAGTTAGATACAAAACCCGGTGAGTTTTCTGGAAGCAGATGCAGAAGTGGAGTTTGGTGTGCAGTACGTTTTTAAGGAACAACACATTAAAGAACAGGGGAGAAATAAGATTGGGGAGGTGACACCTACCCTTAGAATAGGCCTGACAATACCTCTGTCAACCTGGAGGGGGAGTTGTAGAGTGAATAGTATTGTGAGAGGAGCCCACTTTGGCCTGACACGGCTCATCTTCTTGCTCAGTCCTTGGGTGTAGACTGTCCTGAGAAGCCATAGTCTTGGGTGGGGTCTTTATGTAGCTCGGACAATTGTGAAGGAGTTAACATCTGGGGCAACCTTTTTTTTTAAAATTTTTTATTTATTTATGATAGTCACACATTGAGAGAGAGAGAGAGAGAGAGAGAGAGAGAGGCGGAGACACAGGCAGAGGGAGAAGCAGGCTCCATGCACCAGGTGCCAGATGTGGGATTCGATCCCAGGTCTCCAGGATCGCACCCTGGGCCAAAGGCAGGCACTAAACCGCTGCACCACCCAGGGATCCCTGGGGCAACCCTTTTTTGAAGGAGGATCTGTGTAAGCAGCATATCTCTAGGTCCATCATATATCCATCTTTCCCAATTACCTGTCCTTCGGGTGGTATTAAGTCATATATGACCTCAACTCTATGGTTGAAGTATGCCACTGAAGAAGGTTCATGGAATGTACTTAGAATAGTTTGGTACATTTCTGTTATATATTCCTATAGAAAAGGCTTTTAAATAACTGGCTACTCGATTCCTCTAATGACACTGCTATAGACTGGGCACTCTGGCAATTTAATCATAAATGAATTAATGACACACAATGACCTCTTTCTAGCATTTCACCTTGGGCAACTTTCTTAGCCTCCTGAGGCTGGAGTTTCCTCATCAACAAAGTGGTTGAGACTGAGAAGTCCCTTATCTTATAGGGTCATTGTAAAAATTACAAATGAGAACATAAGCTAAATATCCCAGCATATACTAGGGATTCAATACATGGGAACTGGACTTTCAAAAGAACATTTGCTTCTTCTGAAGATACTTTTGACCCTCCATTACAGGTCAGAAATTGAACTACGTGCCTTCTTTCCATTATTATCCTTTTTTAAAAATTAAACAAAATTAATTTATTTTTATTTAAATTTTGTTGGTTAGCATACAGTACAGTATTGGTTTCTGGAGTAGAATTCAGTGGTTCATCACTTACAACACCCAGTGCTCATCACAAGTGCCATCCTTAATGCCTGTCACCCATCTAGGCCATCCCCCACCCACCTCCCTCAGTTTAACCCTCATTGTTAAGAGTCTCTTATGGCTTGTTTCCCTCTGCCCTTTTCCTCTTTTTACCTTTTTCATATGTTCATCTGTTTTCTTTCTTAAATTCCACATATGAGGGAGGTCACATGGTATTTGTCTTTCTCTGATGGACTTATTTCACTTAGCATAATACGATCTAGCTCCATCCATGCTGTTGCAAATGGCAAGATTTCATTCTTTCTGGTGGCTGAATAATATCCCATATATATATTTATACCATATAAATAATGGTATAAATATCCATTTTTTTATCCATTCATCAATGATGGACATTTGAACTCTCTCCAGAGTTTGGCTATTGTTGATAATGCTGCTATAAATATCGGGGTGCATGTGCCCCTTCAAATCATATTTTTGTATCCTTTGGATAAATACCTAGTAGTGAAATTGCCAGGTCATAGGATAGTTCTGTTTTTGACTTTCTGAAGTACTTCCATACTGTTCTCCAGAGTGGCCGCACCAGTTTGCACTCCCACCAACAGTGCAAGAAGATTCTCCTTTCTGCAGCCTTGCCAACATCTATTGTTTCCTGAGTTGTTAGTTTTAGCTATTCTTGCAGGCGTGAGATAGTATCTCATTGTAGTTTTGGTTTGTATTTCCCTGATGATGAATGATGTTGAGCATCTCTTCATGTGCGTATTAACCATCTGGATGTCTTTTTTGGAAAAGTGTCTATTTATGTCTTCTGTTCATTTCTTTTTCTTTTTTTTTTTAAGGGAGAGGGAGAAAATCTTTTTTTTTTTTTTTTAAAGATTTTATTTATTTATTCATGGGAGACACACAGAGAGAAAGGTAGAGACACAGGCAGAAAGAGAAGCAGGCTCCATGCAGGGAGCCTGACGCGGGACTTGATCCGGAGACTCCAGGATCATGCCCTGGGCTGAAGGCGGTGCTAAACCGCTGAACCACCTGGGCTGCCCCGTTCATTTCTTAACTGGATTGTGTTTTGGGTGTTGAGTTTGGTAAGTTCTTTGTAGATTTTGGATACTAACCCTTTATCAGATATATCATTTGCAAATATCTTCTCCCATTCCATAGGCTGCCTTTTAGCTTTTAGTTTTGTTGATTATTTCTTTGCTGTGCTGAAGCTTTTTATTTTGAAGTCCCAGTAGCTCATTTTTGTTTTTGTATCCCTTGCCTCTGGAGACGTGTCTAGTAAGAAGTTGCTGCAGCAGAGGTCAAGAGGTTTCTGCCTGTGTTCTTCTCTAGATTTTGATAGTTTTCTGTCTCATATTAAAGTCTTTCATCCATTTTGAATTTATTTTTGTGTATGGTGTAAGATAGTGGTCCAGTTTCATTCTTCTGCATGTTGCTGTCCAGTTTTCCCCAACACCATTTGTCGAAGAGATTGCCTTTTTTCCTACTGAATAGTCTTTAAAAAAAAATAGTTTATTTATTTGAGAGAGAGGGCACAAACAATGATGGGGGCGGGGGAAAGGAAGAGAGAGAAGGGATCCCTGGGTGGCGCAGCGGTTTGGTGCCTGCCTTTGGCCCAGGGCGCGATCCTGGAGACCCGGGATCGAATCCCACGTCGGGCTCCCGGTGCATGGAGCCCGCTTCTCCCTCTGCCTATGTCTCTGCCTCTCTCTCTCTCTGTATGACTATCCTAAATAAAAAAAAAAAAAAAAAAAAAAAAAAAAGGAAGAGAGAGAAGCAGGCTCCCAGCTGAGCAAGGAGTCTGATGTGGCCTCTATCCGAGGACCCTGGGATCATGTCCTAAACTGAAGGCAGACACTTAACTGACTGAGTCACACAGGTGTCCCTCCATTGAATAGTCTTTTCTGCTTTGTCGAAGATTAGTTGACCATATAGTTGTGGGTCTATTTCTGGGTTCTCTATTTGGTTCCATTGACCTACGTGTCTGTTTTTGCACCAGCAGCACACTGTCTTGATGACTACAACTTTGTAATATAGCTTGAAATCTAGAATCATGATGCTCCAGTCTTGGTCTTCTTTTTCAGAATCACTTTGGATTTGGGGTCTTTTGTGGTTCCATGCAAATTTTAAGATTGTTTGTTTTAGCTCTGTGAAAAATGCTGGTAGTATTTTGGTGGGGATTGCATTAGATGTATAGATTGCTTTGGATAGTATAGACATTTTAACAATATTTGTTTTTCCAATCCACGAGCATGAAATGCTTTCGATTTCTCTGTATCCTCTTCAATTTCTTTCATAAATGTTCAATGGTTTTCAGAGCACAGATCTTTTACCTCTTTATTTAGGTTTATTTCTAAATATCTTATTGCTTCTGGTGCAATTGCAATGGGATCAATTCCTTGATTTCTTTTTCTGCTGCTTCATTATTGGTATATAGAAATGCAACAGATTTATGCACATTGATTTTATATCCTGCAAACTTTGCTGAATTCATGTATGAGCTCTAGCAATTTTTTGGTGGAGTCTTCCAGGTTTTCTAGAGAGTAATTCTGCCTGCAAATAGTTAAAGTTTGACTTCTTCCTTGCCAATTTGGATGCCTTTTATTTCTTTTGTTGTCTGATTGCTGAAGTTAGGGCTTCCAGTACTATTTAATATACTGGACATCCTTGTCTTGTTCCTGACCATAGAGAGAGACTCTCAGTTTTTTCCCATTGAAAATGATATTAGCTGCAGGTTTTTCATATATGGCCTTTATGATATTGAGGTATGTTCCTACTTTGTTGAAGGTTTTTATCAAGAAAAGACGCTGTATTTCATCAAATGTTTTTTCTGTATCTATTGACAGGATCATATGATTCATATCCTTTCTTTTAATAATGTGTGTATCATGTTGATTGATTTGTGAATGTTGAACCACCCCTGCAGCCCAGGAAGAAATCCCACTTGATCATAGTGGATAGCTCTTTTAGTGTATTGTTGAATTCAATTTGCTAGTATTTTATTGAGAATTTTTGCATCCATGTTCATTAGGGATATTGGTTTTAATTCTCCTTTTTAGTGGCATCTTTGGTTTTAGAATAAGGTAATAATGCTGGCTTTGTAGAGTGAGTTTAGAAGTTAGAAGTTTTCCTTCCATTTCTATGTTTTTGGAACAGTTTGAGGAGAATACATATTAATTCTTTTTTAAATGTCTGGTAGAAGTCCCAGGGCAATCCAGATGGTCCTGGATTTTTGTTTGTTGGGAGATTTTGTATTATTGACTGAATTTAATTGCTGGTTCTGGGTTTGCTCAAATTTTCTATTTCTTCCTGTTTCAGTTTTGGTAGTTTGTAGGTTTCTAGCAATTTGTCCATTTCTTCTAAGTTGCCCAGTTTGCGGGTGTACAATTTTTCATAGTAATCTCTTATAATTGTTTGTATTTCTGTGGCATTGGTTTTGATCTCTCCTCTTTCATTCATAATTTTATCTATTTGGGTCCTTTCTCTTTTTGATAAGTCTTGCTAGGGATTTACAAATTTATTAATTCTTTTGAAGAACCAGCTCTTAGTTTCATTAACTAGTTCTATTATTTTTGTTTTTGTTTTTCGCCTTTTCTATATTGTTTACTTCTACTCTAATCTTTATTATTTCTGTTCTGCTGGCAGACTTTATTTGATGTTCTTTTTCTCCATTATCTTGTTGAATCCTCCATGTATTGGTTTGCCAGGACTGCCTTTACAAAGGGTCAACACCTGGAGGTTTAGATGAACAAAAGCTTACAGTTTCATGAGTTCTGGAGGCCATAAGTCCAAAATTAAGGTGTAGGCAGGACACTGCTCCCCCTGAAGTCTCCAGAGGAGGATCCTTCCTGGATCTTCTAGCTTCTGGGGAGTCCCAGACATTCCTTGGTCTGTGACAGCACAATTCTAATCTCTTCTTCTCCACATCATCTTCCCTCCATGTGTATCTCTTTATGTCCATTTTTTTCTTCTTTGTATAAGGACACCAGTCTTATTGGATTAGGACTCACTTAACAACCCCATCTTAACTCAATTACCTCTGTAAAGACCCTGTATCCAAATAAGGTCACATACACAGGAACTAGGGATTAAGACTTGAACATATCTTTTTGGGGGCACAATTCAATTCACAGCACTCCCAAATCTCTATAGGGTAGGTATTATTATTCATGTTAAATAGACAAGTGAACTGAGACTCCAAGAGGCCAAATAATCCACCCAGAGTCACATAGCAGGCAAGTGGGGAGGTGGGAACTTGAATGGAAATCCCTCTGGATTGCCAGGGCATGCCCTTTCCACTGAAACATTGCAACAATGTTTTAGAATTCCATATATGAAACTTCTAAGTAAATGCGGAAGGATTTGAAGGTAGGGATGAATTAAGAGATTCAAGTTGCTCCAATAAAATTAGCTGTTATTGAGCAAAATAGCCTAAAGCAACTAGAAATTTGTGAGCCATTTTGCTGAAAACAACAAGGCACCTACCCACAACATGCAATACCTAGCAAGGGGTTCCAAACCTGCTTTTTTCCATTTCCTCTTCTTACCTGCAGTTCCTGGCACTTTAGACTGTTTTTAACCACCCAGGCCTCAGTTTCCCTGAAAAGAAAATTGGCAATTTGTGTTCCATAAACTGTGACATGAAGTGGATTAAAAAGTAGCTTGTATCTTGCTCTAGCAACGAGAGTTATAACAACTCCAGTAACAAATGCTTTACTAATACAGGTTTCATAATAGTAAATATCCAGTTCTGTTTGAGCATCTTCTCTGTGTCAGGAACTCAGGGCCTGATAGTGGTGTCACTGAGTGTTTCCATGTGGAATGGCACAGCCGCAGAAAAAACTCACTGCTTTCCTTTGCTCTCACACTTATCTTGCGGCCACCAAATGTGGGGGTTCTTTCCATGCTGACCAATTCTCCAACATTAGCTGGGTGTCCTATGATCAGTTTAGTTTTGACACTCTCTACCTGGAGTCAGATCAGTCTGGAGTCAGGCTCAGTCCCACTGACTGCTTCCACCCCCCCATTTCAGATGTGCATTGCAAATCCCAGGTGTCACCTATTCCCCTAATTGACTAGCTATAAACAAGGTTCAATAATTTGCTGGAAGAGCTCACAGAACTCAGGAAAACAGTTTACTTGCTAGATTACTGGTTTATTCTGAAAGTCTATGACTTAGAAACAACCAGATGGGAAAGATGCATGGGGCAAGATGTGTGGGAAGAGGTGGGGAGCTTCCATGCTCTTTCCAGGCACACCACTCTCCTGGTACCTCCATGTGTTCATCAGCCTGGAAGCTCTTTGAACCCTGTAGTTCAGTAATTTTATGGTGGTTTCATCACACAGGCATCATCAATTATGAAAGTCCCAAGCTTCTAATCATGGTGTGATGTTTCTGGTGACCAGCTTCCATCTTGAAATTGTCTAGGAACTTACCAAGAGTCACCTCATTAGAACAAATGATGCTTCTAACACCCAGGAAATTCTAAGGGATTTAGGAACTTTATGTCAGGAACCAGAGTCAAGGACCAAATATTAGAATATTAGAATTAGGGAACCACAAAGGTTTTAGGATCTCTGGCCAGGAACCAGGGATGAAAATATGTATTTCTTATTATATTACATCAAGGGGAACTGAGGAGGGGAACTCTGACTCTGGTTCTGCTGGTCAACTGTACCTTCCTTACAAAATGTTTTCTTACAACTAAGTTGATCATGACATAGCATCTTGGAAATATAAGACATCATCTCATTTTTTGAATTTCTAATGTGAGAAAGTAAAACAGAACAAGCTGGTTTTTAGAGTAAAGGTTAGTAAGTAAAGACCTGCAGGTCAAATTTGGCCTATCATCTATTTTTGTTGAAAGAGTTTTATTCAAATACAGCCATGTATTTGATTATGCCTTGTCCATGGCTGCTTTCATGTTACAAGAACGAAGATGAGTATTTGCATTAGAGACCTTCTGGCCCACAAAACCTAAAACATTGACTGTCTGGCATTTTCCAGAGAAAGGTTGCAGACTCTTGGTCTAGAGGATATACCCTGGGTAACTAACAATTTGAAGGTGAGAGACCTCTGAGACAAAGAATCTAAGACCAATCACTCAGCCAAAATAGAAGCTGATAAATAGGCGGGAAGATGCAGAGAGTGTTGTTACCTGAAAAATAAAACTAAAATACAGAAGATGATGATGTCAGTATTACAGGTGGTGGCAAAAGCAGAAATCCAGTATGAAACTTTGGCTGCTAGAATGCATATAATGGCCAGGATCAAGTTAAGGCCTTAACTGAATAAAATAAATGAGGTGTCTGTGGGTGCATGGGTCACCTCACATGGTAAGACTCAATCAATTTCAGATGAATGAAGTTAAAATAAGGTTTTAAAAAACTAAACTTAAAAATACTTTTAAATGTTCATTTGCCTAATTAGGAAATACATTTTTTCACATGATTCACTGCCACCTGTATATTTTTTGGGGTGAATCATCTATTCAAACATTTTGATCATTTTTTAAATTGAATAGCTTATGGTCTAATTATTAATTTTTTTTAAATTGAGATACAATTTACATACTGTGATGGTTAATTTTATGTGTCATCTTGGCTGGGCTGTGGTGCTTAGGTGTCTGGTCAAATACCAGTCTAGATGTTGCTGCGAAGGTATACACAAAATTCCATGATGAACAAAGTATGAACTTTATTTATTCATTTAAATTCAATTAGTCAGCGTATAGCACATCATTAATTTCAGATGTAGAGTTCACTAATTCATCAGTTTGCATATAACACCCAGTGTTCATCACATCAGGTGCCCTCCTTGAGTATGAACATTTATTTTTTATTTCTTTAAAGATTTTATTTCTTTTTTTTATAATAAGTTTATTTTTTATTGGTGTTCAATTTGCCAACATACAGAATAACACCCAGTGCTCATCCCGTCAAGTGCCCTCTTCAGTGCCTGTCACCCATTCACTCCCACCCCCCCCGCCCTCCTCCCCTTTTATTTCTTTATTCATGAGAGGCACACAGAGACAGGCAGAGACATAGAGGGAGAAGTAGACTCCTTGAAAGGAGCCTGGATGTGGGACTCCATCCCCAGACTGGGATCACACCCTGAGCTGAAGGCAGATGCTCAACTGCTGAGTCACCTATGCATCCCAAGTATGAACTTTTAAAATAAAGGCAGGATCCTTTTCACTATTTTTTAGTGAAAGGGATTATAAGGGAGAGGAGGGGAACTAAGTAGGAAAAATTAGAGAGGGAGATAAACCATGAGAGACTCCTAACTCTGGGAGACAAACAAAGGGTTGTGGAAGGGGAGTTAGGTGAGGGGATGGGGTAATTGGGTGATGGGCACTGAGGAGGGCACTTGATGGGTTGAGCACTGGGTGTTATACTATATGTTGGCCAATCAAACTTAAATAAAAACAAATGTAAAAAAAAAAAAGCAGGATCTACTAGGATGAGAGGAGTTGCATAATTGTGGGGTCAGGCCTGCAAAGAAGTCACTTATTACAGTCAGGATAATTTGGCATCACTAACTGAACATTAAAGTAGTGCTTTCCAACCATTTTAACATGATCGGATATTTGCAATATTTACAATGCACTACAGCAAATGAATGAAGGGAGCTGTGTGAACTTGTGGAAGAGAGAGAGAGAAATGTTAAGAACAACAGTGTGAGACACTGTCTTAAAGAGCCAGCGCTTTGTAATTAGTTGGCATCACATTCAGAAGGCTTAATTTCAAGAGATATTTATCCCCCAAAAAGCAGATAATAATGCTCTAATAAGTCCTGTACTTTGTGCTAAGACAAAGTTAATCAGGGTTTTCTAGGGCTGTGTGATGTGCTGGAACCATCACACCATTGGGACTCTGCCACTCACCAGTGAGAGGGTATTGGGAAGGTAATTAGCCTCTCTGGATCCTAATTTCATAATCTTTAAAATAAGGATAATGCCTGCTTTGTTAACTTCATAGTGTTCTTGTGAGGATCAGATGAGATAATGGTTGCAAAAGTGCTTTATAAAATTGTGGTGATCTGCAAAGTTGGCCATTGTTGTTTTGTGGTGGATTTTTTTTTTTTTGAAGCCAGTGTAGGGAGCCAAAACTAATATCCACTGTGTAGACCATGTCTCACAGAGTTTTTCTGTGTGTAGTTATGTTTGGGTGGGCAGAGTCCTGATTTGACTTATGATCTGTGTGTACTTGAGTAAAAGACAGAAATCAACACCCTGATGCAACCGTGGGTAAAGATTTTAACACTGAGAACTGGCAGGTTGTAGATTTTAGGTGTTTTGTGAGAACAGCTGTCTCAAAATGTGGGTGACACTTTTGGGTATGGCTAAAGTTTGACGTGAGGGATAAGAGTTGGGTTTACGTGTTGAATGACTGAGAGCAGAAACATTCTTGGTTTAATTGGTTTCTTGTTGAGATGCAGCTGGTCCTGGGTACCTGGGAAATGGTGGGGTACATGATCAGAGCTGGGCATACAAAAGAAGATGGTGAGAAAGTCATTGTCTCAGCAGTCTGGTCATTCACTTGTGCGAGCAAAGATGTATCAATGTATCCTCTATTATAGCCATTTAAAAAGTATAGATAATGTGTTTTGAAACAAATGCACCATCTCTACTAATATGTCAGAAAGCTATCTATGTCAAAATGAATATCAAAGAAACCATTCATACATTTCAAGCCTTTGAAACTTTTAAAAAATTCACTTGATGAACATATAAGGAAGCAGGTCATTTGTTGAAGGAACAATATCAAAAGATCTTAGCAAAACTTCTTTGACCTCAAGACTAAGCCATCTGGTTTGATCCGGAGTTAGTATTTGGCTGCTGGAAAGTCTTGTCAAGGTAGAGTGTTTTGGTTTCATTTGATCTGTCATCATACTAGGCTCCTGAATTTTCTCCTGAACTTTAGAACCTTAGATTTGGTGAGCTCCACCCAAATTTCAACACCAACAGAGCTTTTGTATTAAGTTCAGAGTGGGGGATTGTTTGGACAAATCATTCATACCCTTTGATTGGAAGGGAAGATTTGTTTCAGGAAAGAGATTATCTGTGCCTGTGCCAGGTTGGGGCCCTAGACCTCAATTTGCCAATGCATTAGTGTGTCCATTAAAGGAATTGCATTTTTATTGGATCATATCAAGCTGTTGATTGGAAAAATAAAAGTGGCATTTAAATTTTTCACTAGCTATGACAGGATAGTGATGGCACATCCAAAGAATGGGCTGGAAATGGTGAACTATTAATGATACTATTTTTCTTCCAGCCCATCCTATAAGAAAAACCATCCATTTCCTCAATTGCTTTAAGTTTGGCCCTGTGCATTAGGTAAGGTGGAGTGAGCCTCCCTGTTAGGATAGAAGGGTTTAAAATCTCTCTCTTCTACATTTTCATGCTATTAAACTTTCAAGTTTCTACAAATAAACATACATTAACAAAGAAGTGGGGTGTGAGGGGGAGGGCAACAATGAATTTAGAAAAGTGAAAGTAGTATAGCTTTACAGTGACATGCCTTAAAGAGGGCCCAGACACTTTATGGCAAGTGAAGACATAGTTCGGTGGTTGTGGAGGGGTTCGGTAATGGGTGAGTACCCGTGGAGACACGGAGGAGTCAGAAATTAAACAAATATCTAGTTAGTAAACTACATATGGCAAAGCCTTTTCACATTTTTAAACAAGAAGAGGCATCAATGAACTTCCCAGAGTGACTAAATTCTTAAAAATAAAGAGCTGGCAGGAAAAAAGTTCACTTTTTCCATGGTGTATGGTGGATTTCCAGCACTCACATTTCTGTGCCACCTTGGTTAGATTTATATACAAAGTGCAATGTTCTAATTTCTTTCTTTCATCTTTCTCAGTGCAGCAATTGGTTCCTAGAGTTGCTTAGAGGCAATTTGTGAAATAATCATATTTAGCACCTTTTTATAAATAGAAGCAATCTATTATAAATCTGGCTTCTTTCCAGGTTTTTTTTTTTTTCTTTTCATCAGTTCTTTTCTGTTTTGTTGGTGTGAAGCTTATTTTGACTGGAGGTGGGGGATTGTGATTTGGTATTATCCTAACAAAAAACAAAGAATTTATTTCAAGCATGTCTTAATCACAAGGATAAAACTGATAGGTAAAATGGTTCTTTGTCACAATGGATTTATTTGGGTTTGTGGTAAATATAAATTGAATCTGAACTAGAAATTGTGACTTCAATTCTGTCAACCTGGTCTGTCTATAAGAAATGGTTCTGACACAAAGTGAAATGTTCTTTGGAGATGCAAATGACATATACATCATTTAAAAATTCCATAAAATCCAACAATCATGCTGTCTGTGCTCTTTTTTTAAATTCTAGTTTCTCCTATTATTAGTAAAAAATTGGGGGGCTTTTAATGAGCCTCAAGTCACCAATGATAGAATCTGTTACAGAGGAGGTAAGGGGACTTCTTTATCTAGATAGGATATAGAAGGTTTTGGCTGATGCTCTTGCTGAAACAATAAGAAGAAATAGATAATTTATAAATTTACAAAAGGTCTATTTTTATAGACACCAAAGAGCTAGGAAAACCAATGAAGATTACATAAACTAAACTCATAAGCAGAGACTCTTTAAGGGTGAGCAGCCAGTCATCACCTATCCCTACTTCTCTGTGGTCATTCACCAATTCTGGATGTAGGGTGAGGAAGGTGGAGAGGGCTTGCATCAAACGCTTGGCTGGTCTCCTCATTAAGACATTTTCAAATTTTGAGGCTACGTTGAGTAGTAGGAAGTTAGAAAGCTAAGTTGAAACCTCCACGGGGTGAGACTGTAACTCTCAGAATATTTCAGGGCCGATGAGATAGAGGCCCTACCACTCTCAATAAAAACCTCAGAAATCCATGCCCTAGAAATAAAGGAAAAGTAGAAGTGTTCTGAGTCTTACTAGAACTAAAACATAGCCCGTTTCCAAGTTAACCTATTAATAGCTTGAAATGAATGGTCTTTCATACCATCTGCATAAGAGAGAAAAGAGAAATTCTTTTTTGTGGATAACAGAACTACCTGGAGTCTCTGCAGTCTTGTATGTCTTACATGCAATAGAAGATTTTAAGACATGCAAACAGCCAAGACTATACAACTAACAATCAAGCAAAAAACCAGATAATAGATGAAGATCCACAGATAATCAAATATTAGAAGATAAGGATTTAAAAATATCTATGTTTAGTATGTTCAAAAATAGAGAAAAAATGAATAAAAGATACAAAAATGGAGAATTTTATAAAAGGGTTGACATCTGTAAAGAATTAGATGGCTATTCTAAAATGGGAAAATGTGGTATCTGAAATTAAGAATATACTGAGTATTAGTGACTACTGGACATAGCAGAACACAGGACTAGTGAACTGGTAGGCAAGTTACTAGCATTCAAGTTCAGATTTTAGGAAAGATAAAATGTAAGAACCCACATGACATATGCTAAAAAGGTCCAATATACAAATAACTGGATCCCTTGAATGAATAGAGAAGGAAATGCAGGGGTGGGGTGAGATGGGGTGGTGGGCAGAAGAAATTTTCAAAGTGGTCATGGTTGAGAATTTCACCAAACAGGATCCCAAGATTCGAGAAACTCAGGAACTCCTGAGCAATGGAAACACAGAGAAAATCATATACACATCATAGTAAGACTGCTGAAGAGCAAAGTGAAAAAATAAAAATTTCAAATCTGGAAAAAAGACATATTACCTCCGAATAAGCCATAGTAAGATCAACAGCTGGATGGTTATGAAAAGTAAAAGAATCCAGAGAGCAATAGAATATTCTTAAAGTGAAGAAAGAGAATCACTGTCCATCTAGAATTAAGAATATCTAGAATAGTTTTCAATGGTGAAGGTGAAGTAATAATACTTTTAGACAAATAAAAATAGAGGGAATTCATTGCTAGCATGTTTGTACTGAAAGGAAAACTATTCCTTTAGGCCAGAGGAAAATGATTCCACATGGTAATGTGGAAATACAGGAGGAAATGAATAGTACTATGAGGGATAAACATATGCCTAAATAGAAATAATTTTTAATTGTGCAAAGCAATAACTGTAATGTCTTTTGAAGCTTAAAGTAGATGTGGAAAAATGTATAGTAATGCCAAGGCAAAGATGGGAGGGAGGTAGATGGAATTAAACAGTTATAAAGTTCTGGCAGGATTCAGATAATAAAAATTATAATAAGTATTAGATTGTGATAAATCAAGAAAATATGTTGTAATCCTTAGGATAGTCAATGAAAGAATAGTGAAAGAACACATAATATGCTGATAGAAGGAAAATAACTAGGATAATAAAAGTATTTGATTACTAAAAAATAAGGGAAGTATAACTAACATTTGAGGAATACTTTTTACCTGGGCTCCAGGTGCTGTTACCCGGTTGTTCCAGGTATAATGCTCAATATTTTTGTGTTGTACGCCTTATCATTGCCATCTGTAAACATGACAATTAATTGAGATTCTTAATTGGTAACAGAAGAACATACTCTCATTTTCATAAATATAAACGAAACTTAGTAAATAGAGGATTATTAGCAGTTTGCTGATTCTCGCAAGAGTGGGAAGTCTTTGTGAAGACTCCTCTGTCACCTTCACAGGATACAGAGAGCACAGTTTTACCACTGAGGCATGAAGGCCTTTTTTTTTGGGTGATGTTCCCCAAAGCTGGAGGCCTCTACTGCCTCCAGCACAACAACAAACACTATAGGACAGAGCGTGAGTACGCTTCCCTCTGTTGCTCTCTACTTCATTAAAGTCTCTAGGGAGTGCATCTGATTCCCAAGGCCTAGATCATATAGCTGCACCCTGGCTTCACTGAAAGCTTGGGAAATGAGTTTCTGGCTTATTCTTGGGGTCATGGGACTGACAAGGGAGAAATTTCTTTAAACATAGGCAGAGTGCTCAAGCAATGCATGTGTGTACAAAGCATGATGAATATCTGCTACAGGAAGTGCAGCTCAACATTAAGTGGTGGCCCAGGGTTGGAGCCCAGAACTGTTGGTTTCAGAGGATGTGAACAACTCTGAGCCACCATTTATTTGATCCCTTCTGGGTCTTTGCAAGACACACTGTATCTAAGGCTACTGGGAGGATGCCAGCACTTACTGAATGGCATTTCAGGACCAACAGGCTAGGGCTTGAGGTAGACAGTGGACCAGGAAGGCATTTAGTTCTGTGGTAGTAATGTCTTTGGCTTACACTCCTGCTGGTACTGGACATTCCAGGAGTTATAGGTTTAGAAACTTCCACATCAATTTACTGACAGCTCCTCACATCTGAAGTATCTCATATTTTCTCCTCAATTGATTGTGTGAAAAAGAAATCCCTTTTTAAAAAGATTTTATTTGTTTATTCATGAGAGACACCAGAGAGAGAGGCAGAGACACAGGTAGAGGGGGAAGCAGGCTCCCTGTGGGGAGCCTGAAGTGGGACTCGATTCCAGCACCCTGGGATCACATCCTGAGCCGAAGGCAGACGCTCAACCGTTGAGCCACCCAGGTGCCCCCGAAAAAGAGATTCCAACAATAAAAGAAATGTAGCCATCTAAAAATAACAAGTGAACCAAGGGATAATGGAATTTTTTATGGTCCAATAAGAAAACACCACCTCAGACCAGATTAAAAAAACAAAATAAATATTGTGGGGAGTCAGCTATGGGATCTGATTGCATGTATGATTATTTTAGCCCACAGCATGTAATTACAAACACTAATTTGATAAAGGAATATTTTAGATCATGTAGATAATATGGAGGCATTTTGGAGGGATGGAGAGATTTTCACATTAACGCATTTACTCTACCTGCCCCTTTGGTAATAAGGACCTGTCTTTGTGGAGTGCTCTGCTATTTGCAGATGTTTTCCCATGGTGTCTCTAATTTGCTCCTCTCAGCCCCGTCTGGTGAGCAGTATAATTCCAATAGACATAGGAGAAAACAGATCATAGATATGAGTTTTCTAGTATTTTTCGTTAAGGGGATACTCTTCTTTCTCATTTTTAAACTTGGTGCATATTATATTTTTATTTTGGTTTCTATGTTTTTTTCTAGGGATAAGGAGGAGGATTAGAGGGCATTACCAATGAGCCATTGGTTATTTGTCAACCTCTCAACAAATAGATTTATTATTATAATAATCAAATTTATATATTCTATGTCATATCTGCATACCAGTGTTTTCTTATTCCCATCTGATTGCACAATGGTTATAATATGTTGCTTTTAATTGGCTTCAAGACCAAACCAATAGCAGATATCAATTAAAGAAGCTTTCTGAGATTAAATGATAAAGCAGTGAAGGTATAGTTAGTATAATCTGATTACTGGTTTATTACATGGCACCAATGGCTCTGATCTTATAGATTAGGCCATGTTCTCGCTGTCAAAGCACTGCTCCAAAAGGTCATGTGAAAGATGTTTTCTTAAGTCCTCTTTTTTCAATAGATATGTTTTGCTACCCTCAATATTCTCTTATTCATTTTTGGGGGGTTGATCTGAAGCAAATGACTAAGGGACAGAAATGTGAAACATGGACAGAAAAGAAGGAAAGTGTGAGAAAGATGTGAATGAGGTTGACCCACCACATGATGAGAAGGAACAGGAGGTGGGACCAATCACCTGGCTAAGCATTGGGTTGTTAGTCTACATCTCTAGAGCCCCCAAAATGTAGCTTGTTTTTAGTCAGTAAAGCTGTTCTGCCAGAGTTTCTTACCTTCAGGAAAATAACAACCCAATGAAATAAAGCATCTGATTCCAGAGGGAAAATGGCTCAAAGGTAACCAACCACAGAGGTTTCAGTTATCAAACTGGTTGGAAGACATTTTTGTATTTTGTATCATAGGGACCACATCACTCGGGCAATCTCACCTATACTTTCTGTTGTGTGAGAGTCCAAATGTCAAAATCGTGTTTTTCTTGCTGGAGCAGGGGAAGTGTTTTTCATACCTACCCATTCCAAGCCTGGAGGTTCTAAGGGTGCCTGCCTTTAGGCAAACTCATTAGTCCTGCTCACGCGTGTGTATTCTCATGACCATTCAAGGAGAGTGCCAATGCGAGCACCTCACCTATTAGCAGTGCAACTCTGCAGTACTTTAAGATGAGCAATGCAATTTGAGCATGGAAAATGACAATCTAAAAAAAAAAATTGACAATCTAGTTACCTGAAGTCAGGGGCCAGCAACCAGTGCTTGTGATTGATTTTGGAGAGTTGAAAATGTTTCTCTACATTTGGAATGAGTCTAGAGACCCATTTTCTTTAAAAGGGGTAATTTTTGTATCATAAGATCAAGGGGTTGGTACACTGTGACCTATAGGACCAAACCAGCCTTTTGCTGTTTTTGAAAATAATTTTGCAAATGATTGTGGATCACAGCCACAATCCCTCATGTTTGTATTACCTATGACTACTTTATGGTGCAACGGCGGAGCTGTGTAAGTGTGCCTGAGACTGTAAGGACTGCAAAGTCTAACCTATTGACTCTCTGGCCCTTTATAGGAGTTTGCTGTCTCCTGTTCTAGTATGTCAGGTTGAATGTACATACATGCAGGGACAGCATGAGAGGCTGCCTGTTGCCGGGGCTTTTAACATCCTTCTTCTGTGTTTCTTGTCTCCTTTAGGGTAGCCTTTTAATTTTTTTGTTTTTGTTTTTTGCTTTTTTAAAAAATGCTTTTGAATACTCAGGTCCTCTTGTTTTCTTAGGATTCAGTAGCAATGATGTATCTCTCTGTATAAAATGGTTAGTGGATCACAGTGCTGAAGAAATTCATACTGAAGCATTCTCAGAAGTTCAGTGTGATGTTCTTGCAATTTTTCCATAGTTCTAGAATTTCTTCAAACTTATGAGTTTAACAAAAAAATTGAGAAATAACTAGAAATTTATGTACACACACACATTTACAGAGATGTGTGGGAAAACAGTCATCACAGCACTCTGCAATGAGAAAAGATTAATAGTCATAAATACCTGCCAGTGAGGGACTGGTTAAATTCATTGGCATATTCATTCATACAGTGGTGATATGGTTTCTTTGGTATAGAAAGAAGGGAAGATTAAAACAGAATATATCAATAGAGCTACAGATTTTTCAAATAAAAAGCCAAGCTCTGGAAGTTAAATAGGATACCAGTCCCATTGGTTGCTGCCAGGGAGGGGTACTGAAAGGGTATAGGACTAGGAGGGGGTATTTTTCCATATAACCCTTTGTTCCTTTGGAGTTTCTAACCATGCAAGCAAATTACTGTTTCACAAAATAAAAACAAAAATAGAGAACATTATTTTAAAGGAAGCACGTGTAGGTGTGTTGCTCAGATTGAGTTACCTGAGTGACATAACTGGCCGAGGTCATTTCCCTTGCTGGTATAAACCAGCCTGAACCCATGTCTGAGCCAGAGCCCAGAAGCTACTCAAGAGGGGGTTCAAGAAAGAATGAAGGCTCTGCTGGTGACAGAGATGCGGTAACATTCATTTTCTTTTTTAAATCCATTGGCTCTGCTGGCAAAAATTAACAAACTTCAATGAGAAGCAAACATCAGCTAATTGATGTGTTTGACCATTTCCACTTTCCTCCTCTGACAGCTACTTAACCTGACTGATGAGTAGGTTAATGCAATTACAACCACTGAAAATTCCGATGGAGTTAAGGGATATAGAAATATAGTGCTTACAGTTTAATTATTGAAGCTTAGATTGACTCATGAGCTATGCCCATGGTGGGTTTCTACTGCCCAATCAGACCCCAGGGACTATTTTTAGTACCCGGATGCGGCCACCCCTGGAAGCTTTCATTGGTACAAAATCTTGTAAGCTTCCTCCCCCTTCTGCTGCCATAATGACAATAGTTCCCCAGAGTCGGATATTATTTCTGATGCTCTTTTTTATTCTTCTTTAATGTCTTATACTTTTTCCAATGCAAATATCCTACCTGAAGTAATTCTCACTATGCAACTTAAAAAAAAATTAATCGAGTTAAAAAAATCTTTTTATTGAGGTAGAATCTAGGCACAGAAAAGTATCCAAACTACACATCTATAATGAATATTACAAGCTCAATGAATCGTCATAAACTGATCACCAGTGTAACCAATGTTAGATCAGAAAACAGAATCTTAATTGCTTCCAGAAACCCTCTCCAAGCCCCTACCCAGGTTCTACCCGCTGGTCTCCCAATCATAACAAGTTTTTTTTTCTTTATTACAAAATTTGGTTTAACTTGGTTTTGTATTTTATATAAATAGACTCATACAGGATAGACTGCTTTGTGTTGGCTTCTCTTGTTTAACATTATGTAAATGAGGTTCATCTACATTGTTGAATGAAATTGTAGATTGCCTGTCCTCATTGTTATATGGATTTCTACCAAGCGACTACGTCACAGTTTATCTGTTCTACTGATGATGAGCGTCTAGCTAGTTTCTGAGTTTTTGATTGTTATGAGTAGTGCCACTGTGAACATTCTTGCACACTTTCTGGTGAATTCTGTATCTAGGTGCAGTTCCTGGGTTACAAGGCATGCATATGTTTAGCTATAACATGGTGGTTCTCAAGATTTTGCATGAATCAGAATCACCTGGAGGGCTTGTTAAACTACAAAACTCTGGGACACACCTGGAGAGTTTCTGACCCAGGACGTCTGTGGAGGGTCCTGAGAATTTGCACTTCTGATGAGTTCCAGGTGATAGTGATGGTGCTGGTCAATGGACCACACTTTGAAGGCCTCCGCTTAGCAGATGTGGCTGTGTAGCTTTGCAAAGTATTGGTGCCAATTTATCCTTCCACCAGCAGGATGTGAAAGAGCCAGTTGCTCTGCTTGGTAGGAGACTCCTTTTAAATTTCAACCATACAGATGGAAATAGAAGGTATTTCCTTGTGCTTTTAATTTACATTTGCCTAATGAAGTAGAGCTCCTTTCCATGTTTATTGGCTATTTGGATATCTTCTTATGTGAAGTGTGTATTAAAGTCTTTTGCTCATTTTTCTATTGGATTGTCTTTCTCTTTCTTATTGAATTGTAGGAAATCTTTATATATTCTGGGTGTCAGTTCTTTGTTGGATTTTTTTTTTTATTGCAAGTTTCTTTTCCCACTCTGTGGGTTGCCTTTTCAGTCTCCCGACAGTGTTGAACAGAAATTTGTAATTTTAATATAATCTAATTCATCTCTTTTTTGAGGGTACTGCTTTGTGTGTTATTTAAGGAATCTTTGCCTACTCCGAGGTCGTGAGGACATTCTCATATTTTTTTGGAAGATTTATTTTTCCCCTCTTATGTTTAGATTTGAAGATCATCTGGAATTGATTTTTGTGTTTTGTTGAGTTTCACTAAGAGATTTTCATATACTAAAGTCATCTTCTTTAAAGCTGTGCTTAAAATTCACCTCTTTGTATCCATTTTTAGTACTTGTTAGAAAGAACAATGCCATATAGAAACTTTTAGAAAATTCAAGAGATCTTTTTTTAAAACCTGCAATTGTATTGAAAGCAATATCGCAAATAATAAATGCTTTATATTTACTCAGGGTAGGCTTACTTTCGATGGAGCCAAATTTAAGGCAGTTATTGAAACTTTTAAGTAACATAAAGCACTTTTTTCATCTTCTGCCAAAACTATAATGCCCACAATAATTTATATTTAATTTTTAATACAGTTATCTATCATGAGTAATTATGTGGGCTGCTCCCAGTATTCCATTCTCTGTTATGTGGTTTTTCTGAAGACTGTGGTTTCTTTGTATAGCTACTGGGAATTATTACCTTGCTGATGAATTCTCTTCTGAAGAGATATCAACTACAAGTTTCAGTGTTGCATTTTTTCACTTTAACTTACAAAACAGGCACAGTGTCTGGGTGCTCCCTTTATTTCTCAAAGGTTTAGGAACAAAGTACTCTTTGTGTTTATAAAGAAATATTTTAGCAAGACTGTGGTGCTTTGTGATAAATACCTTTAAAATTGGCTGAAAGAATTGATTAAAATTACTCTACATGTTTTGCCTTGTCATTTTGGAACAGCCGGCTTTTTTTGGCCAACAACATACTCGAGTAGTTAAGAAAGCCTCTTGGTATTTGGTGGTCAGACTGGCCATGCCATTTTGCACAGAAGGAATGAAATTTGGCTTAGACTGGGACAATTAAGAGCATTTAGAAAGATAGAAAAATATATCCTATGCCAACTATAAGGTCTGTTATTCAGACTCCTTTTTCTCGCTACCAAGAAAGAGCTCTCTCTGGAATGCAAGCTTCATGAGGGCAGACACTTTGCTGGTTTTGTTCACCAGTTATTTCCATCATCAAAAGTAAAGCAGTGCTTGGCACATTGTAGGTGCTTAACTAATATTTCTAAATTGTAAGTCGGAACGAATCAGCCCTATGGCTCTAAAGGGTGGGGTGCAGGCATGTGTAGCATTGGGGGAGTTGATCAATAGCTTTCATCTTTTTTGTCCCTTGTCTTGGGTCCTTCCTAAGGGCCTTCTGTAGGGGTATTGAGGCACATTCACACTAGATGTTTTCTACCCCACCCTTTGAGCTTGTAGACGTATAGAGGATGTAGATTGTTCCCCGCTACCCCTGAGGATGAGGAAGAGTTGAAGATAAGCCCAAAGCCAAAGACTTTCAGAAGCAGGAAGGTTATGGTGTTCTTGCTGTTCATAGGGTGATTTAGGAAAGATGAATGTAAGATAAATGAATGAGTGCATTTGTAGACATGTTTAGGGTATTTCAACACTATGAAGTTTAAAGAGAAGCATTCAATTAATTTCACTGACCAACCATCCAATCAGAAAACAAATTATAAACTGGTTTGTAAGTTACAAATGATTAAGATTTAAGTTAATTTTTTAAAAAATGTGGATGAATACAGGATTTGTTTATGATTGTTTAACATCTTTCTTTGTGAAACATCCACAAGGAAATCCCCATTTAATGAAACTGAAATTAGAAGGAGAAACATCAAACAAAAATTTGAGGACAATTCACTTAGGTGCTGGCTGAAAGCAGATGAGTAAATGAGTTGTCTGAGGCTCATTTTCTTGTCAGGGGATTTTGGGAGTAGAAGGACAACAAATATGAGATGGCATGCCATCTCACCTCTGATTTTCAGAACCTAGATACATGTGCCAATTTTTATTGATTTTAGATTAGTCCAAACCATTGTAGTTCAGCCATTTAATTGACAGTAATGGCCTGAGGCACTCTACTGACTTTTTCTCTTCAAGTTTTTATCCATCTGCACGTATTTGGCTGTGTGTTTCTTACATGTTCTTCATGTACATACCTCTACCTCTGTGTTTTCTGTGTTCTCTTCTCAAGTTCTTTGAAGGAAACAGCCCATTTTTCTTCTAGCCATCCATGATGCCTGAGGCAAAGGAGTCTTTGTTGAGCTTCTTAGATTTGTGTGTATCCCTTTAACCATGCCACAAGGCGAAAAGAAGATATGTGGAAAATGGAAGCTTCTAGAAGAGCATCTCTCCTTGTGTCTTCTCTTCAATCTCACATTTATTGCGATGAGGATGTTTATGGGTGTTTTGTATGTTACTTTCTCTACTTATTTTGTTCCCATTGATAGGCTATTGACTTTGGGAAAATTACAGCTAATTTGTGATGGAGAAAAATAAATGCATATTATTCTAAAGTATTGTATAGATTAAGAAAGATCCAGAGAAATTTGCATCCAAGAATTTGCATACTTCAGTATTTATCCCCGGTCATTACAAAAAAGGAGGTACTTTTCCTTTGGTATTACACAGTGCAAAAAAGCAGCTTATTCAATTTATGATGAAAAAAAATTTCTCAATTAGATATGCAATCACATTTAACTTTTAAATCAGGTTATAAGGGCAGCCCTGGTGGCTCAGCGGTTTAGCGCCACCTTCAGCCTGGGGTGTGATCCTGGAGACCCAGGATGGAGTCCCACATCAGGCTCCCTGCATGGGGCCTGCTTCTGCCTCTGCCTCTGCCTATATCTCTCTCTGTGTCTCTCATGAATAAATAAATAAAATCTTAAAAAAAATAAAAAAAATAAAGCATGTTATAAGATTATTCTAAAGTTTCATGTAAAAAAAACAAAAAAAAATTTAAAAATAAAAATAAAGTTTCATGTAGATACTACTACTACTGAAGTAATCATCACAAGTAGACTTCATTAATTGAAGTCAAGCACTTTTCTGTTTAATACATATTATTTTATTTGATCCATAGATAGCCTTGTGAAATAAGTATCAAAATGCATTAAGAAAGGGAAAATGAGGCTCAGAGAAATTAAGTGACTCACTGAACCACACAAGGCAAGCAGCAGAACCTCATGGTTGAACATGTCTGACCTCAAAGCCCTTGTGCTTCGTTACTAAGATGAACCCTTGGGTATGCAAGAGAAAGCGACTAGATAGAAGAAATGTTGCCTTATAAAACTCTGGAATAAAAAAATCATGGACTCATACCTTTAAAAAGATTTTTGTTAGATTTTGAGTATGGGAGAGTGGCTGAAAAACTATGAATTACTAATTTGAAAGAGCTATTTAACATACAACAAAAAAATTTATTAAGCAACTATTATATGCCAAGTAATGAGTTAAGTATTCAACATTGACTGGATCACCTGCCTGCTCCTCTGATTTTACAGCCTAGAGAGTATTTATCTGTGCTTTACCCCCTTCTTCCCTAAGAACTCAAAAGAGAAATAGAGAAATTCATTAAAATACAGTGTCTGCTAAACTTTCCAACTTTATAATTAGTTTCATGAGAAGAATGGAAAGTTTCTGTCCAACAGAGGATCTATGTAGGGCATGAGCAGATAGGCATCTTTTAAGTAATTTTTCCTTTCTTCTGTTAATGTTGGAATATCATACAGTTATTTTCCTAAAATGTTGAAATTGGTATAAAATATTTTTAGACACCATTCAGTGTAAATGCCTTTTTCTCCCCACCCTGCTTGGCTGGAGAAGCCTGAATATTGGATATGTTTCCTAAGAAAACTGAGAAAGAGTAAAGAGAAAAAGGACAGTGAGCACAAATTCCAATCAGGCCTTTTCCGATACAAACTGTTCAATAACCCTGAGAGTGCTCTGTCCTACACCATCCTAGGAAATTAGAGCTGACAGCTGGAGACTATATAATAGTTTCTACTTTTCCTTATATAATAAATTTTCTACTTTTCCTTTTAAGTAAACTGTAGTAAGTCACACCAAAAAGAGCTGACCTATTTAAAATCCTTGCTGTTATATCACATTAAATCTGTCTGATTTATATAACTCCAGGTCACGTGACTTGGAACTCTGTTGACATACTAAAACTGGCCCCATTCTTTGGGCACATGAGGATGTCCCTATGCTTATCTTGCATTTCATGGTGGAAATTCATCTTGGCTTTTACGTCTGCTCTTTTCATCACCACACATCAGTGGGCATAGCAACAAGCAATAATGTGGAGCTGCTCTTTGGTTTCCATGCTTCTATTCCAATCCTGGTGAACACTGAGAATTGGTCCTCAGGAAAATGAATGGACAAGAATAGCCAACAAATATGATTATCAACCTCAGAATAAAGTAAACTCAAGGATTTACCTAAAAAACAATAGCCTAGGGATCAGTGTTTCTCATATACCCATACTTAAAAAATGAGAGACACAGAATCCAAAGTCTCCAGAGACAGGTACATTTGCCCACATCTAGATGCCTGTTTGGAGTTGTCCTTGAACATCCTCAGTGGCCATTTCCGATGGTATGGATGCTAGTGATGGGGGCATGTGGCATCACTCTCTGAAAATCAGTGTCGGAGGGGCTACAATAGCACATTAAAATTTTTCCATTAGTATTTTTTATAGAGACACTTCTAAAAAATATTAAGTTTATTTTATTTTTATTTTATTTTTTTTTAATTTTTTTTATTAAGTTTATTTTAAAAAGATTTTGTATCTTTTTTTTTTTTTGTATCTTTTTTTTTTCATCATTTTGGCTTGTTTTTCCGGGAGCATTTCCATTTCTTTATCTCTTGTCACAATTTGCATGATGTGCTAACCAAGAAGGAAAAAATGACGAAGAGCAAGAGTAGGCATTTAGCAAATTATCAAATGAATGGATCATTACTCCCTAAGAACCAGGCCTCCTATAATTTTCTGACCACATGTGATTTTCTTATAGAAACCACTTGACTCTCGGGAGCAAATGAAGCAACTGGGAACTTTGAGTTTGATGAGTGTTGCCATGTGTTTAAGTCTGTGCTTTGGAATAAAACCACGTTATCTTTTATTTTGCTTTATGAATCTGCATCTGTACTGAAATGTATTTGAGGGATGTAATTCTAACTAGATTATATTCAGGTTCATTTCTGGAAAATTTAGGTTACATATGGACTCCTAAAAACATGAATGTAACTTCTAAAGTTTCTCTCATTCTCAGAAATGAGAGCTGAAGTTATTTTTAGAGATTACAGTTGAGTGGAGACAGTGATCTATTGGTCTGATGCCTCTTTTTATGACATTAGCCCTGAAATGTTGCATATTTCCATGCTTAGAAATACCCTCTAACTTTGTAATGTACTCTGAGGGTTGTATTGTACCTATTCTTTGCTCCATAAATCTCATAATGGCTGTTGTCCAAAAGCAATAAGATCTGACCTGATGTCTGATCCATGGAATGAATGTCACATGGTTCATCTTAGGCCCATGAAAGGCTGGAGGGGGTTGTTCTTTACAGGTCAGCATTCTGGCGTGGGGCCATGGTAGTTCTTATTCCATAGGAAAGGTAGTCTGAGTGGAGCAGTAGCACCAAATCTGCCTGTCCCTTCATGTTTTAGACTTTCCCCAACAGCCAGAATATAAACCAAAGTGCAGTTTTCACATGAAACTCGAGGTGATTAGTCACATGGAAATCCAATTTACCAAGCACAGGGCCAGGGCACTGCCCAGTTCCAGAGGGTACTAGTCATGTAGAAGGGGTGCCATGGTAGGACTGATCAAACAGTGCCATCTATTTTTTAAAAAATATTTTATTTATTTATTCATGAGAGACACAGAAAGAGAGGCAAAGACACAGGCAAAGGGAGGAGAAGCAGGCTCCATGCAGGGAGCCTGATGTGGGACTCAATGCCAGGAATCTGGGATCACACCCTGACCCAAAGGCAGATGCTCAACCACTGAGCCACCCAGGCGTCCCAAACAGCGCCATCTTTAAACACAAATGAGGAAACTGTGCTGTTTAAAATTCATCTCTAATCCCATGACTTTTAATATAAAGCAGAGAACTTGGATAAACAGCTTGTGCCTGTAGCCCATTATGTCAATGGTATTGGAAACACTGGCAGCAGATTAGTTTCCAATCAAAGTCCATGTCCAAGGCCAAGACTGGAGGGATGTCAGTGAAAGTGAATTCAATAATCTTGATTAAAGATGTTTGGAAAACCAAGAACACCAGGCTAAAGCAGACATATTTCGGTAAGGGTTAGGGGATGGAGGATGTTCTGAAGAATTGACAACTGATTTTGTATTTTTTTGTTCCCTTCTACTTCCTTTATCCCCTTCTTCTTTCTCCCAGGTGACAGAGACTGCAAATAGACCCCGTTATCTATTTCCCCTTTACTCCATTGTTAGAGATTCCCAGTTTTTAATTGGGTACATGGACTTCTCCTACACCTACTGCATTTCTCAGTCTCCTTTGTAGTTGGTTGAAGATACATAGGCAATTTCTGGAAAATTAACAGGTTGTGGTAGGTATACCTTCTGGCTTATGCCTTTTAGGGGAAGTATCCTTTCCCTTTTATTTCCATCTCATTCAATGAGGATGAAGTAATGAACCACCTTAGACCATGTAGCTGAGGGAAAGACTCTAAGGATGGCAGAGAGAACAGCAAGCTGGAAGGATCTCAGGTTCCTGACACCTTGATGCCTCTACATCCTGGACTGTCAATATTCCCTGGACTGTCAATATTAATTATATAAACCATTATATGAAATAGAAATAAACTCTGTTTGTTTAAACCACTACTATATTGGCTCTTCTTTTCACAGCAGCTGTTCCTATATCCTAACTAATGTGTTTCCCCCTTTTATACCTTGGCCTCTCTCATTCCCTTAGCTCTTCACTGCTCCATCCTTCCACCTTCTCTGAGACTGTCCAAAGTGTAGACCAATGACTCTCAAATTTTAGTTTTTTTCTTAAGATTTTTATTTATTCATGAGAGAGAGAGATTGAGAGAGAGGCAGAGACACAAGCAGAGAGAGAAGCAGGCTCCACGCAGGGAACCTGATGGGGGACTTGACCCTAGGTCTCTAGGATCACGCCCTGGGCTGAAGGCGGTGCTAAACTGCTGAGCCACCCAGGCTGCCCTCAAATTTTACTTTGAATAAATATTAATAGGGTGGACTTTATTGAAAAGAAGTTCTGGTTTAGGATATCTTGGGTGAGGTATAAGAATATGCATTTTTTAGGAAGACCCTCAGGTGATATAGATAGAAGTGGTCCATGAGCTACACTAGGAGAAGCATTTATACAGTATGTATGCCTAACCTTAAGTAGATGCTCAGAAAAGGACTTGAGATAATAGGTTACAGTAATTAATGAGATCTGCTGATGCTAAACACAGATGGAACTTACATGATACTTCTCTATTGACTCAACTGCCTCAAAAGTATCAGATAATATAATGGTTTAAACAACCACAGTGAGAACCCAGAAATGGACCCACAACTATATGGTGAAGTAATCTTTGCAGGAAGACAAAGCAGGAAAGACTATCCAATGGAAAAAAGACAGTCTCTTCAACAAATGGTGTTGGGGAAAACTGGGTAGCAACATGCAGAAGAATGAAACTGGGCCACTTTTTTATACCATACATAAAAATAAATTCAAAATAGATGAAAGACTTTAATGTGAGACAGGAAACTATCAAAGTCATAGAAGACAGCACAAGCAGAAACTTCTTTGACATCTGCCACAGCAACATGTCTCCAAAGGCAAAGTAAAGAAAAGCAAAAAGGAACTATTGGGACTTCATCAAGAAGAAAGGCTTTTGCACAGTGAAGGAAACAACAAAACTAAAAGGCAACCTGCAGAATAGGAGAGGTATTAGCAAATGACATATCTGATAAAGGGTTAGTATCCAAAATCTATAAAGAACTTATCAAACTCAACATCCAAAAACAAATAACTCAGTTAAGAAATGATCAGAAGACATGAATAGATACTTTTCCAAAGAAGACATCCAGTAGCTAACCGACACATGAAAAGGCGTTGAATATCACTCTTTGTTAGGGAAGTACAAATCAAAACCATGATGAGATACCATCTCATACCTGTCAGAATGGCTAAAATTAGCAACATAAGAAACAACAGGTGCTGGGAAGGGTGCAAAGAAAGGGGAACCCTCTTGTCGTGTTGGTGGGAATGCGAACTGGTGCAGCCACTCTGGAGAACAGTATGGAGGTTCCTCAAAAAGTTAAAAATAGAACTACCCTATAATCTAGCAACTGTACTACTCAGTATTTACCCAAGGTATACAAAAATACAAATTCAAAGGAATATATGCACCTTGATTTTTTTTTTAAGATTTTTAAAAATTTGAGAGAGAGAGAGAGAGAGAATGAGTGGAGGGAGGGGCAGAGGGAGAGGGAGAAGCAGACTCCACACTGAGCAGGGAGCCCAGCATGGGTCTCAATCCCAGGACTCTGGGATCATGACCCAAGCTGAAGGCAGACACTTAACTGACTGAGCCACCCAGGCACCCCCACCCCCATGCTTATAGCAACATTATCAACAATAGTCAAACTATGGACAGAGTCCAATTGGCCATCACTGATGAATGGATAAAGCAAAGGAATATTATTTAGCCATCAAAGAGGGTGAACTCTTGCCAGTTTCAACAACATGGATGGAGCTTAAGTGAATTATACTAAGGGAAATAAGTTACTTAGATAAAGACAAATTTAAGATGGAAAATATGAACATATAGGAAGGAGGAAAAGAAAAAAGGAGAGAGGGAAACAATAAGCCCTAAGAGACTCTTAACTACAGAGAAAAAACTGAGGGTTGATAGAGGGAGATGGGTGGGGGATAGACTAGATGGGAGATGGGGATTAAGGAGAGCACTTGTTGTGATGAGCCCTGGGTGTTGTATGTAAGTGATGAATCCCTGAAATCTATTCCAGAAACCAATATTGCACTATATGTTAGCTATCAAAAAAAAAAAAAAAAAAAAAAAAAAAAAAACCAAAAAAACAAAAATACCAAACAGCAGCAACTATCACATCAGGTATTTGGTACAATGTAGAAAGAAACAGCTGGTTGACCCCAGTTTTCATATCCAACCAGTTGTTTTTGTATGATATTTATATAACTTTAGGATGCACATTTTTATTGTTGATTGTTTTTAAGGAGTAGAGTTGTTGAATAGCCTTGTGGTCTCTGAGGTTTTCAAGTATTTATTCTTGGATGGCAATATTATGCAGCTCAGTGAATGGCATTAGTTAATTAAGATAATCCACAAACAATTGCGTTCTTATGTAATGAGCTTTGTGCTAGGCATGAGAGATATAAAATGAACAGAACACAGTCCTGCCCTCGAG
Source organism: Vulpes vulpes (assembly GCF_048418805.1). Taxonomy (NCBI): domain Eukaryota; kingdom Metazoa; phylum Chordata; class Mammalia; order Carnivora; family Canidae; genus Vulpes; species Vulpes vulpes. Next base: position 9,277,220 of record NC_132794.1, read on the forward strand.
TCTCACACAGTCAGCTTGGGGGAGGCAGACGAATAGTTCAACCAATACCTAACAGGTGGAGGGTGCTCCAATAGGGGCATGCACAGGGAACTCAGGGCCAGAGAGGGGGACCTGACTCAGCCTGAGGATATCAGAGATAGCTCCCCAAAGGAAGAGGTTGCTGAGCTGAGCAGAAGTTAGGCAAGCAGGGCAGATGGTGAATAGATGGGGAGAAAAGGATGCTCAGGCCAGAGAAGATAGCATATGTGCATTTGAGCAAAGCTCTGTTTACCTGTTGGGGATAGTGGGGAAAAAGGATGGCAGGATGAAGGAGCCCAATTCGTGAGGGGTTTGGAATTTATCCTAATGTGCTCATGCAACATTGGAAGGTATTAATCAGAGAAGCAAAATCACTAGCTATCACCTACAGTCCATTCCCCTGACAGTGCATGGAGGATGAATTGGAAGGAAATAAGACTGGAGACAGGGATATGACGTAAAACATGGTTAAGAGTATCGACCAAAACTGTGGCTATGGAAGCAGAGGAGGGTGAGATACTTAAGTGGAAAGAGCAGAACCTAGTGACTAGTGAGGAGAGGGTGAGTCTGGGGTTATGTATCATTTCGGTCTTAGGCAACAAGTTATGTGACTTAGATTTAGATGTGTTAGACTTGAGGAGATTTTGGTTTCCCAGGAGAGAATCTAGCTGTGATTCTGAAACTCAGACATGAAGGTTTTTTTTTTTTTAAGGTTTGATTTATTCATTTGAGAGAGAGAGAGAGAGAGAGCGAGCGCATGCACACGAATCGGGGGAGGAGCGGAGGGAGAGGAAGAAACAGATTCGGCCACTGAGCAGGGAGCCCAATGAAGGGCTCGATCCAAGGACCCTAGGATCATGACCCAAGCTGAAGGCAGATGCTTCACCAACTGAGATACCCAGGCAGGAAGTTTTTGTCTCAAGATACAGTTTTGGGAGTCGTAAGTGTAGTAATGGGAGCTGAACTTGTGCACGTGAAAGGCTTGCCCAGGAAGAGCATGCAATGAGAGTCAAGTAGAGGACCGAAGAGGGAACTCCACACAAATTAAAAACTGTCCCAAGCTAGTGATCTCTTTACCCAGAGACTTGCTTCGACTCAAAGTCTGCAAAAACACTCATTTCCTCTCTGAGGCCATCTTACTCACAATCCCAGGAAGAGTTCATTACCCCTTCCTCGCTGTTTTGCTGGACCCGTATAACACACCTTGGTGAGTAATGCCTCATCGAGATCGATGGCTGTCATTTACAGGCGTGGTGGTGAGTGTCTTAAAGACAGGAATTGTATTTTATTCACACAGTTCCCAACTGTATCCCCAACACAGTTCGCTATATCAGGCCTCACGGCATTAGTGGTTTACTGGGTGAAAGAAGGATTCCATTCTAGTTCATAGTTCATAGTCTATCAATCTCAATCTCAATCTCAATCTCAATCTCAATATCAATGTTGGCTATGCTGTTGAGCTGTTCTACTGTTTATATCTTTGCAAAGTTTTTACATAAAGTTTGCCTTTTCTGAACTAAAAAGAAAACTCTGGAATTTTGGAGAATATGTTTTTTTTCTGTTCCTACCCTTCCTCCCAACCTTCTCACTTCACATCATTCTGGGCTTGTTCTGAGACTTGCAGTCTCTTTTTAAAGTCAGTTGCTAATCTCTACTCATAAACTGGGAATCTTGGTTCCAGTAGAATTTGTGGCTTTGGAAGTTCCTTTTCTTTTACTTGTGACTATTGATAACATTGTTTTTGAATCAATATTGTATGGAAGAGGAAAAATTGAATTTAGTGAAAATACAGATTTTTTTTCTAATTGTCATTTAAAAATGGTAAAACAAACGAACAAACAAAACAAAGAATTGATTTGAATGTACAAAGAAAAACCTCTGTTTTGTCTGTGGCTTAGCAGCTGATTTTATTTCTATCATGAAGTGTTGGCCATATCAAGTTTTTGCTTTAGCGTATTTCTTACATTTAGGTGTTTATGCATGCTGTCTTATAGAGAGATTTGCCAGTCAATATTTTAAAAAACTGAATCATAAATGAATAATCTTTTTTGTTAACCTGGCATTTGTGTTGAAATTATATACTTAAAGGTCCTTTCAAAAGAGTTCAAATCTAAGGATTGTGAACTTTCTTCTATTTTGAGAATAGTTTGCCTCTTTGTGTCTCTTGAAGACAGGAGAAGGTACAGTATGTGAATATTTGTGCATATTTTTGAGACATTCTGAAGTGAATGCAGTATATCAATTAAATCATGTTCTTAATATGTTTGAATAGGGAAAATCAGAGTATTTAGTTGATTCATTTCTAGGCTACAGAGTTTCCCAAGACAGTTCATATAATTGCTTTAGAACCACTCACGTGGGTATTTCAAATACAGCGTGGACTTTTCCCAGCATAGACCTACTGTATGAGCATTTCTGGGTGAAGCCAGGTGTCCGATCTTTAGTCCCCCAGGTTATCTTTATGCTCACCTACAGGCTTAGAACCATGGCTTACTAGAGTGGTTCCAGGGTATAGATGAGGACTCTATGCTGAGGCAACAGGGCTGTCCACGGAACTGAGACAGCTATTTGCAACACCACTCAATATGAGGACGAGAGTCATCATCTTCTTCATTGCAACACTAGTTTCTGCAACTATAGAAGATAAAGCACTGTTTGACACCTATGTAGGCATTAGTCTTAAACTTGCAACTATACTTGAGTCTACACTAGTCATTATGTGTTTAATTTCTCTTTGTCTATGTGGACTTTAAGCTCCTGGAGGGCAGGGACTGGTTCTGCATTTGTTTGTAGCCATCATCTTGGAATTTGATTCCCAACAAATACTCAATATTTGAGTATTTGTAACTCAATATTTGAGTAATAAGTAACTCAATGCACTTATTTACTGAAACACAGGGAAGATATCTACTTTACCTATGGCAAGAATCATATATGCTGCTGCACACACATTTGTCCCCATCCATGTGCAAGCTTATACCCCTCACACATAGCTTGCAATGCTATGGGACTAGGTTTAAAAGACAATGACGACAGTTCTTGCCTATGGCTATGTCAGAATGATTCCAGTAGGATCACATGATGCACCTCAGTGTATTCAGAACCAGGAGAAAAACTGACATGATGTAATATCTCATGGACACAGTTCTCATTTCCAGATAGAAAAAATTTTGGTATATCCATTTTGTTCAATTGTGACCTCAGAAGGGGCGGGTTTATAATGAACCATGCTAGCATCCTTTGGAAAGCTTGAAGCCCACATTCAACTGACTGTGAGCTCTCCTGTTCTTGACTCCCCTAGCACCCTGCACCTTTCTTTGTTTTCCAGCCCACCGTATTTTGCTTTAGTTATCTTATTAAATTATGAGTTCTTTGAGGGCAAGAGTGTCCTTAGGATTCATAACCACAGCCATGTCTTATGAGACTCTGATAGTTCAACCCCAAGTTCTGCTTTGCATTAAATCATAATCAGAGATGATGCTAAACTAATGTTCATTATTATTCCAAAGGGAATAGTATCAGATTTGAACAGGTAGGTAGTCGATGTCAGGTCTCTTGAGAATGAAAAGCAATATAGAATATTTATATTTGGAAAGAGGGGAAAGAAGCTTTTGGAAAGTAGGGCTTTGTTAGTGAGGATTGTCTTGGGAAGAGGCCCTTGTGAGAGGGGCCCTACTGGCAACAGAGGCCAACATGCAGACACAGAATGTCTTGATGGGGAGTTATCATGGTGTAGTGGGTATTATGAAGACATTGGGAACTCAGATTGGGGGGAAGAGAAGGAAGATTCCACTATTTCAAAATTTGGCCTCTTTTAATATTCTTGTTGCAAAGGAGAGATCTGGGCTGACTGAAGACTATGGAGGCTCTAGAGTATTTTTCTAAGTCTGGACTTGGAAGGCAGAATTAACAGATGCTACACAATAAATAGACCAACTACTTTAAAACAGAGCTTCTCTGTATTGCTGTTCATGGCCAACCTTGTTCATACGTGTTGACAAGTGCTTTTTATTGAAAATATGAATAATTAGACAACTGAGGACAGCTTGAAATCTTTTTTGAGGGCCATCTATTTATGTCAACATGGTGGAATGAAATGCAAAGCAAATTAATATTTTAATATTAAATATAATTTATTTTATTTTTTTTTATTAAATATAATTTAATACTTAAATTTAAAAGGTGATATTAAGTGTTAATATTGTAATATCTTGGTATTTTGGTATTCTATAGTACTGCTAACTTACATTCATTTATAATCTTTCAGAATTTAGAGGAAATGAGCAACACAATTAAACACAAAATTCTTGATAGTTGAATTGGAGTGCATTGATAAATTAGGTTGATAATTGGTTGATTAAACTGGTTGATAAATTAGGCTCTAACTGGATGATAGTACTACGTTTCTCTGGTTGAGGTTTAACCTGTGATGTATGTGATTTTGTGAACTGGATAAAGTGTTATTTAATTGGAGATTCTCATGTTATCATACTTAAGTATTACCTGGATGCTATATATAAGTGAAGAATCACTAAATTCTACACCTGAAACCAATTTTATCATATATGTTAACTAGAATTTAAAAAAAAATTAAATTTAAAAAAAGATGAAGAAAAAAATAATCATCTGGAGAGCTTCTTAGAATGCAAATTCCTAGGTCCCATCCCCACATATTCTGATTTAATAGAATTGGGGTTGGAACCAGGATATGCATTTTAAACAAATGCCCATGGAATTCTGATGCTGCTGGTCTGTGGAACTTTCCTACAGCAGCAAGGGTCTGATAGGATTGAAAAATGCAGTTTCAAAGTAATAGAAGCTGCATGCATGTTTCTTAGTCATGGTTCTTAGCACTAAACCAACCAGTATGGTGATCATTAAATTAATCCTACTCTTAATATAGTTTTTCCTAACAAAGAGAAGAAAGAGCATGAATTTCAACCAAATTTTTTTTTTTACAGGACAACTTGGCATTGATTCTGACTTCCTCAAATTATAATTTTATTGATTCTCCTTTTTATTAAATAAATGTTCCTTGAGCTTGCTTTAGCTGGGGGGGAGGAGGAGGGCAGCTTTCAGCACAGTTTTATTGCCCATCCATTGCCTGCTTGTTGAAGTGCAGAAGAAATATTTAAACCAAATGGACAAAAAGAATAATCACAAAAAAGGAATGAACAGAAAGTTCCATTATCATTTGTATTAAGACAAACAGAAGAAAAAGTGTATTTGCTTAGTATTTGATGAAGTTACTACAGCAGTTAATTTTATATAAATATAACTGGGTCATGAGGTGCCAGATATTTAGTCAAGCATTCTGGGTGTTTCACTGAAGGTGAGATTAACACTTAAATTGGTAGACTGAGTAAAAGCAGATTGCCCTCCCTAATGTGGGTGGCCCTCAGCCAATCAGTTGAAGGATTTAATAAAACAAAAAGACTCGCCCACCCTTGAGTAATAGACAATTCTTCCTTCCTAAATGGCTTTGAGCTGGGACACTGACTTTTTCCTGCCTTTACAGTTAAACTGAAACTTTGGCTCTTCATGGGCCTCAATATAAATATACATCTATCTCTAGCTCCCATCAGTTCTGTTTTTCTGGTGAACCCTGGCTGACGGAGTTTTAGCTTTTTCTCTCTTATTTCATCTTTTTATTAAAAATGCTATAATTTTCATAGTGTTTGGAAATATAATGTTTGAGCCCCAATTTACATCACGTTTTGGGCCTCCGCAACTTCTTCGTCAGACTATACACAGAGGACAGGAATGAGATACATCTCGTACATATGACAGCAGCACAGCCCAGTGCAAATTCGAGCCTGGTGTGCTAGTCTGGAGCATCATACAAGCTTTTCCATCATCTCCCTTGAGAGCATGTTAACCCAGGGTATCATATCATAGAACTTTCATTAAGGCAGGGGCAAGACAGGGAAGGGCAGGGGAGGAATACACACTTGACAGGTGCTCCTGTCCCTGAGTGTTCGTAACTACATCATGGGCTATCTGTCCATTCTGGTGTCTTATGGCTCCAGAGTCATCATTCGAGAACTCTTCCTCAGGAGAAAGATGGGCAGTTTCCACAGATCACTGCAATCTTGGAGAGCTACCTGCTTCACTGTCTGTCTGTCTGTCTCTCTGTTTTTACTTATTTTATTGAAGTAGAAGTAACATACAATACTATATTAGTTTCAAGTATAGAACATATTGATTCAACAATTCCATACATTACTCAGTGCTCACCACAATAAAATAATAATGCCCTGGAGTGATTATAACTTGAGTCTTCTTAAAAAGAGAATTGGCTTTAAGAGGATGTGGCCTCATTACCAGCATGGCCTATAAACATGTACACATACACTTACACAGACTCCTGTATGAAGCACTCATGGGAAAAATCCTATTCCTTCCTTTCTTAAAAATACTGACTTCATTAGTAAAATGGAGATGTTTACTTAGTGGCAAGAAAAAATAATCTGTTCAGCTGAAAATGGGAAAGAATTTACTAAGTTTGAAAAACTAAAAATAATTCCTGGCTGGTCTTATTCCTGTCCTCTGTATTTAGAGGAATTTACTCCTGATACTATTATTACAGGAAATTCCAAAAGCATGAACATTTTCTGGTATTTTCACAAAAACAAGTGTTTATGTTTTGTTTAATTTAGGCATGGAGGAAAGCAGGTTTGCTTTGTATGCATTGAAGTGTCTAGTGAATGCTGTGACAATGTGATTTTGTGTAAAATGTAGATAATGAAAGCATTGAAAAATTCATGAGAGTAATAGAGTATCACACTTACATAAAATGTCTTTCAAACTCTGTTGAAGCCCATTACAAACCATGATTCTTAACACTAACACTGTCAACATTATTGTTTTAGGGAAGGGATGTTGATATCTTTCTCCAGGATCAGCTTTTAGGTTATTATGAAAATGATCAGTGGTTAATAATTATGAACAGATCCAATAACTGTGAGATGTCCAGTTATTGTTGGCAGCTACGTAAGTAGAGGGATTGAAGAGTGATAAAATATTCGGATGTTTTGGAAAAAACATACAGGGCAGTGTTTGGTTAATAGCATCTTGTGCTGGTTTCAGCTCTTCTTTCATCTTATCTATTAATTTTGGAACATGGAAACACCATCCTCAGGTGTGTCAATATTGTACATATGTAGGACAAAGATAAAGATACTGAAAATGTTGACTTCCAGTTTAAAATGTCCACAATTCTGAATTTCCAAGTTCACCATGCCCTTCCAAAATCCTATAAAAATTCCATCTTGATTTATAGCTAGCATTTTTACAGCTGTGAGTGGGTTTCAGGCAAGGAGAGCTATGGAGTGAAGAAGACTCTGCGTGCCCATGAGTTCAGTTCTTGTGAGTTTTATACAATCATCACTACGAGTCATGTCAATAACTCACTGAAGAAAGCTGAAAGAAGTTCTGTTCATGGAATACACATTCCTTAACATGTTTCTTAACTGTCGTCTTAGCAGTCAGCTGAACATGTGCTTTCATTAGAGCCACCAATGCCGCAGGGAACTATATAAAAATCTCATCTAACAACATTGACTCAAATGTGCATCAGACAATACTTTTGTACCAGCAGGCCACTTTAATTTTTTGCATCAAACAAAATCATTATTGAGAAATTTGGTATTGCTTTGCTAAAGTGGGTATCTACTGAATATCCCCAATCCAATTCTTTCCTCTAATATGGTAATCTGTTATCTGTATTCAATTATCTGGAAGGTGAAAGTTGCTGGGCTGCCCAATGGAAAATTTTAAGCCCTTTCACTCTAGGTCTGTTGTCTTTTCAGATCAATCTTTCTGCTAATGACAACCAATACTTTCATATGTGATTACAGGCCTGCTCCATCTTTTCATGAGCCGAGACTCTTTGGAATCATATGTATTGATCTTTTTAATAGAAGTCAGGAAAAATAAAATTACTCTGGCTTCTTGCGGCAAAACGATGATAAATGAGAACTTAGAAACTTATGGGAGAAATTTTTTCTGCCTTGGATTATTTTAATCACTAAAAATGATTGTCTTTTTAATAATATTTGCTTTCCATTATGCACATTTGCAGCAAAGCCAAAAATTGTTTCTGTATTGCTTTATGAAACCACATTGAGGCAGGGGCCTGTTGGTATTCCCGTACCTGCTTGGTGACTCAGGTACAGTGGTCCCTAACAAGAGGCAAAGAGCCAAGCTCCAGAGTCTCGGCCTCAATCTCAAGTTGAGTTTCAGCAGAGCGCTTCTGATGAAAGAGAAACTGCTGAACCAGGCATTTTAAAAAAGGACTTTTGTTTAAAAGCTTATTAATACTATTGTTTTAGAAGTAAGCTTATATTTCTTTTATCACTCCTCCCTTTTGATTTTTCCTTGGCTAAGACTGATTACTTCCCACATGGGGTTGCTTTTTTATTTAAGAGAAAGTATTTGTAATTCCTTGCCTGTGGTTTTGGTTGCTGTCTCTGTGTGTCCAGTAGCTCCTGGTGGTGCCATTGGTGATAGCTGGGAATCAAACATGTGGGGTCACTGTTAATCAACTTTTCTCTGAAACCTCAAACTATAGGATGCACTGTGGCCCTCATTTTAGAATCAGAGCTTTATGTTTTGTATTTGAATCAAGTTCCCAGTTCCCGGGTGAAGACAGGATTGTTCCCTGGCTTCAGGGGAACATGTGGCCAACATAGATGATCAAAGAGAGTCAATGCCACTACACACAGAGATCAGATCTCTATTGGTATGAAGACATGGATGAGGATCAAAACTTTGCAGATGTCAGGCCAAAGTACAGCCTTGCTTTGCTTTGTTTGGCCCTTGGACACTTGTCTGTAAGAAGGAAAACTTGTCCCACAGGGATGCCATATAAATAGCCTCCATGGCTCAATGGGATTGTTTCATCATGATGCAGCAATGAATCCTACTCCACCCTGCCCCTTCGATTTCTGTCTCCCTCCTACCTAAATATGACAAAAAGAAACATGTATATCATTCAGATACAAATTGTGTTCAATGCTTGTCCATTTAACCTGGTTTAATCCAGTCACACAACAACTTGTCCAGAGTATAGAGTGTATGTACCAGGCAGTGAAAATGTAGGATGGAACTGGGGAAGCAGGTTTCCAGATTGTGTGTATAGGATTGATGGTCATTTAAGGAAGATAGCCAGCAAACCTCATTATAAGCCTAAGACATGTTGTTAAGCCTCAAGTGCCAGTGACACAGAGGATAGATAGAGTCTGATGTGGGGGTACATAGAAGGCTACATTTAGGTTGAGAAGGAAGAACAGGAATAAGCCAGGGGAAATTTGGAGAAGATGGTGGGGAAAGAATATTCTAGACTAAGAAACTGCCATGTAGAAGTAGGAGTTTGAAGGCCATGGTCTTTGTGAGGAATGAATACTGTCCCAGTATGGCTTCAATACAGAAAGTGCCCAGATATTTGGGTAATTGTTCCTGATGTCGCCTGGTAGTACAGCTGATCTCTGAATCTAAATTTACTCACACATGGAGGTTTTGATGACTCCAAGGCAGATTTTGGGCTTCAGCTGCTGAATGAGTTGTGCGCGTGGTGTTGTCTTTGTCTAGACCGTTCAACTCTGGCACTTTGCTATCTTTGAAAGGCAGTGTTTGTAAAAATTGTTTGAATTTTTCTAAATTTTGGCCTTAATTTATAAAAATGAGTGGAAAATATTAGAACCCAAATGCTGATATCTGTGATAAGAAACATAGACTTTAAAACATTTATAAAATTGGAAGAAAAATGGAAAGTTTTGTGGTAAATTAACCTGAGGCATGCATTAGTTCTAAGCCTGTTAATCATGTATTCATATGTGAACCTTTAAGCCTCTTAATTGTGTAATCAAAATATTAAGAGGCATGCTTGAAAAACTAGAAATAAACCAGTGAAGAGTGCAAGGATGTCTAAAGATGAGATATAATTAGAGACTTTTTAATAAGTATCTCTGGGAATCCCTTCATTGTGAAGAATATATTATTTAAGTTGTACTCCACTTGCTTTCTGCAATCCCAAACACACACGCACATGTGCGCACACACACACACACACACAGATTTTTAAATTTTATATGAAAGTAGAGGACTGTCTTCTTTTTTCTCTTGGGAGTTTGTTTAAGATGGCTAGAAATCAAAGATTCAAAATTTAGTAGCTTATGTGGTATCAGTTCTTAGTTCTCTATGTTAGATGAAACAGTGGAATAATGTGAAATGAAAGGAACCATAAACACGGTTTGTACCTACTTTGCTGAGAACTTTGCAGATGCCATTAGCTCTTTAGATTTCCAAAATCTAGATCCTGATATTAGAAAGTGACAGCAGCTCTTGATAATGGTAAACATTAAAGAAATTGATAACAATTAGGGTGCACAGAGATAGACAGCAAATATGACTAAACTATAGAGACAAAAAGGAGAAAGAATAATAAAATCTCTAATTCTACTGAATTAGGAATTCTGAAGTTTTATCAAGGTGAATTTTATAAACAAATTTTGTCATATAGTTACTTAAAGAGTCCTGGAGGAATACTGTGCTTTGGTTGCATACTTGACTGACCACAGGAGATTTAAATACCCTTAAATACCTTTAAATACAAGGGTGCCCACTGACAGCAAGAGATTTCAGCAACTGACAATTTCAAATATCCACCTTATGTCACACCTTCTTGAGGTTGTTTCAGTTCAAGCCAATCTCTGACTTGATCCTCTATAAGCTTTGGTGGTTGCATTAGGAAGATTCTAGCATCGTGGATGATTTAGAAGTCCTTCTGTAGGCTAAAGAATTAGCAGGTAGAACATAGACTCCAGGTTATCAAACTTTTAAGTTCACAATTAACAAACTAAAATATGCAAAAGGAAAAGTGTCTTTTGCCTTAGGGAATCTTCTACTTCTCCACCCCCTGGGAAGGTCTGTTGGTAATTTATTTACAGTTGGGCATTCTCTCCTCTTTATGTATCGAAAACATTGAGGCTTCTATTGTCACTTTGGTTGCGATTCCATCAGTGCCCAGTGTACCTTAAAATGGCCTTTAATTTTTTATGACTGAAGCCTGCAGATAAACACTGTGAGTCATTTTTCTAGGCTGGTTTTATCTACCACCTCTTTCTTGATACTCTGCCTCACAATTCCACTTCCAGAGGGTTGGGGAAGTTAAGATATTGACCCAACACTGTGGGTGTTTACTCAAAGCTCTTTCTTGGGAAGGTTCTAAAAGCCGGTATATGCCCAGCCATCCATTGGGACAACTCTCTAAAATCTGCTGGTGAGGCATTCCCATCAGCATGAGCATGTCGTGTGGACATTGCATGGCCTGCTTGTGAGAATGTGTTGGCCCTTGACTCTACACACTCCTTTGCATTTCTCTCGTGTTTGATGTTTAGATATTACACATTCTTTAATTGATAACTTTGTTCCTTCCTTCAGGTCCAGAGTTGTTCCTGCTCCATAAACTACATAATCCCTGCAGCAACACTTGTTAATCGTCTGGGGATAGCACTTTAAAAAGTCTGTCAACTGAGGGACACTTGGGTGGCTCAGTGGTTGAATATCTGCCTTTGGCTCGGGTCATGATCCCAGGATCCTGAGATCCAGTCTCACATCAGTCTCCTCACAGGGAGCCTGCTTCTCCATCTGTGTATGTCTCTGCCTCTCTTGCTCTGTCTCTCGTGAATAAATAAATAAAATCTTAAAAAAAAGAAAACAAAAAGTCTATCAATTGAGACATTGTTAAGTGGCATGTCTTAGTCTCTAGCCCATTGTTGAGTCACTCTTATGTCAGCAGATGAGCACCTCAGGTCTAAAAGGTCTGTCAATGCTGATTTCTGAAATCAGAGAGTTCAGTTTATTTAGAGTAACCAAACTAAAAATACCCTGTATTGACAATAGGAGATATAAGGGACCTGATAACTGAAAGTATTTCCAAAACACCCAGAGGGGGCAATCTAAACAGTATCTACATTAAGTTTCTAAGAATTCAAAATGCTTATTTATATATTATTTAAGTAAAACTGAGATATAATATTCTGTTAGTTTCAGGTATATATCAGTGATTTATTATTTTTATATATCACAAAATGGCCCCCATAATAAGTCTAGTTACCACCTGTCACCATACAAAGTTATTACAACATTATTGATTATATTTCCTTTTACATTCATTAATTCTTTCATTTGTTTACTCATTCGTTTCATAAGTGCTTACTTAGCACCAATGAGATGCCAGGTATTCATGTAGGCACTGGTCCTCCAAAGGTTCATTCAGCATTCCCTCCTCAGGGAGCACAAGGTCCAGTGGAGGATCTAGATTCTCAAGAATGATAATAATTTGTCCTGGGGCTATAAAAGGGGGATGCTTAGGTTCCAGGAGAGGAAGGAAGTACCCTAATTCTGCACCCGTGTTCATGGAATGATGTAGACATATTTTTTCCTTTAGGGATTACAGAGTAGAGAAGGCTAGATATGCAGAGGGGGTGGCATTTGGGTTGAGCATTTAAAATTGAGTAGGAGTTTTCCACATGATTGCAGATTTTTTCCCTGCAAATTAAACAGCATTTCCGAAGACCAGTTTATTTTTATATGTGTTACTTATAGTAAGAAAGAACACATTTTCCCCTTAAAGATCTATGTTTGTTCAATATTGGCTATTTGTATTAATGCTTGGTTTTCACAATTTAGAACTTTTTTTTAAAAATTTCATTTATTTATTCATGAGAGACAGAGAGAGAGAGGCGGAGACACAGGCACAGGGAGAAGCAGGCTCCATGCAGGGAGCCCGATGAGGACCCAATCCCCGGACTCCAGGATCACACTCTGGGCCAAGGCGGCACTAAACTGCTGAGCCACCCGGGCTGCCCAACATTTTAGAACTTGGTGCGATATTTTATGTTTTAAAATGTAGGTCAGCAGGAAAGAAGATTCAATGATCAATTTTCATTTAACACAACTTTTCAGGAAACCATTTAATTTGTAAATTTTGAAAGGTTTCTGTCACATTTATTTAAACATATAAAAATAACTTATTTTCCGTGGTTTATTCTGGATATTAATATGGAAATATTTGAAGATGATATGTTGATATGTTTTTTCTACCTCAGTAGCAGTTGGTCACCTGTAAGTGTTTGGATTTGCTATGTGTGGACATGGATGTGCTAAAAAGTTACCAATACTCTCATTCCTGAATCTGGGATAATACACAGAATTTTGAAAGTGCAAATTGGATGCTTGACAGCTGGCAGGAGAGAAACAGAGAAAATTTGTTTCCCTTTGAGATGTGATAACTGTTAATTCTTCATGAACTTGGCTTCTGCCAAACATATATTATACTTTCCTCTGAATGGAAATTCATATTGTTAAACTCTATGTGAACTCAAGGTATTAATGTAGAGTGCTTACTAGCAAAAATGACTTGCAAATGTCAGATAAAATTAAATAACATGGCTTAATAAAATAAGCTTGTTTCCGAAAATCTGTTTTTCATATTTGTGAAAGAATTATCTATCCTGTTATTCAAACCAAGATATTGCCAGGACAGGGAAAAGAGACACTCTCTTATCAATTATCAAGGGAACCATTGATTTCACAAAGCCAATTAAAGTATTTCTGGAGGAACAAGTAAATATTAGTTTTAGAAGCATTTCTTTTTTAAAAGAGACCAGGTGAATAGGATAAAAGTACTAAATAAAAATAGGACATACTATTCATTACTGAAGGCACAGTGCACAGCTGGGCATGCTTGGACACCACTGGTTCTCCAAGTTGTTGATTGAACTGACTTAAACAATATGGACAGTTAGCTTTCACTAAGCCACAGATATGAAATCGAGAGATTTTATGGCCATTCAGAATGAGTTTTGACTTGAACAAATGTCCCATGGTTTGACTAGATATTTTGTGAGCAGTGAAGAGTCACCATTAAAAAAGCAAGCCTGAATATAAGGTTACCTTATTAATACAAGGTAATATCCAGAATAATATAAGGGAACCATTTGTTCTTTGTGGTCCTTGTTGAAATTAGGTGTGAATCACTATTTGTCCAGCATAGTGATGTGATACAGAACAGAAAGAGGGGCTGCTTCCAGAGCATGCTGGTTCCTGCTTGGAAGACACTTTATGGAATACATGTTAGATTGGTTCATGGTGGGACTAAGCAGTGGCTGTTTCTTGGAATAATGTTCTTTGGTGATGTTGACTTGATCTGTGTCTGTGGTGCTTGAGAATTATTTGTCCTGGTAAAATTGATCTAAGATGACTTTTTAACTCTGGCAGATTGATCAACATTGAGGAGTCCATCCAGAATCTACTCTATCTGTGTTTAGAACCAATCCTTTATGAATAAGATATAACTAGAATTCTTGCTGTGGGTGAAGGTCAAAGTGTGTCTTCTTGGAAGATATGTTATCAACCTCAGGACAAAGACTGTCTCAACAAAACCCCCTTCAAGTCCTTTATGATTTCTGTCACCTGTGAATGGCCTCACACCTTTCTGTCACCTTGTGAGTAATGAATTCCCTGAACCTGCTCACCAAGTGCACAAAAGAATCTCTGATTTTATTTGTTTTAATTTCCAAATGGTCTATTTCTGGATACTGCCAAGTTACAGTTCACTGGAATTTGGTAAGGAGCCAATAAGAGTTGGGAATTGAAGAGCAAATGCCGATGTAATTCAAATATTTTCCAGTTTTTTCTCCCCTGTAGACCTTAGCTATCCATTAATCTTTTCATACTCTAATAATAGAGTCAAAGAAAATGTGAGCACCATCCTTGACCATAGGAATTCTCCCCTCCTTTGACTTTTAACTGATATTTGGTTCTTGTCTTAGTTCATTTGAGCTGCTATAACAGATATCATAGACTGGATGGTTTATAAACAACAGAAATGTATTTTTCATAGTTTTGGAGGCTGGAAGTCTGAGATCAAGGTGCCAGCAAATTCCATGTCTGATGAGGACCTGCTTCATTCACAGTCTTCTCACTGTGTCCTCACATGGCAGGAGGGGTGAGGGAGCTCTGTGGGGTTTCTTTTATAAGAACATTAATTCTGTTCATGAAGGCTCCACCTTCATACCTCACACCTCCCAAAGGCCCCACCTCCAAAAACTATCACACTGGGTTTCGGGATTTGACATATGAATTCTGAGGGACCACAAACATTTTGGCTATAGCACTCCTTTTTTAATTTAAATTTTTATTTTAATTCCAGTTAAATATAACATTACATTAGTTTCAGGTGTACAGCATAGTAATTCTATAGTTCCATATATCACCCAGTGTTCATCATGACAAATGTACTCCTTAATTCCCGTCACCTATTTCATCCATGTGTCCACCCCTCTGGTAACCATCAGCTTGTTCTGTATACTCAAGAGTCTGTTTCTTGTTTTCTCCCTCTCTCTTCATTATTTTTCCCTTTGCTTGTTTGTTTTGTGTTTTAAATTCCACATGAGTGAGATCATATGATATTTGTCCTTCTTTGATTTATTTTGCTATATTCTCTAGCTCTATCCATGCCATTGCAACTGGCAAGATTTCATTTTTTTTATGGCTAAGTAGTATTTAATTATATATATAATATCTATATTTATATATTATTAAATAGTATTTAATTGTGTGTGTGTATATATATATATAATATCTTCTTTGCATTCATCAATCAATGGACACTTGGGCTCTTTCCATATCTTGGCTACTATAAATAATGCTCTATAAACATAAGGGTACATGTATCCTTTTAAATGAGTGTATTCTCTATAATCTCTGAATTCTTGTATTCTCTGGGTAGATACCCAATAGTGCAATTGCTGGATCATAAGTAGTTCTATTAAATTTTTGAGGAAATTCTATACTGGTTTCCACAGTGGCTGCCGCATTTGCATTTCCACCAACAGTGTATAAGTGTTTCTTGTGTTGTTAATTTTACCCATTCTGACAGGTGGGGGGTGATGCTCAGTGTGGTTTTGATATGCATTTGCCTGATAAGTGATGATGAGTATCTTTTCATGTGTTTTTTGGCCATTTGTGTGTCTTCTGTGGAGAAATGTCTGTTCATGTCTTCTGCACATTTATTTGGATTATTTGTTTTTTTGGGTGTTGAATTTTATAAGTTTTTTATATATTTTGGATACTAACCCTTTATTGGATATGCCATTTGGAAATATCTTCTCCTATTCTGTAGGCTGGTTTTTAGTTTTGTTGATTATTTCCTTCACTGTGCAGAAGTTTTTTATTTTGATGTAGTCCCATGAATTTATTTTTGCTTTTATTTCCCTTGCCTCAGGAGATATATCTTGAGAGTGCTATGGCCGATGTCATAGAATCTACTGCCTGTGTTCTCTTATAGGATTTTGATGATTTCAGGTCTTACATTTAAGTCTTTAATCCACTTTAAGTTAATTTCTATGTATGGTATAAGAAAGCAGTCCAGTTTCATTCTTCTGCATGTTGCTGTCCAGTTTTCCCAACACCATTTTTTGAAGAGATTATCATTTAAAAAAAAAAGATTTACTTATTTGAGAGAATAAATATTTGAGAGAAAGAGAGAAGAGAGAGAGAGAGAGAGAGACAGAGAGTGAGCATTAGTAGGGGGAGGGGGAGAGGGAGAAGCAGACTCTCCACTGAGCAGAGCTCGATTCCAGGACCCTGAGATCATGACCCAAGCTGAAGGTAGGTGCTTAACCAACTGAGCCACTCAGGCACTCCTTTCTTTCTTCTTTCTTTCTTTCTTTCTTTCTTTCTTTCTTTCTTTCTTTCTTTCTTTCTTTCTTTCTTCTTCTTTTTTGATAGGGATTGCATTAAGTGTGTAGATTGCTTTGGGTAGTATAGACATTTTAACAGTGTTCTTCCAATCCATGGATGAGGAATGTCTTTCCATTTCTTTGTGTCATCTTGAATTTCATTCATCCATGCTCTATAGTTTTCTGAGTACAAGTCTTTCACCTTGTTGGGTAGGTTTACTCATGGGTATCTTACTATTTTTGGTACAATTGTAAGTGAGATTCTTAATTTCTCTTTCTGCTGCTTCATTATTGGTGTATAGAAATGGAACAAATTTCTGCATGTTGACTTTATATCCTGTGATTTTACTGAAATTTTTTTAAATCAATGCTAGCAGGGTTTTTTTGTGTGTGGAATTGTTAGGATTTTCTGTATTTAGTATCATGTAATCTGAAAATGTAGGTTTATACTTCTTCTTTACTGATTTGGATTCCTTTCATTTCTTTTTTGTTGTCTGATTGCTATGGCTGGGACTTCCAGCACTATGTTGAATAAAAGTGATGAGAGTTGATAGATATCCTTGTCTTATTCCTGACCTTTGGTGAAAAGCTCTCAGTTTTTCCCTATTAAGGATGATGCTAGCTATGGGTTTTTCATAAATGGCCTCTATAATGTTGAGGTATGTTCCCTCTAAATCCATTTTGTTGAGGATTTTTAATCATAAATGGATGTTGTACTTGTCAAATGTTTTTTCTGCGTCTACTGAAATGATTGGATGGTTCTTATCCTTTTTCTTATTGTGATATATCACATTGATTGATTTGTGTATATTGAGCCACCCTTGCGACCCAAGAATAATCCCACTTTATTGTGGTGAATGATTTTTTACAAATGTATTGTTGAATTTGGTTTGCTAATATTTAGTTGTGAATTTTTGCATCTGTGTTCAACAGGGATATTGGCCTGTAGTTCTCTTTTTAGTGGTATCTTTATGTAGTTTTAGTATCAGGCTAATGCTGGCCTCATAGAATGAATTTGGAAGTTTTCCTTCCTTTCCTATATTTTGGGATGTTTTTTAAATGTTTGATAGAATTCTCCTGTGAAACCATCTGGTCCTGGACTTTTGCTTGTTGGGAATTTTTTGATTACTGACTAAATTTCTTTGCTGGTTATTGATCTGTTCAAATTTTCTATGTCCTCCTGTTTCAATTTTGGTAGGTTATATATTTCTAGGAATTTCTCCATTTTTTTCTAAGTTGTCCAATTTTGGGGCATATGCTTTTTCTTAATATTTTCTTATGATTGTTTCTATTTCTGTGGTGTTGGTTGTGATTTCTTCCTCTCACTTGTGATTTAATTTATCTGAGTCCTTTCTCTTTTTTTCTTGATAAGTCTGGGTAGAGGTTTATTACTTTAATGATTTTTTTTTTTTTTTTAAAGAACAGCTCTTGGTTTCATTGATCTGTTCTTTTATTTTTTTTTTTTTAGTTTCTATATCATTTATTTCTACTGTAATCTTTATTATTTCCTTCCTTCTTCTGGTTTTAGATTTCGATTGCTGTTCTTTTCCTAGCTTCTCTAGGTGCAAAGTTAGGTTTTTTTTGTTTTGTTTTGTTTTGTTTTGTTTTAGATTTTTCTAGCTTCTTGAGATAAGCCTGTATTGCCATAAAATTCTCTGTTAGAACTGCTTTTGCTGCATCCCAGAGGTTTTGGACTATTGTGTTTTCATTTTCATTTGTTTCTATGCACTTTTTAATTTCTTTTTTGATTTCTTTGTTGATCCATTAATTATTTAGTAGCATGTTATTTAACCTCCATGTATTTGCATTCTTTCAAATTTTTTTCTTCTGGTTGACTTCTAGTTTTATAGCATTGTAGTCAGAAAAGATACATGGTATGATTTGATCTTGAATTTGTTGAGGTTTGTTTTGTCTGTTAATATATGATCTATTCTAGAGAATGTTCCATGTGCACTTGAAAAGAATGTGTATTCTGCTTGTTTAGGATGGAATGTTCTGAATATATCTGTTAAATCCATCTGTTTTGGTGTGTTATTCAAAGACATTAGTTTATTTTTTTAAGGGTTATTTACTTTTGTTGGTAAAGAGAGAGACAGAATGAGTAGAAGGAGGGACAGAGGGAGAGAAAGAATCTCAAGCAGACTCCCTGCTAAGCACAGAGCACAATGCAGGAATGGATCTCATTACTCTAAGACTATGATCTAAGCCAAAATTAAGAGTTAGATGCATAACTGGCTGAGCCACCCAGGTGCCCCAAAGCCATTATTTTATTGTTGTTGATGTTCTGTTTAAATGATCTGTCCATTGATGTAAGTGGGATATTAAAGTCCCTACTCTTATTGTGTTACTATCAATTAGTTCCTTTACTTTTGTTATTAACTGTTTAGTGTATTTGGGGTGTTTCTATGTTGAGTGCACAAATATTTACAATTGTTATATCTTCTTATTGAATTGTTCCCTTTTTTATTGTACACTGTCCCTCTTTGTCTCTTGTTATGATCTTTGTTTTATTTTTGAATTTTTAAAAAATATTTTATTTATTCATTTGGGAAAGAGGGCACAGAGAGAGCAGAGAACAGAAGGGGGGAGGGGTGGAGGGAGAGGGACAGAGAGAGAGGGAGATCCAGATTCCCCGCTAAGCAGGGAGCCCAACACAGGGCTCAATCCCAGTACCCTGAGCTCATGACCCAAGCAGAGGGCAGATGCTTAACTGACTGAGCCATCCAGGCACCCCCAGTCTTTGTTTTAAAGTCTATTTTTCCAATATAAGTATTGCTACTCAGCTTTCTTTTGACATCCATTTGCATGATAAATGTTTCTCTATCCTGTCACTTCTAAACTGCAGGTGTCTCTAGGTCTAAAGTGGGCCTTTTGTAGGCAGCATATAGATGGGTCTTGTTTTTTTTTTTTTTTTTTTTTTTAATCCCTTCTATTACCCTATGTCTTTTGATTGGAGCATTGAGTCCATTTACATTTACATTCAAAGTAATTATTGATAGATATGTATCTATTTCCATTTTATTATTTGTTTTGTGGTTGTTTCTGGAGATTTTCTCTGGTCCTTTCATGTTTTTCTCTCTTTCATGTTTTGCTGATTTCTGTAGTGATGTATCTGAATTTCTTTCTCTTTATTGTTTGCCCATTTATTAGTGGCTTTGATATAATGTTGCCTTAGGTTTGTATACAACCTCTTCTGCATATAGTAGTCTATATTAAATTGGTGATTGTTTATATTTTAACCTATTCTTTTCTCATCCCCAAATTTTAGGTTTATGTTATTATATTTTATATCCATCTTTGTGAATTTCTTATTTTTTTACAGAAATATTCAGTTTTACTACTTTTGTGTCTCCTACTGTCATTTTTGGTCTCTCCTTTTCACTCAAAATGTCCCTTTTAATATTTTTTGCAGAGCTGGTTTAGTGGTCATGAACTCTAAAGGAGTTTGTGTTTGCCTGGGAAACTCTTTATCTCTCCTTCTATTCTGAGTAATAGTCTTCCTAGATAGAGTATTTTTGGCTGCAGATTTTTCTCATTCAGCACTTTGAATATATCATGCCACTCTCTTTTGGCCTGAAAAGTTTCTGTTGAAAAATCTCATGCTAGCCTTATGGGTTTTCCCTTTTAAGTTAATAACTTCTTTTGTCTAGCTGCTTTTAAAGTTTTTTCTTTATCACTATATTTTGCAAATTTAATTATAGTATGTACTGGTGTCAATCTTGCTTTTGTTGTTTCTTTTGGGGGTTCTCTATGCCTCCTGGATCTGGATATCTGTTTCCTTCCCCAGATTAGGGAAGTTTTCAGCTATTATTTCCTCAAATAAATTTTCTGTCCCTCTTTCTATCTCCTCTTCTTCTTCTTCTTCTGGGACTCCTATTATATGGATGTTATTGCATTTGATGGAGTCACTGAGTTTTCAAGTCTATTCTCGTTTTACATAATTCTTTTCTCTCTCTCTTTTGTTCAGCTTGATTAATTTCCATTACTTTATCTTCTAGGTCACTAATTCATTCCTCTGCTTCTTACATCCTGCTGTTCCTTCCATTAAGTGTGTTTCTCATTTCATTTGTTAAGCCCTTAATCTCTGCAATGTTATTTCTTATCTTTGTGTTAAGGGACTCACTCATGTTTTCCACTTTTTTCTCAAGTCCAGTGAGTATCCTTATGCAAGTTACTTATACCTGTTTCACTTAGATCTCTGGTTGTGGCCTTGTCTTATTCTTTCATTTGGGATAAATTTCTCTGTCTTCTCCTTTTGTCTGCCTCTCTGTGTCTGTTTCTCTGTGTTAGGAAAGTCAGCTGTGTCTTCTATTCTTGAAAGTCATGATTTTATGAAGAGTCCTGGAGTTCCCTGTAGTGTAGTGTTTTCTGTTCATTAGAACCTAGCCCTTCAGGAGAGTATCCTATGTGTTTTGCTTATGCCCTGCTGCTATGTCTGAATCATTTTCCATTTCAGTGCCAATGACTGCACTGCTGTGGGCTGTGTTTGCTCTTTGTGGTGTTAGTGGGACTGAGTTAGGCCAGCTCTGAGGGAGCATGCCTGCTGGGGAACCACCTGGGGACAGGGTGGTAGTGTTTGCACTGGGCCACTATTTCTATGCAGCATCCCCTGAAGCACTGCAGCTGCTGGGGCCTACACACCAGGTGGCTGGGCCATGAGGTTGGGTGCAACACGCAAGTGGCTGAGAGTGTTTGTGGCTGGGAGTGATGTGGTAGATATGTGAGTTGTAGTGGGAACTGGGCACCTGGAGGTTGGGCAGGGCACGCATTTGGTTTTAACAAAATTTGCTCTGAGCCCACAGCTGAGGCCAGAAGGTGTGGAGTGGATACCCTCAGGAGAACTCATGGGCGTGGCACACTACTAGTGGGTTAGGTAGCCAGTGTCAGTGCAGTTGTACCTCCCACAGGTATCTCTATGTTTATGCTGAGAGGTGGGGGAGGAAAATACCTGCCAGCTCCCTCATTTTCAAAGAAGTCCCCAAACATGCTCTGAAATCAGTATGCACAGATCTGTCTCATTTGCCAGCCCCCCGTCCCCACCCCCACCCCGGCATTGTGATTGCCTCTCTGTGCAGGCTGCTGGCTCTTTAAAGGTGGCAACCCAGCTGTCACTCACCCTTCCAGCTCACCTAGTTCTGAACAGCTGTCTTTTAAAGCTTCTGTTTCATCCTCCTGGTTTTATAAACACAGAATTCAGCACCTCTGGTTTTTAAAGCCAAATGCAATGGGCATTGGTCTTCCCTGTGTGAGCTCCTTGGTATGGGGGCCCATTTCTCTGCCCAGCTCCTGCCCTCCTGCAGGCAGCCTTCCTCTGCCTTTCTGACCTTCCTAACCTTTCAGACACAGTTGCTTCTCTGCATTTAGTTATGGAGTTTGTTCTACCGGGTTTTTGTTCTCTGTCTGGTTTATTGGTTTGGAGATGGGTGATATCTAGTTGTAAATGTGGGATGGGGTGAACTCAGGGTCCCCCATCTTCCTAAGCTCCCAAGATCTCCATAGCAGTTCTTAATAGTTTTCTAGGAGGATCCGAAAAAGTTCTATTACACTTTTCCTGTAATCCTTATTTATTAGATCTAGTTTTTAAAATTTCATTTAGAAAAAAGAAATAAAAATAAAATTTCATGAAAACTTGATTTGAATCAAGTTTTAAAAACCTAATGAAATATCACTATTCTTGATATATATGTTAATGAGAAGATTCTACATATTTTAATTTCTTTTTTTTAAAAGATTTTATTTATTTATTCATGAGAGACACACACAGAGAGAGAGAATGAGAGAGAGAGAGAGAGGCAGAGATGCAGACAGAGGGAGCCGACGGGGGACTCAATCTTGGGTCTCCAGGATAAGGCCCCCCGCTGAAGGCGGTGCTAAACCACTGAGCCACCTGGGCTGCCCCCATATTGTAATTTCTTAACAGAATATGTTAAAAGCAGAAAAATATTCCTAAAAGGGACAGCGCCATAGACTGTGACACCCCTACTCCACCCCTAGTCTTTGTCCTTGACTCTCCTGTAGGAGATTCAGCTGTGTTGACCTTTGTGTCTGGCTTTTGTACTAACAGAGAAGCTTTGAAATGGGGTTTCTGGGGCTTCCCTGCAAAAACGACCTTGGTGGTAGATCACATGGAACAATCAATGAGGTGTGTTTCCATCCTGATGTTCTGTTTAGTGTCCAAATTCCACAGGTTTCCCTACTCAGAAGAATATGAGTAATTATTTTCTAGCTTGCCAACTGACTTTTTTTAAATGCCCATTTTAGTAGTATATAGGTCATTTCTCTAGTATTTTTAGGTTCTGAACTGCTCCAGGCATGTACTCTTTTATTTTTTAAAAAGTAATCTCTATACCCAATGTGAAGCTCAAACTCATAACCCTGAGATCAAAAGTTGCACCCTCTACTGACTGAGCCAACCAGGTACTCTTGGGATATTTTTGAGGTTCCTAATTAAAAAGAAAAAAAGGCACTATCTAGAAGGAGGAAAGAAATGTGTGGCAGAAACAAATTTGAGCTAAAAAAAAAAAAAACTCAGTTGCATACAAATTGCAACCTACTTAATTTTTCTGTAATTATTTAATTTCTGTTCAGGGTCTCCAGTATGCTGAATGGTAGAAACTAAGTTTTGTGAATTTAGAGTCTTTATCCCTTTTCCTGAGGTTTCATGCTTATGCTGTGGGGTCATAAAGAGCCAAGATATCAAGGGTAGGAGGCCACCAGGAAAGGGTTATGGTCAAGTGCTTAATGCCTTCTCAGCCCCATCTGGAGCACAAGGTTGGTTCAGGCCCCTGGGATGCTGCACACTCCCTGGTGAGGGCAAAGTCCCACCAGACCTGTATGTGCTAGGACATGGGGGCTCGCAGGGGTCTTCTAGGAATCTGTCCAGGCAACCCAGACAGACATTTCTCCAATTGCTGCCACGAGTTGGGCATAAGAAAGCTTTGGGTCTTGCTTTTTGTCCATAAACTCTACCTGGGAAAGGGCCTCTCAGATTCCCTGATCTACCTGGGGTTCTCTTGTGAGCCCCCAGGTGTTGGTCTGGGGGGTCAGTACAAGGAACTGTCCTTTCAGGACCTCCACTGATGTCTCAGCTCTTTTCTCTACCTTTGAATCTTTTCTTCCCTCCAGGCCTAGGGATGCTCTCTTTTGCCTTGGGCTGGATGATACAGCTCATGCTTCATTTTTTCTTATTTGTTTACCACATACATTTTAGGTCTTGAACTCTTTTTGTATGGCAATGGAGAGAAGCTACAAAATAGATGTACACATGACAATAGGGGCAGATAAGTAATTGTTATTAATAAAGTAATTTATTATTAATTAGTTTAAAACACACACACAGAATGGCTCTGCATATTTTGGAAGGACCTTGCATACTCAGGGTTAAGCAAACACTTCAGATAGGTTACCTTCAGAACAGAGGAATGGAGTAGAGATCATGGACCAAAGGGGCTTTGCATGCATTGATGCTCTTTTTTTTTTTTTTTGTGCACACATTTTAGTTTTAGTTTAAATTTAAAAAAAATTTTTTTTATTGGAGTTCAATTTGCCAACATATAGTATAACACTCAATGCTCATCCCATCAAGTGCCCCCCTCAGTGCCTGTCACCTAGTCACCCCCACCCCCCCCCTCCTCCCCTTCCACCACCTCTTGTTCATTTCCCAGAGTTAGGAGTCTCTCATGTTATGTCTCCTCTGATATTTCCCACTCATTTTCTCTCCTTTCCCCTTTATTCCCTTTCACTATTTTTTATATTCCCCAAATGAATGAGACCATATAATGTTTGTCCTTCTGAGTGTCCTGATTGCACTCAGCATTGATGCTCTTAATACAGTGCTCAGAACTGAGAATCATGATTAACTTGATATCTGAGTTCTGAGACCCATAAATTCAAACCAACTAGGCTTTATTTCCTGAAGCTTTTAGGCTGTGGGCAATTCAAGCTCCTTCTCTGGAAAGGCAAAAGCTGTAGATTCTGAATAAGAAAAGCTGCATTCAAAGTCATATTCAAAGCACCTCCCTTTTTCCATCCTATTCTGTTGTAAGGCCACTTCTCTGACTCAGTGGCTGCTGCTTACTGACTCTGAGTTGGGAAAGGCCAGAGGGAACTGCATGGGTACATGCGATGTAAGGGAAACCTTCAATTAATAGAGCAAGTTCTACACCCCTGCATTTCTCTCCCAAGGACAAAATGTTTGCCTGTCACCCTGATGTTTTCACCTTTCCTTTGAGAACAAGGCATTGCTTGCATGGTTTGGGTGGTTGGAATTCTAGATCTTACACCATATGGGTTATTAATTAACATGACCTCTTGCAGCAGGAAGGATAAACTGAGTCCCCCTATTCTTCCCTAAAAGATTCTGTAAGCAAACAGGAAACACGCTTACGGAGCAGAGGTTAATTGCAGGTGTGAGACATCTAGTCAACATTTTCCAAAAATTCCCCTGGTAAACAGTTCCATGGGATCTTATGAATGACATATTACAACCCCTTTGCCAGCACCCCCTGCGTATACCTGCAATGCTGGAACATAATTCCATCCTCACAGAGTTGAGATGTTTGGTGAACAGGAAGTATCACATGTCATTTGCCTATAACTGTGCACCCTCCTTTCTGCAAAACCCCGGGCTCCCTCCTTTTTGCAAAACCTCTGCACCTCAGGTCCAAATCATTAGTATTTTAATTCCTATCCAAGAATGAGTAGGAAAGTGCAATTGTGGGATTCTGGTTTCTGTGTCCGGCCTCCCTGTGCATGGTCCAAGCCTCCACTCAAGGGAGCAGAGGTTCCCTTTTGGCTCTACAGAGCTCCCACCTTTTCCGTCCGCTGGCATCTGCCCTCCCCTTGTGGGTGCCTGGACTAGAATGATGCCTTCACCTCTTGCTACCCAGAAAACCACAAGGCAGGCGGCTGCTACATCTGGCTTCTCTGATCTCTACCAGCCGCACTATGATTGTATCCCTCTCACCTTGTCAGAGGGGAAGGGGGTTAATTATATTTGCTGATGCTTACCACATTTTTCCTTTTTTCTGAGTTTCTATATCTACTACTGGGCTCTTAAAAAGTCTCTCTGTCCCTTTGATTTCTTTGGCTTTCCTTCTTGATTCCCTTGTTACATTTTTGTTACCTAGGGTGGGAATCAGAACTTTCCAAATGTAGGTGGAGAGACTCATGCAGATTTCTGGAATTCTCCATGTCAGTATAAGGTTCAGGCCAGACACCCAAGGATGCCACTGATCCTGCCACCTCATCTCCTTGCCCTCTCCATCTCCTGCCTCTTCCCAACCCTGCACATGGCCTCACTTAGTCCTGTCCATCCTGCTTCCCGCCCACTTTTATAGCGCCTGTTGCCCCACCCTGCCCCATCATACCTCCTCCCTCTCTGTGGTGAATATCTCCCATCCCCTCCCTTCCTACAGTCAGAGCCATCTTCAAAACCTCACCCTGGATGTATTCCTCTACTTAGAACCACTTAGCAGCTTCCCTCCGCATTTAGAATAAACACCGTGCAGGCTCTCACTGCCTGGGCTGGCCCTTGCTGACCTCTCCCATCTCTTTCTTCAATCCTCAGAGATCCTAGAAAATGCCACATCCCTTCCCTCTTGGTCCTGATTGGTGGTGTTTGCTCTGTTCTCAGTATTTCTTTTCTTTTCTCCTTGTAGGCACCTACTCACCCTTCCCAACTCAGCATGACTCCCTGGACCAGGTTGGTCCCCCCACAATGTACTCCTACAGCACCCCTACTTCTCCCTCGTAAGTCTTCTGTAATTTATAATTGCTTCATTTATGCCACCTTTGCCTTGAGACCATCAGTTCCCCAGGGGAAGTGAGCAGGTTTATTTTGCTTCCCATTGTCCCTTCCTTGGTACTTGGAAGACAGAATGCCTCAATAAATATTTGTTGACTGGCTGATTTTCCTAACTTGGTTATTTGCTTATCCAAAGTTCAATGCTCTTGAACAATGCTAAGAAAATTTACCTTTGAAGCACAACTGCCGTGTGCCCAAGTTAAATCCTCCTTCCTCCTTGCCCACGATTATAAATACTACATTCTGGGTGAACTAAGACATTTTCTAGTTCAGCACAAGGCTGTCTACTGTTTGTGTTCCAATGATTTCCTTATGTCTCGCGTGTTTCCTTTGGGCCACGTCTGAGCTGCAGTCCTGCAGGAATGATTTCTTGTCTGTTTCTTGTGCTAGATAACACCATATTAGTCTTGAATAAATGTGACAAAGTTCTAGCCAAATTCATCATCTCAGTAGAAACCAATGCCCAGGATTTCAATCAAATGGAAAAAGGAGAGATAAATAGGCTACCCTGAATTTATTTATGAATTGTGTGCTCCCAAAATTACAGCCTATAAGGGCTGAAATAAAATAACGAGGCTACCATTTCTCTCTAGCTAGGAATATGTCCAAGCCCGTTGAATCTTCTTTACACAGTACAGACAGAGGAAACTCCATAGGGGAAAAAAGGCCTTTTCCTCATATGGATCAGGAGGCAGGAATGTTCTAGGAAATGGCACCACCATCCACTTTGGCTCAAGCCAAAAAGCTGTCTTTCATTCCTTTCTCTCAGAAGCCACGCTCCATTTGTTAGTAGTCTGTGGCCTCAACCTGTAAGACCTTGCAGATCTGTTCGTACCTGTGTCTCCATGTCTCTGCCACCATCTCCTCACTCCTCCTTGTAGCTCTGGATTTCCACTTTGGCCTCCCCAAAATCATTCTCTGCACAGCGGATCCTTCAAATCTATAATCAGTGTATGTTTTTCCGTTGCTCAAAAACTTCTGATAATTTCCAATAACTTAAAGAAAAAGTTAAATTTCTTAGCTTACAAGGTAAATGCCCCCTCTCTGGGCAGAGATTGGTGAGATCCCCTTTCCTGAAGCAGTGGCTCCCACCAGGACCTGTCTTCTCTCTGGTTTTGCTCTTCCTCAGAGCAACAATTGCTGTATGACAATGATACTAGGTACTTACTGGATTCTTTGTTTTTCCATCTTGCCAACCAGAATTTCATCTCCTTGTGGACAGGGACTTTGAAGATCTTGTTCAGTGTTGCATATGAAGCATCTATGAGAGTGTCTGGTGCAAAAGCAGGGCTCAGCAAATAAATGCTTGTCGAATGAGTGAATGAGACAAACAAATCGATGGGATGCAGCCTTTCTTAGGTCCCTTCCTCAAGAAAACTTCCCTTAAGTCAAAAGAAAAAGTGGCGTATGGCAATCACAATCAAGCAATTATTATAGTGAGCATGTGGTTTTCTGGTTATCTGCCTTGATGTTTGGAGAACCCAGACATATGAGGCTTACGATATCCTTCCACTGAGTCCGTGGCCTGATAATTAACCAGGCCTCCTTCTGGCTACGCTGCCTAACAATCAATGCACGACTGTGCCTCCTGGCTGGTACCTGCTGGCCACAGATCTCATTTCCCTCAGTGGAGCTGCTGACTAGAGCTGTTTGTCCCCCAAAGGGTGCTAAGCCCTCATTAGCAGCTTATAAACATTTTCCTGCTCTTCAAGCCTGGGTCTTTAGTAAACAGTGGGGGCATTTACAAAGTTCTCTAGAGAAATGAGCCACATTTTTGGAAATGTGCATATTGAGAGGGTTTGGAATAAAAAGTTCACTTATAATAATGCAAATAGTATGTTTCTTTGTAGATGGAATCACCAGGCTTCAATTAGGTGTTTTGGAAACATTTTTCTTTCTTTTTTTTTTTTTTTTTTGCCCCCATGAATTATCTTGGTGATTCGGTTTCAGAATTGATTTCCTTAAGCCCCCTCTTTTACTTGTTCCTCTTTGCATAGGGAGTCAGGGAGGGTTCTTCCTTTTAGTATTAGGGTCAGAGGAAACCTGACTAAGGCCTAGAACTCTTGTGCTGGAAAGTGAAAACTTTTAACTGAAGTATAACACACACACAAAAAAGTACACAGGCTAAAGGGTATATATAGGCTTAATGAAATTTCAGGTTCAGTTGATGAGCATTTGAGTAGTTTCCAGCCTGGCAGATATGGGCAGAAAGTCTGCTTCTCTTGCTTACTCTCTCTTGCTCTCACACTCTCTCTCCCTCCTTCCCTACCTTCCTTCTTTCTTCCCGCCTCTTCCTCTTCCCTTCTCACTCCTCTTCTTCCTCTGTTTCTTCCCTTTCTTCAAAATGGAGACTACCTACCAGCACAAGCTCCACAGAGATAGGCATTAGTATGGAGGTCCCACTCTGAGGATAAATCTGGATCTTGTGGTTATGAGGGTCTTTACTCAGCATCTGCCCAATCTGCTGATTCTCCTCTAGAACAATCTGGTGCTTTTCTGAGGCTGGGCCCAAGCATCCTTTGATACCCCCTCTCCCCTCTACCAAGATTTGAAGGAGCACCTGGAGTAGGGGATGAGATAGGATAGCTGGGAGCTGCCTAGGCATTGAACTCAAACGGTGAATCCAAAGATCTCTTTGGAGATCTCTAAGTACCAGTTAACTTATTTCCCTGTTCTGCAACTCACACAACCAAGGAAGTTTAACTTGAGCCACCAAAGACAGTGCCCTCCACTATCAAAAAATTAAAATTAAAAAACCCCCCAAACACTCCCACTTGCCCAGACCTCTATCTGTAGTAGATCTGCTATAAAAACACTCGAGCTGAAATTCTGAACCCAAACAATATTTTCTACTGGGAACAACCGGTTTAATCTATTAGTTTTAAACACTTCCTGTGCCTCCCAAAGATCTGCCTAGTTAGTAAGACAGAAAAATGAGAGGTGTTTTGTCATTATTTCTTTTACAATATGGATACTGCTTTGGACCAGACTGGGAAAGTGAATTGGGAAGTGCCTTGGTTTCTGTATCTATTTTTTTTTTTTTATTAACCTAAACAAATCTTGTCCCCACCAAAAAATGTAGAACAAATGCTTAAAGAATATTGTTGAAAGGGCTCAGATTATTGGCTGGCCTGAAGCACCTGAAGCACGTGTTTACTCTGGCCTTGTGCGTATTTCTGGCCCTCTCTGCTCCAGAAGCCCAGCCAGCCTGAGGGAGTTGGAGTGGGACAAGGTTGGCCCAGCAGCCCAAGGGCTGGCACTGAGTCCTGAGACCCATGTGAACTGGCTGTGTGGCCTTGGATGAATCACATGATTGCCTTGGTCCTTAGTTTCCAAAGGATGACAGGGTTAGACGAGATAATTCTGAGATTCCTCCCAGCGTTGACAGCTGTGAAATGATGTGAACTGTGCTGTGTGGGCAGTTGTATCTTGTCCTGAATGAATAAAAGGCTTTATAAAAGCACTGTGAATGCCCAGTGACTCAGCCCTAATGAACAGACTGTTGCAACTCAATTTTTCTTCGCTGGTTTTCCCCTGATCTGTGAAAATGCCTCACTGGGTGGAACAAGAAAGCTGGTGTTAACTGCAGAAATTTGATGCATAATTCTTAATGAAGTAGTGATTATTATCAAAGTCCTCCTTGTTAACCAGCTGACCTACCAGTGTTACCAGGAGAATCACTGATCAGAATGAGATCCTCTGGCCCTGTCCTTGGCGCCAGTGGAAATCCCCTGGGAGAAGCAGTCCCATTGCAAGTGTGCATCTGTCCTCGTCACTTCTGGCTTTAAGTCCAAAGTCCACATTTGACTCCTGCCTATTTTTTGTTTTGTCTGTTTGTCTTGTTTTTTTTCCTGTCTGTGAAATCTTAATACTTGTGCCTCATCTCTCTTGATTGCCCGGCACAGAAGCTCTTCAGGAGACACCAGAGAGTGACCTCTGTCTCTTTGACAGGCCCCATAGCCCGTTACTGTGAATTTTACATTTGTCAATTGTCTTGATTTGTATTAGTTTTCCATGGCGGCTCTAACAAATTATCATAAACTTGGTGGCTTAAAACAATACAAATTGGTTCTCTTACAGTTGTGGAGGTCAGAAGTTTATCTGGGTCTCACTGGGCTAAGACAAAGATATGTCAGGCCTGCATTTCTTTCTGGAAGGCTTTGGGAAGAATCCATTTCCTTGTCTCTTCTAGCTTCTATCATGCACCCTCCCTCCTCCACATACAGCTCCTTCCTTCCTCTTCAAGCCAGCGATGTCATATCTCCCTCATCCTTCTTACGTAGCCCTACCTCCCTCTGACCCTAACCTGGAGAGGTTCTCTGCTTTTGTGGGCTCATGTGATTAGTTGGGCCAATCCAGAAAATCCAGGGTAATAATCTTTCATCTCAAATTCCTTAACTGATTCATACCTGCTAATTTCCTTTTGCCATGTTTGGTTCACAGGTTCTGCGGATTAGGGCATGGGTATCTTTTACGGGAACATTATTCTGTTGAACATTGCATTTTGTAACAGACAGTTACAAACTTCTTCTCCAAGTCTGGGATTGGCATGGATTGGGTTCACTCAGAGGCCAACCAAGCAGTCGTTAGCATGCAGAATACTCACCAAGAAGTGTTCTTGGAAGCAACAGCTATGGGTGTGTAAGGAGGCAGGAGTGAGGAGGGCAGAAGTTAAGTTCTAGCCTCAGTCAACCCACAGGGGACTCTGGAGTTAGAATGGCCTCCAGAGCTGTCCTGTTCAAAGTTGAGATGGTCTTAGAGTAGCTAAGAAATTGTTCATTAGTAGCCCCGTTAGTAAATGGTAGAGCCAGTATTGCACATCATATTGTTTGAATATAAAACCTATATTCTTATCCATTGCACATAAATGTAGTCAACCTCCAGAAAAGAGATAAGCACAATTTTTTTCTGTAAAAGGCCTGATAGTATACATGTTTTGGCTCTCTTAGCCATGTGGTCTCCATTTCAACAACTCAACTCTGCCTTTGCAGTGCCAGAGACAATACATAAAAGAATGACAGTATTGTGTTTCAATAGAATTTTATTTACAAAAACAGGTGGCTGGCTGGACTTGCTTGCAGGTTATCAACTCCTGCACTAGGAAGTCATTGGGTTGAACAGGTGCCATGGAATAAGTGAGTGGCTCTCACATTGGCCCATGCATCACAATGACCCAGAGGACTTGTTAAAACACAGGAGCTCAACCCCATCTCCAGAGTTTTGGTTCAATGGGTTTGGGGTAGAACCCTATAAGTTGTGGTTTCAGTATGCTCCCAGGTGGAGCTGATGCCACTGGTGAGGGGACCATACTCTGAGAACCATAGTCTTAGGTTACCACTCATGAATAAGAGACAATGATACTGTCTAAAGAAAAGTTTTTAATCTTTCCTTCAATAAAACAGTAATGTGCACTTATCTTCTGAATGTATAACTAAAGCACATACTATCTAAGTGGATAGCTTTCTTCAGGTCTCTGGCAGAGAAGCAGTCAACACTTTCTTAAATTGTGTAATTTGAGGGATGTCAGAATAGATTCCCCAAAATGTTTTCTGTAATCTACTGAATATTCAATCAATGCTGGAATTTTCAGTAGGGCCAATCCTCCAGGAATGCAAATTCATTTTTTTTTGAAATGCAAAGACCTTGGATAAAGAGAAACAACTTGAAAGGGAGGAGAGGAGTGTAAGATTTAGGAATGAGAGACTGCTAACTGTTTTAGTGGACATGGAAAGGAAAGATTTTTTTTTTTCTGAGCTACAGTTTCCTAATCTGCAAAATGAGAATGATAATTATTGAATAATTGATAATTGATAATTCTTGAAGTCAAATACGATCTAGTGAGCGAATGCATCCAAAAACTCTCTTCCTGTTCATATATTTGTTTAAACTGGTTTTATTAAAAGTTTTTCCCTTTAGGACAGGAAGGCTGGGGATGGCAGGAGACATTTTTGGGAAAGAAGGTTCTGTGTTAGAGGGTGAGGGCAAAAGCAGGACGGGCAGGGAGGTTGCTGAGGACAAACTACTTATTTTATAATATTATCTAAAATATAATGCATAATAATATCTAGGACAACCTTTGTTTAAAATAAGCCAGATGTATCAGTTGGGTTTTGCTGCATGACAAACAACCTGCATTAAAATAACAACTATTTATTTAACTCATGATTCTGGTAAGTGGCTCTTTTGGTCTTCTTTGAGCTTGGCTGATCTTGACTGGGCTTGTGAGTCTGGTCTTTGGTGGGTCAGCTGGGTGCTGGCTGGTCTCAGTTTCTTTCATATGATTGGTTGACTAGAGGCTGAAATGTTGGGGTGATCATGCCCAAAGTTTTTCAACTTCCACTAGGCTAGCAGGGTCTGTTCATGTGGTGGCAAGATTCTTAAAATCAAGCCAGAGAAATAAGGCCTCTGGAGAATTAAGCTGAGGAGTGGCCCAATATCACATCTGCTGCCTTCTATTTGTTAAAACAAGTCACATGGCTATATTAAGGGATGCAGGAGTAGATTCCATCCCTTAATGAGAGAGGCTACAAAGTTTCTGAACCATATTTGAAATCTACTATACTAGGCATAAACTCTTCCAAGTACTTAGCCTGGTTTTCTAATTTACTGCTTCAGGCTTTTGTTATTCCAATTCCAAAATTCAAATGAGATAAGAATCGCTCAGCACATTCCACACATCCCAATATTCTTATTCTGATATATAGAAGAAAGTATCTAAAAACTACTAAACCATATTTCTGAATCAGAAATATGAATGATCCTTTGTACCTCAGGTGGAAGAGAAAAGCATTTCAGGTAATTAGAATTTTGAAGAATATGAAAACAAAAATCATTTTTATTTTATTTTAGTTCTAAAACATTTTTGGTGTATGTAGAGAAAAGATACAGAAAGCTGTGCCTTAAGATGCATGTGTGAAAGAAAGGGCCAATAAGATGAACCACATACAGATGTTCCTTGAGCTAATTCTGAAGCCTAAAGAATAAAAACCAAAACCTTAATATGAAAATAAAATAAAGCCTTGGTATGGATATTTGACTTGAAACTGGTAGATTAATCCAGAGATTTATCTCTAATGAAGATGATCTTTAAAGAACTAACTCTGTGACTATTCTCTACCTGTTGGTTCTTTACGTGAAAAGACCTTTAGGAAATTGTGGCCCAGACAGACTGAATCGTCTTGGGAAACTCAACCAGTTAGTAGTAGAGTTAGGACTAGAACCTATATCACCAAGTTGCAAATCTAAGATTTTTCCATTATCTCATACTGCTTGTATCATAGCTGCTGTGTTCAGAGGCACCTACCTTTAGAGGATATACCCAAAGCTTAGAGAGGAAGTCCGGTGGAAAGCTGCAAAATATTAGTCATTCCCATTAGAATGGGAAGTTGAATGGGTGAGGGCATCCCCTGTTCTTCCTATTTGAAAAGGCAGCTGTGTCTTTCAAGGCATTTTGGGAAATGTGTTAATAGTGCCTCTTGCCTAACTTTTGGTTGGGCATGTCTACATTACCTACTAAGTAGGTGACAACATTTTCCTTGGTGGAAAGTGCATTAGGTAATGATATTTTTCCTATGCACTCATCAACAACACTGTCCCTGTCCAAGACATGGCCATGAGTTAGCTCATGTTCTGTCTGGGGTGGGGGGGCACAGTCACACCTCTCCCAGTGGCCCCTTGTTGATTTTAAGCTACTGAAACTACTCTTTGTGTTGCTGGGTGACCATTAACTATATTTGACAAAAAGAATGTTTTCCATGTTCTGGTAAGGAAATCCTCTGTCAAGATAAACAGCCCTTCCCCTCCTGTCCTCCAACTTGGGTCTTGCCAGGAAGGTCTAAATAGGTTCTCTGTAGTCATTTTCTTTTCAATATTTCACACTGGAGTTCAGTTATAAACTTGAAGCCAGAAAAATTAACTTTTGCTGAAAGACCACAGAACCCACAGAATAGAGAGCTATTTTAGGTTCAGGTGTCCAGCCCCAGACCTCTTTTAGACATTTTGTGTCTAGGGAAATGTTCTTTCTCTCTCTCCTCCTTTTCTGTCATTTTCCTATGCAATTAGTTTAATAAATATGCCTCCCTCTTGAATTTTTGTGAATATAGTTTTCTACCAAAATATGTAGCTCCTCCATTTTTCTGTTCCAAACTACTTCATGAAGGATCTGGTTTGCCAATGAGCTGAAATCTACACTTAATCCTTTATGATACTGCTGGATGATGTTTGGAGATGACTGACTTCCCCCAACCAGTTCCTTGGCCCAGGTAGATCTATTTGTTATAGCAAATAGATGCTCTTGCCCCTCATTGGGGGTGGGGGTGTCTCATGTTGCTGCTGGCAGATGGGCTGTAACACCACACACAGTTGGTGCCTCAATGAACATGAAAACTAGTTCAGGGCCCATTTACATGTATAGGAGCTACCATCCTCATCCCAGTTTTCTCTCTCCTTATCCCTTGCACTCCTTATGACTTCTTTCCTCTTCCCAGTGGCCATCGATGTGAATTCTTTCTTTAAGGCCCACAGCCTAGAAATTGGAGTGGTGGTGAGATGGGGGTATATGGCAGGTAAGGGGTGCAGAGAGTGTTTTGCTTTTGGATTCACACATTGGAAAAACCATCCTATCTACAGATTCTTGCCTTTTGGAGAGTGCTTGAATTCCCTGCTGCCCTTGCTAGGCCTACACAGTCGCTTTGGTAGTTGGACTCTGACTTGGACATTAAGGGTACCTGCAGTAAGTGATCTGAGTTCCATCAAAAAATGAGTTGAAAAAAAAAATGAGTCTGGCTTCTGGATAAGGTGTTTCATGAAGCCTTGGGGCCCTATTGTGCTTCCTCTTGTGTCTCTGTGTATCTCTGGGGTGGAGGCTTGAGACTGCGACAGCCTGGGCCTGCTGTGCATCTGGCTATTTCCTCATTGCATCTGATGTGAACCATTTTGTGTTTCTCTAAGACCCAGAAAATAATGGAATTCTGAATTACTATCCTGGGCTGTCGGCAGTCACACCTGAGTGCGCTTGGCAAGGATAGGACACTCAGCCATTAAAAATCACTTTGAGTTTTCCTGGACAATAAATGATAAGGAAATGGAACTCATAATATTAAGACGGGAAGAGAAGTGGCTACTGTCTCTTTCCCCATCACATATTTATTCTTCCATTTAATGACTGTTCACTGAGGACTTTCTTTGTAAAACAAGGACTGTGCTGGATAGCTGGGCTTTAAGTCTGGAGGTACCTTCCTTCTACATGGTCTCCATACCAGCTCAAGTTATGGGTGTGAGTGTGTGAGAGAGTGTGTGTTAAGAGAGAGTGTGTAGACACTCTCACACACATATGCATGCCTAATTTATTATTATTTTTATAATTATTTGCATCTGTCCTCCAAATCCCTAACATCTTATTTTTAGACCATTGTCGCATTATTCATAGTTCTAACTTAGAAAATTTAAAATAGGCCTCTACTATCCGCCCCCTCACCCTCCCCATCACTCTCTCTTTCCACAATGGCATCAATTTAATCTCTCAATAAGACAGTGATGTATGCTGGGAAGACCATAGGGATAGGAGCAGTGAGAAGTATTAGGACCTTGGGGTTATAATTGCTACTCTGTCTCAGTTACTTTATCTATAGAATACAGGGTGAGCAGGGTGGGAAGATTAGGTGACCTTTCATTTCTCTTCCTATATTGATTTTCAGTGATTCTGTGTCCTGCCTCCCTCACCACCTCCAGTTCCAATAGCCAACCATGACCTAGGAGACATTATGCAAACTCATTTGTTGTCTATTCCCAGCCCTACCAGAGGTCCCTTGTGCCTCCTGCACACGAGGCCTTCAGCACAGCACACTCCTGGTCTGCTGGCTTCCCCAGCTTTCCTTCCTGTCTCCTTGCTCAGAAGGTCCTCCCTATTTACAATGCCACATCTGTGTGCAGATTTTCCTCATCTTTCCAAGGTAATGTCCTCCAGGAAGACTTCTCTCTTCTTACTCAATTGATTGAACTGCCCTTTCTCAGTCTTGCAGAGACTGAGCCTTTCACATGGCATACATATATGCAAACACGCATATCTAGACATCATGTACATGTATGATGTAGAGGTATATATATATGTATATATTTATCTATCTGTATATATCTTTATTGTAAATTCTATTCCCATGTCATTTTGTATCAGGATCTATGGCATGAAAAATACTCAGAAATAGATACTCACAACTCTTCCTCACTTAGAAGAATTCACAGCATTTTTTTGTCCATACAGAAGATTTCTGTATGTTCCTGGTCAGTACACAAACCTTTATATGACAGA
The DNA here is from genome assembly GCF_048418805.1 of Vulpes vulpes. Taxonomy (NCBI): domain Eukaryota; kingdom Metazoa; phylum Chordata; class Mammalia; order Carnivora; family Canidae; genus Vulpes; species Vulpes vulpes. Next base: position 9,314,097 of record NC_132794.1, read on the forward strand.
ATCTGAATGATGGGAGAAGGGAAATATCTATATTGATTTATTTCAGAAAGCTATGGGTAGAAGAAAATATAGTCAATCAAGAAAATTGGAAGGTTCATTTTCCCGCCGTAAAATTTAAGCTCCATGAGAGCAGAGATTTTTGTGTGACATGTTCTCCAGCTTATCCCTGTTCTTGAAATGCTTGGCACACAGTGCATACTACACATGTGTTGAAAGAATGAGTGACAATGGCCCATACCAGGTGGGCAGTGGGTGACGGAAGGGAGAGATTTTGGAAGTTGAGGGAGGTGGGTGGTGCTGATGTGTGGCTGCTGTGCCTGCGAGCATTTGAGAAAGATGGGAAAAGATTTTAGATTTTGCTGTGAGTTATGAACAAATCCTTCCTTGGCTTTTTTTACAGATGCTAGCAAAGATTCAAAAGATTGACAAAGATTTCTCAGATGTTGGACTGATGTTTCACTGAATGAAGAAGTATCCTGTAATCCCCTTGCAAGGGAAGAGAGTCCCCAGAAAGGAGGCAAAGGCCTCACAAGAGGGGGTGCTGCACTGAGTGGAAAACAGGAGAGGTCCACTTCCTTATGTGCACTTTTACTACAACAGGCAAGACCCTAGAGCATGCAGGCTCCACTAATGGGAAGGCAGGTCACCTTCCTGGAGAGATGAGCTAATTTCCAGGGGCTGTGGCTCATTGGCTATTTTGAATACCTCTGGTCACTGGTTCTATTGTGGTTCAGTGATGGTTCTGCTTGGAATGAATAAACAGAGTCCCAGGAGGTGCATCCACACTCTGTAGGGGACTCTAGGATGGAAGAAAATCTCAGTAGATAAAAACTTAATGGTCTATAATTTGAAAAAAATAAGATGTATCACAGTGGAGGTGGCTTTTTTCTTGTGTTTGAGTCAAAGAATCAGAATTTAAGATGTCAAAAATTTTCTCTGACAAAGCAATGGTTTGAGTGTAAAAAAATGGCCAGATGTATGTAGGTGGGACTGCTCTCCAGATGAAAGAGAAATGTATCTTTTATTCATTATTCATTTATACATTCATTCATTTTGCAAATCTGTATTGAGTACCCCACACAGTGGGTGTTGGGGGCACAGTGGTGAATTAAGAGCGTTCTAGACTCTCCTCCTCACTCAGAAATTCCAGCCTCCACCTCATTGTCTTGAGGTGAAGCTTATATTGTCTTCTGGGGAATAGACATTAAGACCAGCAGAGCCAAGTGTGAAGCATACTTGGAACGGGGAAGTAGAAGGAGTATGGACGCCTCTAACATGATGAAACTGAGGGGTTCTGGTAAGACATGTTTGAGTAAGTAACCTTTAATTTAAAGGTTGAATTTGGGAATTGGAGTTCAGCAGATAAAACAGAAGAGGGTTCCAGGAAGTGACAGTAGTGTGTTCTAGCCTCAGAGGGGAGGAGTGTAGTTCCTTTGAGAGTGGAAAGAAGTTCAGTTGGTGGCAATGGGGACAGGAAGGGAGGGTAGCTAGAAGCAGTGTGTGAGGATTCTGTACTCTATCCCAAAGGCACTGGGAAGCTGTTGAAGGCTAGTCCATTGTTTAGGTGCTATGAATACTTTGACACCATGATATTAGTTTTCTATGGCTGCTGTGATCAATGACCACACACTTGGTGGTTTAAAATAACACAGTTCTAGAGGTCCAAACTGGGGCTCAATGGACTAAAATAAAGGTGTTGACAGAGCTGTGTTCCTCCTGAAAGTTCTAGGGAAGAATCCTTCATCCTGCCTTTTCTAGCTTTTAGAGACCACCTACATTTCTTAGCTTGTGTCCTCCTCCCATTAGGATGTGGGTATGTTTGGGGCTATGACTCTGCCAACCACAGATATTAAGCCTGGAGCTGACACCATCTGATTGGTGTGTATCCACAAAGACAGGATCCATGGCTCTTTTGCTCACCACTATATATCCTGTGCTTGGCACTGTGCCCAGCACATGATAGGTGCTTCATAAATATTTGCTGAAAGAGTAAGGAGAAAGATGTTTAAGAAGTTTTGGCTACAGAAGAAAGAACAGATTGAATTAGGGCAAGAGTGGATGTAGATAGACCAATAGGAAGTTATTTTTGTTCAGAAGATGAATCAGAGTTGCCCGGAAAAGGTGGTATCTGTGGTTGGATTTGAGAACAGTTTAGGAGATAATCAACATGACTTGGAGGTTAATGAGATCTGAGGATGGGTGACACACAGATGTCTCTGTGCTTGGGCACAGAGGCAGGTGGTAGTGCCTCTAATGTCACAAGGCACCTGCAAGAGCAGCAGATTTGGATGAGGTGATGAACATAGATTGAGATGGGCTAAGTTTGAGTTGCTTGATGTTGGGATACCTAAGTGTCAACTCCTAACAGGCCATGATCTACATTGAGTCTGAATCTTAGGAATGAGGTGGAGGCTGGAATTTAAGATTTGGAAGTCAAACCAACTCTTCAGAGGTGGTTCATGGGAGTCACAGACTCCAATGTGGTCACAGAGAGGAGAAATATAGATGGGGAAAGAGTGTCTGGACCAAGCCCTGGAGCACAGTTCACAAAATCTGTTTCTCATTCCCGTATCACTGCTGTGCATGTTGAAACTCAGGCTTGGAAAAGGTCATTGTTTGTGTCAAGTGTTTTTGCCGTTGTGTTGCTTTTATGAATAGTTCTTATTAGGATGAACCCTGGGGGGTTGGCATGGAATATGGAAATCACGTATTTTTAGAAAACCCGCTTGGAGATTGCTTGCACTGAAGTATTTTTGTGTGAGATTTGGAATTTGGGTCTAGTTAGGTGCATATTTATCACATTTGAGTGGAGAGTGTGGTAGGCACCTCAAAAATCTGTCCAAACAGGCTCTCCCAGGGGCTAGAGGAAGCTGGGGCTGGGTCCATACTTTCTTTCCTTGTTTACCTTCTTACCATGAAGGCTTGGACTCAGCTGGAAGCCAGGGTCCCAGCCTGGGTATCCTGCGGGCTCAGGCCCAGCGAGAGTTTGGAGTAATGGTTATGAAGGATGGAAAGAGCAAGGACACTTCCAGAACCCTGTGACCACCCTGGAAAACTGGATAAAGCCCTGTCACCAAATCTAAACAGGACAAAAGAAGAGAGGATATTCAAGGCTCTGTACTTAAGACTATTAGTTGGAGGTGGAACCTTAGTGTACCCTTTACAGGATTTTAAAAAGGTTGAGAGAGGTCCAGGATACTGCAAGTTTTTTGAGATCCTATGTTTAAAAACCCCAAACCAATGACAACGAAAAAGGGAAGAAATGATGACATAATGTTGCAAATAGTCTGTAATATCTAAGTTTACATTTAACAAACAAATTCTTTTAAACTCCCAAACAGACCCTGCAATGCAGTATAATTGTGTCAGGCATGAGATATTAATTAATTAATTAACTTATGAGAAAGCATGTAAGTAGGGGGGAGGGGTAGATGGAGAGAGAGAATCTTTTGTTTTTTTTTTTTTTAAAGATTTTATTTATTCATGAGAGACACACACACACACACACACACACAGAGAGAGAGAGAGAGAGAGAGAGAGAGAGAAAGGCAAAGACACAGGCAGAGGGAGTAGCAGGCTCCATTTAGGGAGCCTGACGTGGGACTCGATCCCGGGTCTCCAGGATCATGCCCTAGGCCAAAGGCAGGTGCTACACCACTGAGCCACCTGGGTTGCCTGGAGAGAGAGAACCTTAAGCAGATTCCATGCCTAGTGCTGAGCTCTATGTGGGGCTCAATCTCACGACCCTAGAATCATAAACTGAGCCAAAATCAAGAGTCAGATGCTTAAGTGACTGATCCACCAAGGCACTCGGGCATGGCACATTTAAAGGGTTTATAAAAGTCAATTCACTATGTATCAGCTGTTTTGGCCACAAGAGATGCAACATGAGATTTAAGTTGATTGATGAATGTCATCATCTTTCAGCCTAGTGTGTCATCTGTATATTGTGTCCTGTATATACACCGTCAAAGTCAAAAATTGAGACCTGGTGGTCGTGAGGCCAAGGTCAAATGGGCCTTCAGTGATGGTTCTCAGTACATTGTATCTGTTATTTAAAACCCCCCAAAAAGTGTTCTTCCCCTCTCTTCAACATTAATCAAGAGCCAACACGTGCCAGGAAATGCCTCTATGCCAGGCACAGAGGACACAAAGATGAATAACATGCAGCCCTCTGCTGGAAGAGCTCACACGGCTGAGGAAGCAGTCGCAGCTCGCTCTGATTCTGGGAGATGTTCCTTGTTCTTGCTATCTTCCCTTGAGTTCTTAGGATTTGAAAGTTGTCCCACTTCCTTTTGCTCCTCTTGTCCTTCAATTCTAGACTACTTTTTGAACAAAACCTAAACACATTATGCCGCTGTTTATATTAATGTGAAAATAAATTTTATTGTCATATTTATAGCTTATAAATAATTAATTGTAAATTACTAGGCAATTTTGTTACAAAATGTAATAATCAAGTGTCCTATCCTTTGTCGTAGATTTTGCAGCGTGCAGCCCTGTGCCTTGCATACTCAACAAAAGCCGTCTTACTCGTCGATGCTTTTGATGTTATGGTCCCTTTTGGACTCCCACATGACAATGGTTTGACAGGACAGATGCAGAAAGTGCTAACTGTTGCCCAGTAGTGAATTCTCTGTCTTCCTTATAGTAATGGGAACTCTACCACTTTAGGAAGTAATGGCCGCTTAGCTAGAGACTACATTTCCCAGCCTCCTGTGCAGTTGGGGGGTGGTGATCAGAGTCAGTTCAGACCAATGGGAGAGGAAAGAGAGCCTCTCCTGCAAATTCTGGGTTTTCCCTTTAAACAGAAGCTTCTAGTTAGCTATAATAGCTCCTCTAATCTTCTGGCACTCTGGGAGAAAAGGTTTTACCTCTTCCTGACTGCCAGTCCATATGCATGGGTACATATTATCATATCACTTACTTTACTCTGTTGTAAGAACCTTCTTTACCTACCAGGCTCACTGTGGAGCTCACTGAATGAGCTCTTAGCCGTATTTGCCTTTCCAGCACCGAGTAACGTGTTCCTGCCACGTCAGAAGGCCCCCAACAGTGTTTGCCAAACAGGGAGGGAAACCCTGCATTGGGTTTCCTATGTCAAATCGGGTCAATCTACAAAATGGTGCAAGGAGCACAGAAAGCATCTCACTCGTGAATGCAAGTCACTCAAAATAGTTAATCATTGTATTTCAACAACTAACCCCTCCCCTGTTCCCACCTTGTACGGCTTACAGAATGCATCCATGCCTCCGTGTGTCTACCCTCCATAAAATGGCCAAATATCTAGCCAACGGTGACAACCTTTAATTTTCAGCAACTCTTTTTTCAGGGTGCTAACACAAGATCGGGCCAGATGGTTAAATACCACTTCCTGAGAATTCTCTAACTACCTTACAGGAAATTCACCTTTAAAAAGAGGTTGATTATCTGTGTCCCTTTAACCAAAGTTGGTTGGTTTGTGACTGGAGGAGGGCTCTTGCCTTGTGGAACTGTCATGACAATGAAGTTACATTTTGGAGCATCTCCGGGTAGCGTGACATCACTGAGCCACCCTACACCCTGCCCATGGCCATCCACTGCCTGAGCTACCTAATTTCCTTTGATTTAGGAATCCCAGCCTAGTTTTACTTGGGCTCTGAAGACGATCTTGGACTATCCTCTGTCAATTGCTATTTGTAGGGCAGGCAGGTAAGCGGCAAGGCAGGCTGGAAAAAAGAAACAAGTTTATTGTACTTAAGTGGTACCAGCAACAGCGATCACTAATCGCAGTGGAAATACATTTTATTTTCCTTCCCTCCTGTGCTTTTTCTATAAACAGCAAAACACACTGAATCAATTTTTCAAACCAACTTGTAAAATCAGAAAATACAACGACCTTTAACAGTTGGTAGCATGAATTATCAGGGGCCACAAAGAGGTTTTTAACTATTGAAACACGTTGGCAATGTGACAAGTGAGTTTTTTTCCCCCCTTCCAAACCGTTAAAAATAGCTTTTATAAACTCTTAACTCCCTCTGATGGTGAGCTCACCATTAATCACCTTTATGACATCTTATATTTAGGCCACGGATAAATCCATGGGTCCTAATCAACCACTTTCCTGAGGAAATTGGCCAAATCCCGACTTGGGGGAGATGAATCACAACAACCCTGCTATTCAGACAAATCTCTTTTCAAGTGCCCTTAAAGCTTTTTTTCATACACCAGCGAAGACAGCCACACAGGAAACAATCATAGTTTAATCTCTTGAAAAATTTCCTTCCTGCATTGCAGCGCTTTCAGACAGGTAGTCAGAGCCAGCCAAAGAAAATTAGCAGTGGCCCCTGCCAAGAGCAGGCTGCTACTTGAGCCTCTGAGCTCCCTGCCCCTTCCTCCTCTTCCTGTCCCCAGTGCCGGGGCCTGAAATGGGGCGCCCCTCTGCCCGGTGATGGCCCTTACTGCCATCGGGAAAGAAGGAACAAGGCTCAGAGAGCCATTGGTGACTCATTGTATGACGAGGCAATTTCAAAGTCTCTCTTCCCTCCCCTCCTGGAATTCTCCCAAGCTTCTGGATGGGAGGACTTCGCGTTGTCTGGAGGAGCCCATTTGGTTCTCAGGAAGGACAAACTTCTCTGAGATGGAATCATGACAGATGTGTGTCTATCCTTTGCTGGTGGAACCTCACTCTTAGTGGTGAGCAATGGGCTGGTTCTAAGCCCACTGAGGGGTGCTGTTGTTTTCACAAGGCTCCCATGAATCTGAGCTAGTTCTGAGATTTGTGGGAGGGACAGGACGTACTTTCTTTCTTTTCTTTTCTTTTCTTTTTTTAAAGATTTTATTTATTTATTCATGAGAGAGACAGAGACAGAGAGAGGCAAAGACACAGGCAGAGGGAGAAGCAGGCTCTATGCAGGGAGCCTGACGTGGGACTCGATCCTGGGTCTCCAGGATCACACCCTAGGCCAAAGGCGACGCCAAACCGCTGAGCCAGGACCCAGGACCTACTTTCTGTAGGTCTTCTTGCCTCACCTTCTGCCACCAGCAACGTCCAGCACTTCACTGCTGGTTTTGTTTGGGTTTCTCATGGATACTTTCCCTTAGGGATTCAGTCGCAGGTCTCATGAAGGTCTTCGACTGGACTTTGCCTCGAAGGAGCAGCATCCAACCAGCAAGTTCCCTGAAACTATGGACAAAAAGTGATCCCCTTCCCTACTGACCCCTATAGGCCATCAACCTCTGCCTCAAGTCCCTGGACGGCCTGTCCTCACTTGTTCTCTAGACTCGCTGGGTGCCCACCCACTGCGTGCGTGCCTCTGCCCATCACACCATCTCACTCTTTCGCCTCTTGATATTGCCTACCCAACCAACAGTCTTTTCAGTTTTCCCCTTGGCTTGACAATTTCATGAAAAAATCTGGACAAAAATAGTTGCATTTCCCTCTCTTGTGCATTTCTCTCTTCCATGTTTGTGACTTGTATTTAAAAAAAAAAAAATCTCTGTGCATAGACTACAAAGTTGCCCAATCTCTCAGATTAGGAGAGAGAGGGCAAAAGGTCTCATTGGCCAAACTTCTGATTGGCACAAAAGAAAGTGCTTAAAATTAAGGATGGTAAAAATAGTCCCTCCAGGCCACCCACAGTGTCTAGGAATTCCCTGGATCTGTTCTCACACAGTTTCACAGTTTCAGGCCAAGCAGAAAGTGCTTGAAATAGGGCCTAATGGTTTTCATCTCTTTCTTCCTCCATTGTTCAAGGATAACTGAAAGTGAGCTTTGCAATATTTCCCTGAGACAGATGCATGGGCCAGCCAGGAACACTGTCTCTGGCCCGTGGTGGCAAATGGGCAGTCCACGTCCCCACAGTGGCTGAGGAGGGGGCCGGGCTCACACGGTTGTGAAGGAATGTCAATAACTAAGTGGCCCCTTAAGATGTTCATCATAGAGTTATTTATAATATAAATTATTAATGACTTGTACTTCAGCAATTAGGAGATGCTTAAATCAATGTTAGTACTGTCCATTCAACAGATACTTGTCTCAGTGATGAAAAGTCATGTTTTCAAAGAAAACTAAATTAATGGGAATATGCTTATGCTATGTTCAGCGGAAAAAAATGTAAAATGCAGTTTATGCTATTCCACTTTAAGTATATTTATTATATAAAAGGACTATTTTTGGTACATGGAATTATGAGTGGTTTTAATTTCACTCTTGCAAATGTTATTATATCTAAAATGTTTTTAATGAAAGCAAAGTTGTTTTGGAACCCCAAATCCCATTGTCATTATTTTTGCATGTGTCACTATGCTCCATTTTACTTTTTTAGAACCTTGAATCTCTCTTGAATTGTCTTCTTTTTTTTTTTCTACAAAGTCTTTGCCTGTGGAATTCTATGCAATTATTTTCTGACTTAAAAAACTTTTTTTTGGGGGGGGGATGTATTTTTCGAATGTATTCTGCTTGCCTACGAAACCCCAAGGACATGCAATAATTTTCTTTGGATTCCTGTTCCTTCTCCTCTGCCAAACAGTTTATTTTGGTTAATCAAAACTTGGGTTTGGGTAGGACTTACTATTTTCCTTACATTCTGATAGATGAAGTTACCGCTAAGGTGAGTGAAGAATGTCATAAGTATGCTGCTTTCTAGAAGTGTCTGCAGGTAAATTTTGTATTCCTTGTGTCTTGCTCTGCCTCTGAGCTGATCAGGCCAGATTCTTCAACACTTTCCCCTGATCTTTTATATATTGACGTACTCTCCCCATGACATCCCTTCTGCTCATCTTTTTTTCTTATCCATGTTCAAATGCCCTTCACTCTGCCTTCTACTCTTGGATTAGTGGTTTCCTCCCACATGCCCAGACCCTGTCTCTCTGTCTCTGTCCCCAAGACACGATTGGAGGTCCAGTGTTCTCTGTTCTCCTCTCAACCCTGCACATTGCTGGCGTCACATTTACCACCATGTGGGGAAATTACGCGGCTGTCTCCCTCTTCAGGGGCAAGGATCACTTCCTTTTTATCTGTTCAACCCCAGTGTGTAACATGACACCCCATTTTCGTAGGCGCTCAGAACAATTATGTGAACTGAATTATGCTGGGTGTAATTTCCGTTTCCTCAGCTGCAGGATCAGTTTATTTTAGACATTGCTATGTTCCTGTTGTGATTCCCAGCACATCAGGTTCTCATGGCCTTTTTATGTCCTTGCCCTAAAACCTCACCTTTTCTTTTTTTGGCTTGCCCTGCTACATTGGTTTCTTGCTCATCCGTGCCAGTTGTCTTCTCTGACTCTGTCAGGACACATATATGTAATGATATTCCTACAGAATTGCACAGATACTATGACTGATGAATTGGCCTGTTTAGTTTTAAATTCTTTAAAAAAGTTTTTTTTTTTAAAATTTATTTTAGAGATAGTGTGGGGAGGAGGCAAGGCAGAGGGAGAAGCAGACTCCCTGCTGAGCAGAGAGCCTGACTCAGGACTCGATCCCACGACCCTGAGATCATGACCTGAGCTGAGATCATAACCTGAGCCGAAATTAAGAGTCTGACACTCAACTGACTGCACCACCCAGGCACCGCTGCCTGTTTCGTTTTATTTGGGAGCTTTCTTTCTTCCCTTCTCAATTTATCTTTGAAAGTCTTAGAAGGAGGAAAAGGAGGAAGCATAGTGGGGAGGAAAGGAGAAAAAAGACAAAGAAAGAGGGCCAATTGATTATTTTTGTATTTTGTCTTTAAAATTTTTGTGCTGTACTTCAGTGAACACTGCAGTGGTTCTTAATTACTGTATTTTTCCTGAAGGTTTTATACTAAGTGGAGGATAAAGACATTGAAATACCAACTGGGCAGAGAAAGATTATGTTGACTCATACATTCTAAGGAAATGTTGGATCAGTGATGCTACCTTATGATGTCGTTGGGTTGTGGCATTATTATACAAACACTCTCTGAAACAATAATATTTGGCAAAGTCAGGATCTTTGACAGATATTTTTAAAGCAACATTAATTTTTATCTTCTGGACCAATGAAAGACTGTAAAAGTCCAGAATTTGATGTTTATTGATAGGAAATTTTCATACTATACATAATTGAAAAGGAATGCCTTCAAAGACTGCCTGATGAACCAAAATAAAATTCAGAATAAATAGGACATAACTGAATAGCAAGGAGGGGTGGTTGTCAACCCTCGACAAGCATCTGTGCCTTATCACCAGGGCTCTTCCTGGATGCCTGTAACTATAGCTGGCTAAGCCTTGATGTGTCTGACTTCACTTCTTGAAACTCTTGTGACCTAATAATCAAATAAGGTGTGGTGGGAACCGGAGTAAGATCCAGTCTGGCCGAGCCCAGACTAAGCACTAAGCAACAGACTCATCCAAAGCAATTCCTTGTCTGAGTCAAGGCCATGTCAATGTATTAACACTCTGTTTACTTCAGACCAAAGTTCAGATGAATCAGAGAACATCCATGTGCCTCTGACTTCCACTTCATGATGCTCCTTTGGTTTAGTTATTGAGGGAGACCCTGGCCCAGAAAACTCTAAGGATTGATTGCTCTTGAAGGCACAAGAAATCACAATTCCAATTACCTGGCCCCAGAAGATATGTGTGGATGTTGGTTTTCTGCGTGGGGCAAGGTAAGGAAGGAAGTGTGGCGTGCCCCACTGGATAGGTGGCCAGAAACCAAAATTCTTCTCTTGCTTTCTCTCCTTTGCTCCCACCTACCCTACACTTCCATATCTTTCTAATCTTGAGATAAGTGTGCACCAAGATGCTCATTTTCTTCGGCTCACACAGGAGACTAGGCCTCTTTGTTCTTCACTAGCTGAAGGTGGCCCAAGGAGAACTCTAAGGGCCAGAGGATGGCGAAATTACCAAAAGGAGTGAGCCAGAGTTCCTGATCCCCTTGTAGTAGGCTGCTGCTGCAGGTTTGATTGGCCTGTGATATGAGCGGTACAGAAACTTCGATTAGGGTACACTGCTGAGATTTAGGGTTGTTTGTTACAGTAGTTAGACCATCTGACCAATACAAAGTGTTGCAAAATCTAACTTCCCAATGGCCAGAATACCTTCCTTGTTCTCTGCCTCAACTCCTTCATCTATTAAACAGGACACTGATGATTCTGCTATCATCAGCATGTGGGGAGATAAAATTACAGAACAGTGTCTGCTATTCCATGAGATGTTAGCAACTACTACCATTAAGTACCATGATCACTACTAGTAGTACCTTTGCTGGAATACCCCCCCCCCCCCCCCAAACACACACACGAGTTATTTCCTTTGGGAGGAAGAAGCCTATGAAGTAAATGGTGGCTCTTTTTAGGAAGGCCTACCTGAGCTCTTATCCCTCCTGAGAGGATAAGAATAGTTTTCTTGATGAGAACTCATGTGAAGTACTAGCTAAACTAACAAAATAAGTTTTAGATCATGTTACTCAGGGATTACATGTAAGGAACTAATATATTTCCTGTTGTTACTGAAGCTGAATGCCACCTAATGGTTCACAATGGATTTAGAAAGGAAAGATCATTTTGGGTTATGAGTAAATCACTGAAGAGTTCATGGAAAGGCAGTTAATGATTTAATCTTCCCGGCTTATTCAGGAGTGGTGATCTCACTTACTGAAAAAAAACAGTAAACTTGTCCCTAGAAATTTAATAGTGGTCATAGAGTAAATTTGACTTTTCAATGGAGATTTGCTTTAAGAAACGTAGGTAATAGGATTTTACACAAAAACAAGTGGCATTTATAGTGATGTCACAACAAGTCAATTAGGATAATTAAAATTGTTTCAACTGGCTCGCAGGTAGATGTCTGAGTACAAGGAGAATAATGTTGAGAAGTCTAGTGGGGTCATTAAAGATGTGAGATTTAGAGTCAGACTGCCTGGGTTTAGATTTGTCAGTTTATTAGCTATGTGACCTTAGGCAACTAACTTAGTCTTTCTGGGCTTTGGTATCTTTACTTGTAAAATGGAAATAATCATAATACCTCTCATAAGGTTATGATGAGTAGATGAATTAATACATATAAAAGGCTTAGAATAGAATGATACTAATTGTTATTATTTATCATCATTATCATTATTATTAGAGAATATTTTTTAGTAACTTGGTCTGGAAACAGCCATCTATTTGAAAGATGTTTTGAGCTTTATAACATTCAACTTTAATCTTAAGGATCTCCCCCGTATGGGTGTAGCATAGAACTGCACTTGTCTGATTTAAGGGACATTTCATCAGCAGCAGAAAGAAATTTCAGAGCCAGGATGATGATACACATTGTTTGCACCAAGATGCTCATTTTTGTATTTTTTGTTTGATGATATTTTTGAGCTAACCCGAATGCTTTTGAATGCTGTTAGCTGATGAGGACTGGAGAGATAAGAATGAGCCTGGTGGACAAAAGTACAAAGAGCGTTTATGGCTTCAACACATCTCTGAAGATGAAGGTGACATCTTCCCATATTGCAGAGAATTATTTTCCAGGACATTAATTTTCAACTTTGTCTTTCCTTGGTCCCTTGGCTTTTCAACTATTCTTTTTTAAACTATATGCCATCTATTTTTAAAACTTTTTGCTTTGAGCTAATTTCAGACTTACAGGAAAATTGCATTAAGAATATTTACAAAGAACAACAAGTAGATTCACCTGTTGTGAACATTTTATTGGGTTTGCTTTGTCCCTCTCTTTCTATACATAAGTGCATGTAATATTTTTTTCTGAACATTTGTAAATAAGTTCATACCTCGTGGCCTGCCATCCTTCAATATTTAGTGTTTATTTCCTAAGAACAAAGATATTATTCTCATATAACCACAACACTCTTATCAGCTTTAGTAAATTTAACATCAGTATAATACTTTTATCTAATCTGCTATCCGTTATGGCCCTTATAACATTTTTTTCCTTCAATACAGGATCCAGCCTACGATTGCATTAGACGTATGTCTTTTTAGTCTCCAGAAGGCTTATTTTTAAAAAGACAGAACACTTTTAAGCACTAAAAGGTTAATCTTACTTTATTGCCCTTAATAACAGAGGCAAACCAAATTGATCTATTTATGATACTTGATACTGTAATGAAAAAGAAATAAAATGTTCATCCCTTAGAATGGTTTACTTTTTTTGCATGCCATTTAGAGGTAAGTGGTTAATTTTTCTAAGTTATCTCATGGTTCCATTCTGGTGCTTCTGTTTCCATAAACTTCTCAAGGATAAGTACTCTCTACCTTCCTCAAGTTTAAATTGATAAATGTATGGACACCAAGAAAGTGAAAATTGAGGGAAATCTCTTAATAAATAGTGGGGAAATGCATCTTTTTGGAATTCAAATTGCATCTGCACTTTTTCAGGTTCAAGTGTCCTCAGACAAATGCAACATATTTTTATACAAGAAGAGTTCTATTAATATTTTTAAGTTTCTCTCAAGTTTCTGGGATGGTAAACACATTACTGTGGGAAATGAACCAGCCCATAAAACCTTTTCCAGTGACTTGAACAAAGAAATGAGAAATAGCCTTCAAATTTGAAGTTCCACTTTTCATTACTATTGGTGATTATTTCTTTGGCATTTCTTCTGCTTTTATAACAGGCGGTGTAACTAGTGGCTTTTTAGAGTCAGCTTGCTACATGTCTTTATGGATTCCATAAAGAAAGGTGTGTGTATGGTAGAAGGTTAAGTGAAGGGTAGAGGGAAGAGCTATGGTTACTTGCTGTCCCATTCTTCAGAAGCCACTATATGATGAATTGGGTTAGTCAAATCCAGTGGTAGGAGAGAAGTAGTTGAGGAAGCAAGGGAGAGGCTGGGCTCTGGAAAGTAGGGTTAATGGATAGATGGGAAATGGCAGAGGGCAAAGAGGGGGTTTCCTTTACAATCTTTTAAAGTTTAAATGTTTCTGGAAGTCATTATCAGTTAATTATTTATAAAAGAGTAGAGCTAGTGAAGCACCAAAACAAATAGAAGGCCATGTGGAGAGTGAGCTGCTTGGCTCCCTTTTTGGATTGAGTGGAGTGAATGGTTGGTTGAGAACTCTGACAGAAAATGTGTTTCTGAGAATAATGAAAAAGAAAAACACCGGGGAAGCTGGCATTTGAATTTTGGATCAAGATGACACTAATATGGGAAATAAGGAAAGTTCTGGAACCTGAAGCTTAAGTGAATGAAGAAGAAATCCTAGTCTAGGTGAAGAAAGAGAGAGTCACTATTGATCAGTGGCAGTGGGTAGGGAGGAGGCAAGGATGGAGCAGAGGGAGCTGAAGCATAGCATTTTTTGACTTATTGAAAAATGTTGAGGTGTTCTAATTCTCTACTATAGAATTTAGTCCACTAGGGTCAAATGTGGATGAATTCCTATCTTTTAGTGCATAAGCTCACTTCTACTTGAAGGATTGGTAGCGTGTAATTACTCCTCGAGAGCAGCCATTTTTTATGCATAGAAGGGCCCAACTCATGGACAACGGAGACCCTAAGTATTTGCCTCAGATGATAGCCACAAAAGATGGGAGGCTATTATAAGGACTCTCATGTTCATTTCATGGGCTCGTGGGCTGGTTTGGTGTGAGACTACCCTAAGTGTGCTCTTTCTACAGCTTCACAACCAACAACTGTTGGCAGATACTTGCTGTGGAAGTTAAGCATGACACTGAATAAATTAAGCAAGTGAGGTGTAACCATAGTTCAATGGTCTTTCCTTTATGACTTCTACAAATTAATCTGATTATTTTACAGACTGACTTTACAAGGAGTAAGAATCTGGACTACAGTCCAAGTTTTTCTTAATAGGTAATATAAGTGGGATTAAAGATTAAACTTTAAATGGTTTTGGTCAACATTGAAGACTTAGATACCACATAACCAGTGGTGTTTAGTGATCCCTGGCATTTTTTTCAGTATGTATGTGAGAGGGAACAATGAATAAGATAAAGATAAATAAACTCTACCTGTTATGTGATACCTGAGAGCATCCATCCATTTCCAGAACAGCAACCTTTATGTCTTGATTTAAATAATCCATGAAAGAGAGAGAATAGGGTGTGTAGTTCCTTCAAAGGCAGGTGCAGTGGGCCTCCCTCTGTCCAGTAAGTCTTTTTCCTGCTGTGACTCACAGATTGATGGCAATAGTGAAACTTCCTTAGTTTCACAAAATACAGTTTCATGTTTAGATAATCCTGCTTGTTGTTTTTGACCTTTTTCTTTAAAATTTTTGTATAACAAGTAATGAACATAGCAAATAAAAGTTAAATTATATTAGCTATGTGGTCAATCAACACATAAGGATAAATTACACCTGCATACATATATTTAGCTCTACAAAACTGACATTTTTAGGTAAAAGTAGGACAAATATTTTTAATTTTGTGAGATTCAAATTAAAAAATATATATGTATTTTGGATTTCTACTTATCAAACAATAATGTAACACTATAATTCTAGTGAAATATATTGTGAATAATAACCACTATATTAAAATACTCAGCAAACTAATTTGTAGAGTAGTTGTCAATGGAAGTCTTTATACTATTGTCTACAGGTCGTGTGCTTCATTCCGTGAGGGTATTTGGGATGCAGGTTAAGGATGAAGTAGTCAGAAAGATTTCAGAGAATGTAATATCCAAGCAAATCTGTAAATAGCTTTTCCTCTAATGAATAATGGGAGAGGGGTATTGTATAGGGATGTGAGAATGTCGGGGAAAGATCTTCCTGTGGGGAGCGCATATGCAAAGGCTGGTGGGTATGGAGAACTATGAGCAATCTACTATTGTTGTAAATAGCATTCTGCAGAGGCCAGACCTTGGAAAGCCTTCTATATTACCCCAAGAGATGCAAAACAGCTTCTGCTATTGTTCTAATACAGATGGAGTTTGAGCAGAGAGCCCGGTCTCTAATATGGATGGTGACCTAGAGAGCCAGCTGAGAAGGAATACTGAGAGCTTGGTTCCAGTTGCCTCCAGAGCCATCTGTCTAGCTCAGACGTCTTCACGAGTTTATGGTGTAGACAACAGAGAGGTGGGGGAGGATTTCAAACAATCCTTGGGTGCAGGTTAAAAGGTGGTCTGGGCACTGTGATACTATTTCTAATTGTGTGTTGGAGAGCGAATGATGGGGTTGCAGAGGAGAGGACAGAATCAGGGGATTTCAGGTCAGCTCCTCAGATTTGAATCTGACTTGGAGATGGCAAAGGATGGTGGAAAAGGAAAAGTCCAGGATGACTCCCAAATCCCTGCCTGATTTTACCTGCAGAAGGGGGAAGGAACTTCGCCTTGGCAGTGACATTTGCCTCTTGGACATCTAAGACACTCTGAGGTGCCTCAGAGGCAATTCAGTCTGGAACTTGTGCAATGGTCTGGGCTAAACAGAAGGATTTAGGGCAGCCTGTCCTTTAGTTCTCAGTGCTTAACTTGCTCTCTAGTTCAAGATTCTATGGCTGGCAGATTCTATGAGTGGAAGATATTAGGATAACAGCAGAGCTCACTATCTTGCCTACCAGGGTCACAGGAAACCTTATTATGTTTTCCATCGGGCAAAACCAATGGCATAAGGTGAGAAAGGGGTTTGGGGTGGGCAAAGGGAGTATTTACTCAGTTTAGGAGCACATCAACCAAAAGTGGTGCTCTAGGGGTAGGAATGAAGATTGTGCTTGATTGTGCTTGTCAAGCTGGGCTGAACTTTCTGTGTAAATGTGGAATGCCCTTAGCTACAAAATAACACCTTTTATAGGCAAGGAACATTTGTGAGCTTGGAAGGAATGATTTTTATTTAACATACACATATAGAATTAGGATTTAATGCATACTAGTAGTGTTATAATTTATTGTACTCATAGCACCACTGGGACTAACAGGAACTCCTGTTCTTAGCATGCATGCAGCATGAAACTACATACCCCAAGTCAGAGCCAACTCATGGAGGCTAGCCCCTAAGAGCAGTTATTGATGCAGCCTATGGCAATGAGGTAGGTTGGATGAGAAGCAGCATGAACGTTGATTGGTGATACTCTGGAGGCCTAAAAATATTGTTAGGTAGAGTTGGACAGAGTTGGCATGGTGGGATGATTGCAAAGAGTCCCTGGAAAAGTGAAGAAGGGGAGGGAGCTGGTGGTTCTGAAACAGCTATTGATAGGGGAGGTCAGGGGAGCAGGGGGATGGATGACATTCACATTCAGAGGAAAGTGTCAGGGAGTCCTGGGCCCTAAACAGGGGAGGGGAGTCAGGTAGATGCTGGTTGCATAGAGGGAGACAACAGAGCAGGAAAAGAGACCTAACCATCTCCAGTAAGCAGGGTTGGACATTCCTGGGAGTTGAGAGGTAAGAAAGCCCGGTGGGCCATCATCTGAATATCTGATGGATAAGCCAAGTTAAAAATATATGAAAAAAAGAAAAAGCACCATTGGCCTTAAAATTTGTGTATGTTTGATAAGTGAAGTGACAAAGTGGCCTCTGGAAAGAAAACTTGGAGACTCAGCAATTGAAAGCGGGGTGATGGTAAGGTACTATTAGTATTTAAGGGCACCAGGAACCCATCAGAGAGAAGATTTGGTTTGCCCCAGGATAGAGGCCAGCAAGTTAAAGGTCTGGGGACAAGTGACATAAATCTAGCCATTTTTTGTGGAAGAGGAGGAAGAAGAGAGAGTGGGGTCCTCAAAATTATAAAAACATAGGAGCTCAGAGAGTGTAAGAAAAGGCCACGATTCAGTGTAAGGTAAGCCAAGTAGCCTGGATTTCAATCCAGATTTGGCTGTTTCCATCTGTGTCCCCTGGGCAAGTACTAGCATCCCCAAGCCTGCATTATCAGTTCTCTCATTTTGAAAACAGGGCCTAACTCACATTCTCTGAAGGGTTATTGAGCAAATTGAACAACTCAACTTCTCATTTCTATTTTTCTTTTTTATCCTGTATGGAACCTGTCCGGAGGTTCACGGAGGCAATGCGGTAGGTAGCAGGAAGGATGTGAGGCTCGGGTGTGGGATGTACACGGTGGAGGAGCCTCCAAGCTCATTGGGTTGGATAGAAAAAGTTAGAGAGCTCTCTTGGACTACAGTTACAGGGCTTGGAGGTAGGAACATACACGGCCCTGGAGGAAACACTTGGCTTACCATCTTTCCACCTCCGCTGGAGTTCTGGCATTTTAGTTGGTCAAAAGACAGCGAAAATTTATGAAGCCTGTTGTGAGTCCACCGAAGTCTCTATGTGAAGGGCACCCTTCTCTGGTCTTCCCATGCGAGGTACAGCTATTAATTACACTAAGTGACAAAGATTCTCCTTGTTGCTTGACGGACACAAGGATGAATCTTTGTTACTGAGTACAAATAATAGAAGTCTGGTGCGGATCAAGAGTCAGGCCAGGAAAACATGCTCAGAGACACGCAGGGGGCATATGGCACCTTCTTCTGAATCAACCCAAGAAGCTGCAGGGAAACAGAGTGGGTATTATTTGGTCAAGTTCCTCCTATGAAAATATAGCCTGCATCCTTTTTTTGCTTGTTCAGTTCTGGCACTGGAACAACCCGTCTCTTTACATTAGTTCAGTTCTGTAGAGAAACGGTCATTGAGAAGGAAATACTTGGAAAATCCAGGCACCGATCCATTTTTAAAGTCACAACTGAATGATTGCTTTCTTATTGTGCTACATGGGGGCTGGAAAAACCATTCCTTTCTGTACATATTTTTCTTTTTTTGCTTTGTGTTTTCATTCTGCTTAAAACACACATATGTGCCAGAAATGAAAACATTTTCAAAGGGCAAGTTTCAAGGACAACTAAAAATAGGACCTGTTGCCAAATATACATTTCCCCAGTATGTAAATGACTGGAAAGGAGCACAATGAAAAGCATATGCTATTCAAATTTTCTTAAGGAAAAAAAAAAAGAAAGAAAAAAGAGCTGGAGGACTTGACTTCTGGCCCTGAAACTCCTTAAACTAGCAGTTTGCACTTAAATTTTATCCTTCGTCTTCAGACATGATCCTTTGCATCATTTATGTCTATCTTCTCATGAAAATTGAAAAAAAAAAAAAACCAACCCACTACTGAGAATAATTTTATTCTCCAAGTGGGAAAATTTCATTTCATTGCATCAGTCTGTGGCTTGATGTGAAACATTCAAGTCATTATCAAGGCTGAAAAAGGTATAAAACACCCAGAACATCTAGGCTGCTAGCAGCCACATCATAGACCCAAGGATGAACCAATGAGTTGCGAAGTAAATGCAGATTTATTAAGAGAAAGCCTTTGGTTCCTTGTCTTCCGTGGTCTGCAATCAGGAATTTCCTCAAATTCTTTCTGGGGGATAGAGAAAGGACAAAACTGAATACATTGATGTGAATCAAAGACATCAGTGGTGACAGGGATTTGCCTGGGATTCGGGGGTGTCACCCTGTGTGAATGAATGGCCCTCCGTGCTTAAAGCTGTGCCTTGTCATTTAGCAGAATCAACATTCATTACAAAAAAAAAATCCCATTGATGAGCCAATCTCTCAAATGCCTTGTTTTATCATTTGGAAAAAGAAAAAAAAAAAGATTTGATCAACAACGAGTCACACTCACGGTTGCGCTACATTGTCGTATTGGAGTGTCCCAAACCCCAGTCGCAGTCTCCTTCCTGAGGGGGCTCCCGTGGGGCCTCCAGGGTCCGCCGAGCTCCCTGCAGCCCTCCTCTCCCTCCGACAGGGCTGCCGAGGCAGTGCTGGCCCGCCAACTAAGACTCCAGGTCTTGACCTCTACCCTTGGAATTAGCTCACTTTCCCAGCATTAGTTAAATTTTGCCTTCCATATCTTAATATTTCCATGATAGAATATGGAAAAAAAAACTTAGAAAAGGTTTCACCTTTGCGATGAAGAAGTTATGACCTTTGCTCGCGTTTGCCAGAGAAAGTGGCTTACAGCACCAATTAACATGAATTATTAACTCCCAGATTAATAATTTATTAGAAGCCTAACGGCCCGAGGCACGGCCAGATCACACTATTGAAAGAAAAACGAAGAAAACAGCACAGCTCTAATTATAACAATTCGTCAACGATGCTTGGAATAAGTAATAGCATTTACGCTTTCTAAAGGATTTTAAAATTTCTCCTTAATACCACACTGGTTGCAAAGCCAGACGAATTAACTAATAATTCCTATAATGATTTTGTGTGATGTTGATTTAGAAAAAAATTACTCAACAAGCACTCGCATTCCTCTCCCTTTGTGTCCACTTCTACTTGAAGCACTTGTGCACGTTGATCCATAATCCTCCCAACGTCTGTCTGAGCTGGACACTGCTAGGTCATCCATATGTGCCTGCAGCTGTGCCCAGAGTCACGCAGAGAGACGGGGACCAGGGGTATTAGTTGCCAAGGCTGCCATGACAAAGTACTGCCCACTGGGGGCTTAAATACCAAAAACTTCCCCTCTCCCAGTTCTAGAGGCCAGAAGTCCAAGATCAAGGGATCAGCAGGATTGGTTCCTTCTGAGGGCCACAAAGGAAAACCTGCTCCAGGCCTCCCCCCCACCCGGTTCTGATGGTTTCTGGCAACTGGGGGGGGCGGTTCCTAGCTCACAGAGGCATCACCCCGATCTCTGCCTGCATCTTCATGAAATGTCTTCACTGCGTGTGTGTGTGTCTGGGTCCACATTTCCTCTTGTTGTAAGGAAGGCAGTTATGTTGGATCAGAGGCCCACCCTAATGACCTCATTTTAATTTCCCTCCATAAAGACCTGATCTCCAAATAAGGTCAGGTGCTGAGGTGTTGGGGGATTACGACTCTAACGTACAAATTCTGGGGGAGGGACGGGGGAGTGGACACAACTCACTGAACCCAGGCAATCTGGCCCGGCTCTGTGCTCTTCACCATCAGGCTAGGCCACCTCCCATTGGTTGGTCTTTGTGAGTATAAAACGCTCATTAAGGTAAATTTGACTTAGAGCATCTTACTGATTCCTATCCAAGAATTGTCCTCAGCTTGGCTGCTCTTGGGGACGGTGTCTCTGTGAGCTCAGGCAGGGATCTGGCTAATTTTAGGGATCAGACTGGCTTATAGTTGAAGGCTTTCTAAATTCCCTGTGAGCCCCAAGCTCACTATGGTTTGAAATCTAAAAGCTCTTCCAGCTCTTTCTGTTTGACTCTGGGGCACATGTTTTCTTAAATCCACATTTTAAAAGGCATTTTAGGAGGGAGAGACCTAATTACTTCCTTTTTTCCTTCCAAATTCCTGTACTTGGAGCCATGATTAGGTAATGCAGCACCACTCCACCTTGCAAATCGCCCTGACCTCATCATCTCTTGAAATGGAAAGAGAGAAACCAAAGGGCCCCTGAGTTCTTATTCCTTGGCCTTCTGACTTGACAAGGAAGCAAAGCTTGAAAATCCCTGTTCTCTAATGGAGGAGGGAAGAGGAGGAGGAAAAGGAGAATCGGGGAAAGGAAAGGAGCAGAGAAAGGAATTTTGCAAATAAAAGTAAAAGTTGGGCGTGGGGTTTAGAAAATTATGCTTTGCTTCATCAAATTCCAGTCGTCAAAGGAGAAAAGTGAGAGCTCACACATGGTTATTCTGCTGGTGAGACCCAGGGTGGAGATTTCCATGGACCGCTTCTTATCACCTCATTCCGCTCCCCGCAGAGCTCACTCAGGGGCCGTCTGGGAGATTCATTGCAAAGATCAGATTCCCAAGAACATATGCTACATTTGGCACCCAACCTCAATATTTTTAGGATTTTCGTCTTTCCTTCTTTTTCTGTGAGTGCAGACAATAGCATTTTAGTGCAGTTTACGTGTCAGACCACTTCCCTGTTTTTCTTCTCTTTTGAAGCGAAGGATATGATAAAATCATGCATGAGGATGCCAGGTAGATTATAGAAATCCATTCCTATTTCGCTTGAATAAATGATACACCCCTTTTGGTGTGTTTACAGATTTGCTCCCTGAAGGCAGAAGTCATGGAGTCATTTCTAAGTTGACTCTAAATGAGGCACAGAGAGGCCATTTCAGAGTGAGTCCAGGAAGGTCAGGGCTTTGTGCTGGTGGGTTTCTACTAGAGGGACATCAGATCTGTTTAGGGATTTCTGATTCTTGCCTTGAAATGACTGCCCTAGAAGTTTGATCAAGTCCCTATTTCCCTCCCTCTCTTGGGGCCACTCTTCTCTGGGACCTCCAACAACTGTTAATTGATACACAATCTAGCAGACTAGTAGATTGCAAAAATGGCCTCACTCCTTTAATTTTCCCTGTATCCTTATTCACTGTAATGTGATTTTTGCAACTATCCCATCAAAGGGAAGAATCAGTCTGTTGCCCCTACCTTTGAATCTGGGCTGCACTGTGACTTGAACCTCACTAAGTTAAGTTGGGCTGTCCCTTTCTCCATGCTTGGGGGTGCCATCCAAACAGCCAGAGTGCATAATCTCCTGGGGTCCTTGCTAAGCAAGGTCAATCTGCTATGTCAAGGTCAGGGCCCTGGCTGGGAAAGAAAGGGACTCTGACACATGGATGCAGGGCAGTGATTAGGAAGAGGTGAAGGAGGCACCCAGGGTGTGGTTTAAGGGAGCGTTCACTCTGCCATGCAAGTACAGCGCCCATACAGGGCCGAGGGAAATTCGGCCTTTTTTGATGTTCTCAAAAGTCTTGAATCTCCAGATTCCTCTATACTCACTGCATCTTCAGAAGTAGCTTATGCTTCCTGTGAAGAACTAGCATCTCCTTCACACTTGGATGCAGGGCAGACACCTCTCCCCTCCTGGCCCTGAGGCCTCTACCTGGGGTTTCATCATGGCACGCCCTAGCTGAGGATGCGACAGTCGTGACAACTGAAGAAATGAGCTGCAGGATGTAGGCAGCAGGAACCTGCAGGACCTGGGAGCATCTGTGGGCCTGGTTCCAAGGGCTCTAGGGACATGGAGCTTGAGACACAAGCTTGGAGAAGGGAGAATTTATTGATCTGAGAGCACTTTTCCAAGATCAAGGACCCTGGGATGTTGTGCAATCATGCTATGAGGGATACATGGGCAGCACATCACTGCCCCAGCACTCCTGTGCCAGTCTTTCCAGAAAGCTGATTGCTGAACGGGCTGGGATGAGGATCTATGGAACACGGAATTTTGATTCCTTATGCTTCATGAGCAGGGAGTCTATAATCAAGACTTTAAATCTGATACGTTTACCCCAGCCCTGGTGCTTGCTCTACTTACTAATATCAAGAACTCATTTATTGGCCTTATCAACAAATGATATCCTTACCAGTGATGTCTGGACTTATTTTCATGTTCCCCGACTCCTCCTTCAAGTTTCAGCTAACTGAACTCTGACCCTACCCTCACTTGGGTCCTCTTTCTGCTCAAAAACCCAGTGGACACTTTTCAGTCCTTATGTAATGAGATCAAAAGACTTATTTTCATAACACCTGTCATTGAAATTCTTCATAGGAAGGAATTTATCTTTGCTTGGTAACTTGGTGGAGTAATGCCATTCCTCTGCCTTCCCTCCTTCCAAAGATATCCACATCCAATCCCAGAACGTGTGAATATTTTATATTACATGGCAAGGGGGAACGAAGTTTGCAAATGGAATTAAGTTTGCTAATCAGCTGACCTTCAGGTGGGGAGATTTTCCTGTCTTACATGAGTGGGCCCAATGCCATCATGTTGGTCCTTATAAGTGGAAGAAGGAGGTCCAGGTCAGAAAGAGAGATTTAGACATGTCGCACTGTTGTCTTTGCAGATGGAAGAAGAGGCCACAGGCCAAGGTATCTAGGCAGTCACTAGAAGCTGGAAAAAAGCAAGGCCACAGATCCTTCCCTAGAGCTCCAGAAGGAATGCTGCGCTGTCCACATTTTAGCCCAGGGAGACCCATTTCAGACTTCTGGCCTCCAGAGTGACAAGATAACACATTTGCGTTGTTTTAAGTCACTAAGTTTGTAAAGGGTAGGTAGCCATAGGAAACTAATATGGTTGGGACAACACTTTGAGATGCAGTTTGGGGCATGAGGAAAGAGAATGATCAGTGTGCACAGGCCAGAAAGAGAGGCCTTTGGGGAGAAAGAAAGAAGAGGAAGGAGAGGCCCTATGGTGAGAGTGGGCATGGAAGGCTGGGGCCGCTGGCTACTTGAGTCCTGATGCTCTCCCCTCTCCTACATCCTCATTTTCTCTTTGGCTTCATGTCACACCACATCTGCAGGAGGACATATCACCTCAGAACTTGTCCAGGCAAAGCTGTCAGAGCCTCCTGGTAAATCCAGGAGTCTTCTTGTACCTTCTGCAGTTTCACCAGAACCACCCACCTCTGAGTACCCAAGGAGCCCCCCGTCACTGCATTTGTATTGGATTCCTGCTGTCCCTGACTTCCGTGCTGCGCTATGAGCTCCTTGAGATGGCTCTTCATCAGTTAGGCTTCCAGAATGCAGTACAGTGCGTACACATGGCCGATGCCAAGAAATGCTTTGTCAAATGAATGAATGAATGAAATTTGAGTTTAGCTTTGAAAAGTTCCCATCCCCATAGTCAAGGGCTGTTATGGGAGAGCCTCTTCTGAAGGCCAACACCTGTCCCCACAGGCTTGCCCCTGAGGGTCCTGAAGTTACCACGTGGAGCGGAGCTTCTACTAAAGTGAGGGGACATCTACTGGCAACTCTGCCGATCTTCTGTGGCATAGGGCAGGGGCCAGGGTGGGAAACTGTGTGGTACACAGGACATGGGTAGGAAATCCCTTGCTGCTTCTAGTCACTTTTTACCAAAACCTAATCCCTAGAACTTGGGACAACTTATTTGAGCTGTGTTATGGGTTGAATTGAACACTCAAATCCACATGTTAAATCCTAGTCCTTAAAATGTGACCTTGTTTGGAGAGTGAGTCCTTATAGAGGTGATCAAGTTAAAGTCACATCATTAGGGGGGGCCTAATGATCCAATATGAATGCTGTCCTTATTAAAAGAGGAAATTTGGACATAGGGACAGACATGCATAGAAGGAAGGTACACAGGGAGAAGATGGCCATCCACAAGCCAAGGAGCGAGGCCTGGAATAGATCCTTCTCTAGAGGCCCTCAGACAGAGCTGACCCTTCTGACACCTTGAGTTTGGGCTTTTGGCCTCCAGAAATGTGAGACAATACATCTGTGTTGTTTTAACCATCCGGCCTGTGGTACTTTACGGCTGCCATAGCAAGCGAATACAAGCCGGCACCCTGGGTGTATGGATGCCCTTCCACAGACCTGAGTTCATTCTTAGGGAAATGCTAAGGGCTCTCCATCACAGACCCTAAATGAGAAGTCCCACCATCCCCTTTCAGTTGTCATTAAGGTGTAGAATCAAAGATCCCACCTTCTTTGTTGGTAGTGTTTATAGTGTCCAGGCACAAAAAGAACATGTGAAAATACAGCAGCTCCACCTGGGGCTGGGGAGGAGGAAGGAGGTCAGCGAAGAGCAGCCTGTTATGATGTCGACCTTCTGGAAGGAGAATTAAAGGCGTGTAATTTCGTTTGCTCTGAAGACAAGTAATGATTATAGGGCCCCAACTTCTGGAAAGTAAGATGCTTCTGCGGATATCTGCAAGGATAAACAAAGTTAAAGAACAGGTTATAAATGGGGCCTGTGCTTGGGGACTGTGACTCAGTGACACAGGTTGTGTCTCTAACTAGATTCCCTGGCTCAGCCCTCCCCGTTTGTATGACTTCGCTTATTCCCAGCATCACTCTGCCTCAACGGCTCCGAAGAGCAGAGCCTAGGAAAGGAAGTAAGGAGATTTTTCTCCTCTTTGTTTTTGATGCATTTTGGAAAGACATATTTAATGAAAGAAAGTTTACAAAATGCATGCTTAAGTGTTTGCAAGTGATGATTTTTCTCCTCTGGGAAATGTTTTCAGTTATATACTAGAGTCCTTTGCTGATGCCTGATGGTCCCTTGATCCAGGGACCTTGGCCCTTGGGTGACTTTCTGAGCTGCCATCTGACCATGACTCTTGTTTAGAGAGAGCCACTCAGGTTAAAGTGTCACAGGGAAGTCTCCACTCTCTCCTTAAGTTAGAGAAACACTGGGGGGCACCTGGGTGGCTCAGTGGTTGAGCATCTGCCTTTGGCTCAGGTCATGATCCCGGGGTCCTGGGACCAAGTCGGGATCCGGCTCCCCGCAGGGAACCTGCTTCTCCCTCTGCTTTGTGTCTCTGCCTCTCTCTGTGTCTCTCATAAATAAACAAATAAAATCTAAAAAAAGGAAAAAAGAAAAATGTTGGGAAGCTCAGTCATCAAACTTATAGCCTACCTGAAAAACCTGAGTTCCCTGTCTTGGGAAACTTAATTGCTTTACACGACTTCACTTTTGTTGTTCTTGTTGGCCGCAGCCACCCTTAAGTTATCAGGATTCTCTTTAAAACTGCAGAACTGTGCAATATACTTCAAGCATCCAGTCCTAACCACAAACCCATCACAAAGTGTGGCAGAGCAGATCAGCAGTAAGAGGATATCTTTGAAAGACTAAGATGAACATTAAATTAATCAACCAATGCTCTGGGGGGAAATGGCCACTAATTTCAAATTTTTCATCTCTGGAAAATCAATTATTATTATGTTTATTGATGTCGTATTTGTCACTATTTTCAGCCATTTCCCCTGATGGCATGGGTTAAAATAAGAACATTGTTATAAAAGAGATTAGACATGTTCGATTCGGTTTGTGGACTTTCCACCTCTTAGCTGCCCAGGGTTTCGGGGAGAACTCAACTGCCACCCAGCAAAAGCTGAGCTTGCTTTTCTTTATTCCTTTCTATGGAAATCCCTTTTGCCTCTATAAGATTTTAAATATCTAGTTAAACACCAGCTAATGCTTTGTAATCACTGGGCAGGATTTCAGAGACATGAGTGTATATAGTGAACACTCCCTTTCCAGCTAGGATGGTTGGGGTTGGGAATTTGTTTCCTGCCTCCCTGAGGATTCTCAGGCTCTCCAGCTCAGGATGGGTGGAGCTCCCCATTGTCAGTTGCACAGAAAGAGACTTCCTGCTGAAATGCTTGATCCCCCAAATGGCCCAGGCTCACATGTGAGCCTGTTAATCCTGTCCTGTGCTTACCGTTGCAGGCTGCAGACCTGATGATCCATTTTCTGTTGAATGGCTCTCGTCCTTTCTGGAGCATGAGGTGATTTGGAGTTCTCACAGCAGTGAGCAAGGTGGGATTGTCAGTGATGGGGTGCCTGGGTGATTCAGTTGCTTAAACGTTTGCCTCAGGC
The DNA here is from genome assembly GCF_048418805.1 of Vulpes vulpes. Classification (NCBI taxonomy): domain Eukaryota; kingdom Metazoa; phylum Chordata; class Mammalia; order Carnivora; family Canidae; genus Vulpes; species Vulpes vulpes. The sequence continues at coordinate 9,341,266 of NC_132794.1, forward strand.
TCAGGTTATGATTCCAGGATCCTGGGGTCAAGTCTCACATTGGGCTCCTGGCTCAGCGGGGAGTCTGCTTTTCCCTCTCCCTCTACCCCTTCCTCCACTATGTTCTCTCTTGCTTGCTTGGTTTCTCTCTCTCTCTCTCAAATAAATAAATAAAATCTTACAAAAAAAATATGGGTTTGTTAGTGAAATAACAAAATGTAGAGGGGCAGCCTGGGTGGCTCAGCGGTTTAGCGCCGCCTTCAGCCCAGGGGCTGATCCTGGAGACCCAGGATCGAGTCCCACGTCCGGCTCCCTGCATGGAGCCTGCCTCTCCCCCTGCCTGTGTCTCTGCCTCTCTCTCTCTCTCTCTCTCTCTCTCTGTCTCTCATGAATAAATGAATAAAATCTTTTTAAAAAACCCAATAAAATGCAGATCATTCTCCCATTTGGGGGCATGTATATTTGAATACGCAAATATGCAAAACAAATAATATATATGGACTATGTAGAGCATTAGAAGAATGATTCAAGAACCACAGTCCATGTTCCAATGTGTTCCATTAATGGAGGAATTGGTAGCAAAATAAATCTCTTAATAAAAGCCAGGGATTATGCAAAGCATTCTGGGGAAATACAAAGATGAATTGGACCAAACTTTTCCTTCGATGAGAACCCAGTTTAGGGCCTCCTGGATGGCTCAGTGGTTGATTGTTTGCCTTTGGCTCAGGATGTGATCCTGGAGTCCCGGGATTGAGTCCCACATCATCCCCCTGCATGGAGCATGCTTCTCCCTCTGCCCATGTCTCTGCCATTCCCTCTGTGTGTCTGTCATGAATAAATAAAATCTTAAAAAAAAAGAGAGAGAACACAGTTTAGTAAGTACATTACATTGTTGAACTTTATTTTTATACATAGACGTGTATATATGATCTCTCTCTCCAGTGGCACCTACCTATAGGTTAACTGTTCAGTATGTGTTATTCTCCTTTTTGTTTTTTTGCTTGTAAATCATAAAATTAAGGCACGCATATGGTTGGTAACTTTGTATGCTACCATCTCATTGTTTCAAAAGACTGCTTAATATTCCATATCTTGGATATACTAGAATTTCTTCAACATTTCCTTGTTGGTGGAAATGAGGTTATTGCCAGTGTTTTTTCTTACTCTAAATGGGTTATGAATAAGCAAGAACTTGTTATAGTAGGAATATTAGCATCACTAGTGGTATCTAAGGAATGTTGGTAGTTGACCCCTGAAGTTTTCAAAAAAGAAACAATATGATCAGAGTGTATATTAGAAGGACTTAAAGTGGGGGCTGAATTGGACTGGAGAGACTCCAAGCAAGGAAGACTAGTAGGCTGTTTATATAATAATCTAAAGGAGAGATGCTAAAGACTTGAATTAGGGTTATAGTGATAAAGAAGGAGAATGATTCTAGGATTATAGTTCATATTCTATTAAGTGGGAGAAATTGGTAGTACAGAAGAAAACATTAGTTCCTAGTTATAATTAAATCAACTTTTGGTTTTCTAGGGGTGGAGTGAGTAGGGCTGAGACATAGAGGACAGTTGGAACATGACTACAAGTCAGCTGATGGATGCTGTGTGTCTGTGCTTGGGGACCAATCTTGGAATGAAAGCCACATGAGGTGGAGGAAGGAGGCTGAGATGGGAAGGCCAGATAGAGCTCTAGTCTTTCTTCCCTGCTGACATCAAAGGCAGCTCTTCTGCATTTTGGGTTCTTTCTTCCCAGCTTGGCACTTGGCCAACAAGGAGGGTTCTCATTCAGCTGGAGGGGTAAAGGGGTCCCAGCCTACTGCTCAACCTTAACCATGGTTAATTCAACATCAATAATCAAAATATGACCCATTTTTAGGCCACAGAATTGGTAGGAGCTGGTAACTGATGGAATACAGGAATAAAGCAAAATTCGAGTGGTTCTGAGATCCAGATCCAAAGGAATGGATTTATTATAGTGATAGCAACTGAGGAAACTTGGAAAAGGCATCAGATTTTGTGTGTGTTTGTGTGGAATCAGTGAGGAAGGGATGTATTTAAGTTTTTAGAATGCAAGATGGAGAGTGTACAATTGGCAACTGAAAATGTATTGGAACTCTGTAAAGAGTTCTATGAGAATCATCATGACCTGGTGATAGTTGGTCCTGCAGAGGATGAACTTGCCCTGGAAAAGCTGTGAAGATAAAGCTGCTCCTTGGTGAATAGCAGCATTAGGTTATGAGTAGAAGAAAGAGTGGTCCAAAAGAATTCTCCCAAAATCCAGAAGAGGATGCAATTTCAGAAGGAAGATACGTTTTATAGCATTCAGTGCTGTGCAGGCATGGATGGGACAACGCTGGGAAGGAGCCTTCAGAGCTACTACCTGAAGATGATGGTACCATTCAGAGTTCAGTTCCAGAGCAGGCCAGGGGGGCAGCTTGGTATGTGTCTCTCCAATTTCTTCATTCTGGTCCTAGAACTAAATTTTATCGCACATGCTGATGGCAATGAAATTCTCATTCCTTTCCATTCGAAGAAATTTCCTTCTGATTGTCTTTGAGTTGGGCATTTGGTTCTATCATTCTTAGGTTGTTCATAGTAATAGAAAGCTGGAATGACATAGGTGCCCAACAATTAAATTTGGTTTAATTAGTTATAACATTATTATACCATTTTATAGCCAGCGTTATAATATTCCCCCCCTTTTTTTTTGTAGAAAAGCAATAATACACAGATACATAGGAATGGCCAATCACTTGTTCAAATATACCCTGAGATACCAACCATGTCCATAACTGGGAGTCTTGCAGGGTGGAAAAAGCCACATCCTTTTTTTTTTTTTTTTTTTTTTTTTAAGTAAACTGTAGTGTTAGAAACAGAAGAGTTTGGCACTCTTGAATTTCCCATCCAGAGATGGAAAATTTGGTAATCAGTGTGGGATTTTTCCAGATGGGTCTGACTAATGATTAGAAAAGCCTAGGGAGGCTATACCTGATTTGCAAGATACAAAATGAACACAATTTCTTATATAGGCCTGAGGAAGTGGTATGTGCCCACAGGAGGGAAGGTTGGCCCACAGACATGCTCAGGTATTTGGGCTGATGACAAAACTTGGAGCCCATGAGAAGTACTGTAGTTCATCCCTCTCATGAACAGGCACTATTGTAAATGCCCAAGAACCAAATAATTGAAGGATTCATCTATTCTGAGTAGAGCCTTGTTAGGTTATCATGTACACTTGTTAGATTTTGAGACCACTTCAGCTGTTTACCAGTTAATAGCATTTAAGGGATATATTTGAAAGAGTAATCAGATTCACAAATAACATTTTCACTTGGTAGTAAATTTCAGTGAAATTCAGTTGCTGGGTAAAAAGCGTGTTTCTGACATAGTCTGGTACTATGCAGCTCTCTCAGAATATAATTGTCTGTTTGAATCATAAGCAATTAAATGAGAAGGGGTGTTAGAAACTACCCCATAATCATTTTTTTAGAGGAAACTGAGGCTAATAGAGGTAGGTAGGAAGTCATGTAGCCTATGGCCAACTTTTAGCTCTCTTGACTCTCAGTCCAGTGTTCTTCCCAAAGTACCAAAATTCCTCTTATATAAACACAGGTGAGTGATTATATACACCTTAAGGCATTTCAAGAGTGTTCTAATAAAATACCTGTGTCAAAATATATGACAGCTCTTGGTGATTTGGACCTACTAGACATTATCAAGGGCTATTTTAAAAAAAATTTTTTTTGGGGGGGAGGAGTATCATATATACACACAGATAAGTTATTGTAGAAAAATTTAAGAATATATCCTCTATTCAGAAAGGACACATGTACTGGGGGGAAATGACAAAGGCTCACAGCCCTCTGCCCCAAAACCTGCATCTTTTAAGACCTTGGGCCTCCCTACCCCACAGTGTGTCCATTTCTTTTCCCATCAGGGACAATCAGCACTCTTTCCTGTCCATGGACATCTCATCCTCATGGGTGGTATCATGGAAAGTGCCTAGGGTGATGTTCGCCTTTGAGAATTCATTCTAAAATGAAGACATGTAGTGGAGTTGGTGGGGACTGGGGTGAAGACATCAGAGTCTGCTTGCAAAGGATTCGTAACAATTGGGACTTTTGAAAAGTTTAAGTGGAATAATAATTACACAAATTTGTGGAAGTGATAAAAGAGAGAGCAAGAAAAGTCATACGACAAGTGGTAGTTCCTGGCCTGCCCACTGACCCCCTAGTCCCAGTCTGCCCCTCCCTATACCCCAAGGCTTTACAAACTTTAACGGCTTCTGTTTTTAATTACTTTTGGTGCTCAAGCCCATATCTCTACATGGTACTGGTTGCTGTCAGCACCTTGCCCACCTCCCCCCCCACCCCGTACAGCTGGATTACTACTTTTTCCTCCATTGCTGCTATGAAAACATCTTCTCTGGATGAGTGGAAATAAAACTGAATCCCAACCTTATTTCATATACAAAGGTAGGCTCCAGATAAATTAGAAACTGAAACATGAGAAGTAGCCCTATAAAAAAAAGAGATAATATCTTTATACCTTAGAGATAGGAGAAGCCTTCTAAAACTGGACCTTGATATCACAATGTAATGTAAAAACTTGGTAGATTTTATCGCATCAAACTTAAGAATATAACTCATTGTAGAATCTCCTGTAGACATTGTTATTAGTCAGATGGCAAATTGGGAGAAGGTATTTGTGACTCTAAAGTTGAAAGGCTTTAAGGGATAATCAAGGAATTCCTATGTATTAGTGTGAAAAAGTCAGCAAAATCAAGAAAAAGGGATATAATACATTGATTAAGAGGAGGTGATATCTGAACAACTAATAAGTATATTAATAAATGTTCCAACTTACTGGAAAGCAGAGAAATGAGAGTCAAAAGAGCAATGAGATAGTGTTTTCCATATAACCGACTGGCAAAATCAGGAAGTTGATTGGTGCTGTTGCAGGTTGGGCTCTTCAGGAATAGACATTCAGACAGAGCTTGGGTAGACGTTTATTAGAGCTCCACAGCTGAGACAGGGGTGGGAGGGTGCAGGATTGGGCAGGGGGAGAAGCTGAGGTGTGATGGAGGCAGGGCAAAGCCTCAGGCAACCCAGCCAGGGTCTCTGGAGTGGAAATTACCCTTCAGGGTTGCCAGCACCCAGCTGAAATAGCTGGCCCTTCACACCCCCAGCTGCGAGCTGCCCTGGGAAGGGTGAGACCTGGGGCTAGGTCATTATCTGTATTTGGCCTTGGTCAGATAATGAACTTTAGGAGGTTGGAGATCAGATGTTCTGCAAGTGAGAGACCCTGCAGGAGCTGACAGCTGGGGGCTGACAGTTGACCTCACTCCCTGCAGCTGGGCAGTGGGTCCTTTCTCAAAGATGTGGGCAGTACAGCTCTGTCCAACATGGATGTGTGTGTATGTGTACGTGTGTGTGTTTATGTGTATGAGTGCGCGTGACCATACAGCTGGGGGAAAACTGCAACCGTCAAATATTGCTAATGGAAATGAAGACGTATGGAGCCATTTTTATTTTTATATATTTATTTGTTTTTAAAGATTTTATTTATTTATTCATGAGAGACACAGAGAGAGGCAGAGACACAGGCAGAGGGAGGAGCAGGCTCCACGCAGGGAGCTGGATGTGGGACTCAATCCCAGAAGCTCAACCGTTGAGCCACCCAGGCGTCCCTTTGGAGCCATTTTTAATAGCAATGAGAAGTCCTTAAATTAAATAGGTGTGTCTATAATAATGCAGAAATTCCAGTTCTGGAGATAAATATCAGAGAAATTCTCCTAAGGGCTCATGAGCGGATATGCAAAAGAGTTTCCACTGTAGCACTGTTTGTGCTGGAGTTGAACACATCTGAGGTATTTGTTACTTGGGGAATGTATAAATAAAGCAAGGAATACAATGCGGATGCCAAGCTAGGTGGACACACAATGGACTGAACAGACTTTAAAAGCAGCATGAAGAAAATAAAACCAGAATGTTATCTTTAGGGCATTACCATTTATGTAGATTAACAGTATATATTTCTTAAGGATACATCCAAACTCAACACTAGTCAAACACAATTTGGTGACCACCCACGGTGGAAGAGAGAGATGACCATGGGATGGGAATAAAAGGCAACCCACTAATCAATTAATCAGCTACCAATCCAACACAAGCCAGCGACGGCCTACCATTAACTAGGAGGATGTTTAACTCAGCTCTGTGCATCCGTGGCTCAAAGGGTTAAAACCAAACAAACACAGTGAATCTTTCCTGGTCATAGGTGTGTGCCAACATCTGCTGCCGGTGCCAGGGCCCTTTGGTCACTAATGTCCTTACTTGGCTTTTCTTTTTCCCAACTCTAGGCTGTTTCAGTCTGTTGGCCAGTTCCACCACTAACACTCATGGGAACTTCTGGAACTTTCTAGGCTTTGCTGCTCAGGCTAAAGATCTGGAGTGGGAACTATTTCAGAGCCTCCAGACCCCACTGTATCATTTCACTTTAATGGGACCACCTCATGTTGCCTTTGGGCATCCCACAACATGTTCTCCTTCCAGAATTCCAGACAGAAACTGGGGTACAAGATCCTCTCTTTTTTTGGACCCCCTCAAACTAATTGGCATTTCTATTATTGCTTCTACCTCAAGGCCACCTAGGTAGGAGCTAGACCTATTCTAGGACCTGGCCAGCACTCTGACCTTGGCCTCATTTCCCGTGAACCCCTCTGAGATCCTTTCAGCAAGCCCAGAACAAATGCATTTATCCTTCTCATGTAATGGGAGCTGCTCTCACCTCTGCATTTTGCCCTCAGCTTTGCTGTTCACTGTTCCTGCTACCTTATGACTCAGACACCTTCTGGGATGAACCTGTTCAGAAAGATTCTAAGAGTCTTATTTGCATTTAAAGGTGATAAATGATTGTTGGGACAGTTTTTAAAATACAGTAAAGAACATAGAAAAAATAAACAAATGCATCCTGTCTCAACACCCACAGAACCATTGTCAAATTTTGGTGCAATTATCTCTTAGTTTTCATTCTGGGAACCGTGTTTATATGCTTTCTGGGAACCGTGTTTATATACTTGGAAGCGTAGTGTGTATGGCATAACGTTCCATGAGCATTTCTTTCTGTGACTGGGCCATACTTTATTAAATCATGCTCCTCCTGTCAGAAAATTGGTTGGCTCTATCGTTTTTGGCCATTAGAAGCAACAGAGTAATGGACGTTCTTGAGTGCAATGCCTTTTCTGCATTTCAGATGATTTCCCCAGACTGAGAAGTAGGATTATTAGGTCAAAGGATATAAACATTTTTTAGAGGCTTTTTGTTTTACTAAATTATTTTCCTGAAAGCTTAAGTCAGTCTATCCAAGTCATGTATAAGGTTTAGAGTGGATAAGACCCTTTTAGCCCATCCCTCACTAGCGTTTGCCAAACAGCTTACTTGCTACATGAAAGGATTATGAAAATGCTGAACTTGAAAGACTCCAGAATTAAGAAGTAAAAGTGTCCAAGTCACAACAGATTTATCTCCTCCTAAGTTTATTATTTTGGGGGCAGTGACACTGTCTGAAGATTGACAGTCCTCCACATTCCATTTGTTCTGTAGCTGCACATTGGTGACCAGCCAGCTTGGCAGTAAGTTGGCAATGTTTAATAAGATTGTCCTCCATGATTGAAACAAATGACTCTCTTTTTGTCATCAGAGATGGAACCTGTATGCATTTGTTTTAGTAATACAAGATCTGACATCATTAATAATCTGGGCTTGCAACTTGTGCTTGTTGACTACAATAGATGAATGAAAAATTAAATTTTTTAGTAGATCATAAAAGATGTGCCAATAGATCAAAAATAATTTAGGCAGAGTACCTCTGATATACAAGACATTCCATGTTTCTACTTTTTGTTAGGCCAGCACATACATGCTGATACCATTCTTTGTGAGCCCTCTAAATACCATAGTCTAGGACACAAAGACGTCAGCTGCTTCTCTCTCTGACTTTCTCCCCTGTTACTCTCTACCCCGTTTCACCAACCAAGTCAATCTGCATCCTGTCTCCCAAGGATAAGCTGCAAACCCCACTTTCACGTTCCTGTCTCTCTTATACTTCACTTGAGGAACATCCTTTCTTCTCTGGCAGCCTGTATATATTCCTCTCTTTCCAAGACCCCATTTAAAGCTCACTTCCTGGTTTCATTTTCCAGATTGCTCTCTCCAACCGAGCATTTGCATCTTGAGTCTATAGGATTTTGCTTTTCATGTGATTCAGTTCTGTGTAACTTCTCCAGGACCTTTACTGATGCTCAGTATTGGACAGATAATCAACTTCAGATATTAAGAGATCATGAGTTTGATTCTTTGCCTTTTGATCCCCACCAACCAGTAGAATTTGAGCTTATTAAAGTCATTTAGGTGTTCCTTCCACTCCCATTTCTCCAGCGTGTACTTGAGAGGACACACTGGGTTTGTGCCTGTCTGAAGCACAGTAGTAACCAGCACGGAAACATCTGCTCAAGGATTGCTTTAAAAATTCCCAGTTCTGCTTTTGTTCACAAGAGAGAGAGAGAGCTTTGCAGTAACCTCAGCACCAACCCTGGCTCCTCAGCCAGGGACTGGCAGAGACTGACCAGGGCTCTGACCAGTTTCTGTATGAGCTGTGTTTGGAGCCACGTGGCCAGGAAATGGCGCTGGAGATGCCATGGGGGTGGGGACGGTCAGGGAGAATGGGGGAGGACAGGCAATGGCTGGCAAGCAGTTAATTTTTGCTTAAAAGAAGGATCCTAGAAAATGTACCGAAGCATCACCTTTGCCCACTGTTCCCAAAGAACGTATATTTCATGGTGTCAGGATGAAAATGTAATTCAATAATTGTGAATAATGATAGCAGAAAAGTGGTCACATGACGTCATCATGTTTCTTTTCATTACTTGTAGGTGAAATTTACTGGCCCCTCAGAATTTTTGTTTTCCTGTGATGTACATGGAGTTACAAGACAGTCTTATGGATTTTTCTGTTTTATCTCTTGTAGGCACTTTGTTGGCTGTAATACAACATACCAGCACCGGAATTTGAGGTGCAAACTCCTCCCAGGCTACAGGATCAGAACTGCAGTCTCTAAAACAAAACAAAACAAAACAAAACAAAAACAGAAAAGCAAACCTATGGACGCTATCAGCTTGCAGCTGATTCCCTGTATGGTCACTGGGAAGCTAAGGTCAAGCTGTCAGACCACTGCCAACAGCTGCAGAAGGAGGTGGGCTTGTGTTTCTGTGCTTTTTAATTACTCTTGGGCTTACCATTTTGCTGCCCACCTTCCCTTTTGCCATGATAAGCTCAGTTCTTAGTATTTTACCTTTTTGATTTATTTTTTTACCTTTTGGATTTTATTTATTTATTTTGGAATTACACTTGTTATTGTGAGATCATTGTAAATTCGTATTTAGTTGTAAGAAACAATGCAGGAAGATCCAGTGTACCCTCTACCCAGTTGTCCTGTCCCAGCGATAACACCTTGCCTGTCTATCGTAAACTGTCACAGCCAGGAAATTGACACTGGTGCAATCCAGTAGGCACGCTCTCCCCACCTGTCTACCAATGACACCTGGTGATACCAGGTAGCTTGCATCTCTCTATCAAGAGAAAGGAAAGTATTTGTTCCAAGGCATTTTTTAAGCATTTTGCTTTATGTGCCCAGTTTCTGGCTCTTGTTGGCTTCAATCTACTAAGTCAGCGTAGAGATCTCACAGAGGAAGGGAAGAAAAATCCGTCTCCATCTCATGGTGGCTCAGATGCTCTAGGTGTAGGCAGTCCTTACCTCACCTTATAGTGTGAGACCATAGTTGAAGACTGTGTGAGCCAAAGCCATGTGAGGGCACTTAATAATCAAAGAAAAGGATGAAAGAAAAATGTTTCACAGAAGAACGTTTTGAGATATATTTAAAGAAATCACGGTATAAAGCAAATGACTTTTATTAATACGTCTGACAGTTCCCTTCATATTTGTTTCTTACACAAAAAGCCTTCTTCTTGTAGTGCATGAATAAGAAAATTTAGGTTTTGGACTCACGCATGTAACTACTAGAGAAGAGGAGAGAGACAGAGAGAGAGAGACAAATAGACACAGAGACAGAATGATAAAGGTAGAGACGTGCAAGTGTAAAGGGAATTGTGATACAGGTTCAAAAAGGCCCACTGTTAGAGGGACCAATTCCTTAATGCACTTGCTCTAGAAAAATGACCACGTTAAAAAAAAAAAAAGAAAAAAGAAAAAAGACCTCGTATTGGAAGAAGATAGAAGAATTTATGGGATTAATGGTATTGATATTTCTCTTAGGATTTACATACTTTCCCATTCTTGGGATGTCGTTTCTCCTCGATTCTGTTGGTTGCAAGGAAGGGTGGAGAGGTGCTTGGCAGCAAGTCTGCACCTCCCTTAGGCATGGAGGGTTACAGGAGGAAGAATTTACCTGGGTGAGAGGGGTCCCTGATGGGGATTTGTGGTTATAGGTGGGGGTGCTACAGGTTGAGGAGTACAACCATCGCAAAACTGCAGCATGGAAGGAATAAACGCCCTGGACTTGCTCCCCAAACCCCCAGTCTCCTGCTGGCACCTTCCATGGCACACAGGCTAAGAGAAAGTCAGGGTTGTATTGTACTGCGTTTAAGAGGGTCGGCTCAGGTCCGTTGTGGCAGTCATGTGGTTTTTAAAGCATAAATAATTTATAAATACTTTTTGATTTTAAAATAAACAAACAAGCAAATGTTTCAGCTATTCTTTCTAGAAGCCTTTATGTTTTCCCTTTCTATAGATGGTCTCCTTGTGTGACTACAAGTTGTGGAATCCTTAGGAAATGTCTACCTTCTCAGGCTGCTTATTCCTCACTATCATTTACTGCAGGCTTTTTACAAACAGAAAAAAAAAAAATATTGACCCCTTCCTTCAGTCATACATTTTAATATAGTTTAGCATACCAAGCTGTCAGGCTTTGATCTCTTGGGTCAGAGTTCAAACTCCTTCTAATCCTAATGTCCATATTTCTAAATTTCTTGGGCAGTTTCAAGCACAAGCCAATCAGTGTCAATAAAAAAACCGTAACAGGGTTTACTCTATGCAGAGCCTGATGGCTTTTTGGATGGTGTCCTCCAGTAGCATGGAGGTGTTTGTCTTTGTTATGTCATTAGACACTTCCTTATCTTTTGTATCAGAGAATAGAAGTGAGTACAAATTGTTCTACACCCCCGTTCGCTTTTGAGATAAGGAGGAACCTCCTTACCCGAAGGAAATTGAATCTATTGCGGTAGATGGGTGTGATGACTGATTTTCTGTGTCACCTGGCTGAACTATGGTGCACAGGTGTTTGGTCAAACACTCGCTTGATATTGCCGTGAAGATATTTTTAGATGTGAGTAACATCTGTAATCAATTGACTTTAACAAAGTATATTAGTTTCCGTAATGCGGGTGGGCTTCACCCAATCAATCAAAGGCCTTCAGAGCAAAGACTAATGTTCCCCAAAGAAGAAGTAATCCTGCCTCAGGACTGTCATGTAGGAAAATTAAGACTGCAATATCAACTCTGACCTGAATCTCTTGTCTGCCAGCTCGCCCTATAGATTTTGGGCTGCCAGTCACAACAATGGTATAAGCCAATTCCTTAAAATATCCTATTGGTTTTGCTTCCCTGGAGAAACCTGACTAACATAGAGTTGGGGAAAGATTTGGACGTCGAGGTGGACCCCCACAGATCTGTCTGCTTAGTGACCTCAAGCGCCAAGCACGACTGTCTTGGAGAGGTGTGTGGCTCTATAGTCAGGTTTCTGGTGAGGGAGGGCATCAAGGAAGTTCTCCCCATCAGGTTCCTGGCAGGAAACCGATGGCGCACTCCAGGCGTTCATTGAAGAGACCATTTCAAAGGTAAAGGGTAAAGGAATCAAGAAGGTGGTGCATCCAGGAGTGAGCATCAGTGGGAATCTGTTAGTGCCCATAGGCTTACGGGAGCAGGGCAAGGAATGAGATCTATGGGGGATACCTCCCCTGATGAAGCTTGGGGACCTGGGCAGAGGAGTGCGGCCATTGGCAAAACTGAGGGCTGGCCAAGAGGGTGTGGAGGGAACAAGCATCCTGGTCTTGGTCTCCTCCAACCCCAGTCTCTTGCCAGGACCTCCCATTGTCAGAGCCCAACCCACAGCCACGGCACAAGGAACATCACTGGAAACGTTCACAGGACCAGCCTCTGGGAATACGGAACAGGGGAGAAAAGGACAGAGACTGGATCTGGAGAAACAAAGAATAACCAGATTAGGTAGGAATCCATTCTGGAGAATTCATAATAATTTATTCACTTTTGGTAAATTATAAGCTTAATCTTGTCACTGAAAAAAAAGAAACAAGTTGTTTTGGTGCAGTGTAGTTCCTCTATCCAGCAAGGCAGCAGAGAGATAGAAATAGACGTTCCGGGATCCCTGGGTGGCGCAGCGGTTTGGCGCCCGCCTTTGGCCCAGGGCGCGATCCTGGAGACCCGGGATCGAATCCCACGTCAGGCTCCCGATGTATGGAGCCTGCTTCTCCCTCTGCCTGTGTCTCTGCCTCTCTCTCTCTCTCTGTGTGACTATCATAAATTAAAAAAAAAAAAATCTGGGACTTATAATTTAAAAAAAAAAGAAGAAGAAATATACATTCCATGATATGGGGGAGGAGAATTCTTAGCCTCCTTGAACTCTGGGGCTCAGGTGACTCCCGGTTTTCAGCCCCTTGGGATGGGGGCTCCCTGACTTAGAACCTGTTTTCCTTTCTCTCCTCCCCCCACCCACACACAACTAAAAGGACAGACCCCAGTTCCTGCCCTTGGCAGCACAAAGCAAACAATTCTGTAGTCATGCCTCGGGATGAAGGGCTATCATCAGTGGAGCACCTCATGCATCCAGTTTCCTGTGATAAGACAAGGCTTCAGCCTTTTAAGTGAGCATTTGATTATATGCTTATGGGTTCCTAAGTAATAGCTTTCCAGGACTTGGGAGTGATTTATCATGCTAACTGCACGCGACTTGCCTTAAAGCAATTGAAATGATAGCTTTTGAATAGAAAGATTTGTTTAATTTATACTGAACGTGTGCCCTCAGTGGGGTTCTTACAATCATTAGCTGTTTCATTGATTTTCTATTAAATTCCAGCACACCATCTGTGTGCATATGAACAAGCTCTTGAGTCAGGAGATGTTGGGTACTTACGGAGCACTTACTCGATGCCAGGAAATGTGCTAAATCCTGGTTATGCAGAGATCACACTCCCTGCTTTTTGTGGGCGCACACAGATGGGTCAGGGAGACAAACACCAGGTAGCAGCAGTGAGATCAGGGCGGTGTTAGACATACTCATAGAGGAGCAGTGTTGCCCTGGAATCAAGACCTCCACAAAGTGACCCAGGAAAGGAAACACTTCAAAGCTCTTAACTCCTGAAGGAAGACCTAGAGTGAGCCCAGTGGCTGAGAGGGGAGCAGAGGAGTGGCATTCTGGGAGGGACAGGTTGGAGGAGCAGAGAGTATGTGAGTAGGGGGCCAGGAACTTATCAGGAGGAGCTGTTATCCGTGTTATAGCCTAGACCTTATGGTGAGTTCAAGGAGGGACCTCAATACCTTCCAAGTAGGGAAACAGTGCAATAGGATTTTAATTGTATAAAGAAAAAAAATGAGTGTAGAGATGGGTGGAGACTGGATTGGGGTCTGGTGGGCAAGATTGAGGGGCCAGGCCGATGATATTGTTAGACCAAATCCAGTGAGAAATGCAAGAGCCAGGATGAAAGCCATGTTTGGGGCATGGGAGGAGGGATAGAGTATAACAATGTCTGTGAGGGATCCCTGGGTGGCGCAGCGGTTTGGCGCCTGCCTTTGGCCTAGGGCGCGATCCTGGAGACCCAGGATCGAATCCCACATTGGGCTCCCGGTGCATGGAGCCTGCTTCTCCCTCTGCCTGTGTCTCTGCCTCTCTCTCTCTCTCTCTCTGTGATGACTATCATAAAAAAAAAAAAAACAAAAAGCAAAAACAAACAGAACAAAAACAAAAAACAAAAAAAACAATGTCTGTGAGATGTGATAACAGAACGTTTCCTGAAGCCTGCCAATGTTTCCAACTTGGTTGGCGAGACAGAGAATCACTAGTACAAATAGTAAAAGAGGGGAGCAATCCAGTGGGTGGAGAAGAGATCAGTGTGGTTGAGCCATCCGTAGGGCATCCAAGTTGTCTGTGGCTGGAGGTGGAGGATGCACAGACATGCAGAGAAGGACCGAATCATAGGAAAAAAACTTTGCAGTTAACACTATTCCAGGGGAAGGGGGCAGAGAACAATGGATGAAATCACCAAGAACAACCCAGGGGGTGAGAAAATGAGAGAATCCAAGATGAACATACTATTCTCTGTACTTTTATGAATGTTTGAAAGGGTTTATCATTTAAAAAAAATAAAATTTAAACATTAAAAAACAACAGATGGAGGAAGAGAAGACTTCCATGGATAAAGATGCAGCCAACCATCAGCCTGGGAATTCATGAGCTCGTGGAATGAGAATGTCGGGAAAATGGGAACTCATGGCCACAGGGGATAGAGATAAATAAATAAAGATAGAAATAATTCAATTGGATTTGGAAATTAAAAGGGCATTGGGGAGTCCAACCAGTACAGTTTTATAGGGTGGTGGTAGTGGGGATTTTGGAGTGAGAAGGAGGGGTGGAAGCAGAGAGAAGTGTAAGCTATTCCTTCAAGGAATCCCCCTGGGAAGTGAAGGAATTAGATAAGTAGCTAGAGAGGCAATTGGAGTCTAGACCCGGACAATTGGCTTTCTTCTTTTTTTAAGGCAGGCAGAGCCAGGATATTATCAGTATGTGGGTAGAGTCAGAAGGGAGAGGTTCCAGATGCCTGTGGTGATGCAAAGGTGGAGCCCCTGAGGAGGTGGGTGATACTAGATAGGAAGAACAGGTGAGGGGCAGAGGGGCAGAGAGTGTAAGCACAAGGTCCCAGAGTTCCCAATTTCAGAGGCAGAGGAAGAGGGAAACAAACACCAGGTAGGAGCAGCGAGATCAGAGCGGTTAGTCTCAGGTGTGGTTCGTGGAAGAGCATGGAGAAGCTCAAGGAACTGAGGTGTCCATATGGACTCTTAACACAGCCAAACATGCCAACCAAAGTCTCCAGTGAGCGTGGGGAGTTGAAAGAGGGGAGTGTAGAAATGGTGCAGGGGTAAGTTAGGAGGCCACAGAGCCTACAGGCCCAAGACTCAAAGTACTTCAAAGACTGGGAAAGCGGGAAGGAAAGGCAGTCCATTTGGACAGTCCTCTGGGGGGCTGCCAAACCCAGTAGGCTCACGGGGCGCGGGGTGGGGGGGCTGTCAATCCAGATTTGAGTTGAAAATTGTGAATCAGTGAACGCAGGTTAGGGGAACTGCTCCTTGTGATCCCACATTCCTCTAAAATTGAGGAATTGCAGTGGGTAGAGCAGATAAGGGAGCGAGAGGGACACCAGGAAAAAGGACGCCAATGGAGAAACAATGACAACACTAATGTTATGAATCTGTTTTAACTGTACTTAACCAGGGTGACCGTTTCTTTGTTGTGAAGAACTCTGTGCATTTGAGGACTCTCCTTTCTCACCAGGGCACAGGTGCTGTTCCGATGGGCCTTGTTCGCAGTGAAGGTCTCACTAGCAGTAAACATACGAGCTTTGACAAGAGGAGTGTAAATAGACTCATAATTCGTGACCTCACTAATTTTTTATGGCTAACTACGCATCTGAGATGTCACCATAATATTGTTCAAAATGTAAGACTTCCTATTAAAATGGGAATTTGAAAACAATCATATTATATTGATCTATATGTCTAAATAAATATATCTAAAAACAATATATTAATACCATACCAGACTATATAATATTATATTATGTTATATTTCATATAGAAGGTTAAGGAAAGCATTCTAGTGGAGTTCGTAACCGTCACATCGGTGGATGTGTGTATGGTTATATATCTAGACCTACACCTATCTCTCTATATCAGTTACCTGCAATTTTCTATACCCTCGATTGTGCATTAAAATATCCTGGGGTGACATCTTTAGATTCACCAAAGCTAAATTATTTTGAATTCTGTTATTTTAAAATGGAAGTTTGGGTAAAAGTTCATTTGCAGATAGTTGAATATAATCACTCAGCTTGAATTTTTACCTGAATTACAAGACTCTGTTGCTGTGCAAAGACCTTGAAAGACGCAGAAACGACATAAATTTATGATATAATTTTCTAAATGACCAGCCGTCGCTTCTTTAAGAAATGCTATCTCCATTTGTAACTCTCAGGATACCCTGAAATTTATAATACAAATAAGATTTCTGTGGTATTGAGTCCGCAACCCACACATAACAGCCCAGTATATCTTCATTAACAAGAAACATTTCTATTGATTTCATTTTGCGATGTTTCATATTACATATAACAAATATGTATGGTCACCTAAATGAATTATTACAATCCAATTTGAAATGATTGCATAGGGTTATTGTATTATCTCTAGGATGCTTTAGTCTCTGGGTGTCAAAACTGTTTTTATTTAATGGAATAACATGGAAAAGTTAATCAGAGTAGGTTAACCTCTGTGGAACTGAAGGTCACACGCATTTACTCTCTGTTGGAAATGGAGGAGCTTTCGGTTTTGAACTCTTGCTGGGGGTGGGTGAAGGTGGAGGAGGGAATAACCAGGAGTGATTTAGTGCCTGTGTTTCCTCGCATCTCGCTACTATCTGTTAGCTTATGGGGCTTTTCAATAACTGGATTTTTGATTAAAAAATTTCCTGTAAGGGAAATAAAATTAAACAGGCAATACAAACATAATAAAAAATCAATACGGCAGTTAACATTTCTATTATATATTATTGAACGGCTCTGCTTCAGACTCATTCAGCTTTGCATATACGTGCGACTGCTCAGAGTTTCCAACCAGGGTTGGGGTGAGGATGAGGAGTTGCCAAAAGTCTTCTTGTCAAAATTGTATTTGGTAAATGTTGCTTCTTAATAATATGGGTCCTTCCACTTCTGAGCCAGGAGCACACTGGGTAGAAACTTCCCTTTTGCTTCGCTAACATCTTCTAGTTGGTCAGCACCCTGAGGATACCAAGACGAGTGTTCGCTGAGCATATGGTGCTTTTGCTTTCAGATGAGTCTCTGTGAGTTTCAGCTTTTGCCTTAGTGAGTGTGTTGGGATTTTTTGTCTTGCTATAAAGCCACTTGTTTGCTCTTGTAGGGCTCGGATGCAAAGTGGATGCAGAGGTGGATGACCGGAAAGACAATGAATTAGAGGCTGAGGGCAAAGCATTACCCATGAGTTAATTCCTCTAAAGCTGGAAAGGTCCTTTAAACTTCTGGTTAAGATCGCCAAGTGAGGTAATTGTGGCAGTCTTCCCCCTTCTACTCCAAAAATAACAATAACATGAAAATCCACAGGTGAGTCCAAAAGCTGGAAAGGCAGATCTCCAGATGCCAGAAATAAGAAGCCAGATTTGGAACAGAAGGCAGCCTGGGGACTCTGGACGTGGGCGTACCATAAGCCTGGGTTGTATCAGTGGATGGGGAATGTGTTCAGGTGTCAAGATCCCTGAGGGATGAGGTGAGACTGAACTCCCAGTCATAAGAACCATCCTGTCCCTGAAATGGGATCAAAGGCTCCAACCATCAGCACCAGTTATGGACTTTTGTTCTGGACCTGGGTAGAAAGAGTTGCCTGAGGGAAAGCAGAAAACACCAGTCAGCACAGTGTGAGTGTGAGACTAAATGCTCACAGCCAGGTCTCAAGCCAAGAAATCCCATTAAAAACAAGTCCCATTAAAAACAGCCTCGAACTCCACAGGGTCTACGGGAGCCACATTTGCACTGTTGTCGAGGGTCACCTCCATAACCCTGGGTATACAGGTGACATTCCTTTAGGAGCTAACATATGCCAAAGACAAGCTTACATCTGACACGTTGTGCATGCTTGTATATTCTGATCCGCCCCCCACACCAAGCAACTAAAAAGATTACAGAACACACAGACATATTTACCCCTGGAGTGAGGGTCGACAGGTGCAGCAAGTGGAAGCCCTCACAAAGAACTGCAGACAAATGTCCAAAGAATTTGAAAATGAGCATGATATAGATGTTCAAAGAGAAAAGTGAGGAATAGACTTTATAATGCACAATGAAAGCAAAGCAGGTGGGTTTGAGAAAAGTAGACTGATAACACAGCTGAAGAAATAAGTAATTTTGAGGATAACACTGAAAAAATAAAACACTCAGAATCCAGCTCAGGGGCACCTGGGTGGCTCAGTGGTTGAGCATCTGCCTTTGGCTCAAGTCGTGATCCCAGGGTCCTGGGATTGAGTCCTGCATAGGGCTCCCTGCTTAGTGGGGAGTCTGCTTCTCCCTCTGCCTGTGTCTCTACCTCTCTCTCTCTCTGTGTCTCTCATTAATAAATAAATAAAATCTTTTAAAAAGAAAAAGAATCCAGCTCAAAGAGACAAAGAGATAGCAAATATGAAGCAGAAGTTGAGACAATGAAAACAAATCAAGAAGCTCCAACTCTAGCTAATTGGAGTTGCAGAAGGCAGTTATAGAAAGAATGAGAAGAGACGATAGAGAAACATTGCTGGAGAATTTTCTGTAACTAATAACCATTGGATCAGTTTGCAATAGCATCTTAAGCCTTGAGGAGGCTACATAACATAAACCCCCATCTATCTAACACACTGCAGTGACACTGCGGGACGTGTAAGGTGATATAAAAATCTTTACAATGTGCACCTCCAATGGAGCAGCAGTCAGAAAAGAAGACTTTTCATTAGCAGCAACAGATGTCAGAAGATGATCAAATACTGTTTCCTAACCACTAAAGAAAAGTAATAATTAGGGCAGCCCTGGTGGCTCAGAGGTTTAGCGCCGCCTTCAGTCCAGGGCGTGATCCTGGAGACCCCGGATGAGTCCCACCTCGGGCTCCCTGCATGGAGCCTGCTTCTCCATCTGCCTGTGTCTCTGTCTCTCTCTATGAATAAATAAATTTTTAAAAATTAGAAAAAGAAAAGTAATAATCAGCTTCATATCTATACTCAGTTCAATGATCGTTCACAGGGGAGGGAGCTTTCCTAGCAGCTTGAGCCTGGGATGTTGGCAGGGTCCTCAGGGTTCTTCTCCTCACTTCCTCTTATCTCATTCCTTCTAAAACCCTCTCGGATATAATGGTTTCACTCATTGCTCTATAATGAGTGAAAGCAAAATAGAGGTGTTTTTGACAAAGACTAAAAGACTTACAACCTGAAAGAGAAAATAAAGTAACGCAGTACTGAAAATAAGGAAAGAAAGCTGTAAGCAATCTGTGCGCTGCAAGAAGCAAGGGCAAGTTAAGAAACTGGTAAAAACATTTTGCCAATCTACCATAAAGATAATATGAATGATATGTGAGAGGCTATTTAAAAGGAGAAGGAATGAAAATATCGAACAACAATATGATGGATGATAAAAGGACAGAATTTGTGAGAGATATTAAAGAGTTCTAAAATCCTTATTTTGTTGGTATTGGTTAGCATCACAATCTGAAAAAAAGATAGCCTAGTACACTTAATACTATATTAATGCAAATGTAGAAATATAGATATATGATTCCAAAAGAATAGAAAGGAAAAAGGGATAAAAAAAAAACAAAAACAAAAATAGAGGAGCCTGGATGGCTCAGTCGGTTAAGCATTTGCCTGAAGCTCAGGTCATAATCCCAGAGTCCTGGGATCCAGCCCCACCTTAGGCTCCCTGCTCAACAGGGAGTCTGCTACTCCCTCTCTGCGCCTTCCTCTTGCTCTCAGACACGCGTGCGTGCTTTCTATTAAATAAATAAAATCTTAAAAAAAAAAAAGAAACAAAAACAGAGCAGAAGGCAGGAAAAAAAGGAGACAGAAGAAACAAAGCCAGGGAAGTGACCACAAAAATAGATCCAAATGAGTGATCAGCTATTAAAATAAATAAAAGTAGATTAAACTCTTTTCTTATACCAGCTGAGCTTCAGATTGGACACAAGTTCCCTCATTCCTTGGATACTCTCAGAGAGCCCCGTGTTATCCTATTTTCCATCATCAGCATGGGAAGAGAGAATTTTTTTCATGACAAGAGCACTTCATTTGATGATTTGGAAATGAAGTGTTACCTGTCGTGTGTTTCTGCAGGTATGATCAGATCCCAGACCAAAAGTCTCCTCTAGTGTCGTGACGGTCGGTGTGCCTCTGGTGATTTTGGTCACGCTACCCAGATCTAGTAAACGGAGGAAGACTGAAGAAGCAATGGGCCTCCTCCCACGTGGAGCTGATGGAAAGATGTGGAAACACAGGCCAAGTAGTGAGATTCTGATTCGCAACATGGTTGAATAGCTTTACTCAGAGAGTGCTGATAACTGGATCAATGGCCACACACGGAGAGGTTCTCAGTGAAAAAAGACTTTGGGGGTTTTAATTGAGTTTTGGCTCAATAGGATGTGGCTAGTAGATCAGCTAATGTGATTTCAGAAGGCAATAATGGAGGTAGAGTGTCCATAATAAAGGGTGTGTAGACCTTCTCTCCTCGTGCTTATCAGACCACAGCTGGAAGGCCGAATTCAAAGGCAGGTCTGAGGGCATCACCCAGGTGTTGACAGTGATCATATTCTATCACATGGATGCTTAAGAAATAAGGGCGGTGCTCATCTTGGACCAGCCATTCCATTTGTCCCTAAATATTCCATGAGCTGCCACCATGCACAGGGACTGGACTTAATCTTTGTGGCCTCAGCAAACACACCTGAAACCACTGAGAACTTTGTAACTGAACAGTTAAAAAAATAAATGGACAGTTTGGGGTGGTAGACAGCCTCCTCTTACAGGAAGTGTTCAAGCAAAAGCTAGACTGCTTTCTGTGGGCAGCATTATGAGGGATTGATACTCTGGGTCTGGGGTTGAATTTCCCAGCCCCCAATTTCCCCTCTCACCCTAAGATCTTGCTTCTGTGCTTTTCCTTGCCACTTTCAGTGAATACCCAGGGCAAGAGTAGTGCCTTTTATATCCCACTTCTACAAGTCACAGGTGTATTTGTGATGCTGATACTTAAAGGCAGACCCCGACAATAAACTAAAGGGAAGAAGAGATCTCTGTGAAGGGAGGAGGGTCCCTTCATTCCAGTCCAGGACATCACCATCCCTGTGATGTCTTTGGAATTACATGAGGATATACATGATCCTGGGTTCTTATTAAACTAGAACCTTGGATGTATAGCAGGAAATTAGCATTTCCAACGAGTTTGCCAGGTGGTTTTTGTTCTCACTTAGGCATAAAAACCACTGCTTCAGGTTCAAGATCTGTTTCACCCCCAGCTTTTGGTGAATGATTGAAACTTGTTTTCTCAAACTTTTTTTTTTTCTGATACTCCCAATAGGTGACATCTTCATATACCTCCTTTCAGATGTCTTTGGTGCTAGGACAGAACATAGGCAATAGGTTACATGCAAATCACATTTCATAAATTGTAACTTCACCCTTGTCCTTGCTCAGAATGCAAGAGATCTAGGCATTCATTGTGGACTGATAATAGCTAGATATTCATCCATCCATTGCCCATTCATCCATCCACCCATCTGCCCATCCATCCATCCATCCATCCATCCATCCATTCATCCATCCACCCATCTGCCCATCCATCCATCCAACCATCTACCCATTCATCCATCCATGCACCCATCCATCCACCATCCATCATCTATCTTCCATCCATCTATCCACCATGTATTTATTGAACACCACTATAGTTTGTAGTACACGCCAATAGATGATAGGGGAAGCCTTGCTGGAAATGGGTAGGAACTGATTCACTCCAAATATTAGAGTAGTTTGGTTTGCCAATTTTACATTTTACCAAGAGACACACTGACCATAAGTGAGATTTTTGTAAGTCTTCTTTGTTTGTCACCTGCTTTGGGGCAGCACTATGCTATAGAAAAACCAAAGGCATTGGAAATAGCTAGAAATGGTTTGAGCCCAATACTTGACTCTGGGCGATCTGTTAGCCTCCTTAGACTCGTTTCCCAATTTCTAAAATGAAATAAGAACAGTCATAAATAAATAAGGTAATGTAATCAGAGTGTTGTACAATTTAAACCCTTCCGTGAATAGTGGTATGTGTGTGTGTGCTTGTGTGCACGTGTGTTCATGCATGTGAGTGTGCATGCGTGTGTGTGGGTGTATGATAGACATCTAAGTTTAGGTCCTTCTAGAAGCAGATTCTGAGACAAAGATGCAAGTCTATAAATTACTTTTGTGGAAAACTAGAGCCTGATACCTCAGGTACTCTAGGAGTCAATGTTGAATGTTAGATTTTTCCCACCTTGTGGTGTATGTACCCACCAATACCCACCAATACCCACCAGCCAGTCAGTGGGTGAGAACTGCTCCTGGTGGCATTGATCTTCTGTCCATCCCAACCTCCTCTATGTGGAGATCAGGCTCCGGTGGCCACAGTAAGCCCTCAGGCAAATAAGTGCAGGTGCTGGGAGTTGGAAGTTGGGCTGGAGTGCACTGACAGGGAGGGGTGAGGGGATATGGACAGGTGCCCTCAGCGTCTGCCACAGTGTGTGTGTCAGCGCTAGTGTGTGCTGGCTTTGGAATTACCGGGTGGCCTGTAACCACAGAGTCTACTGTGATAGACAATAGTTGGTCACTGGGCAGGATGCGGGCAAACTACTGAATGCTCTAGAGTCGGATGCGCATTTGTTGGCCACCACTTTGCAACCTGGAGCCCTGAGCCTCCCGTGGCCTTTCCAGACAATGCTGACATCGAGACACAACCCTAGGTGACTCAGGTGTGTTTCGGATATTAATAGTTGGGTGTGGACACAGAGCCTCGAATCAGAAGTGCAGAAAGATCTGAGCCTCTTCCCGTGTGTGTGTACTCCCAGTACAGATCCTGGGGTGAAGTTTCCTCTCAGGCTGCAGGGCTGACGCCCAGGGGGATCCATGCATGATGGTTGTACCTACACCTGCCAGCAGCCAGTGGGCTGTTCATTGCAGACCCTTGATTCTGCTGGCAAGCCTCTCTCTCCTCACCACAGCGTTTGGGGTTATAATTGAAATGGAATTCTATTCTATCCCATGAGCAAATCTTGCTTGAAGCCTCTGGAATTAAGTGAAGGGAAGGAGTGGGCCTGCGTCACTGTCACAGCATAAAGGATTTCCATTGACCCAAAGACTTGATGGAATTTCAATCCCGGCCTCTGAGTCCATCTTCTCTGCCTCCGCCTCCTCTAGGGACAGGTGCTGTGTCCATGGTCAGCAGAACGAAGGCCAGCCAGGTCCATTAATATTTCAAAAAGGTGAACATGGAAATGGCATTGTGAATGATGCATTGTCCCTCCGGGCAACTCTTTGGAGGCTGCGGGCGAAGGGTCCTTTAGGAAGTTCCTGTGGCAAGTTGGTGTCTGTCTGGTGTCAGGGTCTTGCAGCCTGAGCCGAAATCAGCCTCGACTGTCCTCACCACACCTTGTACCAGGCATGTCCTGACTTCTCTGGGGACCTGTGGTCCTCCTCTGGTGCCAGACTTGTCTTACCAAACTACCGACCCCTGGGAGCACCAGGCTTTCTTTTCTCCCCCTCCAGAACCCTCTCAGCTAAATCAGTAGATGGATATAGCCTATGTGGGACACTCTGACCATGACAGTATTTGCTGAATCCCACTATGTGTCTCAGCAAGAAGGGCCCATATAGAGGAAGACAGTCTCTGATGCCAGAGGCCAATCATGTGCCCGGGGAGATGAGACAATTCATATAGAGCAACAAGAGCCAACTCAAGACACCATGACCACCACACCAGCCCCAGGGTTGAAATGCATGTAGTTCTAGGGAAAGCACATTGAGTATTTTTTTTTTTTAAGATTCATTTATTTATTTGAGGAGGGGAGGGGCAGCTGGAGAGGGAGAGTCTCAAGCAGCCTCCCCACTGAGCACAGAATCTGACATGGGGTTCAATCTCAAGACTCCGAGATCATGACCTGAGCTGAAATCAAGAGTCAGATGCTTAATTGACTAAACCACCCAAATGCTCCACTTTAAGTATTTCTTAATGAACTTAATGAACTTGTATGTGGCAGTACTGGGTAATGGTTGGGAAGACAGGCTCTGAGCCGGATGCTGACTCTACCACTTACCAGCAGTGGGACTCCCGTGCCTCACTTTCCCCAGCTGTTGAATGGGGTTGACAAGAGTGCTCCCTCATGAGGACAAAAGGAGTAGTTCCAGAGCACCCCAACTCATCCCTGGCACACAGGAGAGGCGAGTTTGCTATTGCTGTCATGACTCACCCTATAGCCCCGCAGAGGGAGCCCTTCTCGCTGCCCAGATGGGAGAGCCCGGGTCTGTGTGGGCAAGGGGATTTATTTTTAAAAATCCCCCAGCTGGCGGCCGGCAGAGGTGGAACTGGAACCAGGCTCCTGGGTCCCAGAGGATCATTCTTTTGTGTCAAGCCTGGGAAGCTGTGACCCTTTACCCCATCTTTGTAGGAGAAAACAAAATTTGGTCTGAAAGTATCTAATATGTAACCATATTGTTCCCAGAAACCAAGATCAATAATTCTGAACTGTATCAAAATGCCACAAGAAAGTAAATGATTCCACAACTTTGACCACAACCCTGGAAGCATCTAGCTTCTGCTGAGCGCCACACCGAGGGCTCAGTGGGGAAGGAGAGTCGCTAGGTTTTTTTCGTTGGTTTTGTTGTTTTGCTGTTTTTCAGAAACTTAAAATCGAGAGAGAGAGAGAGAGAGAGAGAGAGAGAGAAGGAAGACAAGGCAGAAAGAGCTACAATGAAAACAAACCAGCAAAACTTGTGGGCTGTTGGCTGTTTCAGACACTGTCCTAAGTGCTTTTTCGGGTACACGCTCCGCTCCGTGAATCGCACTGGAGCACTTTGACGTAGGTTGTGTTATTAAGCCCATTTTCTGGATGAAAACACTGAGGCTTGCCGGGGTGGTTATTTTTTGCCAAAGTAACACGGTTAGGAAAGGGGGAAGCTGGGACAGAGCCCAGGCTTTTGCCTGGAGTCTTTACTCTTGACCTTGGCATGAAAGCATCTTCAGCTAGAGGTGGGGGAACTCTGGACTGTAGTTTCCTGGGGGTAAACTTGGCCTCTTGCCTCCCATAGAGTCAGGTGTGCAGTCACTAGCCAGCAGCTCACGGAATTTTTTTTTTTTTTTTAACCAAGTGAACACATCCACGTAACCAGCAGCCAGGACACGATGTAGAATTATTAGCGTTTCGGAAGCCTTGCTGTGTTCTGGCCCCGAACTGTTATTCTGTAGGTCACTGTTTCTCCACCTTGTCTTTTCATTGTCTGCTCCCTGTGGAGCTTTTTAAGACATTTTCCTAATGGTCTCCCAACAAATTATAATGCCACAGAGAATCTGTAAATCTGCTTATGTACTATATGTATATCTGTACCTTATGCTTTAAAAAAATAAGATTTTTTTTTTGTTCCCCAAGAACCACTTTATATCTGCAAACACATGCCTCATCAGGAAGGTGTGCCCTTGAGCAGGAGTTCCTGGGTATGAATGCAGAGGATGCAAGGGAACATTTCAGGGACCTGCCCGAATGCCCACCCGAGGTGTACACACTATTGCCCATAAATGCATTTTTCTGGAGTGATCTCTAGTGTTCTTAAGATTATGAAAAGGCTGAAAGCAACAGGGTTCCCAGATCAATCGCCAAAGTCTTGGTTAGCTACACAGTGAGCCTCTTGGTGGGGCATTTTGTTGTGGTGGACTCTCTCCTCCTCCGAAGTACCCCACAGGAATGGTCCTTCTGGTGGGGCTGCCCCTGTTCTTATCGGTGTCTACATTAGGTTTCCAGGCTGTGTTACAAATTACCCAAGTTAGTGGTTTAAAACACATACTCGTGGGACGCCTGGATAACTCAGCGGTTGAGCATCTGCCTTCGGCTCAGGGCGTGATCCCGGGAATCCAGGATCGATTCTTGCATCCGGCTCCCTGTGAGGAGCCTGCTTCTCCCTCTGCCTGTGTCTCTACCTCTTTCTCTCTGTGTCTCTCGTAAATAAGTAAATAAAATTTTTAGAAAACCCTCCCAAACCACATACTTATTATCTCACTGTTTTCATTGACTAGGGGTCTGGACATGCCTTACCTGGGATCTCTGCTCAGGTTCTCATAGGCATCACTGGAATGTCCACTCTCCTGAGGCTGGGGCTCTCCCAAGCTCACTGGAGGTTGGTAGAGTTTAGTGTGTCATGTGTAGGTCTGAGGCAGCTACACACACACACACACACACACACACACATATATACATTCATAAGCCAAGAGGAAGAGGTTGCATGAAGCATGACACCAGGGGTGGGGATCACCACTATCTGGGCTTAACCAGTGTTAGAGCTTCTTTAGTCTCCAGGTATTTCTGGAGCTTCTGGGGTTACTCAGTCGGCTGGGACGTCAGTAGTCTGGAGTTCCTCAGCACCCATAGGTGTGACTCACTGTTAGAATAATTCTAGAGATGAGGTGACTGGGTTAGAGTCTAAGCTCTCTTCACTGGCAGTGAGATCTTCGGCAAGTTACTTCACTTGTCTGTGCCTTAGCATCTTCATTTGTTTGACCCCGCTGGTATGTGACTTGAGCTCATTTTTCTAGTGCCTTATTCTAGGGACAATGTGAGTTGTGCATGTTGAGATTTCTTCTCTGGGCTCCTTCTCACTGGGAAGTGGACACGTGACCCTGTTGTGGCTGCAGGTTGATGGCTGTCTGACTCTCTTAAGAATTTGAAAAGGTATGTGTGGGGTGCCTGGGTGGCTCAGGCAGTTAAGCATCTAAGCAGCT
This sequence comes from Vulpes vulpes, assembly GCF_048418805.1. Classification (NCBI taxonomy): domain Eukaryota; kingdom Metazoa; phylum Chordata; class Mammalia; order Carnivora; family Canidae; genus Vulpes; species Vulpes vulpes. The sequence continues at coordinate 9,368,132 of NC_132794.1, forward strand.
GCCTTCAGCTCTGGTCAGGATCCCAGGCTCTTGGGATGGAGCCCCAGTGCTCAGCAGGGAGTCTGCTTCTCAGTCTCCTTCCGCCCCTCCTTGGCTTGTGCTCTCGCTCTCTCAAATAAATAAATAAAATATTAAAAATAAAAAGAGGGGTGCTTGGGTGGCTCAGTTGGTTGAGCATCTGCCTTTGGCTCAGATCAGGATCCTAGGGTCCTGGGATGGAGCCCCAATGCTCAGCAGGGAGTCTGCTTCTCAGTCTCCTTCCGCCCCTCCTTGGCTTGTGCTCTGTCTCTCTCTCAAATAAATAAATAAAATCTTAAAAATAAAAAGAGGGTGCTTGGGTGGCTCAGTTGGTTGAGCATCTGCCTTTGGCTCAGGTCAGGATCCGAGGGTCATGAGATCCAGCCTGGCATCGGGGTCCCTGCTCAGTGGGAAGTCTGCTTCTCTCTCCCTCTGCCTCTTTCCTTGCTCATTCTCTGTCTCACTCTCTCTCAAATAAATAGATAAAATCTTTTAAAAAATGTGCAAAGGTGCCACACGCTGTGACAGAAGGCCTGTGAGAGCTGTGTCATCTTACCTCCATGTCTGAGAGAATGTCTCAGGGCCTCCCATGGGGTACCAAGGCTGGTACCAGAGCTGGTCTTTCCAGGCTCCTTCTTCATCCCCCTGATTCTGTGAGTGCCTTCAGCTTCTTTTTCTAGAATCCCACACTTTGCTGGAGTTGACCAGAGTCCCTTTCTGGAAAAAGTCTCTGGAAGTTTCAGGTAGCAGGAGCCTCAGCCGACACAGGCCTTGCTGACTGATGGGCGGAGAGAAGATGATCAGCTGTCCAGCCCAGCTTGTCCTAAAGGGAAAGGCCAAATGCCACGTCCATTCAGAAGAGCTCTCCCCACAGCCATGCCAATGGGGGAGCAAATATATCTGCTTTTATTCATTTCACCCAACCTTGGGAATTTCTTAATGAATTAGTTGGAACGTGGATTATTGTAGGCTCCCAGCATTGAAACCAGTCTTGTATTATGATTGATGGAAAGATATATAAGGTATCAATAAACCTTGATGTATTAAGTTTTAAAAGTTGAAAAACTTAATGAGGCACTAAAATATAAAAGCAGCCCTGAGTTCCCATCAGAAATATTGATTATATACTTGTCAGATAGGTTTCTTTTAAATGCCCTAACTCCGATGCTCAGATTAAAGAGATGTCTACTACTCGTGGCCAAATGTTTTCAACTATAATGTGTCTTGAGGACCTACTCTATGCTCGTCACTCTGCCAAGTGGTATGTCTCAGGGAATAAAACACAGGTGCTTCTTGCCATTGGGGACCTTACACAGTGCACTGAAGGTATTTCAAAAGTCTTCAAATAACTAAAAAAATTTTTTTCTGGGTATTCTTTTGTCTTCTAAGACCATACTTTTACTCTCTGATAGCTAATTATTAGCTACTTTCAGTAGCATTTCTGGGTAACACATGACCAAACGTTACAGAATGAATGAGATGTCCACATACTAGTAATGCTATATTTCTATGTTTGCTATGTTTCTATTTTTATTACTTTTTAAAAAATTACTCATCTATTAAAAAGGCACTGTGGTATATAAATATTTGCTAATAAATATGCATCATTTGCAATAAAGTATCTAATTTCAGGGGAATTGGAACTCAATAATATTTTCCCCAACTGATCAAAAAATACTAAATTTCCATTTTTAATCTTGAATGTGATGTGTGATTTATTTTGAATAATTAATTTTAGTAGCTACTGACACATAGAAGGAATTATTCATTAATTTGGGGTGGGGACGGTATGAACTAAGTTTCAAAAATACTTGTAATGAGAAAATGCCTAGGAATAGTTAGGATTCTCCTATCCTACGAAATCTGGGGGCAGACAAAATAAGAAAGCTGACTTGACGTGCTACATCCCCCAGAACATATCGTGGAGCTGCACTTACTTTTCAACTAGAAGAAATAAAATTGCCCATCTTCAGAATATGCAGAGTATCCAACTTGCAACTAATCCTGAGTTTCAAATCAATAAGGTTTAATATTTCACCAGTAATCATAGGTTGAAATCAATGCTGTCACGGCTCTTTGGAAGAATAGAAGCTTATGAAACAAAGAATTGAAGGCAATCATCCAAGGCTGAAATAAAGAAATATGCTTTGCAAGGGCTTTTGTGAAAGGAAAACATGGCAGCTCAAACCTCCCCCCCTCACCATCGAGGTTTTTCCTTCATTTCAATGTGAGGTCCTGGTGGCCCAAGAAAATGGTACCAAAAGACCTCGTGGCAGAAGGAGCAGGGACATCCCCAGCCTACTGGGTGTTTAAGAACGAGCCAAGGAGTGGATTTGTTCAAACTTGGAACCCTGATGTTCATGCTGATAAACTATGGAGCCTGCAGCAGTTAGTTTTTACTGCATAACAAACTAATAAACAAATCATAGTCAACTGGCTCACTCATGTGTCTGTAGCTTGGTCTGGGCTCTCAGCTGGACAGTTTTTTTCTGTGTCTGTTGGGTTCACTCAGTCTGCAGTTAGTGGCTGGGTTGACGGGGGCCTAGCCAGTCCAGGATGGCATCAGATGAGGCAACGAGCTTCTCTCACACATTGTCTCTCATCCTCCAACGGGCTCGCCTGGGCTTGCTCTTTGCAGGATTCTGAGAGGCGGACTTAATAAAAAGCCTTTTGATACCTGGGCCCCAGATTTCCAAACTTCATCCTTTTGCCTTAATTAAGTTATAACAACAATTTAAATTCAGGGGATGAAGAAGTAGATTCCACTTTTTGATGGGAAGTGTCACCAAGTCACATTGCAAAGGGTGTGACTCTCTCAGGGATCAAAGGATTGTGGCCATTTTTCAGTCTATCACAGAGCCATTCTTTGCACTCGTCAATTCCCCAAAGAGCGTCAGACTTGGGGTGGTTACGCACTGTTGGAAACACTATCTCCCCAAGGAAGGCACCATGTCTGGATGGAGCAAATGGCTTGGATTGGAATTGCCGCGTGATGATTTCCTATGCAGTTTCACACCATTTGACAGAAGGAGAAAATACAAATCAGTCTTCCCCTGAGATCTCTAGGGGCAGGTCTTAAGAAGAAAAAACAAAGAGAACAGGATCTTTATTGTAGAATGAAACATTATGGTGATTAATTTCTAAATGGTTGGTTCTCAGGGGAGGTGACACCTTGCATCATGAGAAAGCTGAGGGGATGCTTCCAGCAATAGCCTCTGAGTGCTCCATGGAGTTGAAACTGCTGGAAAGGAAATATTCCATCTGGGCAGGTGGGCTTGGGCTTGTCACGTAGGCACGGGCTGGGAGCCTGTGTGATGGCCAAGCCCTCTAAATCCAGCAGTGTCAGCCACCATGGCTGGGTGGGTTGGTGGAGCCCCTAAGGGTACAGGGGCATCCAGAATGGGAAGAACTCAAGATGGCTGGTTGAGATCAGCCTCATCTCACCTGCTGTGCTGGGAATTCGTTCATGCTCTGAAAGTATTTGCTGGCTTTTTAATTACCAATAATTAACCAAGTCTTCAGAGGTGACTCCAGAGGTGACCTGGTGCCTAAACTGCACCCCCGTGACACTCACAGGATAGCAAGCCATTTGTCTGTGCAAGAGAGGTGAGAAAGTAAGAGCATGCCAAAGGCTTCCCTCGGGGCCAGGAGCCCAGCTCTGAACTGACTATGCAGCTCTGCCCTTGCCTCGTCTTTCCATCCCCTTGCTCCAGGAGACTGCTGACTCTTGTCCAGCACCTGTGGCAGAAAGACCTTTGGGTGGCCTCTGTATGCCCACCCAGTGTGGGAGGGGCCTCTGACTTCTGAGCAACAGAATATGGCAAAGCTGACGAAGGGACGCTCCTGGGATCAGGTTACCTGACATGGTAAAGGTGATGGAATGCCACTCCTGACCCAGGACTCTGTCTACCGTGAAAGCAGGCAGGGCTGGGACATGTCAGGTCCCTTGAAACAGTGAGGTGACGAGGAAGTCAGCAAGTCAAGGAGATCTAAACTGCGGCATTGCCAAGTGTGGGCAGAGAACAACATCTTGTCAAAGAAATGACAGGGAAGGTGAAATCTCAAAAGGGTACATATGGGGAAAGTTGCAGGACTGGGAGTCTTTAGAATGGCACTGGTCATACTTCTGGGAGGCCTGGGCTGGAGTTCCGGCATCCACCAAGGTCAAATGCTTCCTGTTCTGCGAAGCTTTCTTTGAATGGCCTCCAATCCAACCTAAAGTTAGCCATCACCCTCTCTTCATCCTGCAGCTCTTTCTTTGTGCCTCTATTACAACTGATTTCACTGCTTTTTACTTAGTCAGTTACTGACTTTAGATTTTAAGCTCCTCCAGGGAAAGCCATGCGTCATGCTCGTTTTTTGTTCTTCCATCACACTTTCCCGATGTACACAAAATACCTTGAAGCAATAACTGGCTAGTGCTTATGTGATGGATTTAACCAGCTGGCCATGTTTATGGCAATTCGATTGTTAACACATCTCTACGCACCAAAATCTTGCCCTGTAGAACTACACAGAGCAATTTCTCACTCCGGAAAGGAATCGTTCTTCCAGAAACCCAGCCTGTAAACTCAGTATTGGGAACTCCTTTGCTCGTGGGGCAACATCCATGGCCTGAAACTCTCAGCTTCTATAATTCCCTCTGCCCTCACAGAAACAGTGGAGACTGTGTTTTCTCATTCTTCCTGTGTCACTCTTCTGATATTAGAAGATTGCCATCCTTGCCTTTCCTTGGGTAAATATCCCCAACCATGTCAACTATTTGTCACTTACTGGGGCAGCCACATCTGTCACGGGTATTGCTCCCCTCAAGTGAATCGTCTCTTATCTGTTCCCAAATGCAGTGCTTGACCTGAACCCGGGTCTCTCCCAGCCCACCACATAGCAGGGTCAGAACTACTTTTCGAGGGGACCCTGAGTGTCTATCCAAGGCAGCCCGAAATCCCTTGGGTTTGTTATTGGCTACAGCAAATCATGGAAGCACATGATGCGTGGGGCCAGGTCTTTTCTCATAAGCTAAGATTCTCACATTCTCTATTCCTCATTTTGGAATATATTAGAGGAGTTTATATTCATTCCTATGACATTTCTTCTGGATGGTTCTGGGGCCATTGGACGAGCGAGGTAGCATTCTGGATCCTGATTCTTTTATTTAACATATTAGCATCCCTCCCACATTCGTGTCAGTCAATGTTCTAACAAGCATGCCTCCGACAACACTGTTCCAGACACTGATGAGCTTGCTGAACACATCAGGGCCAAAAAAACAGAGCCCCAGGGCACATGATTATGGCCCTCTTTCTAGGTTGACATCACTCTATTAATCAACACTTTGGATACGCTTGTCTGACCAGCTACAAATTCACTTAGCTATACTCCAGTCCCACTCCCATTTCTCCCTCTTGTCCACAAGAATATCCTGAGCAACTCTGTCAAGTGCCTTGCTGAAATCCAGATCCACTGATCAACCAGGCTAATAACCGTATCAGGAGAGGAAACGAGATTAGATTGGGGTGACTTGTCTAAGAGCGGCCAGCCTCTTGGCAGTCACTGTTTGTCCCTGAGCGCACAGATCAACCCATAATGATTAGTTCTTGTGTTTTGCCAGGGATCAATATTAAGCTCGCTGGTCTGTATTTCACAGAATATCCCTTCCTTTCCACTCTCTACCTCCTTAACTTCAAGACCTCCTCCAGCTCTTTTGAAAATGGAACACTTTGCCTGCCTCAAGTCTGCAGGAACCTTTTCTTTTCTTCCTGGTTTCTTGAATAATCCTTGTGTCTTCTGTCACTTTCGTGTCTCCTGATAATTCCTGGGGATCTCTTACTGTCCTGCAGCCTTGATTTCCTCCCCTGGGTCACTTTGAGCACCAGATAAGGAAATATGTATGAAAGCTCTTTACCCAAGCCCAGCATAGAGTGATTGAATAAACTACAAAGAACCATATAAATAAGGAATTTTACTATAATTGCATGAAGTACTCACAGGTGCCCACAAAATACTTCTCTAGGAAGCCAAATAAATTACTTTGAATTTCACTGTGCTGTCATAATCTCAGAAAGATGTTCCTCAAGGAATCGAAAAATCTTTGGCCCGATTGCCAATTCAAAATTAGCTTACCCTAAAAAAACAAAACAAAACAAAACAAAACAAAAAACCCCACAAAATTAGCTTACCCTAAAATCGGTCTTAATAGAAACCTAAAGGTTTCTATTAAAAAACCTCAATTTGGTAGACCCCCATTGCTTATTTCTACCTCAGGAAATTTAAGATTTTTGATATAGTTTGCACCGGTGTTTTTTGCTGGCTGAAGTGGATAAATTGAACGATGGCATTTTGGATTAAATAGAACAGTACCTGAAACCTGGAAAAACAAATTCATCCAGAGAAGGAATATTGAAAGAGTGAAGGATGTCTATTGAAAAAGCATTTCTCAATGGAAATAGAATTTGTGTAATAGGTGTTAATTACAATATTGCTACTGTTAATTGGCAAATTGCCCAGAAGTAGCGACAATGTCAGTTATTTCAATCAAGCTGCCAGTTTTCATCCTTGCTACACAGAGTAGGATCTTTATTCTTCTAGAAGTAAAATAAGTTTTAGGCTGGGACAGACTTCAGCCTTCAACCCAAGTTAACACCATCTGTTATAAAAGGAGAAACTGAGACACCTAGAAGCTAGGTGACTTGCTCAACTGGACTCACTGAGGGACGGCCAAGCTGGAGCTCATAGCAGGGTCTCTGGGCTCCAGGCCCATGCCATTTGCAATGATCTGTAGCTGCACTGACAGATCTGGGATCTTTGGGGTCACCTGTTGTAGGTCCTGTGCTTCCAATTCCGTTGGATGGTAGCCAGAAGGAAAAAAAAATCCTATATGAGGTTGTCATCCTCGCTCTTTCTGCCATTTAACTCAAGTCCTTGGAAATGCGAACACTCAAACTCCGGGCTGTCTGGTGCCCAAGGCAATGTGGATGTGAAGATGACAATGTGCATCTCTGTGATGCACAAATTAAAGCTGATTGATAGAAGGGCACGGAGAAGATGTCACATCTTATAGATGTGGATGGGCCATGGGGCCAGTGATAAAGTGAGACTGGTGGGCTCTGACATCCACGCAGCCCAGCCATATTATTGACAGTGGGAGATAGTATTGATCGAGCTGCCAAGATGATCCTATTATGCAATTAGAATATTAGATTTGCATTTTTAATTCCTTTAGAAGAAATTGGCCTGAGGCAATTATGGCAGGAAAATATTAAGATGGATCCAGCTTCTTCGAAAATAACTCAGAAGAAGCTTTTAGGAAGATGCCGTCATCATCAGAGAAAAGTTTGACTTCTCTGAAGGGGTAACAAGGAAGCAATAAAAACATAAGGCTCGGCAAGGTGAAAGGGCTCATTTTCCAAGTTTTCCCCTGTGAAGAAGAATGAAACTACTTGACCCTAGGGCGCAGTTCTGACCAGTTAGGGTATCGCTTATATTCTGTGTGAAATCCCCTGCACACTGCACTTGGGGTTTCTCATTTGGGCAGATTTCCAGATTTTGTCCCACAGGGTCTAGGCAGAGAGTTGCATTCCCATGCTCATGCTGTGGGCTCATTTCCTCTACAGACTCAGCCTGCTTGTCAGTTTGTTTTTAAGAAAACTTTCCACCAGGGTTTTTGTGGTGGCCTGGCTCCATGGGCACTGAAGGCAGCCCTCCTTCCTCTGAGATGATAATATTTTTTAAACAGTAGCCTCAATTTATAATGGCTTATGGAGAAATCCATAGTGGGAGAGGCAAACATGCAAGGAGTTACAATAAAACAAGATAATTGGTGTAATGAAGGGGAGGACACCCGGCAGAGGGCCCGTCATCTTGATGCTGCCACTTCCAAAACCAAAGGGTACGGAGCAACAATTGAAATCTACTGAGTTTCAATGCTAAGGGTTTTCCATAATGCAGTGGAGAAGGAAGGTAAATGCTAAACTGTTTAGGGAAATCCAGAAAAGCTTTCCAGAGGTCACTGCCTTTGAGTTGAGATGTGAAGGAATAGGATTTTGAACAAAGAAGACGGGGATCCCTGGGTGGCTCAGCGGTTTAGCACCTGCCTTTGGCCCAGGGTGTGATCCTGGAGGCCCTGGATGGAGTCCCATGTCGGGCTCTCTGCGTGGAGCCTGCTTCTCCCTCTGCCTGTGTCTCTGCCTCTTTCTCTTTCTGTGTCTTTCAAGAATAAATAAATAAAATTAAAAAAAAAAAAAAAAACAAAGAAGAGGCAGCCTTATAAGGGCAAAAAAGATAGAGGAGAACACCGTGTGTTTAGTGCCTCTGCTCAGCAGCAAAGGGTCTACACGAGGAAGCCTGTTAGTCAAACTGGCCAGGAAAGCAGATCTGCTGCACAGATGCCATATTGACCATGACAAAGCTCACCTGGTGAGGGTATTGCAGAAAGGAGTTAGGATGGAGACAGGTGTTTTGGGGAGGTCGATTTATGCTCAATACAAAGAGGACATTAAAAATCAAAGGTTGATTCCATTTGTCCACTCAGCAGACATTTATCAAGTTCCTGTTTGTGATGGACACAGCTTTGGAAGCTGGGGCCGTAAGGAGCTTGAGAATACAACCTGCTTTCCAGAGGCTCAGAGGGGAGCCTGAAGGTGGGTGACTTTGTAGGAGGAGGTGAATTTCCCAGAGGTATGTGGCTGCAAATAGGGAGAGTGACATCATGAATAAACAGGAATAATGGAGCTAGGACACATGGGGTGACTTAGGCTTTGGGAAGCGATAGTCTCCTGGAAAACACAACGTGCTGAGCAGAATTTACACTCTTCATAGACTTTGCAAATGTAAACTTGCCTCTAGTCTCCCGGTGCAAACTGTCAGGTTCATTTATTCCCTGGGTTCTGTGGAACATTTTTACCTGATATATTCATTTCCTGCGGCTGCTGTAACAAATTGCCACCAATGGAGTGGCTTAAAACAACAGAACTTCATGCTCTGATAGGTTTACAGGTTAGAAGTTCAAAATCAAGCTGTCAATAGGGTTGGTTCCATCTGGAAGTTCATGAGGAGGGGGAACCTCTTCCATGCCTCTCTCTGGCCTTCTGGTGGCTTCCTGCAATCCTTGGCATTCCTTGGCTTGCAGCTGCAGCCTTCCAGTCTCTTCCTCCACCTCACATGCCTTCTTCCCTGTGTGTCAACACGCTCTGCTTTTTTCTTATAAGGATACCTGTTGTCAGATTTAGGCAGGATCACATTAAATCCAGGATGATGTCATCTTGAGATCCTGAGATTAATTATATCTGTAAAGACCTTTTTCCCAAATCAGATCACATTCACAGGTTCTGGAGGTTAGGACGTAGACATATATTTTGGGGGAGCCCAAAAGGTGGCCCTATTCAACCCACTACACCTGATAAATAATAACCCTTGTGATTTTTAAAGATCACACTGGTTGCATCCAGGTTGCTGAGTATGTGGCAGAGAGACGAGGACAATCTCCAAGGCATGAGGCTTGTCCCTGTACTCGCTGGGAGAAAAGAGGGCACTTCTGTGGGGTGTAGCTTCAGAGCGACTTCAAGGCAAGAGACCAGCATTATGAATGCAGAGGCTCACGAGAATTGAGGCATGGCCGCGCTCACCCCTGAGGCCAGCTGCTTCAAGCAAGGCTCAAAGTGGGACTGTGGGCAATGTCACCCTGCAATCCTAAAGACAAAGATGAATGGAGTAAAAATGTAGTACTCTTGATTTATCAAATGATTCTATGTAATGAATCCATCACATTCAATAGAAACCACATTAGCAATTCCTGTTATTGGTCTTATCCCCCCAAAAGCCCCCAAGGTCCACCCCAGTCCCTGTGTGATCCATTTAGGTGAAAAAGAATGCAAAGTTTAAATATATATATATATATATTTTTTTTCTTTTTTTTCTTTCTTTTTTTTGTAAGTGTAAAATGCTTGGACAAAAGAATACAAAGCAGAGGTGGCAAAGAGTCCTGGCTTTTTTTTTTTTTTTTTTTTTTTTTTTACTATTATGAAGCTAGCAAGGTGATTATTATGTGACCCAGAAGAAAAACCAAGGTCCTCAGTTCCTTTGAGTGACAATGTTTGGAAAAAAGGTTCACTCAGTCTTTCGTAGTTGTAATCACTGTGGCATGTTCCTGGTAATTTCTGTAACTGTGTTTCTCAGTTTCTGGAGCTGTGTCTTTGTTCCCTTGCTATCAACAGCTGACCGGCCCTAGCTCTCAGTTACTGCAATGTTTCAGTTGCTTGGTTCAGTTCAGCAAATATCCTTAAGCACCTACTGTATACCAGGCTCCATGGCTCAGGCCAGGGATTAAGATGCTGAATAAAATTTAGTTGTAAGATGGAACATATGAGATCCTCTCCTCTGAACATCCTAAAGCTTTAAAGCCTCCCGCATGTCCATAAAATCTGTTTTTATTTTATTTTTTGTGTGTGTGTGTGTGTGTTTTAGAGAGGAGGAGAGATAGGAGGAGGGGAAGTGGGAGAGGGAGAGAGAGGATCTTAAGCAGACTCCCTGCCCAGCAGGGAGCCTGACATGGGGTTTAATCTCAGAGTCCTGAGATCATGATTGAGCCAAAATCAAGAGTCGGGACCTTAAACGACTAAGCCACCCAAGCACCCCCATAAGATTTATTTTTGATGTGTGCTTTGGAATAGTAAGGACATGGAGGAGCTGTGGGTGAAGTCAATCCTCTGAAACTTTAACTTGGGGTCCTTACCTTCTTTGGCTTTCAATTAATAAGAATAACTGCCTTAAGCCCTCCCCTCTCTTGCTCTTTTGAAAGAAGCACAAGGTTTTAAACACGATGATGCTCTTTCCAGTGAACGGCACCATTAACTGAGTCTTTGCTATTTTCTGTATAGACTGAAGCTTGGTTTGCGTGTCAGCAAGTTGAAACTATAGCACATCCATCTTTCCTGTAAATTTTGGTGTCCCCCCCCCCATCAATTGTAGTCAATATGGCTGCTTTTCATCAAGATTCTCCAGTAAGAAAGAGAAACGTGGAAGAAGTATGTTTGCATTTCCTTTAACTTCTAGAATCAGTGCTGCCCAGTAGAGATATGGAGCAATGGAAGTTAAAATTGTCTAATGAAGAGATAAAATGAATTTTAATGGTATCTTTTATTTAACACAATATCCAAAATGTTATAATTTCAAAATGCAACCAATATTCAAAATTACTGAGATGTCTTAGGCCTTTTTTTTTCATATTGAGATTTCAAAATCTAGTGTGTTCTTTACATTTATGGCATAAATTGATTTGGACCAGCTACATTTCAAGCACTCAATAGCATGTGTTTAGTGGTTATCACATTGCAAATTGCAACTAGTTATAGAGGAATATATCAGCATTTGCTCTTGACAAAAAGGACAGAGCAATCTTTTTAAAGAAGCCCTGAGGAGTTAAACTGGATTATTTTGTGTGAAGTTTAGGACTATATGTCTTGAGAAGAAAAAATTTGTGGGAGTTTTTACTGTAAAAATATCTTCAAGGTTGAGTGTGCACTTGTGTATGTGATGTGCAATAGAGGCTTATATTTAATGTTTTATCAATAAAGAACATGATAACTCGCTTTACTATTTACTGATCACAACTTTGAGCCCCAAACCAATTAAAGGCTAACAATGTAAATGTTATAGGCACATTTCATAATGATTAGAAAAAGCAAGAAGGGTCAGAGTACAGACAGCACACTGGGAGTTTTGCATGGCTCTGTTCATGTGTGACACATACATTGTCATGTTGTGAGGGAAAAAAGATTGAGAACTGCCAGTTTGGGGAAGAGAAGGAGAACAGAAATCTGCTTACTGAGGCCATGAATTTATCACATAGTCATGCTTAGTATCTAGGGGCTTTATATTCATTTGGATGGGGGATTAATTTGGATAGTATCATCCTTACTGATCCTCATCGTGTGATGCTAAAGTGCTAAATTCTTTATAATTTTATTTTTGTACTTGTTTTTCTTTATAATTTTAAATGTAAAAGATAAAGGGTGGGAACAACACATAGAGATTCATGTACTGATGAGTTTCTTAGCCAATCACACACTTGTGTAAGACATACAAGCGTACGTGTGCCCACCATCCATGCACCCAGCCCATCTACCCCAGCCCTCCCTGATGCCTTCTCTTACCCAGGAAACAGATTGGATCACCTTGATAGAACTCAGCTGCTGATCTAAAATGGCTTGCCAGCACGTGTGCTTGAAGCAGCTCAGTAAGTGCATGCCCCTAGTCCCCACCACTGCACATTCTCAAGTGCCAGGTGACAGTGATGCCAGTGACATTGGTCATAATGTCAAGTCCCAGAATATTATAACTGAAAGTGATCTTAGAAGTCCCCCAGTCCAATATTCCTATGTATTAGGAAACTGAGGCACTGAGAAATGCCTGTGGTTATGTAGTCAATTAGCAGCTGAAATGGGATCAGAACTCAGAGCTCTGCATTCCTGATTTCTATTCAGTGCTTTTCCTACTAAGATAATGGAAGGGAAAATTATGTAAATGAGGCAATGGCTTACCAGTCAGAGTCCCTTGATTCCTAAAATCCAGTCTAGGTATTTCAGAGGGAATTTAAGAAAGGGAATTGGATACACATGTGCTATAAGAGCTAATAAACCATTAGAAAGCCATTAAGCAGTCAGTGATTAGTTATAAGAACGTTCCACTTCCGCCTCTTGGGCTGGAAGGACATTGGGAGGACCTGATATCAAACAGGGGCCCCTGACTGAAGCTGGAAACCCAATGTGGAAGGCGATTAGGTAGGAGACTCATATACAGTTGGAAGCCCTGTTACAAGAGGAGTAAGAAAGACTCTCAAGTCTCACCACTGCCTCCTATTGGACCAATTCATTAGAAGTCAGTTGGCAAGGGGCACAGGAGATGCAGATTCCTGTGGCACAGAACAGATAGGGCAAAGGTTGGGAAGGCATCTGAGAATAGATGGACACCTGCCACCACAGATGGATAGACTTGAAAAAGCTGTATGGTTTTACAACAGCTTTGTCACCTGTTTATGTTTTAAAGCTAATATAGAAATAATTTGTGCACCAAATTCACAATAACTAAGGTGAGTAGAGATGCCAGTTGAGAAGCAACCTTTTGACAATAAATGTTCATAATGAAGAGCTGGCCATACCCATCATCCCTTTGGTCTTACTTTGGTCCATCCTCATTCATTTCTGTCTGCAGGGTTTGGACTTCTGAGTTTCTTGTCTGAATCTGTAGGCTTGTTCTTCTTGGACAATACACAATTTCTGTTCATGGTTTCCCAGAAATTGCTTCTATCTGTTTCACAATTTGGAATTTGGAGGTTGTTCCTCAGGTACCACATGAACCAGAATTCATGACTGAAGAGGCGTGCTGGCATAGAGAGGGTTTTTTGTTTTGTGTTTGGTTTTGGGTTTTGGCAGTACATTTTAAATGATTTTTTTAGCGTTAAATGGCATATGGCAGGAAATAGTTAATCTACCTCGCCTGATGGGAGAAGTAACTGAAGCATTGAGACACCAGCCATCTTTGAGGATTTTCCATATTCCAAGAGCTCTCTTAAATGCTTTGCATCTATTAACTCACCTAAGCCTCACACCATGTTATATGTTAAGAACAACTAGTTCTCCCAATTTTCAGGTGAGGACACTGATGACAAGAAATAAGTTTAAGTAAATTGGCCAAGTTGGCAGGTTAATAAGTTGTGGGATTGTGTTTGGAACCCACATAGCTTAGCTGAAGTGTTCATTTGTTAACCATTCATTTGTGCCTCACTCCCGCCTGCGTGGGCTGCTGTGTGGGTCCTCCCCAGGACCCTCCTCCTGGTGCACTGGGCTCTGATGCCCAGAGGACTGGCGGATTGGCGGGGAAGCTACTGATGCTGTGATGAGGTGGTGAGTGCCACATTGTTGCAGGGCACTTAGTTGCTAATTGCCATTTAATCACAAGATGAATATAGTGATTTCTTTTCTCTCTCTACCCAAGTGCCAGTGAGATGGTAATTACTTTTGAACTAAGTGCTGAAGATGTGGCTTTGCATGGAGCTGGAGCTAAATGCCACATCTTTTGAGCCACCACATTCCTGGCAACACTTGTTTACTCATGTGGCTAATTAAACACATTGCTTTGATAACAGATGCTCATTCCAAGCTTTGCATTTTCTTTAAATGGTGACTACCCCCCCCCCCCCAGGAGATCTGACTTACACACACACACACACACACACACACACGCGTGCGTGCACACACACACACACACACACAAGTTGCACTTCATATTTGGCAAATAAACTCAAATTTTGTAGAGGTCATTTTGGTCAAAATTGAAATAGAAAACTTTGTGAGCACCTGGCTGGCTCAATGGGTAGAGCATGTGACTCTTGATCTCAGGTTTGTGAGTTTCAGGTATACGTTGGGTGTAGAGATAACTTAAAAATAAAAAAAAATTAAAAAAAAAAGAAATAGAAAATTTTGCATTTGAATAGTTCTAAACTTATAATGAGTCAATCTAGAGTTTCTTTCTTCAGTTTCTTGTTTCCAGCTGTTGTATACAGAGTTGAAGAGGGGCTGCTTTTTGTTTTCTGTTGTTTAAAGTTTGAAGGATATACAGAGTTATATGGAATTTCTCTATGCATGGACATATAATCTATGGCTTACGCTTTTCTGAAGACTTTTCCTCCAGGTGACTTGTAAATGGGTTAGAGTTAATCAAACTTTTCACAGAGGGTAATAAGGCGAGCAGGTTAAGTGACTTGTCCAGAAGAACTCAACAAATGCAGTCCTTGTTTCCTGGCTCTTGGCAAATGTCACAGGTGATACCTGAGGTTGGTAAACCTTCAACTTTACAAAGACCTCATCAATTTGGTCCCAGTTTGGGATAAATGGGAAGATCCAAAGTAGGTCATAAGAATAGCAGAGCAGCCAAATGTTCAAAAGCAAAAAGTCTGCAACACAAGTGTGATCAACCCCCTGATGGACTTGCAGGAGCCTCATGGGTGACAGAGCCATGTCAAAGGTCCCTAGTGAGGTGATGTTAAGTTCTAATAGATTATTGAAGACTTGGTTTATGGTTTCTGTGTTGGAACTCCCTGGATTGTTATCCAAGTGCCTTAACAAAGAACTTCCCAATCTCAGTATCTTTATACAATACGGCAATGGTTTTTAAACTGTAAAACTCCTTTTTTTAAACTGTAAACTCCTTTTTTAAACTGTAAACTCCTTTTTTTTAAACTGTAAACTCCTTTTTTAAACTGTAAACTCCTTTTTTATACAATATGGCAATGGTTTTTAAACTGTAAAACTCCTTTTTTTAAACTGTAAACTCCTTTTTTAAACTGTAAACTCCTTTTTTTTAAACTGTAAACTCCTTTTTTAAACTGTAAACTCCTTTTTTATACAATACGGCAATGGTTTTGAAACTGTAGAGCATTTTGATCTCCTTTAATAAGAGACAAATAAGACACAAACTGCTGGTCTACTCTTCCAGGTTTCTGAATGAGTTTTGACTGGGGCCTGAGAATCTGCACTTTTAACAAGTTTCTGGGTAGTGCTAATGCTGCTTTCCTGGAGATCACACTGTGGGAATCAGTGCATTATGGGCTTATTTCTTGCTACCATCATAGTCCAGTGGGGGTATTTCTGGTTGAGCAACTCTCTGGGAATGCTCTCCTCCAAATGGTAAGTCAGGGACTTAGGCTCTTTCCCTAGAATCTCTGCCAGGTTCAAAGACCATGGACTCTTGGTCTGTAGGTGGCTAGTAGGTTGTGGAAGAAAGAGCACACAGGATTGTGTCATAAGGCTCTAGGGCAGGCCTGGAGGTGGGACGTATTACTTTTCCTTACATCTCATTGGCTAGGATCAGTCATGTGGCTCTACTTAATTGCAAAAGGAAGCTGGGAACAGAGTCCAGCTGGGTCCTCAGGAGGACAAGGAAACTAGATTAATGAAAATACAGCCATTTTTTGCCACATCTAAGTTATGAAAGTCCTCCACTTTACTTTTTTCCTGTTCCTAAGACACTGTGACATTATTTATTAGTCATTGATTTTGAAAGTTGAATGATATTCCTTGACCCTCTTGGGCATATTCTTGAGTACCAGCTAATGGAGTGGTGAATCATGTTGTTTGTGTTCCTCCCATGGCTGAAGACACTATGATAACAGTTCACCAAGGTGAAGGGTTTGTCTGCCCTGGACACCAGGCCAGATCTGGAATGGGGATCTCCATCTGGGCCAAGTTTCAATTTGTTGTCTCTCAGCTCCAGATCCACCCTTCTCCACCCTGATCTGTAATGCTGGAACTGGACTCTGTAAACATGCCTTTTTTTGCCCACTTGCTGAATATGAACTTCATCACTGGAAGGTTCTAAAGTGCAGTGCAAGGAGAAGGAACTTTGTTTTTGAGTTCTGGACCCCCACTATTGTTGTTCATTCCAGTAGTCCAGTGGCCCATGGAGCTGAGCTCAGCTGTGCACTCAAGGCCATACTCTCTCCACTGCTGGCCACTTCCCAGAAGCTTTTCCGACCCTATGTTCTGCAATGATAGGCTGCTTCTCCAGGCCATCTCTGGCCTTTGTCTCCCAGAAAGGTTTATGTTTTTAACTGCACCAGTGGGTTGTGAATTCCTATGGTAGCTAGGCTCTCTGATGAGGTCTGAGTCTCAGCCTTGAGGGTGGCCAAGCCTAGGGACAGAGGTTTCACAACTAGTCCTTAGTCCCTTTATCTGTTCTTTCTCATCCTGGAGGTAAGAGCTACTCTTCACACATGCTACTTCTTTGGGGTCCATTTTTAGCCATTTTTCATAGACAAGCACCTTTTATAATTAACAGTTCTTTATATCACGTTTTCCTTGTTAAAATAACTAGAGTGATTTCTTTTGACTGGACCCTGATGGATATGACCTCCTTCTAGTAATTTTTACTGTAGAAAGTCAAAGTTGAAATGTCCGTCCTTTCAAATCAGAAAGCAGGAGAGCAAAACCATACCTACTCAAAGTTCACTTCCATTGAATCCCCTTCTTTATTCTTTGCTCTATTATGTTAATTTCTTGTCCTGAGAAAGGCTGGTGTTCTTATCAAAGATCCAATGGGAACAGGCTGAGGGGGTCTTCAGGTCTCAGACTTCAAGACTTTCTAATCTTGAGCCTCAATAACCAGGGACTCCGTGGGTAAGGCCCTAGGGAGGATTCCCAGATTAGTGGGTGAGGGGGGGCATGGGAAAGAAAGAGGAAGCACACGTGTCATCAGTAACCAGAAACCAGTCTTGGTGCCTCAGTCTCTGGCTCGGGGTGAAATCAGAAAGTGAACTGTGTGTAACCACCAGCTCTTTTGCCTTGGCTTGGTTTTGCTGCCACAGCAGTAGGGAATCAATACAAACTAAAACAAAACAAAAACAAAAACAAACAAACAAAAACAAAAACAAAAAAACGAAAAACTTCCCCACAAAATCCCAAGAAAAAGTTAAATAAACAACACACAATCTAATTTTAGGTCACCGAATATAAAGGTCAGCATAGAAAAAGGATGATAATAATAATAATAATAATTCCAGTCAGCATTAGCTACTTATTATTTCTTTTTCTCCATAGAGGTTGGATCTATTCCAATGAAAGGTTGAGGCCAACTCTGCTTCCTTCCTTGTGAGCTAACCTTGGCTTCCCAGACAGGCCACAATGAGGGCTTCCCATCTGAGGCAGGCTCAGTGTTGGACAAAGCAAACAAATTCCTGTGATTTAAGGACCCTGAGAAAGCTCTTTAATGGGAGCTCTACCCTATTGCTACTATATCTGGAATTTCACCAAGAGAGACTCGTGGATGACCATCTACAGATTCCTCCACCCTTTAAAAACTGTGCTGAAGTTCACATATTATAAAATTAACCACTTTAAAGGGAATTCAATGGCATTAAGTACATGCACATCATATAATTACCAATTATATCTTGTTCCAAAGCATTTTTCATCACCCCAGAAGGAAACCTTGTACCCAATAAGCAGTCATTCCTTATTTTCCTTCTCTCCAACCCCTGGGAACCAACTATCTGCTTTCTTTGTCTATGGATTAGTCTATTCTGGGCATTGCATATGAATGGGATCATACAACATGTGGTCTTTTGTGTCTGACTTCTTTTACTTAGCATCATGTTTTCAAGGTTCATTCATATTGTAGATTTTTTTTTTTATGGCTGAATCCAAATGTTCATCAGTGGATAGATGGTTGGATAAATAGACTGTGGAATATATATATATATATATATATATATATATATATATATATATGAAGTCCTTTTAAAATTATTTTTAAATGATCTCCTCAAATAAGCAGATAATGCATAGGACCACAACTACTGATATATTTCTTTGAAAGAGCTTATCTGATACAATTACTTTGGACTAAAAGGACCAGGGAAAATTGCCTGGGAAAGGGGACTCTCAAACTACAGAGAAGTGGTGGAGGGATGGAGGAGGGTGGAACCACCTATAATTTAGTAGAGGTCTGACTCTGGTTTGAGTTCTAGGAAATGATTCCTATGGCTTCTCTCTGACTAAATGCAACATAGCATTGCTGAGTGTAGAATCAAAACATACGCACCCCTTATTCTCAAAGATTAGTGCTAAAAGAGGATCTGGGCAAGAGAAGGCCTGCCTTCTCTTTATCCAGCACATCTCTGGACCAAGTCTTCACTGGATGAGGACCTCAGTTGCAGAGCGCATAACCTTAACAGGCCCAAGTGGATACAAGTGATGCCGTGGATAGAAGATGCTCCCATGTGGCTGCCTGGTGATCACACTTACTACAGGAGTGTTGTCTATACTGAGTTGAGTTTCCACTCCTAAAGTGGAACAATAAAATACCTTTGGAAGGAAATAGTCCAAGAGTCAAGGAGACAGATTTCCCTCTTCATTTTCTTTGGGAGTTAATTTGCTGGCAATTATAGTGTCTTTACCATACACTTAGAGTCTCATTCATTTACACTCCAGGAAGAAGAATGACTCTTTATGACTTTTTTATTTTAATTATTGATGCTTAAAACCATGAGCCATTCATTTCCTGCTTTCTCAACATTGGTAATTGACTAATTCAAGGCAGGTGTGGGTTTGAGAAAGCTGTTTAGTTGGCATGAGGAACGATCGCTGCAGGGACCATGCTGTTATTTTTGCCCACAGATAATTATCAGTCATGTAACACTCTAGTCTCCTCATTGGAGCACACAGGTGGCTCTCTACATGCAGCTATTTTCTCAAGATGTCAATGCCAGGGTTGGGGCATGGGTTATCTCTATAGGTATATGTATAGGGTATTTCTAAACTAAGTGCTGAGGTACACATAGATCTTTCATCTGTATTTCCTGTAGGCATCTAGCTAGTGATAAAATCTTATACCAAATTCTGCTTGAAAGTGATTTGCTCTTAAAAAGACCAAATAGACATAGCCACAGGGGAGAGTGAGCAAGAATAACTTAAGTGAGGCAAGATCTGCAGCCAGAAAAATCATAAAAGCTTAAATTGGGAATGATCACATTTTGGATCAGATATGTCACTTTTCAGAGAGAGGATGGCAAGAATTCAGCAATTTCGAGAGAGCGTACCATGTTTCTCGGAGAGTGCTACACTCCCCAGAGACTCAAAGAATAACATGTGGTCCCAAACCTGAAGAAATACACATTTATCAGAGGAGAAAGAGCCTTAAGCATCAAATCATAGTAGAAACTGGATGTGTGTTATAATCAAAGAGAAAAAATAAGAGGGAATCTAGATGAGAAAACTGTTCACTTTTGGAGAAAGAGGTAGGAAATAATGAGAGTGCAAGGAAATGCCATTTGGCTCAAGCTAAAAGATGAGGGGCATTTGACAGGTGGAGAAGAAAGAGGGAGAGAGGATTCCAGGAGTGCTCAAATGAGAAGACACCACCGGCTGTCAGATTGATAGTGAGAGCCATTTAGAAGGTAGCTGAAGTCTTGGGATACTGATGGTAAGGCAAGATTTTGTGACCGTTGAGGGGGGCTGATTCAGGCAGACATTCGGAAGATAAGTGATAGCTATGGGGAGCCCCATAGATGAAGAGGTCCAGGGAGAGAGAGAGAGAGAGGCATGGATGATGACAGTGTTTCCAGCTTAGGTGGACAGATGGACACAAATACCTTTGATGGAGAGAAAGAAGGTTTGGAGTGGGTGGTAATGGATTCAGGTCTGGCCATGGTAAGTTGGAGCTGCCCCAAAGATATGTTGGGAGAGGTGGCTGGTCGGCATTGAGGTTGCACTCTCATGGTCAGCATAGAGGGCAGCTCCGATGATCTATAGGTTTTAACATATCCAATTCTGATCTTAAGCAATTGACATATTTGGGAACAACATTTGAATTTCTGGCACTTGCACTTGAAATCCTCAAGAATGCATTCTTCATGATATTTTTTGTTTTCTTTGGTTCAAAGAAATGAAGTCGGCTCATGAATGCCTTAGTACTTTATCTAGAGATGTGTTTTGTTTCTATTTTCTTAGCCTCTGGAAAAAGGATTAGTGCATTTTGATTACATACTATTACTACTACTACTACTACTACTACTACTACTACTACTACCATATTGTGAATCTCTGAACTGGTATTTATATTTGCAAAGCCAGTATGAAGTGTTACTTAAAAATTCAAACTGTATTAAAGAGAAACACCTAAAGAATTACTCACCAATAAATTTCTCCTTTTTCTCCTTTTCCTAGTGAAAGACAAAGTTTGTCACTAGCAAAAATAACTAGCAGCCTAATGGTATCATCCACCAGTTTGGCAGCAGGGGAGGCAATAGGTATTTCCAACTGGACTTTGCCTTATCTGCCTCTTCTGGTCATGATGCACAATGGCTCCCCAGGGATGGAAGGATAAAGCTCAGAAGTCTCAGCCTGACTTTCAAGTCTCCGGTCTGAACCTCCTTCACTTTTATGTCCCAGTCTTATATAACTATCATTAATAAAAATTCCTGTTTAAGCCAATTATGTCTTCTTGCCGTCACCCAAACACGACATAGGTGTTTTTGCTCCTGTGCCTGCTCAGGCTTGTCTGCATCATCTCCAGAGCTTTCCCAGTACCCAGTGCTGATGACTTGGTGGGCTCTCTGATCAGTCATGTGAAGCCCACGGCAATTTTCAATATGCTTTGACATAATGCATTTTCAGAAGGGTCTCTCCAGTAGCAGAGGGTGGGCAAGAGATACTGGTAGGCTTGAAGGAGGGCTTGCAGGGTTCAGATGGGTGAGGAGGAAGCAGCAACAGGCTGGATTCTGGGGAAAGGAATCAAATTGGACATTTCCTAAACAATGTCAACCAATGGTCCTTGATTGCTCTTTTAGATGGTGGTGGAAATGAAGAGCCTTGTAGTGGTACTTGGGAAAACAGGAAGATGGATAGTGAGCAAGAATACAAATATCTGATCCAATTTGGGACAAATAAGTTCATGCTGTCTGGAATATGCAGGTGGACTTGGTCAATTGGGAGCTGAGAATACCACTCTCAAGAGAAGCCAGAAGAAAGGGTATAAAATAACAATAAAAAGCCCCACAAGTATTTACATGTTAATTGTGGCTTCTAAAATCTTTGAGGGGGTTTGAAAAAAGTTTGTTTTTCACATAGTTTCAGCATTATTCTTGCTATCTTCTCTTTAAAATACTGTTTGCAGGGTCTGTGAAGAAAACGCTTGCTTAGCAGTCTAACCCATATTAATCACAAATTCCAAATTCATGGCATCAGAATTACAAGAAGTTTCATATTATATAATTAGAAGAAGATTCCGGTCCTTGGTTCATTGACTCTGGAGCCATATTACAGTCTTGTTATATTTGATAATGACATAGCAGACATTCTATCAGAACTTGGCTATATGGAGAGAGATTCCAAAATGCTTTAATCTTGTCACAAATCAGAAGCAGCTGCTCCTCATAAAATGGAAAGTTCAAGGATGATCCACAGAAAAGCAAATGTGACTTACAGTCTTAAATAGCAGATTCTGGGGTTTTCAATTGGCAGGTGTTCCCCATCAAACAACCCTCTCCCCACACGGATTCTTGTTGCTTTTATTTCTTTAGACTCCTCCCAACCTGAACATTGCATTTGTGCAATGAACTTTATCTTAAGAATTTAGGCATTTTGCAGCTAAGACTAAGCATGGTCTTGAGACTTTTACACACTGATGAAAACGAATATGTGGAACATGTGATTTAAATACAACTTGCCCCCTCTGAGTGAATCACTAAAGAGAGAACTGTGGATATGATCAGTGAAGGGCTGCCAGCCTCAAATGCTGAGCCTACAAACCTTCCGTAGGTTCTACGATGACATGAAACTGCTGTAGTAGAAACTCTAAAACTAACAAGGGTATTAGCTTCATTGATTTTCTGAAAATGGGAAAGAAAAAAAAAAAGCGCTCAGCTAAGTCCAGGAAAGAGATTTAATACAACTGTCTTTTAATAATATTAAGTTTCCTAGAATCAATATTTTCTCCCCCTCATATTATGCTATGGGTTGCTACACACCAGTTGCTCTGTAGGAGAATGGGAATCAATAGAAGGCTTACCTTCTTTGGAGACTATTTCAAAGGCCTGCATAATGGAGCATAGATCAGGAGAGTGAAATTGAATTTTAAGTACACTGACATTATGCTATCATCTTCAACCGGGGGAATATAGATTGTTCTGGGGCCCACGGGACCCATGAGGCACAGGGTGAGAGGTGCCAGTTACTGATTGGCCCACAGAACCCCAGTGAAGGCAGCTTCCTCTAGACTGTTTAACAAATGCTAAACACGGGCCTTTGGGCCACACCTCAAAGTCTCTTCAAACACTCCAAGGTGAGTAGGGACCGTGGTGTGTCCTTTCCAGTTTAGCACCCAGCTTTTACGTCGGGCCAGACCTGGTATGTGTTAACTCAATGCCTGATGTTAAAACCCCTTTCGACTCAGCTTTATTTTATTTTATTTTGGAAAATGGAGGGACCATTTCTTAGCCAATAAAAATAACTCTTGATAGAATCACTGAAGTTTTTTTTTTTTCTTTTTTGCAACAGTGCTACAATGACATTTTTTGTTACTATCTATGGAAAACAGTAGTTCCCCCAAAGTATTAAAACATTAGTTTTTGAGGGTCGATTAATAGTGGTACTAGTCTCTGATTTGAAAAGGTTGACTTGAAAAACAGTTCTGGAGATTTACAGTGATGTTGACATCTGCAAGTCACTGTTTGTTTAAAACAAAATTGAATGACTCAGCAAGCCCACAACTGGGTGTTCTCCCTAGAGAACCAAAAACTTATAGTCACACAGCAACCTATACATGAACGTTTATAGCCTCTTTATTTATAATTACCAAGATCTGGAAACGAACTAGATGTCCTTCACCAAGTGAATAGTTAAAGAAGCCATGGAATATTATTTAGCAAAGAAAGGAATGGACAATAACTTTGATGATTCTCAAAGATATTACACTGAAATGAAAAAAGAAAAAAAGGTTTAAAGGCTACATACCATATAGTTCCATGTATAGGACCTTTTTGGAAAGGAACAGAATAGACCAGGAGAACAGATCCATGGTGTAGGGGCTGAGGCGGGGGGTAGAATGTAACTATAATAGGAATTTTTAGGGTGATAGACCTGTTGCGTATCTTGATTGTGATGGTTTTAGGCAAATCCATGCATGTGTTAAAATGCATAGAACTGTACATCAAAAAGTGAAGGTTAACTTTACTGTATAAGTGAAATAATTTTTTAAATTGCTCTTATCTAGACTTTTTGTTTTTTTAAAAAATATTTTATTTATTTGAGAGAGAGAGAGAGTGAGAGAGAGAGTGCATGAATAAGAGGAAGGGGAGAGGGAGAAGCAGACTCTCTGGAGTGAGGAGCCTGATGAGGGGCTCAATCCCTGGAACTCTGGGGTCATGACTGAGCCAAAGGCAGACATTTAATCCACTGAGCCACCCAGGTGCCCCATCTTGACTTAAAAAAAAAAAAATGGAAATGAGTGCATTACTATTATCTTTCTGCAAAAACAGATATTAAATATCATAGATAAAATCCCATGTGACAGCATACTAAAAGCACATGCGTGGTTAGGTTATGGAGGAGATCATATAGTAGTTTAGCTAGGAGGTTGCTTAGGTTTTGTTTCACAGGTGACTCACACATAACCTTTAAGTCTCCCAGTGATTATTGTGGACTGGACCAGCTTGTCTTAGCAGCAATCGGAGGGCACATTTGTGTGCTTTATAATTCCTAGCACTTTCCCATTTCCTCATTTTAGCACTGCGAAGCAGGTAGGGCAGGATTCCTTACCAGAGTCTCATGGGCACAGGAAGTTGAGGTAGGGGAAGTGTTGGAAACTGGTCTCAGATCACCAATGGCAGAGTAGCTGGGACTGGTCTCCAGAGTGTTTGATTCCTGGGACGTTCTAACTCTACAGTTTATTTTTAATTAAAACGTTGTTTTTTTTTTTTTAATTTGCACTAGGATACGTCTAGATGATTTCCTATGAAGCTGGAAATCACTGAGACCGCTGAAGGAGATTTATATACGTAGCCAAAGAGCCTCTTGTCACAATAAGCAAACAATACATCATTTGGTCACTGAACAGTAAAATTGTATAGATAATTCTATATCCTCCTTGGTTTTTAAGGTTTTGGTTCAGCTAGGGACATTTACTAAATTCCTTGAAACTAAGTTATTTCATCTTTTTAAAAAAAAAGTAATATATTGAGGGGATAGCTCTCTAATAGAAACCCGGGATGCCAACGAAACAGGTACAATAGGGGGAGTGGATGGACCTCAGCTGTGGCCAGTTTTAAAAAGACAGTTGTAGAAAACAAAGGAGTGTCTGGCTGGGGCCCACACAGCAGGCACTTTGGCATTAGCCCAGAAAGGAGCAGCTCTAGCCAGGAAATGGCCCACTGCCCTGAGCAGCAGCCTCCTCTTTCTGGGATAAAGTTGCTGTTTTAAGCACTAAATTTAAGTTATAGTCCAGAAGACTGAAAGTTGGGCCTTTATATTTTTAAGATTTTATTTATTTATTTGAGAGAGAGAGAGCACAAGCAAGGAGAAATTCCCTGCTCAGCAGGGAGCCTGACGCAGGGCTCCATCCCAGGATCCCAGGATCACAACTTGAGCTGAAGGTAGATGCTTAACTGACTGAGCCACCCAGGTGCCCCAGGTTGGCACCCTTTATGTCTTTTCCATCCTCACAATTCCAGAGCTCTGTGCTTCTAACCTCCTGCCTGCAACTTGTGTCAGGAAGGTTCTAGAAGTTCTAGAAGTTTTTTTTGGGGGGGGGGGGGAGGGGGGAAGCCAGGGTCCTGTTTGTGGTACATGGAAGGAAGTCTGATTCCATTCTGAAGAGTTGGTAGCAGACCTGAAAAATAAGTGTAATCAGAACAAATTGAAAAAAAAAAACCAACTTTCTCTTCTCAAGGTGGTTCACTGTATTTCCCATGGTGCTAATACTTAGGAAGGTTTGCAGAATATTTGGGAGTTCAGAAATAAGTGAGTGGGTGAGAGTGTTAATGATGTACCCTGGTGCCAAGGGCTGGAGCCCTCGTGGGGCTCCTGGTTTTCCAGGCCCTAGGTAGGTAGGTCAAGCTCATATATCAGCATGGCTGTGGATGTTCTTCCTCTATGATGACAAAGTATCCTTTTGTGCAATTTATGTCATCGGGGCAGGTAAGTGACTGACTCTTTGTCCATGAGCATTCTGCATATTATCACTCATTTTTCCATGGCAAGCTCTTACAGACGTGCTGATGTGCTGGCCAGCAAGCATTCACACCTGTATCACACTGGGGGAAGCCTGTGGGCAAGTGACATGTCAGCTGAGAGGTGGACAATGCCCAAATCCAGAATGCCAAATCTGGAAGCCAATGCATGTGTCTTGACTCTTTCCCCATGGTTGGATCTCTCATAACTCCATCAGGGCACCAGCGAGTTTGTAGAGATGAAGTGCCTATCACTTTGAGGCCCTTTCTTATTTCCATCTCTGTCCCTCCTATTTCACCCCATCACTTTATCCCATTTCCCCCCTGTTGTTTCTCCCTCTCTCCCACTCTTTTTCTGGTAATCTGCTTTTTAAATGGATCTCTTTCTTCCTTCCTCTGTAGGTGGCGATTTGCAATCCAAATCCAGGGTGTGCAATAAGCCCTCTCCCAAAAAGATTCTTTAGGAGGCTCAGAGTGTAAAAAATAAATTCAAAAAAGATGAAAGACCTAAACGTGAGACAGGAAACTATCAAAATCCTAGAGGAAAACATAGTCAAAAATTTCTTTGACCTCTGTCGCAACAACTTCTTACTAGACAAGTCTCTGGAGGCAAGGGAAACAAATGCAAGAATGAACTATTGGGACTTCATCAAGATAAAAAGCTTCTGCACAGGGAAGGAAACAACAAAACTAAAAGGCAATCTATGGAATGGGAGAAGATATTTGCAAATGAAATACCTAAAGGGTTAGTATCCAAAAATCTATAAAGAACTTATTAAACTCAACACCCAAAAAAACAAATAACCTAGTTAATAAAGGTTTAGAATCCAAAAATCTATAAAGAACTTTTTTAAAAAAAATTTTATTTATTCATTCGTAAGAGACAGAGGCAGAGACACAGGCAGAGGGAGAAGCAGGCTCCATGCAGGGAGCCTGATGTGGGACTCGATCCCAGGTCTCCAGGATCACATCCTGGGCCAAAGGCAAGTGCTAAGCCGCTGAGCCACCCAGGCTGCCCTATAAAGAACTTATTAAACTCAACACCCCCAAAACCAAATAACCTAGTTAAGAAATGGGCAAAGACATAAACAGACACTTTTTTAAGGAAGACATCCAGATGGCTAACAGACACAGGAAACGATGCTCAACATCAATCATCATCAGGGAAATACAAATCAAAACTACAATGAGATATCACCTCACACCTGTCAAAATGGGTAAAATTAACAACGCAAGAAACAACAGATGTTGGTGAGGATACAGAGAAAGGGGAACCCTCTTGCACTGTTGGTGGGAATGCAAACTGGTGCAGCCACTCTGGACAACAGTTTGGAGGTTCTCGGAAAGTTAAAAATAGAACTACTGTGCAATCTAGCAATTCCACTACTGGGGATTTACCCAATGGATACAAAAATACATTTTCGAAAGGATACATGCACCCTGATGTTTATAGCAACATTATCAACAATAGCCACAGTATGAAGAGGGCCCAAATGTCCATCGACTGACGAATACATGAAGAAGATGTGGCGTTTATACTTACAATGGAATATTACTCAGCCATCAAAAAGAATGAAATCTTGCTATTTGCCATGATGTGGATGGAGCTAGAGTATATTGTGCTAAGTGAAATAAGGCATATGATCTCACTCATAAGTTGAATTTAAGAAAGAAAATAGATTAACATATGTGAAGGGGGAAAAGGCAAAAAGGGTGAGAGGGAAACAAGCCATAAGAGACTTTTTCTTTTTTTACAACTCTTTTTTTTTAAGATTTTATTTATTTATTCATGATAGACATAGAGGGAGGAAGAGTTAGAGACACAGGCAGAGGGAGAAGCAGGCTCCATGCAGGGAGCCTGTCGTGGGACTCGATCCCGGGACTCCAGGATCGCGCCCTGGGCCAAAGGCTGGCGCTAAACCGCTGACCCACCCAGGGATCCCCAAGAGACTCTTAATAATAGAGAACAAACAGCGTTGATAGGAGGAGGTCAGTGGGAGATAGGCTAGGTGGGGGATGAGCATTAAGGAGGATACTTGTTATGATGAGTCCTGGCTATGATACGTAAGTGATGAATCACTGAATTCTACTCCTGAAACCAATATTGCACTATATGTTCACTAACTAGAATTTAAATAAAAAAGAATATCATAGTGTGAAATGTGTATGTCTGTGAATGTTTCAGAATCATTGGTAATATTTTCAGGAGCATGTTTGAAGGCTAGTGGTCCAGATGAAACTTGTCCAGTCTTCCCTCCAAGCTGAACCTCATACCAACTTGCTGCCACCGTAGATAAAATATTTGTAACTGAACTCAGGCAGCCAGATCCACGGAGCTATCGCTACCTGTTAGTCCACAAATTCCAAAGTGACAACCTTATAAACATAGAAACAAAATTATTACCGTGGGACATGCCAGAAATAACTTGAAAATTATGTATTTGTTTGCTGACTCTCATCTGAGCCTAATGGCAGGTGCCTTTTCCCTACAGAGCTCTCGGGGTCACCTCAGGTACGGTTCTGGTGTGGCTCGTTGGTTGCTCCATGTCAGCAAAGTTTTCCTCCCCAGTGAAGGGCTTCCCTAATTCAGAGATTAGATTGCACATCTGCCCTTCTGCTCGCTGCTTCTGGCAGGTGACTGGCTGTTGTATGGAGGTACTTGCCCACCATGGCTCTCCTCCTGCTCACAGGAAGGTGTCTTTCACCTTCCTCCTCCAATCAACACTGATTTGCTCCCCACCTTCCAAGTGGTGAAACTATCAGCTTTCTCTGGGTGTGGAAATATTACACCAGGATGAGAGTTTCACCATGCATTGAAGTTTGGAAAAACAATGAAAATTGATTCAGGTTTTGCTATACACGATTTATGTGTAGTTGGCATTCAGCGTCCCTGTGGTTCTGGGATGAGACTGGCTGAAGTGAGTTAGAGTGAGGATTTATGCCAAAACACCATTTTTGTTGTTATTTTAAGAGCCTGCCTGAATAGGTCAGGTCATCTCTGATAACCTCTTCTGTTCTTTGTGCTATTGCTGCCCTTGGTCCATGTTAGTCATTCCATCTCCAGCCACTTATTGGCACAATGTCTCTTTTCTGGGCTTTTTATTATTTTCATTGCTTTAATTTCCCTATCAGTTACTTTTAATGTGATGGATCCACACTGTACCCGTAATCTACTTAGGGTTTTAAATTCTGAGCAGCAGGTGGGAGTTAGTGCCTGGATTTCAGATGATGTTTTTCTGTTTATAGGTTTGGATGTCACACTTCTTAATTGTGGTAAAATATACATAATATAAAATCTATCATCTTAAAAGTGTACAGTTGCAAAGTGGACAATTTGGTGCATTTTACATTCACAATGTTTTGCAACCATCATCATTATTTAGTTCCAGAACTTTCTCATCACCCCATGTGGAAACTTGGACCCAATACGTTGTCACCCCATTATCCCTTCTCTCCAGCCCCTGGCAACCCCTAATCTGTCTTTTGTCTCCATGGATTTGCCTATTCTTGACATTTCCTGCAAATAGAATCATAAAATATGTGGCTCATTGTGTTTAGCTTCCTTCACTTAGCATACTGTTTTCAATGTTTATTCATGTCAAAGCATGTATCCATGTTCCCTTCCCCTTTTCCACCCAAATAATATTCACACCTTAAGTTTACTTTATTTTCTTCAATTTTATTTATTTATTTGAGAGAGAGCACATGCACACATGAGGAGGGGGTAGGGATGGGCACAGGGGGAGGGAGAAGCAGACTCCTCGCTGAGCAGGGAGCCCAAAGCTGAACTCAATTCCAGGACCCTGAGATCATGACTTGAAACAAAGGCAGAAGCTTAACCAACTGAGCCACTAAAGTGCCCCTACATCAAGCTTTTAATTGAAACATTCTTTTTGAAAAAAAATTTATTTTATTTTTTAATATATTTTGTTAAGACTTTATTTATTTATTTGAAAGAGAGAGAGAGAAAGAGAGAGAATGAGCAGGGGGAGAGGGCCAGAGAGAAAAGCAGACTCCTCGCTGAGCAGGGAGCCCAAAGCTGAACTCAATTATAGGACCCTGGGATCATGACCTGAGCCGAAGGCAGACACTTAACCAACAAAGCCACCCAGTCACCCCAATCGAAGCACATTCTATTACTGACTCAGGACTAATGGGCCCTGTGTTCTCCACAGATTCCTAGCATCCTAGTTTATTCCTTTCCAAAGCATATCTTGGAATTATCCTTGGGAGCCTTCTTCATTTTATTTTATTTATTTATTTATTTTTTCCTTCTTCATTTTTCTAATGAGATGATGATGATGATGATGGTGATGACGACAACAATGACAATGGGGGTGGTGATGATGGCACATATCTTGAGCACCTGCTGGGTAACCATAATAGAACCCAGCTTTTCATCTGGTCTGAAGTCCTCAGGGAGTGAGCTGAGTGAGACTGGCTGATAGATCACACTGACGTCTCTAGAATGGCCTTCAATGCTTGATGCTTCTGGAGAACACTGCAGAGCCCAGCCTGTCCAGTTTCTTCATTACACTAGGTCCTGCCCTTAGCATCCCCGCCTCTGCACTTTCTTTGCTCCTTTCCTTTTGGTCAAATCTGTCTTCCCTTCAAAATCAAGCTCAACCCACTTGAAAGCTCAACCTCCTGAAAGTCTTCTTTTTCTTCAATCAAGTCTCATCTCCTTGCTCACAATTCTGAAAATGGACTTTATTGTGCTTTGCCTTCAGGCCCTTCTCATGAATGGTCATATTATTAACTATGGTTTTGTGTGCGTACTTTGCCTCACCAGGGAGATGGAATGTGACTTCAGATCTTAGTCTTTGCTTTACTTTTCTTCAGTAGACCCCTGCCCCAACCCCAACTTTTATCTCAGCTTTATTTTTAAAGAATCGTTATACTTTGAAATATTAATTGGAAGTAACCAATAAAATAGTGGCATTCGACCCTGCACCATCTCTTCTGAACCAAAGCTGACCAAAGCCAAGAACTTAAAAATATGAAGATACAAACATAGAGTGAGCTTGGAAAGGAACTGCACTAGATTCTTATAGGGAGTAGTTTTGGGGAGTCAGGTGGATGGCTCACCGATTGGTATTGAGACTGGACAGCAGTATTTGGCGTGGCTCCTCAGTGGGCAGTGGGGAAGTGGGGCAGGTGTTTGCTATCATGGTAGAAATGGAAACCTCCAATTTCCTGCTAAAAAAGACTGAATACATATATTCAGTGTTCCTCTAAACACAGGTTGGGGAATGTTGGCTAAAAGTTAAGTGACCTGATGGCTTTTGAAGCATTCATCTAGTACTGGAGATATACTCCCCTAAAGTAGAATTCTTCCCTGCTTTGGTCAATTCGATATTCAGAGAGGATGCTCATTGACTCTTTAAGGTCTTAAGAGACACTCTATTTGAGTTGGACCGGGACAAGTGCTACTAACACCTCAATGGCTTTACACAGAGTTTACTATTATTTCACGTAGGTTGGTGGGGTGAGAGGTGGGGTGAGAGGTGGGGTGAAGGCTAGTGGTCCAGATGAAACTTGTCCAGTCTTGCACCCCACAGTCACTCCACACCATCCATGGTGGTTTTAAAATGCCTGCCCCAAGTCCTGCATGCATATTTTGACACTCTTCTAACAGAGACATAGCATCTGTTTCCCCTCTGCTTGAATCTGAGCCAGCTTATTACTACTTTAACTACTTTAACATGGCAGTTGTCCTGCTGTGTGGCTTCCAAACTGGCTCAAGAAAAATTCTTCAGTTTCTGCCTCCTTTGCTGGGACAACTGTTGCTTAGAGCCCTGGTGGCCACGGATGGAATCCAACACCTTGATGTCACCATGTTGTGAACAAGTCCTCACCACCTGCAGAGGCTATAGCAGGCACTCCAGGGGGCAGTCTTAGCCTTTGAGTCATATGTGTGTGAACAAGCCTTCAGATGATTCTAGACCTTAGCCACTGAGTCTTCCTGGTCTCAGACACTACAGAGTATGGATAAGTCATCCCTCTTTCCCTGTCCAAATGTTTGACCCACAGAATCCAGGAGCAGAAGTTGATGGTTGGTTTAAGCTGCTTAGTTCTTCTGCAGCAATGGTAACTGGTATACACCATCTCCGCCCTGATGGGTTCAGAGCTTGCTGACGGGGTAGAAGACAGCAGGAGAGCTGAGACACAGCAATGAAACATTTTGGCCTGGAAGTAACATGTTCATATTTCAATAGCCATGACTAATCACATATGCAGCCTTAATTTCAAGAGGGCAGAGAAGTATAATTAGCAATTCATCAGAAATAGACCAGAACTGGAAACTAATGAACATCAGCAACATCCACCTCTGAACATTGGAAACCCCATACCTCATACTATGGACTAAATTGTGCCCGTCACACAATTGTATGCTGAAGCCCTAACCTCCACTGTGTTGGTTTTTCAGGTAAGGCCTCTGGGAAGTGATTTGGTTTGGATAGGTGAGGTCATGAGGGTGAGGCCCTCATGATGGGGTTAGTGCCCTTGTAAGAAGAGACACCAGAGAGCTTGCACTCGCTCTCGCTCTCTCTCTCTCTCTCCCCCTGCCATGTGAGAACAGTGAGAAATGAGTTGTATGCAAGCTAGGGAGAGACCATGACGGCACCTCGACCTTGGACTTCTACACTCCAGAATTGAGAAACAATATAATTCAGTTGTCTAACCCAGTGTATGTTATGGCAGCAGGAGCCGACTGGCAAGCCCACACTGCAAACATATTCAGACTTATTTCCGAAGAATTCAACTTTCCCAGTAAGTTTGCTGGGAAACTTAAACAGCCAAGGAAGTAGAACCTGTATTGTTTGTGCTTTCCTCTCATTACATTCTTTCATCTGGGTGATATGCATCCTGTGCCAGAGCATGATTTACAGGTAGAACTTAAGTACATACTTCACATTCATCTGCCTCCTAGACATATTGATGCACTTGATGAATTTAGAGGGCCCCAGCATTTTGGCAAATGACACGACTTCAGTAGATTGATAAGTATGATATGCAGGAGGCAACTGCCAGCATACTATGGGTCTCCTCTGTGAGAAGCAGAGTCATGCTCAGCTCCTTCTGGAGGTAAGCAAGTTTCTATACCACATTCCATTCCCACTTGGTTTCATCTGTCATCCCTCCAGGTAAGAGGAAAAAAATACCTGTGTGGTCAGGAGAACCAGGTATTTCTGGGACTCTCAGTGCCTGTCACCATCAACGCTGATTGGGCTGCCAAGTCATAGCTAATGTGTGATATTTTACTTTTTTAAAGATTTTATTTATTTATTCATGAGAGACATAGAGAGAGAGAGAGAGGCAGAGACACAGGCAGAAGGAGAAGCAGGCTCCCTGTGGGGAGCCCGTCCCAATACCCCGGGATCACGCCCTGAGCCAAAGGCAAAGGCTCAACTGCTGAGCCACCCAGGTATGATATTTCAAAGGGAAAAAAAAATCACTTTAAAAATGACCTAGCACCTGAGTGGTTCAGTCAGTTAAGCATATGCCTTTGGCTCAGGTCGTGATTCTGGGGTCCTGGGATTGAGTCCTGCATGGGGCTCCCTGCTCAATGGGGAGCCTGCTTCTTCCTCTCTAGCTACTCCATCCCCCCTGCTTGTGCTCTCTCTCGCTCTCCCTCAAATAAATAAATTAAATAAATTAATAATCTTAAAAAAAAAAGACCCAGCAAATGGTGAATTGTACCAAACTGTAATTTTGGGTACTTGTTATTCACCAATGATATTCTGTTTTGGGGACAACATTATAAATTTCTCACAGACTAATGGACAACTGTGAATAGATTGGCTGTGCTTTGTTTTATTATGGATAACAGGCAACATAAATATGATTCGAGTGGATGCTAACGGACTGGGTCCCTTCTGAAGATTAATGGAATTTTTGCATTTTGGATTATCTTTAGACAACTATAGTTGTGCACCAGCGAGGGTGCCATTTTTAAAGGATGTAATTTGATCATGGAAAAAATTTTGATGTCCAAGTGAATCCTGGGAAGGTTTGCCTTGAGCATCAAGCAGTGCACACACCAGCTGGCGTTCTTTCCCTGCTCTGCCTACAAGTGCACTGTTACCAAAATCAACGATTAATGGTTGAAAAAGTCTGAAAAATGGATATCCCTTTGACCTTTCTAAGGTTTGTCATTTAGTTGACATACCCATTACCTCAAAAATCAAATGTGTTTGTCTAAACATTATTCTGATGTTTACTCTGGGCACTAAAGGGCAGACAGCTGACCACGGACCCGCTGACAGTGATCAATTCAGCCCCGAATCTTGTCACTTTCCCTGTTTATTCTGCTATCAATCTCCCCTTTGCCTGCCACCACAGCCACTTTCTGCTGCTCAGGCGCTTTTAAAACTAACAATAATCCAATTTAGAATTGATCAATGAGAATGTGTGGTCAGTAAGCAAAATGACAAAGTCTGCATGTAACCACTGACCACAGTCAGGGGTATATTTTATATGGGCTGAAGGCAAATTTTAATTAATTAATTCATTCATTAATTAAATGCTAACAGCCTGCAAGCCTGTTCCCTTTTTTGTTGTTGTTGTTGTTCTTTTTAAAAGTCAGACCGTCTAAGTTTTATTGTCTTAGAAATGGAGAAACAAGGCCCATTCACTCTGCTAGAACCAGTATCTTCTGGAATAGCATGTCTAGGAGAACTTCCTGGGAAGGTAGGGATGGTCTATACCTGTGCTTTCCAATGTGGTAGCCACCAGCCACCTGTGGCTAAACTTGAACTAAGGCTTATGTAGCTGAGGAACTATATTTTTAATTTTATTTAATTTAAATTCATTTGAAGTTGATGTTAAGTAGCTTTGTATGGGTAGTGGCTCCAATACTGGATAGCTCAATTCTAGAACATTGAGATTTTTGTGATCAGGTGAGGTTTGCCAATGCCGTTTAGAATGTCATTCTGTCAAGACACTGTGTATCAGGAGGTCATAGTCTCTGGTCTGATCTAATGAGGCCACAAACCAAGCCAGAGAAGTTCAAGAGAATTAGTCAAAGTTTTGCCCATGTCCTAAAGACACCATCGTGTCTGAACAGGGCACCCTTCCTGGTCCATCGAAGTGGGGTTCCCCTCTGTGGCTAGAGGGCCTGGATGCTGGTCTGTGGGGATGGCTCCTGCCCAGGACACTATAAAGCTCCAACATGAGAAGGGACCATCCAAGGGTGGTGTAGGAGAGAAGTGGGTTACTTTTTCTAAAAGTACCCCAAGGCAAGCTCCATTCTGGGCTGCATCCCAGGTCTGGTTTCCAAGACAGAATGGTTTCCTTTGGGTTCACAATGGCAAGTAGCTCTTGGCTACTTGGAATGACAAGACCCCTTTCGGGGATGAAGACTTCTGGTTCCTGAATTGACTGGCCTCCTGGACCCTGCCTTTTTTTTTTTTTTTTTGGTCTCCTTCCCTCAACCTCAAACTCCATTTCTGCCAAACCCAACGGTGGGGAGTCATTTGATGGATTTCTTAAGATGATTTGAAAATCACTTCTTAAAACGTTACATTCAATGAGCAAATAGTTTAAAAACTAATTGCTTTGAAGGTTAGAACTATATATGATATTTGGGAGTCTCTTTAAAAACATGAAGTCAATTTAGCTTTTATCTCTAGGTAAATATATGTCAAAAGCTAGATTAGAAATTTTTAAAAATCACATCATTTATTTGAATTTCAAGGTTTATGGGAGGAAATTAGGAGCAAGTAGAAATATTTTATGAGGGCTGTGCTATAATCAATGGAGATTTAAAATGCTGTACACATTACTGTCCTAGAAGGAAAGTGGTCTGGGTACCCTCTTGAGGAAAATTCCAAATCTATAATTCTTGTGTTATTTACCTACCAACAACAATAACAAAATTAAACAACAACAACAAAAAAGACAGTTCTTATTTTAAAAGAATGGAAAAAGTTTTTTCCTGAAAATCCTAAGTAGGAAAAACAATTTAATTTTGGGTATTTAAAAATATGGTTTTTAATAAAGCTTTATATGATATACTATAAGAAATTGACAGTGACAGAAAAGGGATATCTCATAATGAGGAGGTCCTTGAATTTTTAAAAAAATGTATATGTATCTTATCCATGGTTCTACTACCCAAAAACAGACATTGTTAATATGTTCTTGTATTTCTTTCTAATCCTATTCTGTTTTAAATCTAAATGTCATGCATATACTATCTTTATCCCACTTTTCAATTCAACATAACATATTTTCCATATATTGTATATTATTTGTAAACATAGTTTTTTGAAGTTACATCATAATAAGTGAAGTGAGTACACGTATTTGTCTAATACTATATTTTTTGTCTGATATTTAGATTACTTTTGAAAAATTTTTTTGTGCTATTGAATGCTTCTCAATATTCAGGATTATTTTCTTAGGCTCCATTCTCAAAAGTGGACTTCCTGAGTTATAGAGTATAAACATTATAAGGCTCTTTGCCAAATTGCTTTCCAAAAGGCTTATCCCAAAATATCAGCAATATTCGAGAGTACCCTTTCCACAGTCCCCACATCAGCAATGGATACTATTATTTTTTTAAAAAATCTTTGCTAATTTGATAGGGGTCAAATGTGACTTCATTGTTATTTTAATGCACCATTCCTTGATTACCAGTGAAGGAAAGCATTTTCCACACATTTGTTGATTAGTTATATTTCCTTTCTGGAAATTGCCTATTCACATCCTTTGTCAATTTATCTATTAGAGTTTCAGTATTTTAAAATTCAATCTGATTAACCTCTTTGTATGTAGGATATTAGTACTTTGTCTATATAGTATTTCCTGTGACTCTTTTCCCCCAAATACAACGCTTGTCTTTTAATTTTGTTCTATTTATTTATTCTGGATGAACAGGGGCTTAAAATTTTAACTTAGTAAAATAGATTGTTTTTATTCTACATTCAGTAAATTGTATCTCCTCCAGTGATGGTAAATTAAAAAAAATTCTCATTGATTTTTTTTATACTGACACTTCATATTTAATTTTTAAATTTCCTGGAATTTATTTCGGTGAATAATTTCAGGTGAGCATCTAGTAGATTTTTTTCATTGAATAATCAACTGTACCAAGGGGACTTACCCATGAAATCACTTACCCTTCCTCATTCATTTAAAATGTTTCTTTTACTATTATATACATACACATTTTTAATTTATGAGAGAGTTTGATTCTTGATACTATGTTCTGGTAATTTTCACTTTAAGCTTCTTCCAGAATTTCAGTGTTTCACTTACTATCAGTTTGTACCACTGGTCATTGGCTGTCTGGTGCAGAATCTTCCCAACGTTAATCTTTTTGAAGAAGGTGTTTTGTTTTACGCTACTTTGGGTATGTGTGTGTGCATGCCATGGGAGGAGTGAGTATAGATTATTGACTTTTATACTGACATAGTTTGAGTTTTACTTTTTCCAAATTCTTCCCATTTCTGCAGCACACAGAGTCTTTCCTGGTCCTTCTGGGTGGAAAGAACTTTACTCCCTTTCTTTCTCCTGCATGGCAATGTCTGGTACTTCTCTTCATCATTACTCACTTGCTTCCTTGTACTACAGTTGTTTGTGGACAAATCTCATTTCATCTAATTCTATATCTGTAGTAGATACAGAATAATGGCCCCCAAAGATATCCATATCCTAATCTCCAGAACCTCTGAATGTCACCTTACATGGCAAGAGGGACTTTGCAGATGTGATTAAGGATATTGAGATGGAGAGATTGTCCTGGGTCATCCAGGTAGTCCTAAATGTATTCATAAAGTTCTTTGTAAGGAGGAGACAAAGAGAAACTTGACCTGGAGAAGGAGATATGACCATGGAGGAAGATATTAGAGTAATGGAGTCAGGAGCCACTGAAAGATGGAAGAAGCTAGGGACAGATTATCCTCTGGAGCCTCAAGAAGGAGTCAGCCTTGTCGACGCCTTGATTTTAGCTACTTAAGACTCATTCTGGACTTCTGACCTCTGGAATTGTGAAAACAAAAACAAACTATGGGAATGTTTTTGTTTTGTTTTTGAGCCACTAAGTTTGTGGTAAATTGTTACAGCAGCATTCTGAAAGTAAGGCTGGTCTCCCCCCATCTAGAGTCAATAACATACCAGAGCACCCGTCAGGTATGGTATGGAGAACTCTCTTCCAAAGGATGAGGGTGGGAGCTGTCCAAACTCTGCCTGAAGAGTGATGCAAAGAGAGTGGCTTCTGGTTTTGTTCTGCTTTTCAGAATTTGGTCCAGTTCTGGATCCAGGAGCAGAACCTCCTACACACATAATCCTTTTTTCTCTAAGGCCACAGCTTCATGTTCTGGTTTTGTCTGCAAATGAAGTTTAGCTCATCATTTATCAGTCTTTGGGAGATGAATTCAAAATCACGGTGGCCAAGAATTAATTTTACTCTATAGGAGTTACTTTCAGGATTACCCCTGAGAGTCTCAAGTTAAAAAAAAAAAAAAATGAATTCAAGAGTGAATGCGAATGCTGACTGACTGTATTAATAGAAGTTTTCACTAAACATTCTTATTTGCTGCTTACCTATTGTATCAAGTGAATTTGAACACATTTATTGGAGTTTAGCAATACTATGCTTTATGTGGTATATATATGTGTCTGTGTTTATAATTTAGTGTGGTATATATTTTTTTTAAACAGGTGCTTTCCTTTAACTCAATTTATGCATTCAATATCTTTGCAGATAGGAGAAGAACCAATATACACATTGTCCTGAATAAAAAAGACAAGATAGGGGAAAGCCATTTATCCTATATATTACTCATTTATTTATTCATCAAGATTCAGAGGATTGGGAAAAGGCTAGGCATTGTGCTACATTTCCATTGATTTGAAGATGAGCAAGACATAGCATTGGCGTTGAAGTCTATCACAGAAAGCAGGATGAACAAGCCAGGAAACACTTTCAGTTCATTTGGGGAGGGTCTTACTTAGTGGGAGGTACATAAAGGGCCATGGAGGGGTACTCTGGTTTTCAACCTTGGATGCACATTAGAATAATCCCTAGAAGTTAAAAAAACAAAACAAAACACTCAGCTGTAGACCCTACCCTGCACTATTTTAGTTGCAGTCTCTGTGGGTGGAAGCTGGAATTAGTTGGGCAGAGAGATGAGGTAGAGAAGGAAGAAACACACAAAAGGGATCCTAGGTATACATAGGACTTTAGGGAGCAGCAAACAGGGTATTGACCTAACATAGGCTGCTTCATCTCCACGGCCTCCACTCTAGTTGGCTGAAGGTTTATTGGAGAGAACTCTGGAGCCTGAAGGGGAGCAGAAATACGGGAGGCATGGGGCTGGGGGGTGGGGGTGGGGAATTACCATTTGCTGAATGCCTCTGTGCGCCATACACTGTACTTGGCTCACATATTCTCTCATTAGTTGTAAGATTTGCTGAATTATGTGTCATTATTCCAGTCTTACAGATAAGGAACCCAATGGTTGGGGTGGTTGGAAGCTTTCTCAGGGTCACAAAGCTGGTTAGTTTCAGAGAGAGAATGGATTCCTTGTCCAGTGTTTCCATATATTGGGCCGCCTCGTATGATTGAGGTAAGCAGTGGAAGAAATGCCCAGCTCTGAGAGCTTTACTAAGAACTTTGATGTCTGAGTTAAGTCTGTTTACCAAGTGGGGCTAGGAAAGAGGACAAAATAGCATTTGGGACACATACCCAGTGGATGGCTCAGATGAATGGAGCAGTGATGCTTTTGTAGAGGGATCCAAGCAACCTGGTACATTTCAGCACTATTGATGTGGAGGAGAGGGACAATAAAAGTCCATTTTATGAATTATTAATCCATTGTTAATAACAGTATGCTACCCTTCATTGTAATGAAACTTTTGGGCAGAAACATTACATTTTGATGTTCTAGATGGTCAGTGCCATTTTCTTTACCCAACTTCAATAGTCTGATGTGTTTTGGGCAGCCCAGGTGGCTCAGTGGTTTAGCGCTGCCTTCAGCCCAGGGCGTGATCCTGGAGTCCCGGGATCAAGTCCCATGTCGAGCTCTCTGGATGGAGCCTGCTTCTCCCTCTGCCCGTGTCTCTGCCTCTCTCTGTGTCTCTCATGAATAAATAAATAAAATCTTAAAAAAAAATAGTCTGATGTGGTTCAAAGTTTTTGCTAGGGAAATGTTTCTATATGTTAATATAAGTACATTCTTTATTTCTATGAATAAATATTTACTCTCTCTTAGGATAATATGAGCAAATCTTAAATTCACTCTGGTTCCAACCAACTCTCGCCATTCATAGTCTCTACAGTCATTTTTGAATCTCCACAAATACACAAGTCTCTATATACATACTTATATCCCACTCTATGGACATCAGTTTGTTATTAAGATAATAATCTCTCAGCAGGATAGTCTCCCCTGATGGCCCGGTCAATACATTTATAGAATGTAATTAAACCATATCACTTCCATGACAGGAAATTGATGACCTTTTAATTATTTCAAGATAACTGAATATGTAATCATTTTCTCCTTTAACTAGGGGAGAACCATGTATTTTGAATAAATTGAAAGCAGAGTATAAATACTTAGTTGTTTTGTTTATGAGCTACACTTCTGCACTTGTGTTGCATAAGACATTATTTTGGAATGCTTTCCACAGGATCTAGGAAAACAATTTAGAAAAGCTAGTGTTAAACACGGAGATTAATATTTAGTAAACAGTGTTTCAAAGACACTTGATGATTATTGGATTTAGGAAAGATCTATCACTAACTCCATGGAATTTCACATTGTGGATAAACTCACAATAATTTTAAAGATTATCTGGTGGGAAATTTATAGCAAGGAGCTTTCTAAAAGAGTGAAATTAGACTGAGGTCTGCTTATAAAATCAGAGCTGTAGAGTGGGGTTAATTCCCATGGAGAAGACTGAGTTACAGTGCGCTTTTATTACATAACATTTTGGGTGACCTGGTGTGATGGGACATTACAACATCCATATTATTCAAATCAGAGACCAAACCTAACGTGTGGTAAGTGTAAGGGTTCTTATGGGGATAATGGAACATAATATTTTAAGTCACCATTATTTCACACATTGGATGACATAGCTTTTATATCTCTAGTAAGGCAGATTTTGCAACGTGTTTGCAATGTTTTTTTAAAGAAATTTTAAATATAATGTGTGCAAGTCACTATACTAATTTATTTATAAAATATACCCAGGAAAGAGCTCCTTCTAGGCATAACTTAAACATTGAATCTGTCCTGCTATAAATCAAGAGCACTCACCATGGGGTGTTTCTAGCAAAATTGTCCCACTCCCCATTAATTTTGCTGACTGGAATTTCAGTTGAAATTTGAAAATATTTGAAAATATATTTTATATATTTTATATATAAAATAAAAATATATTTTATATTTGAAAATATATTTTATAACTCCCATTTGAAAATATATTTTATAACTCCCTTGAATAAGAAAATTCTCAACTT
Source organism: Vulpes vulpes (assembly GCF_048418805.1). Lineage (NCBI taxonomy): Eukaryota > Metazoa > Chordata > Mammalia > Carnivora > Canidae > Vulpes > Vulpes vulpes. Next base: position 9,409,339 of record NC_132794.1, read on the forward strand.
CTACACCACACGAATGAGTGATTAAAAAAATCTATCCAAATAGGATCATTACTTTGCAATCAGATACAATAAAATAGTTTTGTCTCCCCACATGGACTACAAATGTGAAAAACACTCTTCTTGCCATCTTCCATTAAGAGAAGGGAGAATTTGCGCTACCACTTGAAAAATCAACTACTTAATCTTCAACTGAAATTCCAGTCAGCAAAATTAATGGGGAGTGGGACAATTTTGCTAGAAACACCCCATGGTGAGTGCTCTTGATTTATAGCAGGACAGATTCAATGTTTAAGTTATGCCTAGAAGGAGCTCTTTCCTGGGTATATTTTATAAATAAATTAGTATAGTGACTTGCACACATTATATTTAAAATTTCTTTAAAAAAACATTGCAAACACGTTCTGAAACATTTCTTAAATTGGAGCTTCTCTTTAGAAAACAGTCTGGAATGTTATGGATCTTTTCCCTTAACTTGGAAGACAGCATTATGAATATTCACATGCTAGTTGCAGTGATGTGAAACAATTTTCTGATCTTTTTTTATTATTATGACCATGCGTGTTGATTTGGAGTATAAACCCCTTGTGCCAGAAAAAAACAGGTTGCCCTTATGCTCCTGACAAGCTGGATGAGTGAAGTCAAGGGGATAAATAGAAAGCAAGCCCTTCTTCTCTTTGAACTCCACGAGCAGAACACGAAGTATGAGGGCAGGGGTAGATCAGAGTTTTAAAAATTACTCTAACTGTGACCATGATCATCACTTAGTATGTGTAGGAGGACCTCAGTTAAATAGTTTTTAACTTTGTTCCACCAATAAGCTTTTCTTGAATGCTGGCCTTGTGCTGGGGGCTGGAGATTCAGGGCTGACAAAAAAAGGATTCCTATTTTTAAGAAAGTAGAAGTGTCAGAGACATGTCTCAACGTCATAAAGTATATATAAGAATAGAGGGATTCATACATTGAAAAGTGAAGAGGGAATGATCAAGCCTGCATGAGAGGGAAAGGCAAGTGTTCACACACAAGGGATATTTGAGTTGGGTCCCGAATACTTGTATAGATATTTATAAAGAAATAGCAAAAGTAGGTGAGGCTCCTCCACACCCTCCTGGCTTGCTCTTGTTTCATGAATCGAAGGATGTGGATGCTAATGAATCTCTCCTGTGTTATTCTAGTCACTCATGATTTAGCAGATGGCTGACTCCAATTTTTTTTCCCATTAAAACAGCTGTGTTCAATAGTTTTAATCTTACTAGCATTAAAATATTAGTAATAATAAAAGAAGCACAGAAGTCTTTGAACTTTTTATTGTTTGTATCTTTAAGCGATCAGTGTAGGGTAATGTTAAGAAACACGGATGTCGTGAGAATGAATAGAAACACTGGTTAAAATGGATTGAAGCATTTTATTCTGAGCTGTGAATTTCTTGATTAAAAAAAATTATTTTCAGTGACCTAATTTCCTATGTATATATATCAAATGACACCTGAATCATGTTAAAGCCTTAACCTTTTTCCATTTCCTGTTGTAAAACTGACTGAATCTGACATCTTTTTAAGTGGAGCTGAAATTGTTTTCGCTTGTGATGTCAGAATTCAGATAATGCTCAAATTAATGCTGGGTGATATTTATCTTAAATACCTCATTTTCTGAGATGTCTCCTTTTAGTTTAAGGAAGAATAGAATTCCATTTTGGGTCTCCCTAGAATTAAAAATTGTCACTTAGTAGAAAATTCCCTATCGATTATTTGAGCCCCACAGTTCTGAGGACTGAACAGATAAGAAGCAAATACATTGTAAGCCTCTGGCACATGCTGGGTCTCAGTGCAAAGGCTGGAGCAGGAAAGGTTGTTGACAGGGTATATGTTCCAACCTGTCTGACTATCCCACTGATGGGCAGGGTTCCCCATCATTTCCCCATCATCCCTTCAACACTGGCCGTTAAGGGGTATGGTCTCTTCACTGCCATGGTCTATTTTGAGTATATTTGTGTTCTCATTCAAACCCCTATAAGGAGCATGTACTGTGTGCCAAGTACTATCCTAGGCTAAAACACTAAAAAATCAGACAAGATTTCTGGCTATCATGGAAATAAACTATACGAAAGTAAACCAAGGAGAAATAAGGTAATTTGGGGTTGCAATAAGTACAATGGAATAAAACATTAAACAAAACAAAACAAAGCAAAACAAAACAGTAGTGATGAAGTAGAGAAAGGAGGCTGCAGGCAAGGGATTTACTTTAGATGGAGCAGCCAAGGAAGACTTGTCTGAGATGGTGGTGAAGGAGCCAGCTTAGTTCTAGGGAAAGAGATTACGGGTAGAAGGGAAAGTGGGAGCCCTGGGAAGACAAGGAAGAAGACCATGAAATCTAAAAAGAAAGGGAAAAGTGCTTTTACTCTGTTGGTAATGGGTGACATTTCAACAAGTAGGCAGGGGAGGGATGAGACCTATCTGATAAGTCTGGCTGCTCCATGCAGAGTGAATTGTGGGCACGAAGAAGGGAAGAAAGACGCCAGCTAGGAGGCCTCACCAGCATCCTGGTGAGGAAGGGAGACCATAATTTAGACAGTAGCAGAGGGGAAGGGAAGGTCCTGTGAGGTTCCAGTGTATAGGACTTGAGAGTGGTTAGTCATGAGGAGGAAGGGGATGGAGGGATGGAGGATGACTCTTTATTTCTAACAACTGGAAAAAAAGAGTCTGAAGTAAAGTATGTTGTGAGTAGAAATCAAGACTGTTGCTTGAAATCAAGTGTGAGAATACTTCCTAGATGTTGAGATGTGAACATCAATTAGGATGGTCAGCTTATGAGTCAGGAGGTGAAGATATATAATTGAAATAATTAATAAATAGAAAAGTGCTTAAAGTCAAGCAAATGAAACTACCCAGGGTTGGAGTATAGACGAAATGATTACAGCAATTAGAAAATGTTTAGGAAAAAAAGTGTTAGAAATTAAAAAGAAACCTACCAAAATATTAGAAAAAGTATTTAGAAAACAAAAATAGCTCATAATAAAACTTGAAGAAATAGGAAGCCTATTCTATTAATAATTCTATAAATACCAAAGAATGTTAAAAAAACTTCCCACAGTGCTTAATAAATGGTAACTGTTTTTATCCTCATTATGGTCCAGTGCACCATGTACTGCAGTTGGAGAACAGAGTAGATGAGGCATTTGTAAAAAAAAATGTTGAATTACTGAAAATAGTCATAACAGATCATTTTATTAGTATTTCAATATTAAACCAAGTGTCCTACAAAAAACAACAACAACAACTTCACACAAAGAAAATATTCAGATTATTTGTAGAATAATCTACAAATAAGATGTGATTTTCAAGGAATGTGTTATTTCATTTGCAGAACTTACTGGCAAGTTCTACAAATAATTCTTTGTATTGCTTTAAAATATAGACTTTATTATTATTTAGATATGGCAACATTCACAGATCTGAAGATAACTGCCATTGAAAAGATGCCTTGTTACACTCAGATCCCAAAAGGAGGGGACATGCCATACCATGGGGGGTGGGGGTGCGGGGAGGAGCAGAGCATGGAGAAGCCCCAGGTTTGGTCAGGAGACAGAGGGAAGGGCATCTATGGCCAGAAACTTTATTGGGACTTCTCAGGAAGGAAGGGGTGAGGCAAGGTAAACCGGTTTAAGATTGGCTAGTTTGAATAATTCCAAGAGGCTCTGGGGCATAGGAGCTGTCCTTATTGTTTGATACCTTACCCTGGGGTGTGGAAACATGTTGAGGAAGGTGGTTAAGGGTGTGGGCTGGCTGTGGATTGTTGGTTTGCATTTGAAAGGCACACTCTCAGGAGTGAGTTGTTTACTATCTGAGATTAGCTAACCCAGGGAAGAAGGGGAAGGGCAGTCCCTCCAGGGTCATCAAGCTCCCCACAAACACCCCCCATGTCAGAGCATCCGAAAAATAAGAGACATGACTAGTATTTACAGAAACTATTCCAGAATATTGAAAAAGTCTAGCATAAATTTGACTAAACCCGATATGAATGGGAAAGGGAAGTAACAATGCAAAATTATCCATGAACGTAGATGTTAAAATATTATGTATCACTTGTGAATAATGAAAGTTTTGTTTCTTTCTTTATTTTATTTTTTTTAAGTTTGTTTCTTTAATAACAGTCCTTATGTGTTTATGTTTTCTTGCACTTGCTAGAACTTCCACTAAAATGTTGATAGAAACTATAGTAATATTCATCTGAATCCTGTTCCTGATTCCACTAGAAGAGCTTTTAGTTTTTACCAAGAGGTGTGATTATTGTCACATTTTTCTTTATAGCTTAAGGAAGTCTCTTCATATTCTTAGTTTGCTGAAAGTTTTTTTCTGTAAACACAAATGAACATTGAATTTTGTTTAATCATTTTTCTGATTCTATTGGAAAGATCATATGATTTCACATTTAATCTGTTAATGCACTTGATGACATTAGTTGATTTTCTAATATTAATCCAACTTTGCCCTCTTAAACCCAAATTTACTGTAATGTATTTTCCTTTTGTATACATTGCTAGATTCAGTTTGTGAATAATTTCTCTAGGATTTCGTATCCAATAAGTAAGTTTGGCAGACTTTGGTAAAATGGTTAAGCTGAGCTTTTTCTATTCTCTGAAGGGTTCTGTGTACAAGGAAAGTTATTTTTTCTTTACATATTTAAAAGATATTTAAAGATGAGACCATCTGGATCTAGAATTTTCCTTGTGGGAATACTTTTATTTATAGATATAATTTCTAAGATAAATACAGAGCTATTCATATTTTCTCTTTCTTCCTGTGTCAGCTTTGGTACTTAAGTACCTGTATGTTATCACTAGATTACCAGGTACTTAAGTTTACTAGCTAGAAGTAAAAGACAAAATTATAAAAATAAGTCAGGGTTAGTGTCCTAAGCATTGAATCCCATGTCTGGCTTTGACACGTGGAATTAAAATGGAAACTATAAGATATTTATTTAACTTATGGATTTTTAAAATTAGAAGCTATGCATAACAGTTCTGGCTTTGGTTTGAAGTATGGCAATATGCAAGAGTTTTCCTAAGCTCTTCTTACTTTACAAAGCTAGATATAAGTGTGCCTCTGTGGCTGGGTTTTTGGAGGAACATTAGTGTATTCAAAGGGAAAAAAAAAAGAAAGGAAAGAAGTTGATCAGACTTTCTTGGAGAAATTTGAAAAAAGACCCAGTTTTATGAGTAAAGTTGGTCCCAGACAGAAATGAGGAGGAAGCCAAGTCTTTTGTTGGGCTCTGCATCATTGGTCTATGTCCTTGGCACCATGATTAATGAACTTTCTTGGACTCAAAGTATGGAGGAATAAAAATCATCAACTTGAATAAACAGTTATCAACTTGCTTTGAAAGCAAGTTATTGCTTTCAAAGATGAAAGCAAAATAAAAATTACTGTATATAAATACTGGATAAATTTACTGGTTATAGACCCTCACTAAAATAATTCTTGATGGCTGTACTTGAGGAAAAGGAAATTTGAAGCCAATAGGAATGTGTGGGATACAAGACAGGGTGGTAGATGAAGCTGCAAGAGGTATGGCAGATCATTAAGGGACATCTCACTTAGAATTTTAACTTGATCTTTATAACAAAGGCTACTGGCTACACTTACGCATGGGAGAGACAGCCCCACTACCTGCTGAGTAATGGTTGGAAGACAGCAAGGTAAGAGGCAGAAAGATGGGCTAAGAGGTTTTCCATACAGGAAATGATGTGTACATCTCCCGGACAATGGAGATGGATTCCAGAGGTGTGGAAAGAGAAAGGAAGGATTTACAGGTATGTCAGAGTGACTGGATATGAGTGGTGAAGCTATGGCATTCGATAAGGATGATCTCAGTTTTACCTTTAAGTTGTTGATAGTGTCCTTGGCTTTGGTTGGAAGAAGAGAGTTTGAAGGAAGGAATTTTGTTTTGAGTACATTGAATTGAGAGGCATCTAAGTGGAGATGGGCCTCATAAAAACATAAAACTTGGTGTTATTATGTTTTAGAATGTTTTCAATCTGATGACTGTATGGTGCTCTCTCTTGCCCTCCTTTTCCTCTCACCCCCAGTTAAATTGTATTCCTTTGATTACTGGTGAAGTCCACTACTTTTCATTGGTTTATTAGTCATTCTGATTGATTCTTCTGTCAAATGCTTGCGAACTGTCTTTGGCAGATGCTGTAGATTGTCTACCCAACGAACATTTACCTTCTTTCTTGTTAAAAGTGTCCTGATTTGATTGAGGTGTGAGACTACAATGTCTTAAGAGAGGAAGACATGTCCTCCTTAAGTTTCTGTGAATATGTAATGATTGGTAATCATCTGACACATTTCTGGCCAACAGGACCTGAAAGAAAATCTCTTTTGTGGGTTTTTGTGCCCGTATGTCTTCTTCAATATTTGATTTATAGACTTTTATGGTGTCATACAGAAGTTTTAAATTTTAAGATAGCCAAAAATGTTTCATTCTTTCCTCTTGTCATTTTTGTGCCTTGGTTTAGAAATGATTCTCTACACTGGAGTTCTAAAATTGTTCTATATTGTTTCCTTCTATAAATGTTAAGTTTTAAAAATCTTTAAGTTTATATCCATGTGAAATTTATTTTTGTATCTGGCATGAAGCAAAGACTTTTTTTTCAAATGGATAATCAACACAGAAACATTCTTTGAATAGTCCGATCTTTCTTACTGATTTATATCATCACTGTCATCATATATGAAATGCACATGGACATGTTGGTTTATTGTAAATTCCCCTAATCACTTTGCTTGACCTATTTCTCTATTTCTATTTCTTTTCACTAATAAGTTGTAGTTCGTCTTGAATTTTTCATGTAAAATAATCCTATAGTTTACAAATAATGACAATTTTATTTCTTCTTTTTAATGCTTATAGCAGTTTTTTTTTTTTCATGCCTTATTGTGCTGGGTAGGCTCTCTAGTACAAGATTAAATAAAAACAGTGAGAGTAGGCATTCTTTCTTGTCCCTGAAATGTTCCTTTTAAAGGAGTGCCACTGATTCTTCACCATTATGTAAGATTTAGATTGATTCAATTCTTCAGATTAAAAGAGTTCTTTCCATTCTTGACTTGTTTAGGGTAATTGTTTTGTTATCCTCAAAGATATTGAATCTTTGTGTATTTCTACATATTGCGATCTTCATATAGTTTTCTCTTGTATTGGGTGATGAGTTATATGCATAGATTTTCTAATGTTAACCTAATATAATGTATTCATTTAATAGTCTGCTAGACTTAGATTACCATTATTTTACTTAGAATTTTGTATTTATGATTATAAGATGAATTCCCTATAGCAATTTTTAATTGTAATGTCCCTGCCCAGTTTTGATATCTAGTCTAGGTTATACCAGCCTCATAAATTGAAGTGGAATACTTTCCTTGGAATCATTTGCATAAGAGAGGACAGTTTGTGGAATATATTTACAAAATCATCTAGGTCTTCACAGTCTGTCTTTAGCATTAAGGACACTGTAAGCAAAGGAGCCCACTTCATGGCTAGCTGAGGCTTGGCCTTCAATCCCTAGTAGGTTTTCTGTCCTGAGGATCTGAGCTGGGTTACAAAGTCTAGATTCCCTCCCCTTATCACATCTGGAGATGCTCTTGGCCTTGGCCTTCATTTGCCCCAGCCAAGCCCATTTGCCCCAGCAGACCCAGGATCATCACATTACCCCTGGCTGAAGGAATTTTAAGAAACCAAGCACCTAAATTTAGAAAGACAGACCCTCAAAGAAGTTTATGGAAGTAAGAGATTTTCACATCTTTGCTCTTCCCTCCTCAGCAGGGAAAGTGGATACTCCTACCAAAGGTAGAATAAAAAGGTAATATGCTGAGTAAAACTTATCTCAATTTCCTCCTTGCTTTCTATTTTGCAGAAAATTTGGAACAAATTCTGATTTGTCTAAGCTTTGCTGGAGAAAAGACCAAGCCATGCATTTATTTTTTTTATCTCAAAAGAAAAAGCTGAATTTGAGCTCCTTAAGGGCATCAGCCATGTTTATCCCTCTGAATCCATGTACCAAGCACAACACCTGGTACATTACAGGTGCTAAGTAAGCAACTGTGTATTCAATATTTGCTCTTCTCCAAATAACTTACAAAATCAATGTCCAAATTAGGTTGGGCAATGAATATTCTATTTGCAGAGGAAAAAGCTCATTTAATTTCTGTTTGAAACTGAAAGTTCTTAAACAAATAAAATGGTGGAAAACGGAAGTGTTTTAGGACACTGTTAATACCTACCATTTTATTACATGAGTATTTTCATTTCTAATATTAAGATGCTCTTTTAAAAAGGAGTTTGCTTGCATTCGCTGCCTGCATTTCTTATCTTGGCCTTTTGGTGTCATTCTTAGATTAATCTGAAAAGCATATTAGGCAAGGCAGAAATTATTTCCCCAGTTTTGAGTCGTTTTGGTCTCTGATTTGAAATGAAGATTATCATACCTATAGAGCAGTTTAACTAATCTAACCCTTTTGAAGTTATCTTAACGGTATATTTTATAACTGACATGTGACTGCAGAGTTTAAATACAAATGGAGAATGAGTAACAGTAAAGAAAGTCTCTGTTTTTATGGGCAGTCTAGAAAGAGCTTTTTTTCTAAAATGACTATACTAATGTTACTGAAGTAAACTACATATGTCATATATATGTGTGTGTCATATATAATTATTACACATAATTCTAATGTATATCATTACACAATTATATAACTATATAATGTAATGATTCCTGTATGTGTTATAATTCCTGTATGTGTGTGTGTGTGTGTGTGTGTGTGTGTGTGTGTATTTGAAAGCCATGACAGCCCTGATGCATTTCCAATGACCTGTAAAATAAACCTAACTACTCTCCATGGAGCTGCAGGAAGCTGATAAAGTTCTCAACCATTCTTCCTTCTGCTCTTTATATGGGGCTCTCACACCTTTGTCCACCTATGAATGAACGGGAAAACCTTTTGAACTTCAAGCATATTGCCAATCCCAGTGTCAGCCTGGTGCTTGCCTTCCATCCCAACCTGCAAAAGTCTTAATGACTTTTCTTCTTTCTACCATTAATTATATGTTCTCCTCCATTGCTATTTTAATGCATATGCTTAATGAGATTGACTCTTGGATGCTGTCACAAAGAAGTGAATAAACAAACACATATTGACCCACAGTTCCATAAGTAAGAAGCAAAAGTAATGAGCATTTGATGGTTACCCTGGGAGTTCCTAAGGCTGCAATTATTCTCAAGGGAGGGAGCTGTACTTGTCACCTGGATCTTTGAACAACTTCGCTCTCTGAGAGAATCAGTGTATTAAATCTTATTAAATCTATAGCCTGTCATAAACCTGGTAACAGCTGGGGGCGTGAATGGTTCAACTCCAAGTTTTGTGGCCAGAAAAACACTGGAGATTCGTTTTCAAAGTATTCCATTTTAATTAGGATCCTATCTAAACAATAAGGCAGTTTTAAAACGAATATTATTAGAAAATGAGTATTCTAATTGGGGCCAAATTCAAATTCAATCCACAATTGGTCATTTTCTGTGATGGGAGATCACTGGGGTCCAAGATCTCCACCATACTTTCAAGCTAACAGGTTGTCCTGACACAATTTCAAAGGTGCTGATAGAAGATATGGGATCCTTGCATCAAAAACAAAGGACTTTATTACTTATGGTTCTGTAGTCAGTGTGTGCATTAGTGTGTTGACTGTCCTTGACCCTAGTCCCACGGGTATGGTCCAGATGGGCCTCGACTTTGCCTATATAGGTAGTGGGTTAGAACTCTGTGCTTAGGGAACCTAAATCTTGCATAATCGACAGTAAGATTCTTGCCCTTTGCTCCCGAGGGCAACTATTTGCTATACAAAGCTATTTGCTATACAAACATCCTCAAAAATGTGTCCAGAGCAAAGAATGGTCAGTGCCTCATTTGCAAGATTTGTCTTTGGGAGACAGGGTGGAAGATGCTTTCAGAGCTATTCCACCCTACAGAGAAGAAGTGCAACTATTTCTCCAACAATTCCTTCATTATGGGCTGAGAGCTGATCCAGGGGCATTCCTGTCAAGCACCTCCAGCCTCCCTTACACTACCAGAGAGAAATCCATGGGGGCAGATGGTGAGAGCTGCAGGTGCTTACAGCAAGAACCAAGTATCATGTATATGGATGAGGGTATACCCGGGGAGTGCCTGGGGACACTGGTGTGATGTTGATAGCATCTGCCACACTCCCCAGTTTTAGTCCTTTCTCCTCCCAGTATTACCCATGTTTATTCTGTTTCCTTTCAACCCACAGTTGAGTTGTCAGGCCCACTAGAAACGTCCATAGGCCTTCAATGGCTGGTGGTGATAGTCTCGGTTAGATTTCCCTTCTGTCAATTTCTGTTAACCAACGTCCTGCAGAACAGTGTACCTGTTATATGGTAGGCAGTGGAAAGGAGCAAAACAGAATTCAAAGAAGTCAATTTAGCTACTTATTAACATCTTTGGAAATATTGAGAGGAAAAGGTGGGAAGTAATTGCTCAAATTTGTGCTTTAAAATAACTGTGTCTTTTGTTCCTGATCTCTGTGACCCCAGCCTTGGAAAATCAAGAGTTGGTCTTCAATCAAAGAGTGTGTCAAGGATTATTTTAAGAACAAATTGAGGAAATGTAAGCGCAAGGCTTTCATCACCTTTTCACCACGATTAGATTTATTTGCTCCCGCGTTGACGGCCCCCTTCTCTTTCAAGCTCTCCAAATGCTTTAAAATCAAGGGTGAAAAATGAAACCTAGTTCCTGCTTTTAAGAAAATGAGAGAACGCACATACCATGTTGACAGGTGCATTTCCTGGGAGCATAAAAGTATTGAGGATTTTTTAGAAAAGAACAGTATGACCCTGGCCATTGAGAAATCCACTAACTCAGAATCTGGGATAAATTTAAAATGCTGAAGTGCATTGATATATTATAGGGCTAGAGGTGGGGGGAAGGGTTTGTGCCAAACAAATGAAAAGTACAAACAAGGGAAATATATAGTCTTCATAAGGCTGAAGGCCTCATAAAGTGCAAAACTAAAGTGTAAAACCACTTGGTATTTAAATGCTTCTGTGAAACCATGAATGTTCTAATTGCTAATGTATTTTTTTGATCTGTTATTAAAACTCTTAAAAATTCTCTACGACATTCTGCTGTTTTCCTTCCTCGGGGCCCTGTCATCCTTGTTGCCATGTGAACTTGAAATTAGGTTGAATTTTGTGAAAATGTTTCTCTACTTCAGACTTTTCCAAAACTTTCCACCCAATTAGGGAAAATTAATGAGGTTTATTGCACTTTGTGTTGATGTTTAGTCAGCAGCAGACAGGCAGGCTTTGTGCCTTCCAAGGAAGTCGATTTGAAAGGAAAGAGTTGTTTTCCTAACTTTCCCAAAGTTTGGGAAAACACTTTTCCGAAAAGATTGTTTCTTATTATTCTAAGAGGCCTTTGCTTTCTGTTTTGTACTTTGCTTTCTTCATCCTTTCTCAATGGGTTTTGGGTTTTTCCCCTTCATCCTTTATTCTATTTAGACAATCATTACAGATTATGGAGAATGGTGTGAAGTGGTGTGCGAGATTCCAGGACAGCATCTTTATCTGGGACACAGAGAAATAAAGATCCATAGAGGTAAGGAGGTTCAGCCAAGGTCTTCCTGCTTATTTCAGACACACTGAGAACAGGAACCTATGAATGCCTGATTTCTGGACTGGTGCTTTTCCCAGTGTGGCATGTCACTCCGAGAGAGAGAGACAGAGAGGAAGGGATGGAGAGACAGAGGAAGGGGAGAGGGAGAAAACGAGGATTTGCCTGAAGGTTATATCAGCGTTTATTGTACTGTTCTGGAAACTTTTCTCTAGGTCTGAAATTTTTTCAAGATGAAAAAGCCTAAAAAATATGTCTTAGTCATATTTGAAAAGTTTGACATAGTGCAGAAATGAGGCACTGTTAATGATTGGGTGTTCCTATCGTCACTAGAAGACATATTTGTCAAATAAAGCAGACATTAACTTGCAATTAAATTTTGTAGAGGAGCAAGATTTTTCTTTTATGATGTGTTTTCTTTTTAAAAAATATTATTATAATCTTTATTTTGAGTCACAGATAATTATTCATGAATATTATGTGTGTGATTCCCCCCTAAAACATGGAATTTTGAGGTAGGAAAATTGACATTATGCATTCCATTCTGACCAGATATTAAGAATGTCTAAATTGACCTCTTCTTGAAAGATTCATGGCTTAAATGGAATCAAATAACTGCAAATTCAATACAGTTCTTCATGAGCATCTTACTTAATGACGTGAAGACTAGCATACTAAACAATTGTGTATAGATTATAATTACAATCTAATTTCTATATTCTAATTTGCACTGCTACTTAAATTTCTATAAGTATTTCTTGGTTTAAAAATGTCATCTAGCATTCTCTTAATAGCTGTACCATGAGATCTTCCGCTTTCCACATTAATGTAACTATTAGTGTATTTTTTCGTAATTATTTTAACATAAACTATAAATTTTTAATATCAAATTCATCCTTACTTTTGCTAAAATATTCATTTTTCCTTAAAGTGACTGATAGAATTTTAAAATGTAAAGCCTATACGGAAATATTTTTCCACCTACCTATATTTGAAAGTCAATATTCAGATCCTGAATACAAATGGCATTTTGGATTAGTCAGGGGTTTCTACCTATGGATAAAAACCTCCTACTCCCAGTATCAAACAAATGTCAAATGGACCCAAGATTTAACCATAAAAGCATTATATTACTAAAGAATTTTAAATCCATATCTCTTTCTGTGTATCTATGTATGCACATGTCTCTCTATGTATTCTTAGAAAGGAAGAGGAATTTGTAAGCATAGTATAGCAATCAGAAGTAGAATAATGTGAAAGTGATGAATATAACTACTTAAAAGTTGAAAGCTTCTGCATGACAAACCTACTATAAGTGAAACCAAAGACACATGATGAGCTGGCAATAGCATTTTCAAATATATAGAACAAGGTAAATTTCATTGCTATACAAAATATTTACAAATCCACTGGTTATTAAAAACAAGTAATCCACAGAAGGAAGAAATGGTAAAAAGCCAATAAACAAAAACTATTTAACATTTTTCAATAGTAAGAAACTCAAATTAAATCAAGATGCTAGTTTTTCTAATCTACCCGATTGTCAAAGACAAAAACAAATTTTCAGCTGCCCAGTGATGCTGCTTATACACACACCGGCCTGATGTGGACACAGGGGAGCATCCTTTTGCAGGGTGACAGCGAGGATTCCTTTAGAAGTTTAGCAATGCATTTTGCATCCATGCTCAGCTAGGTCCATGAAGAAGTATGTTGAAAGATGCTCATTACAGAATTGTTTTATGATAACAAACAGTCAAAACATCTGAAGTGTCACAGGTGGAAGGTTGTTTAAATAAACCACGCTAAATCAGATAATGAGTAGACTACATGTCCAGCTAATGCTTTGAAAAGGAGTCCAGTATAAAACAGCAGGTCCAATGGTTCCATAGGTGGAAGGATCAAAAAACCTGTTTGGGGGGCCTTATTTCTGAGCCTCATGTGGACCCTGGAGCAGGATGGGAGAATTGTTTTATTTCTGTATCAGCCAGGTTTCAATTGCAGGAGTGGGAGTGACTATAGTTGTTAAGCAGAAATCGATGTAATCGTTATTTCTTTTGTAACTCAGTAGATGTTCCTGAAAAACCTTGTGTTCTTTAAAATTAACAACAGAGCATACAGATTCAGTGAGACCATTCAACATCTATATAATTTTGCCTCCACAGCACCAGCAAATACAATGGTTGGGAACCTCAGAGGGATCTTGGACAGGCAACTGAACACGGCCAGAGTTAGCCTCAGGGATGATAAAAATAAACAGAAACAAATGAGTAAAAATATTTGCTTTTGGCCTGAGAAAGTGCAGATGGAAGCTCTGAACCCAGGAGGAAGAGCAACCTATTCTGTGCAAAGCTTTGCAAGACTGAGACGTGCATCTTGTCATGAAGGGCACCTTCGTGTAGGCGATCGTGTTCACTTTTCTTAGCAGGGCTGAGAAGCATCCTGCAGCTGAGTTGAAGATTTTTCTTTCCCTGCTCTTTTTGCTGGAAAAAAAAAACTCTATATGAATCAAGACAATTGTCATCTTACAGTGTGATCATCCCCCGACTCCCAATCCTACATGAGCAATGTATTTCAGAATCTTAGAGAGATGCTTTGTGGCAGAAGAGACTATACAGAAAGTGGGGGAATCTACAGAATTTGAGGGAGGTGAAGGAGAGAGTGCTAGGCTGGCCACCCAGAGGCTCTGAAGACAAGTCAGGGGCCCTGGCTTTCTAGAGGAGTCACTCACTCAGGCAGGAGGGAGCAAGGAGGCCACCAGCAGAACCCTTGGGGTGAAATACGCACTCTCAGAAATGAAGAGTGATGTGTGAAAATCTGGTGGACGTGTGATGAAGCAATTATAACAAAAGGTTAACAATTGTAGAATCTCGGTGGCAGATATTTGGACATTCACTACATGGTACCTGCAACTATTTTGTGTGCTTGAAAAGATTCATCATAGAACAGAATGAAAGGAACAAACAGAAACACAACAGGCTTGCTACATGTGGCATCTCTGCGCTGACTACTGTGCCGACTACCCCTTGGGATACATGAGTCTGGTGACTGACTCTGGAATGGTGAGTGTGGCGGTGGCTTGGAACAGCCGGCCTGGCCACTGGTGAAGGGCCCAGCTGCAAGAGATCCCCCTTCGCTGCCCACCACCGCACTTAGACCTACACTGAAGTAGCGGGAAGAAGGCGTCCACCTCACCTCTGCTTACCTTCTCCTTTGCAAATCTTGCATGAGTACACCTATTTGAGGAAGCCAAGTGTGACTCCTCGTTTCAAGAAAATCTGAGAAACAGGATTCTTAGCTTCTCATTGTCTGCAGTTTAGGGACTAACACGAGAAAGTAGCTGAGGTCGATTCTCTTTATTCATTGTCATCTTACACTCTTTTGGATTATTTTCTTTTTTCTTTTTTATGATTTTTAAAAAATGCAATATAATATATATACATTGAAGGGTATGGATTGATGAGGTTTGTTAAATGTGTATGTTTGCATAGTCACTGCCCTACTCTGGATACAGAACATGACCTCAGAAAGACCCTTTGTGCCGTCCCTAGGGGGGAAGTTCTGATTTCCAGCCCTGTAACTTGGTTTTGCCTCTTCTCTACCTCAGAAAAATGGGTGAAGGAATGGGGGGAAGTCCACTAAAATGAGTTGTACAAGAATGTTGATAGTAACTTTATTCATAACAGCCTCAAACTGGAAACATCCTAAATGTCCTTCAGCAGGAAAATAAAGAGTGAAACTATGATACGTTTGTACAATACAATGCCACTCATTAATTACATGATATGGATGAAGTTGATATGTAATGTAAATTACAGTTAATTTTATAACTATTAAAAGAAGTTTTAGTACATTTTAATGCTGGGACAACTTTTACTTCAGCTTTATGTGTTTCTGTAGTGGTTAAGTTATAATAATACATATTCATATTAAAAGTTTAAATATGATGTACAGTAAGCCTGTGATTAAATGCTAGTAGCCTTTGTATTAATACTATAATACTGTAAAATTAAGTATTTTAATCATATTTATAATTCAAGCACAGAATATAAGTTATTTATATTTTAAATATAAAAGTAAAATAACAAATACACTATTTTTTAAAAGACTTTATTCATTCATGAGAGACACAGAGAGAGAGGCAGAGACACAGGCAGAGGGAGAAGCAGGCTCCCTGTGGGGAGCCTGATGCGAGACTCGATCCCAGGACCCCAGGGTCACGACCTGAGCCAAAAGCAGACATTCAACCACAGAGCCAACCAAATGCCCCTAGATACACCGTTTATTTGAAAGAGAAGGGAAGTAGAGTGTGTCACCCCAAAATATGCCACTTTGATATATTGATCATTTTTGGCTGACGGCATTTGAGAAAGAGCATGTATAGGAAGACTCTCCACACTAACCCTTTCTGCCTAAAAGCAGGACATAAATTTCCCATGAGGAAGGCACTCTCTTGGTACAGGGAAGAAGAGAACATTTTTACCATGGGAGATGGGGAACTGATGCCAAGATAATTCTGCACAAACAAGCTTTACTAAAATCAACTTTTTCTTCCATTAGTTTCATATATTTCCTAGTTACTTCTCACAGCCACCCCTGAAAGCCAAGTCCTTTTTCTTTGCTTATTTGATTTCCACAAATTTATCATCTTTTGTTAAAATGGTCCATAAGCTCCAGAGTCTAAATGAATTTTGGGGTTCTTCACTTCTTGCCTGTGAAGCCCTCTGTGTCACATAAAAATATTAATATCACATAAACTTTGTATGCTTCTCTCTTGTTAGTCTGTCTGTCGTTCATTTAATTTGCATGGCACTAAAGGAGGGCACTTGATGGGATGAACACTGGGTGTTATACTATATGTGGGCAAATTGATTTAAATAAAATATTAAAAATGAATAAATAAATAAACTTAAGAAAATTGCATGTCCCAGTGAGGTAAGAGCAGAGGAAAAACTCTTTTTCCCTTACAGAAGAACCATGACTGAGTCAAAATGCCAAGTCATTCATTGTCCTTCTAAGTGATTTGGAGATCTAGAACTTTGTTCAGAGTAGGGAATAATTCATTTAGTCACTGAACATGCTCAAATTTCATTTCTAGAATGATGACAAATTGTCTTTTGGTTTGACTTCATAACTGTATCCATTAGGATGTGTTTAGAGTAATAGGAAACTGATTAACAGGGGCCTAAACCATAAAAACACTTATTTACATTACAAAAACTCTGTAGGTAGGTGGTCCCAGAGTTAGGGTTGATGGCTAACAATGACTTCAAGTCCCTAAACATTTTTTTTACCCATTCAGAAAAATACCCCACCTTCACTCATGCTCACGAGATGGCTGCCCCTGCTCCAGTCATTGGGTCCTCACGTTTCTGACATTGTGTTGCAACCAGTAGGAGGAGCTGTAACAAACGGGCTTTCTCTTCTGGGGCTTTCATCTTACTTGTCAGGGAGGAAAATCTTATGCAGAAATCCAGAACAGATTTCTTCTATCTCTTTGGTCAGAACAAGGTTAAATGGCAACCACTAAACCAATCACTGGCTAAATCGATTGGGATTGCCACACCGTTCAGTTAGATGAGCTAAATCATCCAGAGTGACATATTGCTGCCTGAACAAAATGAGGGTCTGTGGGCTGGGAAGTGGCTGCCTGGGACATTTCCGATGTCTATGTAGATCAATAATTACAGGTTATTTCAATAATGCCCTGCCCCATCAATGCTAACGTGTGGACCTTTTCTCCTGAGGAAATTGTAGAGCAGAGAAAAGATGAATTCTGGCTTAAATCACACAAGCTCCATGTCCTTGAGCAAACAACTCTTTCCTGAGAATCAGTGTTTTTAATCTGTAAAATGGGAATAATAATAATCCCTGATACGTGGAATTGGGTGAGGAATGTCAGAATTAATATGTGGAATATCAGAATTAATATGCATGGAGTCTGACATACAGTCAGTGCTTAATGGATAACAGGCATCGTTATTCTCAGGAAGAGTCAGGCTTAACCCATGCCTTATATGCATAAGTCGGTGTACACATTTTTATAGTCTTCCCTCTAAGGAATTAGAGGTGTGCATTTGAGTGCCTCAGGGGATGCTGGGAAGAGTAAAGCATTTCAGTATTTCACACGGGGCTAGCCCATAGCTGGTGCTCAATGAATTCTATTTGGAGTCCAGCTGGGAGCTACGTGACTGTTCTTTTCCTGACAATTATGTGAACTTGGTGATGCTGATGCTGGGAAGGGGCATGCCTCCCCTCTCATCCCTGAGGAACCTGGCGTGCGTCTGCTCTTATCTGCCGGTCTGTTTCTCTGAGCATCTGCACAAAACGGGTGAAGGTCTGGGCTTGCAGGTTGGAATCTGTGAGAAAGCACAGGCAAGGAATTAATGCAAAATCCCCTAAAGCCCCAGGATGTTTTCTTCACAAGATTATAAACCTTAATTTTGGATTTTTGGACTTTCCCCTTGGTTATACCTTGGCCTCCGAGGTCACTAAGCAGGCAGATCTTTAGAAAATGTGCAAGGACTTGGGCCTTTGCGCTTTCATGCTGAGTGTTCCATCCATTAGGAAAGGAGCCAATAACTGGGTGTCGTTCTGCGCTCCCGGCTCTGAGAGTGCAGAATGATCTACACCCACGCTGTCACGTGAGAGCCCGTACACAAAAGATGTAACTCCCTCACACTTTCTATACACGAGCAAGATGGAACCTCACAGAGGTTAAAGAATTTTGCCAAAGTAATCTGTTAAGTACTTTCTTTAGAACTGGAATTAAAAATCTGATCTGAGGCCCCCAAATATACTCAGGAGATAGTGGTTTGACAATTATGCACCAAAGACATCTTTTTTTTTTTCTTTCAGGGGTCGATAAACTCATAATTTTTCTCTATTTGATTGTATATAACTGAAGAATGAAAACAAACCCCATCCACATCCTACCATTATCCAGGCTCCCAGTCTATGGATTATGGGGCCAAAGATTACCTCCAAGTCTTTTCCTTTAAATAGTAAAAGTAGTCATTGGTGTATATGGTATGGAGACCTTCTCAAGGAAATGGACTTCTGGACCCTTGAATGTTAAAACAAAACAAAACAAAACAAAACCCAGAGGTTAATTCACTCTACCTTTGTGAATCAGATGAGTATTTCATTTCATGATTGGTAAATGGGAGAGAGATTAAACCATGTGGTTTGGTTTTGTTCATACTTCCTCTAAAATGCTCTGAGACATTGAAATTAACTTCCCCCAATCCCTGAACTTTGAAGTGAGATATTTTTTTGTTTTTGTTGTTTAAAACTGGGTAGGTAAGACTTTGGGGTAGAAGGGAGACTGAGGAAAGAAATGAAAGAAGGGGCTCTGGAGTTTGGGATTTAACTTAGGGCCCCACTCTAGAAGGGGTGCCATAGCTGGTCTGTGGCCCAGACATTGCCACGCTAGGCTGGGGAAGACCCTATGAGAGATACTGAGTGAGGACCCCAGGCCTGAGCTGGATGAGGTCCAATAGATGCTGCAGAGGATGGCATGTGACTCTAGAACAGGCTTTGAGGAACCTGGGGAGACACTTACCCCTGACTTCCTAAAGCCCATTCATAGAAGGCTCCTGAAATGCGGTTCCAAATATACCCCTATTATCATCTAGGGTCTGCTCTTCCTTCTTCAGTGAAGTCAGTAGATCACATACAATGTCCAATGCCCCATACATTGCTTAGAATATCCTCCTCAACTAGTAGTGACCTGTGCCTACAACTATCTAGTGTGAGTCCTTGAGCATCCATCCAATGCAGTTGAATATGTACTCTGAAGGCTGGAGCCATGCTCTGTTTGGATTCCCTGGGCCCCTGCTCATGGCCTGGCACACAGCAGGCTCCTGACCCTCATCGAACAGCTGCGGGAAACACGGCGGCCTGTGATACCCACTCCTTACTGCATCGCTGACATCTTGCCTAATAAGTGTGTCACGTTGCTATAACCTAGGTGAATCATTTTGGATCACCTTCCTCCCCTTCACTCTCTAGACTTTAACCTATGGAACATGAACCAAATTAGACTTTAACCTATGGAACATGAACCAAATCCCTTCTTTATTCAAGACACTGGCCCACAGGTGGTTCATATCCAGGTACCTGGGAACCAGGTAGTGGCAGCGTGCCTCCTGGAGGGCCCTGCCCAGGTGGGTTTTCTAGGTGACGTCAGTTTGCTAGAGAGCTGGGTCCTTCTCTCAGTCCCCAAGGCTGTTGTGAAAAGGGACAAGAAAATGTCACGGGCAGAGCCCTCTACAGTAACTACACCCAAAAGAGTGTCTGATCCTCCAGGATCAGAAATTAGAATAAAATAGAATCAGCCGTGGTGAGTAATTATTCAAAATAACAGATCTGATCAGTTCTCTCTCTTGCTTAAAGCCTGGGAAGTTCCCCTCCCAGAGGATGCCACGCTTGCTGAGAGGAAGAGGAGATGCCCTTGATTCTGGTGCCTATGGCTCCAGGCCAGGATACATGGTTTGGGGAGGCAGGATTAATGCCTGCTCTGGGGGCAGCCCAGCTGTGCAGCTGCAGCTCCCTGGATAACACACAGATACCTGGACAGGATTCAGGAGTCCCAGCTAATCTGCTTACCCCTCCACCCCACCCACCCCAAAACTCTGTGCAGCCTTCCATAGTGTCCTCTACTCTCCCTTATCAAACTGCACAGGAGATGTCTGTTTCTGTGCCCATTTTCCCCAATAGTACAGCATATATGTGCTACGGCCTCCGTGCCATCCCGCTTGTGTGCCAGGCATTGTTCAAACCACGTCACGCATGTTAGCTCATTTTATCTTCACAATAACCCACCGAGCCAGGAATCGCTATAGTTCCCCTTGGATATTTGAAGGCAAGGGCTCCTTGAGTCACCCTTCTATCCCCAGAACTCAGGACAGTGTTGGACACAGAGTTAATTTGCGTGGAGGGGTGTGGAGTTGAATGAATGGACGAGCTGGGGAGGTGGCTGTTTAGAGAAAAGAACATCTCCTGTCCACTCAGCAGGACCACTCAGCACTCTCCTGCTTTCTTCCTTCTGCCATCAATCCTCCGTCTTATCCTCCTATTTTCCCCAATCCCTCCTCCACCACCTCAAAGACAAAGATTTAAGCCAGCTGAAGTAAAGTATTCATTAAAAAACAAAGTCTCTTAATTGGCTAAAATTACATTTTTCTGTTTGCTTTCTGCGGTTTGGTACAAGAATGAGATTGGTGTTACCGTCTGCTCAGAAAATGCCCTTTGAGAACAGGGACAGTTAATGACTGTTTCCCACCGAGTCCAACAGCCGGTGCCAAGTACCCTGCGGGCACAGAGAAAATATTAATTGATGTTGATTTCCTTACTTATTATTTAAATATGCTAAATGGCCCCTGAGTAGCTTCCCAAGAGTTAATAATGTTACCCCAAATATACGACTTATCCAGGGAGTATTTTAATCACTGGGAGTTCAGTGTCTGTGTTCGTGATGCCTCTTCATTTTGTAAACTTGATGAATTTACACAGGAAGAAGTGGAAAAAGGTTTACTTATAAGATGGCAGAAAAAATAATGGCTTATTTCAAGTACAAGTCAACGTAAATATTCAGTATTCAACAGGCATGCACGAAGCCACGTAGAATTGAACATTTAATGGCATCTCTTTTTACCAATGCTATTGTCATCAAAAATTTGTTTACAAGTTAGAATATGTCAAGCTTCATTCTTTTACCTATTTCCCCACTTTTGGAGCACCTTGGTATAAGCCTAAAAAATTAGGCTATTTGGCATTTTGGGTGGCTTGGTTATTGGGAAATAATTTTGTTTCAAAACCAAATAACAGAAACTTATTTATTTTAAGCTAGGAAACACTTTGGAGTTATCCGTGTCATATGTTGTTGAGAGATTCCAGAATATATAAGGCAGCTGAGTATTTAAAGTGGTATAAATAAGATTTCTGTTGTCATCACTTTTGTGAATTAAGGTCTGCAGAGTTTCTGTGGATTTCCTACAAGCCATCAACAACCACAAAAGATAATTTCCCTGTGCTGATTTTGCTAGTACTTTGTCAGGTGATTAGCACTGAGGGCTTGTGAAATTTGGGCCATGTGTGGTTTATGATCACGGAGGACAGACAGTTCAGCAAAGGGACTTTGATGCTGTTGTTAGAGTGTATTGACATTAAGCGGTAAAATAAGATAGATCACAGAGTCACCATCCATCTCTTGAACCCTTGAGCCAGATGTGTCTTGAAATTTGGAAGTTTTCAGATTTGGGAAGCTAATTTAATATGCACGGCACACATTGTGGAACAGCCTTGACAGTGTGTGCGGCATTACCAATCTAAATTGTTAATACATCTTTAAAGATTTATTTATTTTGAGAGTGAGGAGAGAGGAGGGAGAGGATCTCAGGCAGACTCCCCACTGCCTATCAAGCAGGGCTTGATCTCACAGACCCTAAAGTCATGACCTGAGCAGAAATCAAGAATCAGACACTTAACAGACTGAGCCACCAAGGCGCCCCTGTTAATATATCTTTAATCAAATACATCAATATTCCCATAGCCACATGTCACTTCAGGACAAGTTTTGCACCAAATGAGTTGGTGTAAAAGTTTCAGTTTCCAAAAACTTTTGGATCTTGGAATTGTCATAAGGGATTGTTGAATGTGCATAATTAAGGTTCAAAATGTTCATGTTACCAATAGAAACTGTGAAGGAGAGTCAAATCAGATAACCACTGCATGTTTGATAAAATGCCACACAATTCCGTCCTGGGAAGGATTTTGTATTTTTAGACGCCGCTTGCTGAAATTGTTTGCAGTCTCTATCCAGAATAAACAATCAGTCTCCACTTGTTGTTTTGGAATGTGTTCTTAATTATATTAAATTTTAATTTGTGTTTGAATAAGTAATAAACTGGTAGAAATTTTAAAAATCTGTAAACAGAACAAATCGTTTTGTGTTTTCCTTTAGGCCTTAGAAGTACATGTAAGTTACTCAATCTAGACATCTCTTTTGTCTTTTGTAATTTAAAATTATAAAAAGTATTTTTCTTTGTATTTTTACTCCCTTTATAACTTTCATTTCAAAGAACATGGCATTCCACTGCTATCTTGGAGGGAGGATGCAAAAATACAGAGAACACAACAGAAATGAGCTATCCTGTCACATGGCTTAAATACAGCTCTTAATAACAAAATAATTGTCAAGATCCTGCTGAGCTATACTTTATAACATCAAAATAAGTACCATTTTGGTAATGTACTTATTTTAACAGATGACTGTGGGACCTAAAGCAAGTCGCTGAACCCCATGAGGACTTGACTTTCTCCTCTATAAATTAGAAATTTTCTGAAATGTCTAAGCTAGTGATTGTTAAGTGATGAAGAAATATTTTTGTTAATAGGTACTGTTACTGGTGAAAATTAAGTGGTTAGCTTGAAGAAATCAAGTATTAGGATTTATTGATGATAATATTATTTGTAAATTAAAAAAAATTAATTCCAGTGATTTGATTTCATTAGAGCTAAGCTAATAAGTTTGTATTCTGGAGTCTTTGGGTCCATGTCTATTTGTCCATACGCTACTTTGTGTTTTTGTCATCATTAGCTACTGAGGTGACTGTGACTGAAGTGATGACAGCAAAATGACAGTTTAGAGAATATGGATTGAGATGTAATTCTGTTCAACAAGGGAGGTCACGTCATGGTCTCAAATGTTAAAGACCTTTTTTGTTTTGCTTTGTTTGGTCAACAAATATGACATCTTTGGGCTTACACTGAAATTTTAAAAATCCAACCAAAGAATCCTACAGAGTGACATTGGTACAAATATATGAATGGCATCTTTATAAGCAGACAAGGAGAACTCTATCAACTAGAATTGTGAACTAAATTCGCACCAAGTTAATGGAACTAAGTATCTGTTAAATGCCTGAATTTCAAAGAGAACTTGGAAAAGTTTTGCCTATTTACTTTTTTCTTCCCCTCTGATTTTATTTATTGTTCAGAGCTATAGTTTTTGTCCTTTTCTCATGGTCACTGGAGAAAGACCATCTGCTCCATTCTAGAAGTTGCTTTGATTGGCCTTTTGTGCAAGTTGCTTTGCCGCTTTGTCTACTTGGCCTTGTGATGAAGTACTGCTCTGGAGCATATTGACCCAATTCCTATCCTCACAGAGTTTTCCACAGTGATGATGGCCACCCTCCTAGTGATGAAAGACCTCCACCTTCCTCGTATTTTGGCTGCATAGGGAAAATGGAAGAGACACCAATGTTGAAATGGAAGAACAGTGCTTGCCAAGACCAAGAAGGGCAAAGGCCAGCTTGGTGGTTTTCTAAAACTTTCTGTCCTTGTGGGTGCCCCTATTTCTCAACAGATATTTATGAACATTCTTTCTTTTGCTGTGGTCGTAGACTCTGATGTTAAAGAAGTGAAGAAGGTATTTTCCCTCATGCGACTTGGCGTCTACTCTAAAAACAAACAAACATGAAAACAGATAAATAGATAAAATAAATTGATAGATTAAAATGTATATGAAATAAATATATACAACAGATGACTTTTTAGACAAAAAGTTAAGCATAATTATGATGTGTCCTTTGAAGAAAGTGTGCAGATGGAAAGGCCCGACCTCAAGGAGAAACATTGAATCTGAGACGAGAACCAAAGTCTAGTTGCTCATAGGTTTCTGGAAGCATGGGAGGGAAGTTCTCCTCCTCAGTCAACTCTGATCCAGGAAGCGCTCCACTTCAGGAATCACATTAACTTTCCTTAGTGCTCATCAGGTTCTCTCTGGGATATTTCTTGAGCAAAACTTATTGAGCAAGATTACCCAGATATTCTTGCCAAGGTCCTTCTTTCATTGCTCTAAGTGCTGACTTGAGAGTCATTTGTTCTTGTTTCTGAGGAATATAAGATGCTATCTAGATTCAGAAGAATTAAATGAGACTGAACCTCTAGGTCCTTGGTCACATCTTTCTCTGCTAAGTTTTCTCCACTGGAAGATTCTCCGTCATAAAGAATTAATTGCCTTAAACCAAGGGATAGTGGGCATTGAGTTGGAAAGGACTCCTGGGACGTAGCTATCTGAAGTGTGGTTCTGGTGGTTTGGACATGACTTGCCTCTGTGTATATTTTTGTGAAATTTCTTGGAGAAACACTTGAGAACCAAAAGACTTGTAAGTTAAGATCCTTACAAATCTGGCTGTTCTGATTCCTCACTTATGTGAAATAAAGGAAAAAAATCTTTGGGCTGGTGTAGTGGGGAGACCTGAGTTACTGTTACTATTCTGTCGTGGGTGACCCTTGAAGTCTGTGTGAATCACGTTACTGCCTGGGAGAAAAGAATACCAAATTCCTGTATAAATTGAAGGTGGTAGACCTAATAGCCTCCAGGACTGTTTACAACTCTTGCATCCTAAGACTCTGATGAATGTCTTGAAAAATTTTAAGACCAGGAAATACTTGGAGCTCAAAAGTGTCATTGAAACCATTGGAAGCCTACTATTTCTGTTTATTGTTTTATCCTACACCGAAGTTTTAAGTGCCCTGCAAGGATTGCCCATTACACACTTACCTCATTTCAGTTGTTTCTCTGCACTGCTGCCATTTGTAATGGTATTAGACATTTTATTTTCAAAGAAGGCCTCAAATTTGAAACTTTACTTCAACTGGGAAGCTTATAAGATAAGCAACAGATGTTATTTAATGCAATAAAAAATGATTCAGGGAACTACAAATTTTCATTTTACAAAGAATGGCAAGCTTTCATTCTAATGCATAGAGAGAATGAAGAATGGTAATGGGAAGAATTAGACAAATTTTTGTCTTATCTGCAAAATCAGGATTTCTTCTGAAAATTCAAGAGCAGCAGCTTCATCTTTGAAGCTGAACAATATTCCCCAAAAGCCTTCGTTTGGCCTAATATTCCATAATGTTATGCTTTTACAGTCAATAAGCCATTAGTAATCAAGAGATGTATAATTTATTAATTACACTCCACATTAATATTTAATCTTTTTGGTTGCTGAGCATATTTCTAAATCTACTTTTTAATTACATTTTAGAGATATAAATCTTCCAGGCAACCATTAGAAAAGTAATTTTTCTGCACATTATGATGCCAATTACTTTAAAGCAGCTGGTTGGGAACCCTTGTGATGATACTTGGTAAAGTGGCAATCTTGGCGCATGGGTCATCTTCAGTTATTTGAAAGCTAATTGAATAGTAGTGGGAAGGGAGTGTTACAAAGAATTTACAAAGACATAGGATGGCCATGGGGAGAAAAAGAAAGAAACAACATATATCTGACAGAATGCCATCCACAGTCGCCTCCTTAAACAGGCAACACCAATGGTGACCCTCTTCTGAGTTCTAAGCAGATCTTGGGTTTTGGGTCTGATACTTACTATTCTCTGAAATAAGAAGAGCTTTTTCTGTTGTGACTCTTGTCCAAGTAATGGCATTTTTAGATCCATTAACAGAACTTCCTCACTCTTTTTTTCTCCCTCATTAGTGATGTCAGATGCCAGTGATAATGATTTTATCTTTCTGTTTTCTTGAAATCCTGATGAGCTGCTTACTACATTGCTTTGGCTGATTTTTTTTTTTTTTCTATCAGATGCCCATCCTTTTGAAAACGTCAGCCCCAAATATTTTGTTCATTTAGGTTTCTTTTGCTTTTCTGATATTTTGTATGTTCTTTTTAAAATTATCTCTATGCTGGGACAATTTTCAGAAATGAGTTCTAAGTTGTTTCAGAGACCCAAGCTTTGGTGATTCTGAAAGTAGTTTCAGTAGGAGGTAGATTGAGGCATTGAGTTATATTTGGGGAAAAGGGTTTGGCTTATTTATAAAATGCCATCATCTCTGAAAACTCTGCCTTTCCAAAATCATCTTCTCTTGGGGCAGTGGGGAAGGACGTTCCTCTACTGGGTCTGAGATTTCCACCATATAAATCATTCCTTATGTTGGACCAAATATGAGAGCAGTTGTTTGGAAAAGACCATTGGCAAATAACCATGGGTCACCTGGGAGAAGCGGGTGCATACCCCAGTGTCCTCTTAGCTTATTTGCATGGCTTAATAATGCTGTTCAGCTCCAGCAGCATTCTGAATTTCTTCATGAATTCTCACTATTGCAATTCTTTAAAAAAAAATTCTTTTCATTTACTGTGAGGCATAATTTTTTTTCATTTAAAAATATGAATTACAACACATCTACAAGGATGCATAAAAATTAAATATACTGCAAGTAATTTAAGAAAATGTTCTTCTTTTTCCCTAGTACTTTGTAAACTTCATGAAATCAAAGATCATCTCATGTTTGTTGTTGTATCTTCAAGCTTTGGCAGTGCCTGGTACATAGTAGGCCTTCCAAAATATTTGTTAAATGAACTAGTAAATGAATGGAGGTGTATTTTTTTCATCACAAAATGGAGAGTCTTTGGAAATTTCTTGTAAAGAAAATTTTGGAGGGAAGACAGGACCCAGTTACCTCCTAAGGAATAGATAAGGAAATCTGAAGATGAGGATGATATTTCTGTATCCTCATATGATTTTAGAAACTGTTTTTCTTTTGTTTTATTTTGGGTCTTGTTTTCTTATTGGGAAAATAAAATGACCTGGGTTATAAAGTAAATTTCTTTTCTTTCCTTCTCCCTCCCTCCCTTCCTTCCTTTCTTCCTTCCTTTTCCCTCCCAGCTTCCTATTTAGGTAAGGAAATTTTTGTTGAAATTGGAACTTAAAACTCTTTTCTCAGCCTGGAATGCATAATATTCCAAGTACCCTGGGGAGTTTTTCCCTTCTACGAAAGTCAATTTTAGTTTTTAATAACCCAAAAGTGATAGCCTAAAAATACTCTTGATAAGCCCAAGGATAATGTGTACATTTGCCAACTCCTGCCTTTTAGTGCATGGGGGTGATTCATGGACAACTTTGTGTATTTAAGAGTCTTCTGGCCAAATGGTCAACAACACTTGAACCAGAAACTGTGAAGCATCTCTAGGGGAGTAATATTTGAGATGATACATGAGTGGTTATGTTTAAAAGGATTTTTTAAAGTGGTGCAGTGGTCCATATGAAATAGTCCTTTTTGGCTTTAGAAATTTCCATCATAGAGCACATGTTAATAGTTATTTGTACAGATTTCTTTCTTATGGCACTGACTCACTCCCAGTCAGGCCACTGGGTTTTTTAAGGGGAGGGCTGCAAAGGGTCCAGACCAAAGTAATAGGTCTTGGATTCTGAGCTGCTCTCAGGGAAGAATTAAAATTGAGGAAGAAAGATGAGAAAAAGGAAGTAGCAGAAGTTAAAAAATATATATGTCATGATCCTTGTGAGACAGGAGGGTCAAAAAAAAGTGGCAGATATCAAGAGCAACATTTGATAATTGCTATAGACAGGCCACTTCTCACTGCATGCACATATCTTAGGGACGGAGGCAACTTTAAAAATCATTTTTTGGAGAATGATGCCTTCAGGTGCATGAAAATTTATATTTCCATCCTCTTCTGGCAGGGTCAGGAGGAACAGTTGTCAGACCTTGTACCCTTGTCTTTTGGCAACTAAGTCCCAAATCCAACAGAGCCTGGAATGTGATGTGCAATTTTATTAACAAAAACGGTGTGTGTATGCTATAGCAACGGTCTGCTTCCATGAAATGGCCCTTTAGTATTTTGAGGAAATTCAGTGTTTGCGGCAGAACCCTTTGTTATTCACACAACTTTGTATAAGTGAATGCACAAAACACTGAGCCACCCTGGCTCAGTGTCCATTCTCTTTCCACCACAGCCGCTCCTGCAGAAATGTTTGCTATTGATTCCCTTTCTCTCTGGAAGAAACTTTTCCTCCCTCTCTCTCCTTTCTTCATTTCGTCTCTCTCGGTTTCCATCTGTCTTCTTTTCCAAAATCATAAGGATGTTGATGCTCTCTCTTCTTTCCTTTTAGTTCGATTGACGGTCTCAAGCCCTTATTTTATGAGGAGAGGACTGGTCCTTAGCAGACAAGGAATGCCAATGGTCACGTATCCACCAGTGGAACCACGCAGCTGAGAGCCACTTGTCGCCCCTGCAAGGGTGTCCTCCCGAGCGGAGATGTGTCTGTGTGGAACATCTAATACTTCTTGTGCAATCACAGTGGTTTTTTTCCTGATTTTCTCAGTGGCTGTTGGAAATTAAGCATTCACGTGTATTTAACTCTGTGAGTTCCGATTTAAGTTTGAATGACAAGAGCGAGGGGAAGGATGGTTATTTAAGATCTTAAGGTTTAAGATGACTGAAGGACAGAGTCTTCAGTGACTCATTCTGAGCATGGGCTTGTTGAAAGAATATCAATTAATAGAACAGAAACTGATCACAGATACTATATATCTATCATACGGAATGCCTACCACATCCTAGACTCTGGATGGTATTTCTAATTGTAATGACTGCTCTACTAGTGGGTGTTATAATCTCAGTTTGGAGATAGGAATCTTGGATCAGAGAGGTTCCGTAATAATCCCAGGATTGCTCAGGTATGAAGCGGTGCAGCATGGATCCACATCCCCATTCTCCCCACCAAGTGCTCTTTATTGTACATTGTACTGACCGTGGAGGATGTCAAAGATGGCCACCCCACCATTTGAATGGCCCCAGATATTCAAAGACATGTTAAGGAATCCCAAATGCAAAATCAGTCCTCTTCCTCTTTCCCGTCTCATCATTTGAACTTAATTCTTAACGTTGGTCCTTCGTAAAGTTAGGTTTTGTTCTCTCAAAGCTCAAATCGTGGGACCTCTTTATTCTTCTGTTTTTATATAAAAATCTTTGTAGTCAGTGTTTCTGAGCAAAGGGCAATAGGAAGAGTGTAATGATAAGAACGTGGATTCCGAAGCCAAACCACTGAAGTTCCTAATTTCAATTCTGCTGCTGGCATTGTCACTCCAGGGCAAATGACTTACTGATTCTGTGCCTCAGTTTCCTCTTTATATAACAGGCATTAGAGTATTTTACAGGTTACTGGGAGAATGAAGTGAGAATATATGGATAGTGTATATCATACATGTAGAAAGCACAGTGTTGTCTATTCTTATTTATGTTTTTTTAAATTTATATCAATTGAGATTTTAAAATACACAATATAACAGCAGGATAAAATCATAGTTGGTGGATTCCATACAATAGAAATTAAGCCATAGTAACTTTTATGGAGATTCAAAAAGATATTCAGTTTTTCAGGAATCAGCTACATTGATCAAACTGAAATGAAATTAGGAACTCGTTCTACATCAACTTTCTGAGCAGTGAAATTGTGGAATTTGGAATTTTGTAAAGTGGGGTGTGGAGTCACCTAACATGCAGTGTAATGAAAGACTTCAGAAACCACCAACTCCAAAGTTTGCAGAAACCAGATGAAATGCAAATTCCAAGGGAGAGCAACTGGGTCCTATTGTTAACTTCTCATGAGATTGCTTTGAGCTAATGTTTCGTGTTAATGCCTGGCAAATTCCAAACAGGGAAAAACATAGGTACTTATCTTTCATATTATATATGACTAAAATTAAAGTTGATTTGTCCATTAAGCAGTGCAGTAACAGGTCTTCTGACTTTTCATAAGGCATTAAAGGAATGATGCATATCAAGAAGACATTCTATTTCAAAAGAACACTAATCAATGCTGAGAACATTTGCTATAAATTATTCACATTTGTTATAAACTACTCCATCCCTTTAAAAATTAACGGTACACAACCTATAATCTAGGGACAAAAGTAAGGCTGCCTCACCTTGAAAAGCTTGAATATGAAGGGCTGATTATAATAAGAGAGCAAAGAGATACGAAGACTTGAGTTCAGTGTATTAAGAGGAATAAATCACTGAGCAGCCTTACGTCTGATAAAACATGATCCCTGCTCCTTGTTGTGTGTTCTTTCACCACACATTAATATTTTATGCGACCATTTCAAAATAAAGTCATAATGTGAGTCATAAATCACGGAACTGTGGTAATAAACCACTTTGGTTTATATTAGCTGTATACAGATGATACTTAAGTATTTCCACCATTAGCATGGACTATTTGAGCTTTCTCTGTGCCACATTTGCTCTATTTCTTCCATTTTAAGTGGTGGGAATGTGGAAAACAATGCTAAATCCATTCATTAGTGATAAAACAGTGCTATTTGTTCTCCTAATTGATTTCGTTTCAACTTGGACCTGTGAAAATGATAGCACAGTTGAAAATGACAATATTATTGACCTTGTTTTATCAAAGAACATGCCTTCCCAGTGAATCCTGCTGATGGGGCAAAAGGGCATCATATGGAAATAATATATTGAAAGAAAAAGTGGAACAATGAGTTGAAGATTGGGATGCTTGAATGTCTAATATGGTTTATACTCCTTCACGAATGACTTAGTCTCTATATAAGCACCCTCCCCAAAACAAGGCAGTTAGAATGTATCATCATGGTCTCATTATTATTATTAATTTTCTTTTAGTCCCATTCCTGAGGAATCTGTCCTACCCTATTTTTTTTTAAAGATTTTATTTATTTATTCATGAGAGAGAGGCAGAGACATAGGCAAAGGGAGAAGCAGGCTCCCTGTGGGGAGCCTGATGCAGGACTTGATCCCAGGACCCTGTGATCACAACCTGAGCTAAAGGCAGATGCTGAACTGCTGAGCCACTCAGATAGCCCCTGTCCTACCCTATTGCTTGAGTATTTTTGAAATTGTTAGTAGTAATATCTGAGGAGGTTGGGTAAGGTTATATCTGAAAAGATATGCATATATATATGCATATCGATAGATAGATGATAGATGATAGATAGATAGATAGATAGATAGATAGATAGATAGATGATAGATATTCTAGATGTGAATACAAAGCCCATGGGTTGAAGTACCCTGAATGCATAAAAACAGAGCTCCTGTCCATTAAATAAATTAACCAAGGCATAAGACACATGAATGTGTTAGATACTTGTAAATATTTGAAGGTGATGCTGCTGGTGGTTTCTTTGATAAGCCTCCCTTCATCATCTTCCAGATGAGGACACTGTTTATGGATCAACAGTTGGGTTAGTCTATGAGGCTATGATCCTTGCTTCATACAGTAAGTGTGGGGTTAACATGGAATGCCCTTGATGGGTGCTCATGGTTTCTTTCCAATGCCAGTCATACAAAGGGACCGACCCCTTCCCATCATTAGAAAAAGGAAATAGGTATAGTCATTGGATGAGGATGTGGTTGATGAGGATATAAGGAGCAGGTACAAAAAGTATGCTGAAAATTAAAACATTAAACACTATAAGTAGACAGGTATTGATTTTTTTATTCATCAAAACTTTCTTGATTTTTAAAAAAGTTTATCGATCAGGGGTAGACCACTCAAACCCTTGGGGGTTGCATAGGTTATGTATTTAAGAGACATGAAGTGGGTTCCGGAAACCTTGGAAAATGCATGTTGTATCAGAAGGATATATAGTGACCATCCTGTCACTACATAGGAGTGTGGCTCCTGTTGTCAGGACATCTGATTTCTATGTATTGGCAACCCAATTAACGTAAAAACCAAACAAGCCTGGGTGGGCTAAACAAAGCACATCTGCCAGTCTGATATGCCGGTTCCCAGGCTGAGACATCTGTGCTGTCATCCGGGATAGAATTTGACTATAAGTGTCCGTGCTATTGCTTGTGTAAAGGATGTATACTGTGCTTCAGGTTTTCTAATTAATCCTCTGGAAGTACTCAGATGCTTTTCCTTAGCTGCGATTTCCAGGTGGCCTTAGATTTTTGTTGAACATATTTTTTCTTAAGGGACAATTGGGTAGCTGGTGACACTGATGTTGTTTGGATTTTCAGAGAAGGACCACTTAAGAAGTGTGTGTACCTGGCATCTTGTGAAGGCTAGAAGAGGGGAAGGTAAAGCCCAGCTAAGCATTTCTGTAGCTCGGGGGCAGGAAAGGGTTATTACTGTGCGGTCCACTTTAGCGCATGCAGTATGCTTTTATGGAGGACAGGAGATTGCCAAATAACGGGTCACCGTGGGCAAGGAGAAAGCTGAGCTTTGACCTCAGAAAGGAATTTGGTCTTGATTTCAAGGAGGCATTTAAGACAATAATCCAACACTTTGGAGTACCTAAATGGATGGTGGAAACTACAAGAAAACCACAGGTAGTGTTTGGTCAAACAGAAAGTGGTGGGAGGTGTGTGGAGGTGAGCAAGCAGAGGGAGAGGGGCTCTGCAGCCAGTGGAAGGGCACCAAGTGCTCGGGAACTGCAATATTTATAACTATGTGAGACCAGCGAGAGGAGGAGGGTGACAACGGAGGGAAGGTTGCGGACAGAGGAGAGCATGTTGAAAGATGCATGCGGGCCAAGACTTGGGAGGATGTCCATATCGCGTCAAGGTAACACCTTCATTCTTTGGAAGCCAGGTCTCAGAGGCTCAGCCGACTTCCGAAGATGGAAGTGTCTTCCCCATATTACCCATCTTCTGTGTATCTAATAGCTTGCTACCCGTTTCCGTCACATTGCTGGAGCCCTTGGGTCTGTTAGCTCTGCTGGACGAACCCAGAAAACTCCCCAGGCAAGTCCACTGCCTTCCAGGCTGCTCGGAGTCTGGGTTGTAGGTGGTTTGCTGCAGTGTGGGGTGGGTACCATTTGTACCTTCGGAATGACCGCCCCTTGCCAGGGCCCCTGCTACCCCGTGGCGGGCAGAGGACGGGCTGGATCCAGGTAGGCTGTAAGTGTGTCTGTATGTCAGGCTCTCATCACTCAGTATTGATGCTGTCACTCCCCAGTTCTGGCTGTGCAAAGTCATGGCTAATTGCTCATTGGCCTGCTTCAGGGGTCCACCCAGTTCTGGTCCCGCCCTGCCACTCGTTTTCTTACTGTTTCCCTCTGAAATCAACTGGGATAGAATTCCGTGTCATAATAGGTACATGGAAGGTTTCCCACTTCTTTTGAAATGGAGCCATCACCAATCAATTGCTGACACCCCCCAGCCCCGGCAGATGCGAGTTATCTTGGTTGCTTCCCGTTGGAAACTTGGCCAATCGTGGTTTAATTTCTAGAAATTATGTCTTTCTCCAGTTTTAGAAATATAACTAATCCCAGCAATAATGAACACTCCCAAAACTCCCAAAACTCGCTTTTTTTTCTTGAATTTAAATGGTATTGAAAGGAAGGATTCATGTCTTAGCATAATTTTTATAAGTTCCATTTCATGGACAAAATGATGCAACCTATTTAGTGTGGGTTTAAGTAATGAAGGATTGGGACAGATGTCAATAAATTTTCACCCACTGAAGTGGAAACACCATGCCTGCTGTATTTAGCTACTGAAGAGCAATTAAAAAAAAAAAGAAAAGGAATGAAAATCCTCGACTGTCTAGTCACATAATGTCCTTTCTTTCTGTGGTTTAATGTAATGTCTCTTTGTGTTTGTTTTAGTTATGGGTGTGCCCATAACTATGTTACTAGAAACTTTTCGTTTAAAACCTAAATGCAAGTCCTTTCCCCCAAGTTAATATAGGGACAGGTCAAGGTCAAGGTCAAAAGCGGGACACTTGTCTCCATCTCCAAGATGGAAAACTAAGGTCGCTTTTGACATAATGTATATCGCACAAAATTATGAAATATATTGCAATTATTTATTTATTAGATTAGGTCCTGGAACCATTAACAAAGTTCTTTTAAAATGTAAACAGTGAGGTATTGATTAAATCAGCCATGAGTGCATGTTGACTCCACAAAACGTCCCGAAGCTTCTTATAACTTGGATCGGCACAGTCCAATTCCTTTTCATCCTCACCTCCTTTTAAAACTGTTTAAGCCACGTTACCACTTAATTGCTAACTCATCTGTAGCAGGAAACAATTATTCTGAATAAGCCCACGTACTGCTCTGGTTTTGCAGCAGATTATTTAAAAACAATATTTCCTCAAGATAACAATTTTGATAATGACGCAGGAAGGAAATATATTTGCAATTAAGCGAACATGCTTTAGCACAACAAGCAATAAAAAGCTTAACACTGAGCCTTTGTGAATTAAATGCCGGAACAACATTGGACAAAAGTCATGGTTCTGCTGACACATTTATTTCTCAGTAAATGAAGACTGTTTAGGTTTAATGCATTTGTGGTTAGCAATAGTTTAAAAGATCAATGTAAATTCGTTCTGAACTAGTAAATAAGACTTTAATGAAACTTCTAACAGCATGCTTTCACACCTTAGATCTCTTTATCATTCTGAGGTGACACAGCAGGATTCTCCTTGAGTTTGATGACACGCACATAACATTATGAAGTGTTTGACAGATTTCATTTGATGTTTATTTGATTTATGGGGTTGATATTGGATTTCAACATCTCCCTATCAGCCTTTTGTTCGGGCTTAGCGCAGAGTGCTTTTAAAGATAGTTTCTTCTGAATATACTTATTAATATATATATATATATATGTGTATATATATACCATTAATGAAATGCAGTTTAAGACCAATCATTAAACATTCCCACTCTACTAAATGAGGTAATGTATGAGAAAGCACTTTGCAAACTGTAAAGCCATATACAGATGTTAGTTATCATAATTATTGTTGTTACAGGAAACCCGGGTTTTCTATATTATTATTCTGTTTTCCTTTAACACTTAATCCAAAGAGTAAATACAGACAACCAATTTCCTTAAAAACCTGCCGCTGCTCTTTAAACAGTTCTGAGCGTTTCATTAAGGTTTTATTGTAAATCACGTATGATGCTATTAATTTAGTTCAGCCTTAAAAAGAATCTACTGACATAATAAACATGACTTGTTACATTAAACTTTGCCAACGCAAAACTTCATGTAGAGGATGCTGGAGAATTTCCACCTGGGTCCAGGGAACCGTTAAGGGAGGCACAGCCAAAAGTTATTCTTTTAAATGTGAAGATGCCTCCTGTTACCTTTCCAGTTCGTTTGGCCCTTTGTGGACGATGAACTTCATAATTATTATTATTTTTTTTTTGGTCAGGAGGAGGCAAAAAAAAAGGGCTTTTTTCTTCCCTATCTCTCCCTTTCCTCGTTTGGTTTAGGACAGACTAGGGGCTGGAAGGCATTCACAGGCTATGAATCACAATTGAGATAAAATGAGGTAAAAACAAATGACTTTTTGGGTTAGAATTTGAACCTCATCCTAGTGTTACAAGCAGAGCTTGGTGAATTTTATGAACAGGGAAGGAAAACTTACCCATGGAGACAGATGATCAAACTCTTTCTTCATAACCTACCTCGGTGATAAATGTAAAAGGCCAGCTTCCTCTTTACCATATAAACTTCACAGTGTGATCACACGTTTTTCTTTCTTTTCAGTATAAACACATAAGGAGCACAAAGAAATTGTTAACGGTTTATTGGGTATTTAAACAAATGAAGCAAAAATTAAGCAAATACTGAAAATAAGTAAAGGAACTCATGACCTAGTTCTGGGGCTGGGGATACCTAATCTGTTTTTGCTTGATGTATAGTTCAGAAGGAAACATAAATGCTAAGAACAAGTGAACAGAAAGTACTTCTTCCCATTAGTAAATGATGCCCTAAAAGTGTTCACCATGTAGTACTTGTTAGTAGAGCCTGTGGCATAGTGAATCTTTTTTGGGGAGTAAAATAAACATAATTTACATACGCTTGAAAAGTAAGAAAGTACAAATAACTCAGAGGAAAAAATACTGCAGAAAAATACGGAAGGCTTTCACTAAACTATCCAACCTGTGAATTCCAAGATGAAGTTCATTACAACCAGGTTATCTGCTCCCTGGGTTTCACAGAGCTGGTCCATCCTGATTGCAGGACCCCAAGTTCTGGTTACTTGCCCCATAATGCACTCCAGGTGCATCCCTACTAGATTAAGACTGGAAATGATACTCTGTTACTCTGAACTTACCTCCTTCTAGACCTACAATTCCTGGTAATGCAGCTCATAGCAATATTTGCTTCATTAGTTATCCATGCCATTTTATGATGCCTTGCATATATTAGGTGCTCAATGAAAGATTTACTAATAGGGGAGCCTGGGTGGCTCAGTGGTTGAGCATCTGCCTTTGGCTCGGGGTGTGATCCCTGGGTCAGGATTGAATCCTGTATTGAGCTCCCTGTGGGGAACCTGCTTCTCCCTCTCTCTGTGTCTCTCATGAATAAATAAATAAAATCTTAAAAAAACACAAAGATTTACTAATAATACACGATATATTAATTAATTGAATTTAAATAAAATTAAATTAAAAAAGAGAAAACGCTTCTATCTTCTTGAAGGAAGATGTTAGTTGAAAAAAAAAAAGGAAAGATTTAGAATGCCCAAATGAATGAATGAGAAAAAATCAAACTCAGTTCTGGTATCCATTTTAAAAAGGTCAAAGTGAAAACTGTAAAGATAAAAAGTCAATATAAATCAAAATCATTCAGGTACGGGTGCTTAACACACTGTCACATAGAGAATACATGAATGTTCTTTTTTGAATGGTATTATTCAGCTGGCTGATAATAATATAAATGTCAATGAAATGTATTTGTAATAAAAAAAAAAACAACTGATGTTCAGCACCCTTGCTTCAGGTATCAGAATGGGTTTTAGTCTAGTCAGAGCACCTATATGTAGAGTAGAATCTAAAATTTAATGTATTTTTCTCCTAAAATTCTAGTCTGTCGTGCTTGCTTTTCAGAGTTACAAATAACTATATAATAAACATTGACCCCGATTATAGTATTTGGGGGTTTTTTGTTGTTGTCGTTACCCAGGAAAAAAGAGTCAGGGAATTCCCTAAATATCTTATAATTCAATATCGCATTTTGTTTGTTTGACACATAATGAATTATATATACTGGAGCTCCATTGTCTTGGCCTCAAAATAAGTTTGAACTAAACTATTCCTCTAGATTGAAAATTACTTAGTTATTAGAAGTATAATTGTACATATACAGTCTTCCTATTAAAATCTTCAGCCTATAGGAAGTTTTTGAAAGAAAAATGAGAAATCCTAAGTAGGGACCAAATAATTCGGGCCTTTAACCGGTGATGGTCAATCTTGATACTGTGACAAACTGGAGTATGCCAAGTTTTCTGAAGGTAGAATGTGAACTTTCAGCTCTGAAAATGTGTTTCAATTCTCTCCAGATACAAGAATAAATATGTTAACAGTAGGGTACTGAAACTAAAAATGGCGAGAATACTCGCATGTGTACAACATGAAATGAAGACAGGGAGGGTAATCCCTAAAAAGCTTATTAAAGCAATACAGCTATTTTATTTGTATTAGACATCAACATAATCTTTTAATATTTAAAATATGTTGAGATGTGAATTTACTTACTGACTTAAAACATTGATTGTATAAAATCAATTAGAGTTAAAGCTAATAAGATTGTCATTTTGATTTTAATGCCTCATCTAGGAGGCTTGGGAATAACAATGCTACTTTGCAAAACATTTTTGTGTCATAAGGTAAAGAAGAAGGAAGTTAAGATGGATGTAAGGCCCTATGATAGACTCTCTAGATCTGATTTTGATCAATAGCAAGCATTTCTATACTCTCCTCGTTTTAAAAATATTCTTGAAAGGTCCAGGTGAGTAACTGATTTATAGTGTCCCAATTAGAATAATGATTTATGGAGTTTACATGGGTTTAAACTTATAATTGAAGCTAAATTATTACATTTTCAAAGGAGTATGGATTTTCAGATGTTGGCTTTTGAAACAGATGTAATACTACAAAGAATTTCCAATGTAATCATTTGTATAATTCCAAAATACTGACCTCTAGTCATTAAGTTTCACCCTGACAGTGTCAACCCATCTAAGTGAAAGAAACAAACAAGAAACTTTATTGATGCACAAGGAAGTGCAGAGTTGCCGGTAAACATACCAAGTTAATAAAGCCAGGGAAGTGACTGGGTTTTCTTTGCACCATTTTGTAAATAGTAGCCACATTTTCCTATGGAAGCACCAAAACTAAATCAGATGAGGAAAGAGAATTGTCCAGTTTGGTTCTAATAAACTTTGGGCAAAGGCAAATGCAATCAGTCTCAAATATCAGTTACCGTAGCTGATTTAGAAATAGAAGGTAAAGACAAGCAATTGTGTCCAATTCGGAGTTTAATAAGTTGGCAGATCTTTGAAAATTTACTTTGATAACTAAAGTCAATTATTAATGACATGTTTTTTAGACTCCGATGGCTTATCTGCCTGCCTCAAAGGTCACATTTGTTTGCAATAAAAACTTAAAGTATCTTCCTGAATTTAAAAAATAAGAAGTTGTTTAGAAAGAAAAAAATGAACTGATCTTTGTGGTGTTTATTCTGATAGACACATTCTGGTCATACCCTGCAGGATCTTTCCCCTTCCCAGGTAATGCCTGAATCGTTGCTTTGTTCACGTCTTCTTCTGTACTGGACAGTGGAAAGAAAAATGAAACTTGTTGAGGGAAGGCACTCTTTGCTGCATTGCATATACCCATTTATTCCCCATTGCAACATGTGCTCAATGCCAGGAAAGCCATGATATCTCCTTAAGTATTTATTAAAGCCTGGGAACTCCAATGAGTGTTAAGGGTAGCTTATTAATTTGCTGTTGTCTGCTGAGAAAACATTGTTTATATGGAATTGGCTTATTGCTAATGAGAGAATATATTAAGGCATAACACTGGCAAGGCATAATATGGACTCTCTTTTTCTAAATATTTTCTTTTAGATCTCTCTCATTCCAGTTGATGATATTAAGGGGTCAGGCATGTCATCACTCAATCCTTTACTTACTGGAAAAGGCAAAAGGATTTTATTAAGATTAGGAAATTTCCCCCACCCCATCTGTCTCTTCCCCACTAGCATCTCAGCAATAGCCCCTTCCAGCTGCAAATGCTAAATAGTTCCAATGTTTCTCTCTTCCTGTAAATAATCATGCATATATGCCCAGCTTGTGTGTGTTTTTGCCTCATGAATTTGCAGAGTGGCCCCAGTGAGGCTCGCCTCTTGTCTTGGGGACAATTGCCAAAGCTGATCCATAGAGAAGCAAATTGTGGAAGAAAAGACTCACTTTATTTAGCAGAACTCTGACCCCTTTAGTGTCTAGCTTTTGGATGTAGCCCTGCGCCCCTCCATCCTTATTCCCTTTCCTCTGCTTTACACCACACATCCCTGCTCATTGGCTGCTGGGGAGTCTGAGGGCAGCACCTCATTTAGTACTGAAATGTACCTTGCCTTCCACACAACCTCAGGGCTCAGCTCTTCCAAAATGGCTGTGGATGGTGGTTGTTAATAAGGGAATCTGATCTCAGGTCTCTCTTCTCTATTTCCTAGAAATGAAGTGAATTCTAGTGGATGAGGAGAAGAGAAGAGGAATCAAGACATCAGTATCTTACTGCTGGGAGCAGCAGGTTATGGACCTCTGCCTGTGATGGGTCAAATGTACCATGAGCCCCCTTGACCCTCTCAACTCCAGCCTGCACATCAGGCAAGCTCTTCAGGATTCCTCTGGGTGGCAGTCAGTGGCCCAGAGTCATTTCTTCAGGAGGGAGGCTCTCCCTGGAAAAGCTGATCTCCATTTCTGCTGGGATCGATGCTGTGGAGACTGCATAAATTGGTAAGGAGTAAAGCCACTGGTTTTGTCTCAGCTGACAATAATTATGGATTAGGGTGCCCAGAGCAAGAATGAGCAAATGGTCTGGAGGAAAATCAGCAGTGAAACTCTACATTGGGGGCGGGGGTAACATCTAAATCAGCAAAGAGGGACTCCTGGGTGTCTCAGTGGTTAAGCATCTGCCTTTGGCTCAGGTCATGATCCCAGGGTCCTGGGATGAAGTCCCCCATCGAGCTCCCCTCAGGAAGCCTGCTTCTCCCTCTGCCTATGTCTCTGCCTCTCTATGTCTCTCATGAATAAATAAATAAAATCTTAAAAAAAAAACAAACATAGAAAAAGTGCTATAGAACAAAGGCTTAGGAGTCTAGGAGAATATGGGGAGGACTCCAGGCAGCTTAATGTACAGATATTCCCAAGTCCCTTCATTCTACACCAGAACTTCTTCTAGGAGACCACATTGTATTATTCTCCATCCTTCCTTTCTCCTTGGTCCCTGTGCCCTCTGCTTCTTGGTTCTATTGATGTTCCCAGCACCATGTCTGCCTCTCCCCTCCCCTGCCCCTCAATGGTCCCTGCTCTGTATTCCAGAAGCCCCTTGTCAGGGCACATTAATGGTGGCCAGGATCTGCTGGTTTTTTGTTTTTTGTTTTTCAATGTTCATGATTAGCAACTGATTTATGAAGTTTGATTTCTCCTGTGGGCTAAGTGAAAACACAAAAATCAAGAGACATTGAAAGTTATGGTAGCTTGACCACAGTCCTCTTGGAGATTTCATGTGACTGCCCTCAAATGGGCCATTCAGTCATTCCCTTCTATAATTCTGTCTCATTATCCTATCAAATGTTCTTCATGCACCAGTCACTATTAAAAATGGAGACAGAAAACAAGCAAGAATGCGATAAATACTATCCCACCAACCTTGATCAATGCCAGACACATCATAAGCATTGACTTGTGAATGAGTAATAATTGCTTAATATCCCACTGCCATAGTGTGTTATACCTAGCACTAGCAGCTTACCAGCAAATAACATTTTCTTTGTAAGAGAAAAAAATTTTTTGAGACACTTTTCCTCACATATTTTTCTCAAATATTTCACCTCAATATTTTGCTATATTTCAGATTTATTTCAGTTAGTTTTTGATAGAACGCTGTGAAATCCTTATATGAGTTGTTAAGGGTTTGAATTCAGAATCAGACATGGCTGGGAGAATGGTCTCTTTGATAATCCATGCTTTTTGGTTCTTTGGCACTTTTTTTTTTTTTTGGCCTATCCAGCCAAACCACTCACCAGGCTATACTTGTGTTACCCCAGGGGACTAAGTCTGTTCACACAAAAGCCCTCTGTGACATGGCCCTTTCAATGTCCATCAGCTTCTACTTTGAACAAGGAAAGTGTTGTTGAGCTTTACGGCATGAGTTATCTCAGAAGTGGTGCCATCCCATTGCCAAATAGCACAATGATGGGTCATTTAAGGGCGCTTGACTTAGAAGAGTTTAGCAGTGTTCCTCCATTGGCAGGCAGATAGAAGACAAGTCAAAATTGTAGGTTTGATGACTTTCAGGGCAGTGAGTTCTGTTTTGTTCCGTAGATTTGCCAATTGTGGGTATAAGGGCATGTGATACGAATATGGTTGAAGTAGAATCAGCACATATGAATCCTTCTTACTTGAAAAACTAAAACAAAAAACAAGAAAGTGGGAATCTTTGGTGAACATGTAAGCGAAATCTCAATCCCTCCCTCCCTCTCTCCCTGTCCCTCTTCTTCCCTGTTCTCTGTATAGTCATTATTTTATGAATTGAATGACAATGGGGTCTAGGGCTTCCATCCTGTTTGACTTAGGATGCATGTACCATGCGACAGCTAATTGGTGTTGTAGAGGACGGCCAGCACCTCCTTCTCTGTGCTCCCTCCTCTACTGACTCTGTCGGTGTCTCCACGACTATGGCACTGACCCCTTGTTTACGTTGCTGGTTGCTGAACTTTATAGTTAACAAGATGCTGTTTTCCATCTAATGAATTTGCCCTGCAGGCACAGGAAAGGGGTTGGTTCCACCATTTTCAGAAGCCAGGCAACCGATAAATTTAACAGGATTTTGTTGACATTAATTGGGTTTGCATTGGTGTGAGGCATTCTCACTCCCGGCTCATTTGCCTTCTGGATCATTTGAATCACCCAGGCTCTGGCCAGCCAGTCACTCAACCATGTGATTCCAGGCTTAACAATATCTCCGAGTCACTGGCGACTCAATCACACTTTAGTTTATTGCTCAATAAAATAATAATAACAATTCATTCAGACATTTGACCAGGCTACATTTCTCCAGGGGCAAAATAAAGCTTTCCAGTTTAAAGAAGTGCATGCTTTTACTTCTTCTTCTTCCTTTTTATTTTTTTTTTTCTCCAAAGAAATAAGTCAAAATGCTTTCGGTATTAACAAAAGACTCTTTCCAAAGGTGTAGCTACCAACACCTGGAGTGGATTCTAAGTACTGGTTTTAAGATTGAAGAAAAAGTGGAGAAGATGTGGCACTACGACTGTTTCTGTGGTAGACATACACATACACAAGAATAAACTGTTTTAGCTTATAAAATAAATTACTTCTTAATTCTTATGCTATTGTAAAACAGGCTTTGCACATTTGCCCATCTTAGATAAGCCGTGCTGTTTTGCCAAGTGGCAAAATAAGTAAATGATAAGTTTTTGCTTTGTTTTTACTGTGGAAGCTAACTTAGGCAATGTGCCTCTGTCCTTAAGAAGCTCTTATGTTGGCTGTGTGTGAGCGAAGGCATCTACGAAGCTGAGGCCTAAATTGGAAATTGGGCCTTTATATCCACAAATTGGTAAGTAAACCCATTGCCACGTGGGGTGAAGGGCCGTTTTTTAAAGATTTCAAATCTGTTCAGAGCTGATGCTTTTGTAGTTAGCAATAAAAATTGGCAGAAAGTGCATCATGCATTCGGGTCTCACAGCATTCTCATCTTTCTATAAATGTCTTTAAGTACTTGACTCCTAAATTCTGTGCCTATTTTAGCACAGATTGATTACAAATAATTCCTGACCCACACCCACCACAGACCCCACTTTTAGCAGCTGCATCCTGGACTGCTCAGAGGCAGAGAAAGCCCTACTGTAGGCTTAAAACAAATGAGATATCTTTAAACACACACATACTCACACATTGGGGTAAAAAACAATCATTTCCAATTTTTTAAAAATATGTTATTTATTTATTCATGAAAGACACAGAGAGAGGGCAGAGAGATAGGCAGAGGGAGAAGTAGGCTCCCTGCGAGGAGCCTGATGTGAGACTGGATCCGGGGACCCAGGGATCACCTCGAGCCAAAGGCAGATGCTCAACCGCGGAGACATCCAGGCGTCCCCAGTCATTTCCAAATTTAGAAGATTATTAAGCTATCAACTTTTTAAAAGTCAGTTTCTTATAATAGTTCACTGTCCTGGAATACAGGTAAAGTGCTTTTAAATTGACTTTACTGTTTGTGCATCCCTAATCTAGCACCCTTTTGAATTCTTTCAATGGTCAGCGTGCAGATGGTTGGAACATTTGCAAATGGGCTGTTTTCTGTGAACT
The DNA here is from genome assembly GCF_048418805.1 of Vulpes vulpes. NCBI lineage: Eukaryota > Metazoa > Chordata > Mammalia > Carnivora > Canidae > Vulpes > Vulpes vulpes. The sequence goes on from NC_132794.1 coordinate 9,453,198, forward strand.
TGCTTCAATATTTAATACAAACTAAGTTACTGAATTCCCTCAAAACCCCCCTAAAAATCATATGTTCTGTTATGCTATTTCATTACTAAACATTGTTTTTTTAGCATACATTCAATCATATGTTGTTTTTTTTTTAAAGATTTATTTATTTATTCATGATAGATATATATAGAGAAAGAGAGAGACAGAGACACAGGAGGAGGGAGAAGCAGGCTCCATGCTGGGAGCCCGACATGGGACTCGATCCCGGGTTTCCAGGATCATGCCCTGGGCCGAAGGCAGGCGCTAAACCACTGGGCCACCCAGGGATTCCCCCCCCCCATATTGTTTTTTATGACCAAGGTGTATCTTTGTGCAATGGCTGGCAAAGCACAGAGATGACATTGACCTATCCCTACGTGGAGAGGAAGGTGGTAAATTTCTGACTCTTCTTTTTGCTAAACCAATCAGAATTTCAAAATTGTGTTACCCAAATGTGTAGACAACAGAGTCAAATTGGACTTCCAGATATATATATTATATATGGCATATATTTAATATTTAATTTTTAAGTAGTCACTACATACAACTTGGAGTTTGAACTCACAACCCTGAGATCAAGAGTCACGTGTTCCACTGCCTGAGCCAGTCAGGTGCCCCTAGACTTTGATATCTTTTTAGTTCTTGTTTGTGTACTCAGACATCCATGTGTGTAGAGCTATTCCATTGGCAGTTTGGCTCTGAGACCATGTATTGATAAGGACATAGGTTTGTCAGTTTTGACCAATGTCTCCTGGACAAGATAAAAGTTCAGAAGTTCAAGCTGGAATAGCAGGTCACTCAGTGAATGCAGTGGGGCTCAGACTCTTTCTGTCTTGTGTCTCCACCTCCCTAGCAAGTTGGTCACTTCTATGTGGTCTCAGGTAGTTCATGGCCTGGCTGCACTGTAACCAACAGAAGGCTGTTAACCCTTAAAAGGATTAAGGGAGAACTTGCCCCTTTCCTTTCAGGGCATGACCTGCAAGTTGTGTCCATTTCTTCCTCTCACATACTGTTGGACAGTCTACACTAAGAAATTAGGGGTCAGGTGCTTAGGAAGTTTTACAGCAATATGATGTTGTCATGAAATCCAGACACACAATCTGTTTCCTTGTCATTAATTTTCATTGTCTTTTACAAAAGCATCAGTTCTCAACGCATTTGAATTTTTCAGAAAAAGACCCTTTACCCCAGATAGCAATAGTCTCATAACCAATTTGCAGGTATAAAGGCCCATGTGCAAATTAACCACTTAGCTGCAGGGAAGGAAATATGGTCCAGAGATGATCCGTGGCTTCGGGCCGCCATAGACCCATGTAAATATGGTGATATTGTAGGGTGAGGAGATGAGACTGGGAGCCACTAGCAGGGCTTGCACAGTCACCTTTCCAAGACCCTGTCATGGTTGACTTTGATTCCCAAATAAACTTTCAGTTATTTACCTGGTCATCATTACCTAAGACACAGGGTCTCAATGTGCAATGTGGATTTGCCAAGAATTCCCTCCCACCAGCCTCTGCTCCCTCTCAATATTGGCTTACAATGTGTGGACAGCATCTAGCCATTCGATCTAAGTGTTGAAGGAAGATTTACCCAAAATCTAAAGCATACTGATCTGTGATGAAACACAACAGGAAGCTGAAACTCTCTAAACCAAATGCTTTGAGGTAGAGTGAAGAAGTCTTGTCTTTGTATGGCCTGTGCCCTACCTAAAGGGACCATATGGTCAAATGCAAATGTGCACAGCTTTGTTTCATTGCAATAATTACCCAACAGCTAAAATACGGGTAAAGCTGCCTTTTGGGAAAGAATTCTATACATGCCCTGAACAGCAAACTCAAAATCACATCTTGTCATTGAACTGCTTATTCTTCACCAGTGGAAATACCCTAAGGATGGGGGGGCCAGGCTTTTGTGGGTTCTCTGCAGCCCCCATGGCTAAATATGGAGTATGATGCCATCTCTCATCCCAAACCACATCTGACATGGCCAATCCAAAACCTACTGTGCAGCTCTCTGAAACGGATTGCTGTTTCCCCTCCTTCTCTCCTTTGTTGGAGAAAGTCTAGGCCATGGTTGTTGGGACCTAAGACTTCAACCAGAAGTACTGTGTTCACTTGCTCTGTTGAGTCAGTTGCCTGTGACTACAGGATGGACTGTATTTTCTTGGCTTATTGCGGTGGCGGCCAGGCTGATGACATGAGGGAGTTTGAACCAGGCTCTGTGTCTGGGTCTTATTGAAAGTTTATCTGAGGAACACAGCGAGGTGGAGGGGTTGATGGATTGAGGGGGGGCAGGCAGTGAGAAACACCTATTGCTGCTCTCAGGTAGGATGATGATATATAATGGAAAATCCAAGGCCTCTCTAGAAGTGGCCCAATAGAATTCATCACATGGCTTCTATAGGGGAGGTACACATTGGGCTATAAAGTCTTTATTTATTCATTTTATTTTTTAAACTCTGACATCTGAACGTCTCTCTGGAAGAGATCTGTCTTTATTTACATTGTTGCTCTGATGTGCTATCGGGAGTTGAGAGATGGGATTAAAAGGGATTGGCTGCAGGCAAGAGCACCAAAGAGTTCCAAAAGGAAGAAACTAAATTCGGGGGGTTAGAGAGACACAGAAGAGGTGGCCGAGAGGGAAGAGCAGTGGCTCTGTGGGAGACTGGAGCCCAAGCTCTCAGAACTAATGAAGCAAGTTAAGAAGTATGTCTTGACATTGTAAATGTATTAAAAACCATTCAGTTGTACTTCCAACAGCTGAGATTCATGGTATATAGATTATATCCCAATAAAGCTTTTAAAAAAAGAAAGCATAGGTGCGTCTAGGATTCACGTTCGACTTGCTCACAATTATCCTGCTGCAGTAGAATTTCCAAATGCCTCCCTAGCATTTCGCAAAGCCTAGGAGACACGAACAGAACTCGTGATCGGTCTGTTTATTTGTGTGGTTTTGGTGAAAATCTAGGAAAGGGGTTGTATTCCATATTTGGTTAACGTGGGGTGGAAGGAGACAGCGTGCATCAGAGCAGACACGGTCCATTGATTCTCAGTTCAGGGGAACCTGGGACTCAGGGCCGGAGTATCCAGGAAAATATAAGGCCTGATAATTTGCAGAGATCTTGGGAATGGTATTTAATTCTTCTCAGAGTGTAGGGTGAAAGCTTATCTGGAAATTATGGAGCTTCTAGTGACAACAGGTTACTCTTAAATACAATAGAAATTTTCTTTTTTGTTGTTGTAGGGTTTTTTTTTGGTGTTTTGTTTTGTTTTGTTTTGCTTTGGTCTCGACTTTTGTGGAATGCTTACTCTTCTGGATGCAGTTCTACTCTAATAATTCAGGTTGGTTTTTTTTTAAATTTTTTTAAAGATTTTATTTATCTATTCATGAGAGACACAGGGAGAGAGAGGCAGAGACATAAGCAGAGGGAGAAGTAGGGTCCCGGAAAGGAGCCCGATGCAGGACTCCATCCTGGACCCTGGGATCACGCCAAGAGCTGAGGGCAGACATTCAACCACTGAGCCACCCAGGCGTCCCGACTTCAGCTTTTTCCAAAGTGCATTCCTGGGATTAATAATTCTAAGGCATATGCAGTGAAAAAATAGATTAGAAGGTTACGTGGATTTTAGGAAACTCTGCAAACTGTATCCTCCTCTCTTAGAGTCACAAAATGTACTTTAATGTACAACCCCTTTAATGCACATATTAAAGGCTCTGAGAAGGTCTGCAGTCAGATCCATATTAAAGGCTCTGAGAAGGTCTGCAGTCAGATCCATGTTTTTCCACACTTGGTTGATCACTGACTTTTTTTTTTTTTTTTTTCCAAATAGCAAATCATCAGAGAAAGCTGCAGGAAATGTCACTTCACTTGAATATTGTTTTGTATCTGAGCAAAACCCTTCCACCCTGAGCCAGGATGGAACTTTGCATGAGTGTGCTTGGTGTTCCTCATTCTTCCATGCAGAGTGTTCTTCTAAAGTGTTTGAGGCCTTTTTGGTTTAGTTTCAATGATGTCTGTGCAATCAGCCTTGTCAAAGCAGGGAAGCCTACGTTGCTATGTATTTGTCAAAGGCAGCAAACTGTTGAACAATAATCATTCAGTAACCACAAAATGCATCCGGGGAATTGGTGCTGTCAGATTTGAATATTAGTCTTTGGTGGCCTAACTGTAGTAATTAATACATAATGAAAATGCAAATGCTAATGAAATTAGCAATGCAATTGCTATTAATATGGTTGAGGCATATCATTACTGGCCTACTGCCCTCAATGAAGAAGACTTTGCTAAATCCAGCCTCTCTTCATGATACTAGGAAACGCCATGAGTTAACTTTTCTTGTTGGATTCTCTGCCTGGCATTTAGTAATCTCTGGTTGCACATAACTGCTGCACATAGCTATATAGAATTCTGTTTTGTAACTTCTGAATAATGATCACAAATATAGCCAATGTTCCCAATAGAATAGAGTAATGCCAAATATCAGGCAGGAGGAAATAAAATGAAAACAGCTGTTTAGAACATAAATATAGCAAATACTGTGGGGTAGGAACAGTGGAAAGTCCATGCAATGTTAATATGCTAGTCATTATAATAGATAATTCACTTATATGGTCCAAAGTACGGATGTACAGGTCTTCCTAATGGTGTTCTCATAAATATCTGTCCATTTATTTAATTCCTACTTTTTACTAGGACCTGATAGAAATTCGTAACACATTAGGAGAATATTGCTTGACACTGGAACTTTTCCGATTCAAAAGTTGGGTGGAGGGCCTATTTGCGTTGCCTACAGTGGCTACCCATGCCTGGTGGCACGAAGCGGGCTCCGCAGACTTTCCTTCACTTCCCACTTTTCCCTCGTGTTTTCATTCCCTTAATTTCTCCTCTGGAACACTGTCTCTTCAATTCCTGCTTTTCAGTTCCCTCCACCTTGCGTTTGTCTTGGGATCTGATCTACCCATGTTTCTGTAAGTGAGATACATGCAATTTTAGCGCAATTTTAGTAAATTCTAGCATTAGTAAAATCAACTGTCAAATAAGGCTTTCTGTGAAAATCCTAGGTAACACGACACATCCAATGTTTAAGAATCCTGTCCTCACTGTGGAAGAGAAGAGAAACTGTAGAGTGAGCTCATTAGGTTAGCAACATAAAGCAGCTATCCCATAATGGGTTATGTAATGGAGCCATTTAATAAAAAGAGGGACAAAATACTAGTGTAATTAGATGAGAAGGTCAGAGGTATTGTCAATTTAGAAGGAGCTGATGTGAGAAATAGGAATTAAAATTTCCAGGAAAAATATCTCCTGGAGATTGTTAGAACCACAGGAAGAGGTCTGTGTTTCCAGCTTAATAGCCAAAGGCTCAATATACCATGCGCAGAGTGGCTGGGGGGGGGCGGGGCGGGCGGGGGGGGCACTCTTTGGGGCACCCCTGACCGGAAGTGCCGGGAGGGGGGCTTGTCCTATGCCTTGTCTGATGCTAGGAAAACATCCCTGCCTCAACTTCCCCTCTGTGGGAGGGACTCACCTGCTCCTTGACTCTGTTAGTGAGTTTCTTTCCAGGATAATTATGGTCAATTTCCCCAAAGGAAACTTTCTGGTCAATGTCTCCAATTTCTTTAGTATGAAAGGAAAAAAAAAGAATTTCACAGGATTTATCAAATTTTACTTCTAGAACGTATGAGTTTTGCTTCATGACTGTTTCCTAGCACGTTTCTATGTGTAACATTCAACCCCCTTTGTTTGCTTCTCTCTATGAAAACCTTCTGCATCTAAAGTGCATGAAAGCTGCTGCTTTTTGAAGTGATCCCTGCCTTCCACAGGCACCACATTCGGCTCATGCTCTTGCTCTTAAGGGTGTGCTTGTGTCCCCCGAGAGACTGCAGGCGACTGCATGCGAGGGCTCCTCTCTTATCCACCATGTAGTGTCTTCTCTTCTTCCTCACCTTTTCTGTACCTGGATGAGCATGTGGCTCCTGGAGTGTGCACAGTCGATATTTATGCATAAAATAATACATGGGAGACGAATGAGGTTGGCTTATTGGGGGCTGGTAAGAAGTGTGCGTGTAATTGTTCCCTGTGGTAGCAAAGAGAGAACACGTCTTAAAGCACAGATGGGCACCACCGTCTTCTGGGATCCAACGTTTGGCACAGGCCAGGGCACCTCATGATGTTAGAACATCCGCTATAGTGACTGACACCATTCGGGTCCCAGGGAAACACCCCTCCACATCTCATCTTCTTGTGCTCTCCAAACAAGATACTCAAGCTGGGCGGCATGAAGGAGTATGGGGCTGTTATTGGTAAATCAAAACACAGGACACCAATATAAATTTGAATTTCAGATAAACAATGAATACTTTTAGTGTAAGTATGTCCCCAGTGGACTGTCATTATCCATCAGCCCCTGTGTGGGTCTTGCTACTGTTGCTGGAGATGGACTCAGCCTTGGGGAGACCCCTGGAAAAAAAGAATAAATTAATGAACTTGTCCATCCTTTTCTTAGATATCCTGGTGACCATGTATTCTTCTTCTGTAATGAATGATCACTTTCCAGTAGTTCCAAACATTCCTGTTCTTGCCTCTCTTTATGTTCCAATGTGTAGTTTTAGGGGTGCTCACGAGTCAGGAAATTAGCATGGTGTTCTCGACAGTTGCTCATAGTTGCTGAGAAATATTTTGCAATACTAAATACTTGCAATGATTCTTGAATTTTTATACATGTAACATGAATGAAGCATGACACTGATTCTTCATATATTCTTCAGTATTTACATACTACGTAGCTGCTTTACAAAGTGGTAGGGCAGCCCGGGTGGCTCAGCGGTTTAGCGCCGCCTTTGGCCCAGGGTGTGATCCTGGAGACCCGGGATCGAGTCCCACGTTGGGCTCCCTGCGTGGAGCCTGCTTCTCTCTCTGCCTGTGTCTCTGCACCTCTTTCATTCTCTCTCTGTCTCTCATGAATAAATAAATAAAATCTTAAAAAACAAAAACAAAACAAAGTGGTGAAAGTAGCAATATAAGTGATCCCAATCTCTAGGATGTGATTGAAATATTTTGTAATACTTTCTGTTTGAACATGATATGTAGAATTCGTGTGTTGTTGCCAAATTTAAGAACGGCTTTTAAACTGGTATTGATAACTTCACTCCCTACTGCCTGAATAGAGCAAAAGTTTTCCTTGAAATTTAAATTTTCGAAAACCTATACTGTCTCAGTTAGCTTACAATCAATACAGTTCAAATGAAGTGATTGTTTTGAGTATAATGACATTTGAAATGAAAGTACAAAAGAAATTTTAAGGAATAAATATATAAGCTTTAATCCATTACATAAATTTAAGTTTTATTACGGGGCTAGAAAGGCTGACCCAGGAAAACACTAAAATATTAATTACTGCCTAACAATGCTAATTATTATATTTCGCTCACCTCTAGTCATCTAAAAACCACAGCTTCACATTGTCTTCTTAGTTTGTTTTTATGGAGATAGATTTGTCAAGGTAGAAGGATAAGAACATATATTTTTAAGTCTGTTAATTTAATTTATGACACATAGATATTTATACACAGGCAAGGGAACTCTCTAGTCTTGGCCTCGGCCACAAATTTGAGGGGACTCACTTGCATGGAGGGGCCAGCAATAGTCCCCCATCCCCCTTGGCATCTGGTAAATGCTGGCTTGACCCAGCAGCAGCCCCTGGAAATAAGTAGTACTTATTTTTTGCTGTGCTGTGGGGCTTTAAGTCTTTTGTCTCTGACCCAGGGAGTCTCGTGTCTTCTGTCAGCATCCCTGAAACTATAGCAGGCTCCTTTGTTAGCTCTTGCAAGGAAGACCAAATCTCAGCCCCTTCGCTGTTTTTGATGATGCTCAATATACAGCCACATTTGTTTTGTTTTGTCTTCCTTGCTGTATGGCAAGCTTCTGGAAGACAGAATCAATGTCTCCAGTCCCAGTGTAGAATAGACTCATGGCCTATTCCTGATTTAACTAGACTCAACTGCCCGGGCTAGTGTTCAGCTCTGTTTTTTGCTTCCTCAATTAACTCAAATTCAGTGACATCTGAGGGTCAACTGGTAGAAAGGGAGGCGGTAGGAAGTAGGCTGACGGGAAGAAAAGCAAAAGCCCAAACACCGTAATTCTCTTGCCATGTTATATGTATGTACCCCTCTATAACCATTTCTTTTCATGAAAACAAAAAAATCCCTAATCAATGTCCTCTTCAGAAATACATGGAAAAATGGTCAGTAGTCAGTATACGTGACACAGAGTAATCATGGTCCATTTGAGGGGAAAATAGGGCACCCCTAGCAGGAAGGGCCCAGTAAAGGTCTGAGGAGATGCTATTCTGTGCTGGGCAGGGAGGATTCCACTGTTCCAGGAGCAGAAGTGGGGAGGATGGAGGTGGAACATGAGAGACTCATCAGTGCAGGAGGATAGTTGGTCAAAGAGCTGCCTGGAGGAAGACCCCTTAATTTTGGAGAAGGGAGTTTCTGCAGCTCTGGAATCTTCTGAAACTGCGCAAAGCAGCAAGGGTTTGAGGCCAGCTGGATGTCTCTAGATAAGACCTCAGGCTGTGTAGACCAAAGAGTGGCTGTGGCCACCCTCCTTGCCCCAGTTCCAGCTCTGCATGGCTTTGATGCTGTTGTTTTAGCATGTTTAGGCCCCTCAGCCCTAGAAGTGCTCATCTCCACTTCATGTCTCAGATAAACTCCTATGCACTCCTCAGAACCCAAGGCCCTGTGCAACAACTTGGCTGAGTCTGTGGAGCCGTGCTCTGGGGCAAGGGGCAGAATGTGCTGCATTTCCTTGAATAATGTGGCTGTCATGTGCCAAATATTGCTTGAATGTGCTAGGCATTTGCATTTACCATGTTTTCTTACTTTCTGTATTCTTCTGCTTTTTAGTTTTGTTTTGTTTTAAATTGTCTGTATTCTTGATGCTTTGGCATGTGAGGCCTCCGTGGCTGCTAATTCCTATAGATGACAATCAACTACTCCAGGGCTAGCTAATTCCTATAGATGACAATCAACTACCATGGGAGGGCACTTTATTTATTTATTTATTTATTTTCTTTTTAAAGATTTATTTATTTTCGAAGGAGAGAGAGCAGGAGCAGGAGGAGGGGCAGAAGGACCGAGGGAGAAGCAGATACCTCCCTGCTGAGTGCTGAGCTGGATCCCAGGATCCTAAGATCTTGATCTAAACTGAAACCAGGAGATGGAGGATTTTTTTTTTTTTTTTTTTTTGAGGAGGATTAATGGATTGAGCCACCCAGGTGGCCCAGGAGGGCACCTTTCATATGCAAACCAACTGATTCAAAACCCATGCCCCCCAGGCTGCCTCTGCTTCTGGTCTTTCCAGAGCTCCTACACTGGGGCCAATATTACTCTTCCCTAATTCCTCCAGGATCAGATACCAGACAACTTTGGACACCCCTATAATCCAGAGACCACTGAATTTATTTGTAATAGCCCATCTTAAACTGGCTTACCTTGCTTACCCTGCCTTGCTGGTTCTTTCCCATGAAAACCACAATAAAGACTCTTGCCCATGTTCCTCTCTCACATTCTCAGTCCTGAGCAATCACTGTGCTTTCCCGTGTGGCCCTGGGGGGCAGGGGTGGGCAGCCTACCCTCTCCTCCTGGGAACCCTGAATAACAAACTATCTCTCCGATGATGGTGGTCTCCCCATCTCCCCCCTCTTGGCACCTGAGTCATAACAAAACCTAGGCTTTGAAACAGCACTGCCTCCTGCGTTGAATAGAGCTCAAGTTAGTGCTCAAGGCAGAAGCTCTCTTGTTCTTTGCTAAAGAAGATACATTTACGACTCGAGTAAGTAGTCTTTGTTCTGATTTCTAGTAGGAAGTTAGGGAAAAAGAGCAGGACAGTGTTTCAAGAAGTTTCTCCCATCCAGAGGGGAGTGGCTGGAAGAAGGTGGAGCCTTCCAAGTTCTGGAATGCTCCTTGCTCCTTGCTGTCAGAGACCAAGTCAGAGCCTTAGGGGCTGCCTGGAGGAATTTGCCTCAGTTCTTTTGAGAGAGAAGAGCAAAATGCAGGGAATCTTCGTAATAGGATCTCATTTGCAGAACTCAGGGACAGAAATGATGTGTCTACACGCATATATGTCTGTGCGTCTGTACACAATTATATGAGCGTAAAGAAGAGCATAGAAGGACACAAGCTAGGTTATGAATAGGAGTTAATATGGCCAGGCGGGCTGATGCGAGGGAGCTAGAAGAGGAGACAGAGGAAAGCCAAAGGAAAAACAGGGGAGACGATTGCACTTAAAACCTCATGTCTACATATTTGCACTTCAATGTTTATATTAAATGATTTATGTGTGTGCATATGTATAAGTACAGTTTTTATGGTTCTATAATTTTGTGATGCAGCTTTTCAGCAGAACTCTGTTTGGATATCATTTTTCTATGACCTAAATCCGTGATTTAAATTTAAATGGGGAGATCCCTGGGTGGCTCAGCGGTTTAGCGCCTGCCTTCGGCCCTGGCTGTGATCCTGGAGTCCTGGGACCTGGAGTCCCACGTCAGGCTCCCTGCGTGGAGCCTGCTTCTCCCTCTGCCTGTGTCTCTGCCTCTCTCTCTTTCTCTCTCATGAATAAATAAAGAAATAAAATCTTTAAAAAAATTTAGATGGGGGTAAAGGGGCTTTTGCTTTCCTTCTGCTTGCGGAGCTCAGGCGAGCAGATCGCTGGGTTTTGCTGCCCTATGTGGGGCAGATGTGGGTGAACTTGGACCATCCTCCCCGTGGTGCACGTGTCTCTGTGTGACACCAGCACCCGGGAGGCGGTGTCTCCAGACAGAATGAAGCGATTCCGTCCCTGGTCCCTCTGCTTGCAGCACACCCACCAGCTCATTGCCCTGCGGTCACTGGGGCCAGACAAAAGCAAGCTCTTTTCTCACAGTGCGGGGCCTCCTGCCCTGCAAACGTAGCCCCTTCTCTTGGGTGTTACTCAGCTGTGAGTCTAAATATGGCACAAGGCAGTTTGATGGAAATCATTTCCAGTAAAAGAGGATGTTTCTTCAGCAGTTTTCAAGCTGGCGCTGACTCAAGCATCCTCAAGGGAGCCCATTTAACTGGTCATTAGGGAGCCTGCAAAAAGGCATTGAGGAATTCTGTAACACGATGCGCATCCTGTGTGGGAGATCTCCTGGGACCCTCTGACCATTGGCTCCCTGTGCCTGTGCCGGGGGTTTATTGATGCTGCTGCAAAGTCTTTTGCGGCCGCTAATCTGTTATTTGCGCACAGTTTTACAGATGCTTGGGAGGTGAGACCCGGCACCCAAGTGGTAATGAAACGTTCAGTTTGTTTAACCCCCCATCACTTCATCCTGAGAGCCAGAGAAATGAATTGAGGGGACCCCGAGAGGAGAGATCAAAGTTTAGGCTGAGGTTTTTTTTTTTTTTTTTTTTCCAGGCAAAATATTTATACTATCCTGAAGACAACAAATGCCCTTATTTACAAAAGCAAAGTTCTGAAGATCAGAATATAAACCAACGGAGAATTTCTTTACAGGGACCATACAGGGCAAAAAATAGTTTATTTGAGGATCTGTCTGCTTTATTTTTAGTTTATTTCTGGTGTCTCTGCTATGGAAAAAGGTGATCCCTACAAAAGAAAGTCGAAGTGTCATGCATCTTCGAGGGTGACACTTGCAGACTGGAGGACAAGAAGGGGACTGATGATCTGAATTCTTTTTTTTTTTTTTTTTTTTTGATGATCTGAATTCTAATAGAACCTTCGAGATCCGGGGTTGTTTGGCACCTAACGGATCACCAGTGGCGGGTCCAGAAGAGGAGGGGTTAAATTTTAAAAATGAAGCACGGGTTCATAGAATCTTTAGAGCCGGAACTGTATTCCATTAAAGCTTCATTCCTGTTCCCAATCACTCATTTTTTTTTTCAACACTATTGACGTAGATCTTGAGGGAAGCATTTTAAATGATTTGAATGGTGAGAATGAGAAAATATATTTTAAAAATGTGAGATACGCTGAAAATGTATTGTTTCTAAAGGACCAGAACAAAACCACAGCTCCTTACCTAAGGGACACGGACACTAACCACAGCTGCAAAGTTCTCAGTGAATTTACGAATGTTTGTTGTCAAGAAATGTGTCCTGGGCATGAACTGAAGGGTCAGAACCTTGTATTTATTTATTTTTTAAGTCTGGAAATCTCTTCCGAGGAAATAGGTGTTTATAAAGTTTGGTAATGTGGTTTTTTTCTTCTTCTTCTCCTAAGAGTCATTTGAAATATTTCTCTTTAAAATAGAACTATTTTTAGGTGCGACCAATTGTTGTTGGCAGTGAAAGTGCTGCTGTGTTCATCTTTGGGTCAGTTATTCCTCTCACACTTTACTCTCTGGACTGTGCTTTGGCTTTATTTTTATTTTATTTTATTTTATTTTATTTTATTTTATTTTATTTTATTTTATTATTTTATTTGTGTGTGTGAGTTTTGGCTTTAAATGGATGGGCCTTTATCCTTAGGATAACTAACTCTTGATGTCTCTCCCATGGGATGCCAGGGTCAGGGCTCCTCGTATTTAGTGCTTTCTGCACATGGTCCTTGGAGATGTGGGAACCTATGAGATTTGCATGGAGGAAGGAAGGTCTGGTGAGTCTATCCTATCTGAGGGGAATCTAGCTTTAGAGACCAAGACCCTAAGCTAAGATGGTGGCCTTAGTGAGGACTTCCTTTGGAATTCCTGTGAATCCGCTCCCCATAGGGTGGCCAAGGCCATTAGCTAGGCACTATGGTTTGAGGGGGCTGGCCGCTTCTATGGCAGTGATGGTGTTGGGTGTGGCATTCCATGGGAGCATCACTTTATATAGTGATTCACATGGACAAGGTGGCAAGGTTGGCAGGAGGCAGACATGACCAGATGAGGCTCCACTTTGCTTTCATTGGCTAGAGGTCTGTAGTTAACAGAGTAGGGAAGAGCTGGGTTCTGCTCTTCCATGCTGGCACTTCTGTGCGTCTGGAATAAAACATTGGAAGCGTTGTAAGCAGGAGATGTCTGGTTAAAACTTTCAGCTTTCCTAAGGTGTTAGCTATGTGGTCTTAAAATATTGGGTAGAAAATATGTAAGTTTAGTTTATCATCCTAATACAATATTTTTGAACTCTTGATTCAAATGTTTTGGAGTAATGGAGCATAGGGCATGGTCCAGTGCTCGCCTTGATGTCATTCGACCCCTCCTCCCGTCTTTCTCCTCCCCTCTTCTTCTTGTCCTTCCCCTGCTCCCTTCTTCCCCTTCCTCTTCCCCCTCCTCCCCTCCTCTTTCCTTCTTCTCTCTCTCAACCTCTCCCTTACTCATTCTCCCTTTATGAGGACAGATCAGGAAATGGGTCTGCTTGGATGACCTCTAGCCCACTACAGCAGTGGACACATGTAATCAGCAGAGGCTTCTAGAGTAGTCATTATTGTGCCACACGCTCATCCAGGCACGGAGGGTCTGGTGGTGGTGGACACAGGAGACAGGTTCTTGCTCTAGTGTGATTTGCACTCCAGTGAGAGTCAGGCTAATGGTGTTAGACATATGGAAGATGCTTAGGATGTTTGTGATATGAGGCATTGTCAAGGAAACATTACAGACTATTTTGATTTTTCACAAGCTTAAAGATAGTCCACCACTGGCTTTCAAAAAACATCAAAATCATTGCTTAAGAATTTTATTTTTTGCTTTTGATATAATCAGACTCTGCCTAATTGCTACTTTGTCCTGTTGCTTCATCACCGCAGGGAGATCTCTCCCTGACTTGGGCGGATATGGTACAGATTGCTAATTTCCTCAGAATTACATAACTACAATGAAGAGGTCTAGAAGATAGATGTGTACAGTCTCGGCTGTGCTCCTAATAAAACCTCTTAATGAAAATGTGTTAAGACCAAGTGTCCTGAATATTTGGCTTTGGCATAAATGACAAACATCTTTTCTGGGTTATCATGTTAGCAACTCTATTTCTTTCCTTTTTTTTTTTTTTTAAGATTTTTTATTTATTTATTCATGACAGGCAGAGAGAGAGAGAGAGAGAGAGAGAGAGAGAGAGAGAGAGAGGCAGAGACACAGGCAGAGGGAGAAGCAGGCTCCATGCAGGGAGCCTGACATGGGACTCAATCCCAGGTCTCCAGGATCACACATGGGGCCAAAGGTAACGCTAAACCACTAGGCCACCGGGGCTGCCCTAGCACCTCTATTTCTATCTCAAAGGTAGAGATAGTTGTCCTAGCACCTGATGAGAAAAAATACAGAACAATTTGTTTGGCAGAACAAACAAATATTAGTATGATATGATATAATATACTACTACTATGTTCACCTTAACCACATACTGTGTGGTTCAGAATGCACTCAAGTCTTTAGGGGTGCCTGGATGGCTCAATGGGTTGAGAGTCTGACTCTTGGTTTCGGCTCAGGTCATGATGTTGGGGTCATGGGATGGAGCCTCGCATAGGGCTCAGAACTCAGTGGGGAGTCTGCTTCAGAATCCTTCTCCCTCTTTCTCTACCTCTCCCTCTGTGCATGTTCTCTCTATATAATAGAATAAATAAGTAAAATCTTAAAAAAGGAATGCACTCAAGTCTTTAGTATTTTTTGAGAAAATGTTCAAAAGTCTCAGATCATTCTTCCTGTTTGTCCATTAATAATGTCCATGCTTTGTAGCTAACATTGCTCCATGCGACTCAGCATTGGGGTATAGAGAATGGGATTGTACCATGTTTAGAGAGTAATGAAAGCACCTAAGATAACAGAAGAACTTCTCAGTCCTATAAAAGCCAGCATGTAAGACAGATATCAACATATTGGGTCTGGAACTTCCTTGGAATCTGGAGGATTTGGAGCCACCTTGGCTTCTTAGATAAGCATCCTCCTTGACGCTCTCTGCCTCACTTAGTGACCTTGCAGGACCATTGTAAACATAAGTAGTATGATACTGGAAGCCACCTGATGCATGGGAATAATGCAAGAAATAGTGACAATCATCAAAAAAGTAAAATTATAAATAAACATAGATAACATGACTCATTGGTCTGGGACCACATTTTTTTTTTTAAACTATCTGGATTCACTCACACCACACGAATTCTGGCTCAGACATGAGCAAAGGAACCAGGATGCTGGAGTGCTGATTTATTCCCAAACCCAAATCTTTCCACAAAACCTATCTGCTCTGGATTTAGGATTTGTTTATGACATGTGTCTAAAACTTTGGAATTAGCCACAAAGGGAAAATTAGATCTTAGGTCGCACCATGGAAACCAACAAACTGTATGTGTCTCACAAATGCACCCAGGGGCCCCTGGGTAGCCCAACTGGTTAAGCGTCCAACTCTTGATTTCAGCTCAGGTCATGATCTCAGGGTCGTGAGATTGAACCCTGTGTCGGGCTCCACTCAGGATGTGGAGTCTGCTTAGGATCCTCTCTCCCTCTGCCCCACACCCCATGCTTTCCTCTCTCTCCCTCTCCAAAAAACAAAAAATAAAATAAAAAATAAAACCCAACAAAAGTCAAATATATTCAAGGATCCTATGGTGAGCACAGCATGCACATCAAAATTACTGTTATTCCATACAAGGGACAAAGAAAACCACCAAAGCACCACGTTAGACTTACGGGCTAGGAAAATAAATCTAGCTGCATACGGTGCTTGTGGAAGCCTAGCAATGAACACTAAACATATTCCCTGTATAGGGACTTTAGACCCAATTATATAAACATATAATTCTTCCCTCCGTCTTTCTTCCTTCCTTCCTTCCTTCCTTCCTTCCTTCCTTCCTTCCTTCCTTCCTTCCTTCTTTCCTTCTTTCTTCTTCCAGTGCTAATCACACCTGGAGGTTCCTGTGAGGTGGAGAATAGGCTTGGCCCTTCCTACCTGGCAGGAGGAGCCACACTGCAGCCAGCATTGCCAGGTAACCCAGAGAGAGACACCACCACCATCCGTTAGACTCTCCCGCCCATCTCTCCTTGGTACCCAACTGTGGGACTACGTGACAGTTATGCAAGTGAGGTCCTGGCTTCTGTAGAAGAGAGTGGAACAGTGGCAAACTGCATTTGCAGATTTTAAAATTTCAGCTTTGAATGCAGCTAGGTCCATGGGGGTTACTTACACCCTATAGTAAGAAATCGAGGTGATAGAGAAGCCAATACAGAAGTCACTATGTGAAATCAGCCTTGCTTCCCTCTCACTATTTTTATATTTTGCAGGTTCTTTGTCTCTTTTAAATATAAGATTTTATGCTTTCCGCTAAGTCTCTTAAAATCCCAAGAGATATGCATTAGCTGGAAGTTACTAATTCAGTGTCTGAAGGGTTAATTGCTCACAGGATATGATGTAAACTGAAGAAAAAAAAAAAAGCTTAAAAGCCTATATTTTCTCTCCACATCTACACGTATGATGGGAAGTACATTTATTTTGTGGTAAGAAAGGGCAACAGGTCCTTCAAATATTTTCCGATCTTTGACTTCCTTTTTGATCTGTAAGTTCTTTGGCAGTGCGCTAAATTTCCCAATGTTTGGAAGTTTTCTAGATGTCTTGGTGTGATTGCTTTCTAACTTCATCCTGTCATCAGCTGAAAAATAGATTCTCAGAAGTCTATTGATCTCTCTGGGTGACCGTTTCACGCGTACATGAAAGAATGTCTATTCTGAAGTTTCGTCATTATTACTGTGGTCAGATAAGTCAAATTGTGTGATGATGTCATTCGAAACTTCCCAATACTGATTTGTACTCTTTTTTTTTTTTTTTTTTTTTTTTGGCCTAATTCTAACATTTACTGAGAAAGGGATATTAACTCTTCACCTAGGACTGTGAATCTCTCTCTCTTCCTCAAATTCTGTCAGGTTTTGTTGACAAATCACAGCCCTACAGTCACAAAACACTGATCTGGGAGACCAGAGAGGAGAGGGACCCTGGCCTCAGTGGGCCTCAAGGATGGACGACAAAGGACCTGGTCATGAGTCATATTCAGGGACTTTGAAGCGTGAGACGATGCCAGGTGAAGTCCAAGAACAAGATGGGCACAGTGGCTGAGTTTAAAGAACCCCTTGGAGAGCAACACCCAGAGCAGCTGACAGATGTCTTCCCAGCTGGGAATTGGACTGTTAGCAAAATGTGGACTCCATGGGAAGATGAAGCTCAGTGTTCGAGCTTCTCCCTCCCACGGGCCGCTGAGACTGCCAGAGTGTGGGGAGCGGGGGCTCCGGAATGTTCTAGGTGTGGTGGGAAGCAAGGCTGAGATAGGAAACTTTTCTGTAGATTGACTTTGACATTTCATCCGAAAGGCCCTGAATCTCCAATCTCTAATATTTTGTTATGACTTTTTTTTCCCATTCATACCCAAGTTTGTATTTATAATTCTGTATAATTTTTCTAAAAATTAAATTGTATAAGCTTCAGCCCGCCCCCCCTCCCCTGCAAAGCTGGGGTTCACCCTCACCCTCTTGCACCATCTACCAACTATGCAGCCTTGGACAAGTTTTCAGGCTGGCTGGCCTAAGCCGCCTCCACAGTACAAGGCTGATAATAGTACCTACCTCATGGGCTTTTAGAAAGACTTAATGCAGTGAGTGAATATGTATAAAGCCATGCACAATCACGCCAGGTGCACAGGAACACTAATTCAAGTGTTTGTTAGATAAAAATAAGCAAAAGAAACATGTAGTCAGACGGAGGTTCTGGCTTTGGCTACTGTGCCCTGAGGCTCAGTATTCTCATCTGGAAAATAGGGATATGATTTTCAAGCTCTTAAAATTCTATGCAACTGATAAATTCTCCAGTTTGACTCACCCTCAGTCTACTTCTTATAGCTCTTGAGTTAGCTACTTCTCCATCTGCCCTGCGTGAAAAGTTTTGGCACAAGTAAATACATTGTAAAATCATCACATTTTGCATTTCAAAGCAATATCTGAATTTTTTTTTAAAAAAAGAATCCATATCTGTCTTTTTTAATGTGAGTTTTGGAAGGTTGGCTATATTTTGTTCTTTCTTGCTATTAACTTGGTCTGGAGTCAAGTTTTTAAAATATTTACCTTGGGGCACCTGCATGGTTCACTCAGTTGAGAGTCTGTCTGCCTTTGGTTCAGGTCATGATCTCAGGGTCCTGGGATTGAACCTTGTGTTGGGCTCTCCGCTCGGTGGAGAGTTAGCTTCTCCCTCTCCCTCTGTGCACTCACTCTCTCAAATAAATAAAAATCTTTTAAAAAATATTTTCCTTGATTGTACATGAAATATTTATATATATCTATATGTAGATATATATCATGTACAAATATACTAATATTTGATTTGTGAGCAAGTCAATATATACTCATATAATTATTCTTTCTGTGTGTGCACATATATGTATATTTTATGGAATTTCAAGTAATTTGGACATCTCCAAATGTTGGGAGGGACTGGCTTGGGTGTCATATTTTATTTTTCATGAGAATGGCATCCAATTTTAAGACAATTTCTGAAGTTGAGAAAATCTAATTAATAAAAGCAGTAATCCTTCTAATGATCATTTGTTCTGTTCCATGTTCCAATGCCATCTTTACAGTCTTCCTTTTTTTGAAAATATTCCCCCAGGGCCTAAGGTGCCATGTATACATGCAGAGATTTCAGGCAGGCAATGACACAAGTCACTTGAATGTCAAGTATGTTCTGTATCTCATGCTTTATTTTTTTTTGTAAATTTATTTTTTTGGTGTTAAATTTGCCAACATATAGAATAACACCCAGTGCTCATCCCGTCAAGTGCCCACCTCAGTGCCCGTCACCCAGTCACCCCCACCCCCCACCCACCTCCCCTTCCATCACCCCTAGTTCGTTTCCCAGAGTTAGGAATCTTTCATGTTCTGTCTCCCTTTCTGATATTTCCCACTCATTTTTTGCCTTAGCACCACCTAGACACTTTGACCTTTCAAACTGCAAATGGTACTTTAATATGTCAGCTAAAGATGCCACTAAATTGGCTTGAATATTGTTTCTATTTTATTATAAAGGTGAAGAGCATGAAGGATTTGACAGTCAAGCTTTTAGTTTACTATTGATGACAATTTTTTTCAGTCACAAAGTCTATTTATAGAGCCAATACCAAGAACACTATTTATTGAACAACAGCATATTCCCTATAGAAAATATGGATAGTATAGAAGAGCAAAATTCTTACCTGAATTTTATTAGTGCAACATTTAAAATGATAGAATAAGAGTCTATGAAGCAACACCCATGACTTGGATTCATGTGGCATTTACATGGGCCTCAGTGCTCTGCTCTGAAAAATCATTTCCTTAAACAATGTGGCAGTATTGGGGATGATGTTTTAGTTTGCACCCACCAGAGGAAAGTTTCCGGTAAAAGTCAGGAGTTGGCATGGCACTGGAGGTGCAGAAATTGAGAATCTCTGGATATGATTTAAGTCCACCTCTTACAAGCTAACAAAGACAACCTCAGTAACTGAAATGTGTAGCGCTTTAGAGAGTCAACAACCTGTTTGCCCTATTTGATTCTTGAACAGTATCACTAGGAGAGAGTCTTTACGGTCTTGTCTTACAGGTGACAGGCCTGAGGTTCCAGAACATATCAGTATTGGAGCTAAAACCCACGTCTAGGCCTATAGACTCCAGATCTGGTGTTTTTGGTGCTAAGCTGCTGCAAGCAGAAGTGATTTCCATGTCTGCCATATGGTTTCTCTCTCATCGTGTCTCATTGGGGAATCCCAGACATTTGCTATCTTTCAGAGCTTAGAGAACCTGAATAATAAATGTGGAGCAATAACCAACTGATGAGTATCCTCTTTACCTACAACACGTTATGTTATAATCTTGATGTAATGAGATGTATGCGGGCTGCATCCCCCATGTCAGACTGAGAACGGATGACGGTTACCAACAGATGTTTGGCTGCTTATACATGTGCCAGGAGCCCTCTAGTGATGTGTTTGCTGGGATGCTCAGATAGAATGAAATTCCCTAAGACTTCTCCAGCCATAGTCCAAGTAGCCCATGGAGACAACTAGAGGGGATCATGGAGAGAAAGGTGTGGCGAGACCCCCAAACAGTGCCCAGGAGTAGAAAGACATTGACTCTGTAGAGACAGCGTTCGGAGAGACTGGAAAAGCTCAAGGACATTTTGCTTCATGTGGCCTTTACATGGGCCTCAGCACTCTGACCTGAAAAACTACCTCCTTACACCGTGTGGTGGCATTAGGGATGACGTTTTAGCTTGCACCGGCCAGAGGAAGGTTGGGGGTGAAAATGTAAAGCATTTATAGGATTAGCATGCAAGACATCTGGCTGCGTGCCTCAGTTATATTACCCTCGGCGCCTTTGTGTGTATTAGTGTTAATTATCAGATGCGAAATGAGATCTGTGCATAAGAACTGGACAACCCAGCTCTGTTTATACATCTGATATCACATATTTGGCTAATTACATTACACACTAATATAGGAACTGAAGGGCAGGGGTGAAGCTAACATTTATTGAGCATCTACTACACAACAGGCACTTTACATACATGATCTCATTTAATCCTCATGATCACTCAGTGAGATCGCTATTCTTACAGACATTTCACAGATGAGGAAAGAGTACAGAGAGGTTAAGGAAAGTGCCAGTGGCTACTGGCTGTTACGTGGCAAAACCAATACACGGCGAAGCAACTACATGGCAGAGCTGTTTTACCGTAAGCTGACTTAAGTGAAAGCCAATGCATCGTAGCTACTGCTTGTTGCATTTCCCCCAGTGGATTTATACGCTGTCTGTGTCTGAGAGGGAGGTGGCTTTTCCTAACAGGAGCTCACCCTTTATCAATGGTTTCAGGAAAACAAAAATTCAGGGAAAGGTAGAAGTTTGCACATAGAGTTAGATACGATCGTATCTTAACACAAATTGGCCACGTGTACAGCAGTGATTTCTGTGGACATCAGTTCAAATTATTCTTCAGACAGGGCTTCTGTACCCCTGGATGGTTCCACAAATTCTCCCCAACACAAAATAAGAAGTGATTTATTGTGCCTCAGAGTAAATTGCTTTTCACTCGTGCCTGTCTTTAAAAATAGCATCTTATGGGAAAAGGCACTGTTTTTAGTATAAAATATTAAAGTCCGTTCATTTTGCATTGGCTTACATTTTAGGGTTTTCGGATAAAGAGTCAGGGGTTTTCATAGTAGGATTCTCCTTTGTAGTAGTCATCAGCAAGTTTTCTCACTTTAAAAGTTTTTAATGGAAAGTGTTGATCAAGTTGTAGAAAGTGGATGATAAGATTTCGGGGGAGAAGAGGGATTTGTGGGAAAATAAAGTGGGTATATATTATTGATTTTTTTTCACTGTGAGAAAATTCTTGGGGGAAAAATAAAGTCCCAGTTGATAACTGCTTTTTTTTTTTTTTTTAAAAAGACTTTAAATTTGGGTCATAAAAAAGGAAGTTAGGACACAAGAGCTCTGATGGGGAATGTGTGGAGTTTGTAGACACAATGTAGCTTTATGAGCATCAATGTAGATTCATTTTTGGTAAAAAATGTACATTTTATTTTATTTTTTTTAAAGATTTATTTATTTATTTTTATTTATGATAGACACAGAGAGAAAGAGAGAGGCAGGGACACAGGAGGAGGGAGAAGCAGGCTCCATGCCGGGAGCCCGACGTGGGACTCGATCCCAGGACTCCAGGATCGCGCCCTGGGCCAAAGGCAGGCGCCAAACCGCTGAGCCACCCAGGGATCCCAAAAAATGTACATTTTAGTGAGTAATGTTGATCTTGAGGAAGGCTCTGCATGTGTGAGGGCAGATATAGATGGGAAATCGCTGTCCCTTCTTCTCAATTTTGTTGTAAACCTAAAACTGCTCCAAAAAAAAGGAGTTCGTGAAATAGATGTTTATTATTTGCTTCACCCAAACTGAGGGCCCCTCTATAAAGATGAGCAGTTTCTCCCTGGATGTCACTGAGCTTCTTGTGGTGCTTTTCAGAGCTGGGATGACTAGTGTGGGTGTTGGAGGGCAGCTGTCTTGTACACCAGATAAATGATGTTCTCTATTTTCAGAGACATGCACTAAAAGATGAGCACCATTTGGCTGCAAGGAAACTGACTTATTTCCTTAAAAAGTTTTAAAATATGAATAATCATGAGGCAATAGGAGAGTCATTACCTTGAATTAGAAAATTCAGGGAGCAGTTTTGGTTCCATAGTTATTCACATAAAGCATGGAAAGGCAATGACTTGGGGCACATCTTTTAATCAACTCTTATGTGTTTGCTGGAGGAAATAAAGGATCCCTCACATTTGTAGATGGAGGTCCTCACAGCAGGCGACACACGTGCATTTATTCTCCCCACACATTGTTATCACATGCCTATCACATGCCTCGTCAGGCACTGCCTGCCTCTCCCTCTGCCTATGTCTCTGCCTCTCTCTGTGTGTCTTTCAGGAATAAATAAATAAAAAATCTTTTAAAAAATTTTTGAATTTCAGATAAATAACAAATAATATATAAGTACATCCCATGAGCTATTTTATCCCATATTTTATCCAGCAACCCTAATCCTGAAGGAACCCATAGGAAACACTTTTTAAAGGCAAAGAGAACGAACATTTATGCTGCAGGAAGAGGGGGGAAGCTGTGCAAAGGCCCCTTGGGGCAAGATGAGGATGGGAACTTTTTTTGTGGGGAGGCAGTGTGGCTGGTGGTCAGGAACTGGGGGCACTGGAGACAGATTGCTTAGACCTAAATTCTGCCCCCATTGCTTCCTTGCAATGTCATCCCTGGGTCAAATCACAAAACCTCTTTCCCCCAGTTTATAGATTTGAAAAATGGGAATAATAATAGTAACTGTAGGGGCCCCTGGGTGGCTTAGTGGGTTGAGTGTCTGACTCTTGATTTCAGCTCAGGTCATGATCTCAGCATCTTGGGATCAAGCCCCATGTCTTGCTCCATGCTCTGCAGAGAATCTGCTGGAGATTCTCTCTCCCTCCCCCTTTGCCCTTCCTTCAGTTTGCAGGCTTTCTCTCTCCCTAATATAAATAAATATATCTTTTAAAAAAAAAGCATAGTACCTGTATCATAGAGTCTGTAGGAATATTAACATAGTTAATACACGTACAGATAATGTTACTATCTAAGCATTTACTATTATTATAATTTTTTTGACTGACACAGACAACTCACGATGAAATGTTCCCTTTGTACATCAGGGGTATATTCAGTATTAATTGACCCATACTCATGAAACACAGTCTTTGCTTCCAAAAGAAATCTCTGACAGTATTAAACGCATCGTTTCTTTCGTAAAACGAAATGTGTAGATAACTCACTGGCAGCCAGATCCAGGGTACCGCACTGAGCATATATTTTAAGAGGAGTATCTGAAATCTTTCTTCACTCCTGCCAGAGCTCCTGGCTTCTCTTAGCAGTCCTGGGATGGATCATGTCACTTGACAAGGGAACCCGCTAAAACTTCTGTCTCTGCAATTGGTCCTAATATTCTGAAGCCATGTACAATACAGAGGTTTCGTAATTTTTTTTAAACTACTATAAAAGCAACTCTTTGACGATATACAAATAAAAATGTTACAAGACATGGCACTTATAGCAAGGGCTTTTCCAATAGCGTCAACCTAAATGTGCCGGAATTTTTTTTTTTTTTTTTTTTTTTAACGTAACTCAGTGCTCTCTTTTGGACTTTATGGTGGCCATGTCCGGGTCGCATTCACTGCAGTGGGGTGACCACCATGCTCAGACCACTGCGGAGGGAGGACATGGATGTGGGAGACACCATGTTTTACGGAAGTCATGGTGGGTGTTGGCTTCCCCCCTTCTGCTTCAAGCACACCAAATCATCGTGACAGCAGAATCAAAGCACAGGAGACTAAAGGGATTGAAAGAGAGCATGGGCTCTGACTTCTCACTCGCTGGATGGAATCATCCTATTCTCCATCTCTCCATACTTCAATTCCCTCAACTGCAACACGGGGGTAAGTTTCTTACAGAGTTCTTGTGAAGGTCACAGGAGTTCATATATGTAAAATGGCTCTTATGATTATGCCAGATACATAGTAAATCCCATATATAACATATAAAGAGATATTGAGCACTCAGCCTAAACTATGATCACTATTATTATTTTGCTGGTGTTACATTGACCTTGCACCCCAAAGTTCCCAGATGCTGCCCAGACATGAGGGGACTCTTGCCCTGTGAGTACACACTGGTACATGCTGACTGCCCATGGCTAAGTGAAATTTAACACATCTAAGCACTATTTTACACATCTAACTTTATTATTATTATAGTTGTTATTTACATAAAGGAGCAAATGATGCAGGCTAATTTTTAATCAACAAATTCGATCTTAGTTTTCAAATAATTGTAGGACCCTTCAGAAGAGCTCTCACTGCCTCACACAGCTTTGGAATCTACTTGCTTGTGGATTCAAGGGCTTATCTGGTAAATTCATGGATCTTGTGGTGCCAAGACTGATGGATGAATCGAATGAGCCAGTGGGGCATTATTACCCTGAGTCAAAAGCAAAGATGAACTTCAAAACACTAGAACTGATTTTAGAATTACAAAATTGTCTCTAAAGCAACTCTAAAAAGCAACGTTAAAGACCATTTTCCTTGAGCAATTGTTATAATTTTGGAATACAAGTTCCTCTGACCACTTTGAATGGAGAACAATTATTAATATCCTTGAACTCTACGTTGGTTTTCCCTTTTTAGTCTTGCTACTCGTAGAGTGTCCCAATGGACCAGTGATATCCTGACTGATTGCCGTCCCCCAGGAGCGTTCTAGAATTAAAAGACTCTCAGTCCCACTGTAGACCTGCTGCATCAGAATCTGCATTTTAATCAAATCCCCAGGAAATTTGCATGCATATTAAGATTTGAAAGGTTCTGTCTTATAGTCTGCTACATTAGTGTCACACCACAATCCTTACCTGTAAAGGTTTGAGGTCACTACACTCGTTGCAAGGTGATGTAATTCTTAACTGCCCACGCTGACGACAGTGGGATACTTTGGCACATGTATCATTGGCCCACGGAGCTGGAATTTTAACTGGCTCCTCTGGTGTTTATCTTGTATAACTTGTAACACCAAATAGAGCTGACCACAGGGGTTACCACTTCACCACTATGAAAAGCCACTATCGGAATGTCCTAGTTAAGGCAAATTGTTGGTATTGATAACAGCCTCTGGGGTTTGGTGATGGCCGCCGGGGTCATAATGTCCTGCTGCCTTGTGCCAAACCTCAACTAAATGAGAACGTTTGAGAACGTTGCTGCTCAGTATGGCCATGTCTGTGGGTATTTTTGAGTTTAGCTCATCATACAAAGCAATTCTACCAAGAAAAGGCCTCAGCTCATCCACCCAAAAATCATTTCGGTGCAAGTATTTCTCCATGGAAGGAGGGTGGAGAATGTGTCATTGTTGGTATTAACTAATCGAGGTACAAACCATTCTTTGCTCAGTGGCACTGCCACAGAATATTTGGAGATCTGCCTCCACCCACAAACTACTTAATGGGAAAAAAGTCATTTGCTGCCAACCCGCTGTCTGATTCTGAGTTTTTATGACTGCATTTCTTTGCATGGTAATCTGGGTCTAAATGTGGACCTTGTTCCCTCCTCTGCTTTTTCACTCTTCCCAGCCAAAACACCCATGAGGTTAGACCCTCAAGCTCCTGAAACTGGTGTGTCCGTTTTGACCTAACAGTCTGCATTGTCCCCGTTGTGCTCTGTGGATGTTTCTGTTTGGTTCTTAGAAGATGTCTGAGCCCAGTCTCTGAGCATTGGAATGGCTCTTTGCCACCCTGGGAGTGAATTTTGCCTTTCTTGCTGACATTTTAAGTAGACCACTGGGTGTGGGCTGCTATTCTATTTCCCAACATACTCGGCGCAATTACACTAAAATATTACAAAGCCTGTTTGTGGAAAGGGTGAGGGCTTTGGCCCCAGAGACCAAACCTCTCCAGAGGACAATGTGAGACAGAGCATGAACAAAGGTGCCGGCCTATAGGAGGGATTGTGGGTAGGTCCTCAGAGGTCTCATCAGCGTGATCAATTCCTGTCAGTGCCTGGAGAGCTCCCTGAGTTTCCAGGACTCGGTCCTCCTCCAGAGGCGATCCATGCCATGTGGACAGAGCTTCCCAGAAAGAGATGGCTGGAGAAGTTGACTTTTTATTTCACTGCAATGTTTTGGCAAAATTCTCATCCACGATGACTTTTTCTTATTATGCCACTATGATATTAAGTTGTGGCTGCATTTTACAGTGGCTCATTTTTAATATAAAATATAAAATATTATATTATATTATATTTTTTATTTTATTTTTATTTATTTTAATTTTTATATTTTATTTTATTTATATTTATATTATTATATTATTTATACATTATATTATATTTTATATATATTATATATATATATATCCTACCCAAATCTGAGTCTATAGCTGAAAGCAGAATGTAATTATGAGATGTTCTTGTGAACATAGCTGACACAGATGATGAGCCTCTGCTCACATTCTTCAGGGAGTACCAACATAGAGCAGAGCCGGAAGTGTTAGATTGTTGAATATGATAATATGCTCTAAACACTAGTTTCTATAACAGTTGAGTCCATTCTAGTGGCATATTCTGAATGAGGAAGGGTAAATCAAAGATGCAGTGTGAAAGTCATGACATCCATAATTATTGAAAAACACGTTCCTGGGAATAGTTGCCAAAAGCTGCCTCTATGGCCCTTTACAGGGTCTCTGCTTCCTTCCTAGGGTGTTGTCCTTCCAGGATAACTGGTGTTGAGCAAGCTTAGTTGCTGTGGAAGTGAGAAAGAGCTTGCGTTGCATGGTGAAATTTCACCCAGGGTGTGACACTGGTGGGGGGAGTGAAGAATTCTGGAAGGTGATGGAAGCTACCACCATCAAAGGGAGGTCGGGGCTTCTAGATAATGAGAAAAATATCTGTAGATGTGGGTGGACATGTCAAGGGAAGAAATGATTTGGTTCCAAATCAGAAGGACAACTGGATAAAATGCAAATTCAAAGTACACCAAGATATCATTTCCCAACCGTGGGATAGGTCAACATCAAAAAGTTTGACCACAGACTCCTGCTGGGGAGGCAGTGAGGGCAAGCGCCACTTTGTACACATCTGGAGGTAATGCAACACAACAACACAACACTCACAGAGGAACATTTGGCAATATCTAGAAAGAGGACTTGTGGATGTGCCCCTTGTGGTGCCAATACCCCTTCAGAAAGGCAATTGCAAACATACTGGCAAGATATGAAGGGCTGTTTGCACTAGTCTCTTCACTGAAGCACGGTTTGTGAGAGCAAAAGAAACAACCCAGGTGCCCGCAAGTGGGTTGGCTGGGTGAATCCACAATAGTACATCTACACAATGAAGCGGCTATGAAATGAAACAAGGAAGATAGACCACTTCCAAATATAGTATTAGGATGAGGAAGAGCACAGTTAGTATTTTGTGTAAGAAATGAGGAGAAACACCAAAAGAGGTTCACTTATATTTTTTAAAAGAACCAATAGAACAAGATGGAAAAAAAAGTAGGGACGAGGATGGATGCTAGATCTTTCTGAATAGGCTTTGTTATATAGATCTGACTTTGTTATATAGATCTGAACCAAGTGAGCATTTTAGGTAAGTAAATCTTGCACAGCACAAATAAAACAGAATTTTAAAAATTGAGGCAGTGAAAAAAAAGATCCTAACTCTATGTCAAGTGGATAAAAAAAAAAATTACATAGGAAAAATGGTTTCGTATGACAACATAGAAATTTGACTGTAAACACTTTCCATGGGGGATATACCCTGAGGAGTGAGTGTTAAAACAATCTTTAACTGCATTTTACAGGTTTTTTTTAGTAATAATATTGGTGTTGTTAATTAAAATATATAGCTATATAGATATATCTTAAGGTAAAGAAATAATGTTGGTAACAACATTAGGAGATCAGATTTTCAGAATATACAAAATAAAAGCAATAAATCAAGTAAAAATTCTGTCCTTTTTCATTTAAATTAAAATATGGTATGAACCCATTGTCTGTTTTTTTTTTTCTCTTTTTAGAAAATACATATTTTCTAGACCCTTCAAACTGGAATCATCCCAATATCTACCCACAGCTGAATAGATAAACAATGTGGTATCTCCATACATTGAAATACTGCTCTGTAATGAAAGGAATGAACTGCCAGTCTACACAATGGCACACATGCATTTCAAAAAACATATTGAGTGAAGAGAGTCAGGTACAAAAGGCTACACGCTGTATAACTTCACTCATAGAGTGTTCTAGAAAAAGCAAAACTCTGATGCAAAGTGGATCAGTGCGTGCCTGGCTTGCAGGGTGGAAGGATTGAATGCAAAGAGGCAGAAGGGAAGTTTCTAGGACTATAGAGATGTTGTATATTCTAGTAAGGGTGTGGGTTTCACGAGGGTATACATCAAACTTTATATTTAAAATGTGTATAATGGATATACATTATACGTCAATCCATCTGATTTAAACAAAAAGAAGACAAGAAAACCTGAAGGGTGGGTGATTGGGCTAGGAGCTATATACACACCAATCCTGAGCTCTTGCTACACATCCAAGAAGGGAACTTGCCCAGTACACAGTAGGCAAGTAAGCAGAAAATAGGGCCAAGAGTAACACGCACACCCTGTCTGCCATCAAAGGTCAGGTCTGGAGAGTTCTCCAATTGCTTAAGAATGAGCAATCAGGAAAAAAGCCACACAAAGCAACAAAAGTCCCATTAAAAATATGCATAAATAAAAGAAATGGCACATCATGTTATAACACATCTCTGCAGAAGGTTTCCTGCTGAAATTAAAAGAAGACATGAGAAAGGCATCTGCTCACTGTACAGGTGATGGGGAGACAAGGCCTCTTGAAACAGGAATCGGGGTGCCTTGTGGAAAGAATGTCCTGCCATGCCATTTGGCAGGAAGAGACACACCTCAGAGCTTGTCTGGGTTGGTTTGTAAAGAGTTTGATGACACATTAAGAAGTGTGCATTTTTATTTTGAAGGCTTTGGATCTTTTTTTTCTTTTTTTTTTTCTTCTCTCTAAGCTCAGAAGAGTAATGCGAGCAGGCTGTTTTAGCTTTGTTTGTTTTAATTGAGGCAGATTATCGCGGCCTTAGAGGGATGGTAGAAGGAAGGGTGGCTTGGTTACAGGAAAGATAGAGGCAAGCAGGGTTGTTGGGAATTGTCTGGGTGAAAGATGATCCTGTTCCAAACCGAGACAGTGGAGACAGTGGTGGTGATGGGGATAGAAAAGACCAGGTGGAGGGGCACCTCCGTGGCTTGGTCAGTTAAGCCCCCAACTCTTAGTTTCGGCTCAGGTCATCATCTCAGGGTCATGAGATTGAGCCCCAAGTTGAACTCTCTGCTCAGCGCAGAGTGCTTCAAATTCTTTCTCCCTCCCCTTCTCCCTCCAGCTCTGTCTCTCCATCTCAAATAAATAAATCAATAAATACCAGATGGACTTGAAAGGGAGTTCTTGACATGACAGCGGAAGCAACTACTGGCCAAAATGCTCACGTGTGAGGCCATGTGTGAGGCCAGATGAAATGGAAGAAGAGAGGAGGTAGAAGGAATGAGGAAGGCAACAGGTGAAGAAATGATCAGAATTAAAGTTTCTGGCATCGGGACTCTGTGTAAGCGCTGACTCGATCAAGAGAGACCAGAATACAGAGGAGACACGGGTTTGAAAGGAAAATAACGGGAGCTGGTGTAGAAACTGGAGTTCGATTTGCCCATGGGATATCCAGGAGTTATAACCCAGTTGTAGTATATTAGGCTTTTACTAGTAATTCTGTTTAGGGAGATATTATTAGACTCATGTAAGTCTAAGTCTGCACGATCATAAGCTATTTCATAACAAGACTTGTGCATGTTTGCCAAAAAAGTTAATTTTACTTTTTGGCATTTCAAGGATCATCTTGGGGTAACGCCGCTCCAGATATGGACTTAGCTTTTACATTTCTTAAATCTGCAGGTTTAAGGTCTCAAATTCAGCCTCATTGTTTAATCACTCCTAAAAAAGTATTGACTGCTTGCCATAAGCAAGACATTGTGCTAAGTGCTGTAAATACAGAGAAGCATAAGAAGTCTGTCTGCGTGTAGAAATTAGCCAGAGCCACCCAAGGAGCATCCTGCTTGAAGAGAGCCACTTAGGATGTGTGTCGAGCCTCGAGACCGATGAGCAGTCCAGGAGCAGAGTTCATACTTTGCGCAGAATCAGAAAGTGCCACATGAGGGACGCCTCAGGACTAAGTTATCTGCTGCAAAAAAGACTTAGAACAGTGGGAACGACCGTGCAGAGCTCAGGTTGTCTGTTGAAGAGTTCATTACCCATATTACTGTTTTGCAAACAATTTGTGCTCAAGCCGGTGGAAACTTTGCAACTATGGGAATGAAGTTACTACTGAGAGAGCCTCACGTAGGCTTTAGGATGTAGGAGTCCGCTCTGAACTGGGAGGTGCTTATTCGGGAAATCTTCAGGATGTGATCAGAGAACCCATTTAGCCCTAATGATATTTAATGGCAGTGGCTGGAATTTAATGGAGGTGATAATTTCATGTAATTGGGGGGCCTTCAGGTGAGTTAATGCTCTTGAGCGGCACCGCATTTGGGGCGGTGTCGGAGTCAGACACGTGCTTCCTGTCTACACTTCCCCTCCTGCAGCTCTGATGAGGATGAGAGGTCCTGGAGAGCCCGGGAGTCATAGCTGCTCTGTGGTCTGCATCGCCTGGCAGACCTTTTTCTAAGAGCGGCCCAGGACAGATGCTGTTTCCTAGGGGAGATGCCACTCTGATTGAGCCTTAGGCCAGGTTTTAGTCTAAATTTTTCTTTCTCTTTTTAAAACCATAAACCGGGTTATGCGAGTAAGTTTTTAAATGGACAAGTCTGGCATAGACCCTGCCACGTAAAATGAATTGATTTTAATTGGGGCTGTCATCGCTAGATTGGGATGCTGTTGGTCCATAGTGCTGCTTTGTAAATATGTAGACAATCACAACACGATGGGACGAATCAGAGCTCCTTCTGTGGGCTTAAATGCAGCCAAATTGTCCTTTCAGAATTCACCGAGGGGATTGACCCTCTGAGTCAAGTAAGCTCGGTAATTATGTCTGTCATTGGCTCGATATTTTACATTGATGAAACAGCCACGGCTGGGCCTCTAAAGCTACTGTACAGAGGGCCGAGTGGCAACTGGCTGGTGTTCATGTCCTTTCACTGGTTAAAGACCTGGATGGGACACTGAATGATGCTAATGTCACTACAAATAACGCAGAGAATTGCTACTTGTCATCGTGCGGTTTTGGAGTTTCTTACTTCATGACATCATAACACCAGAGATGGGTAAGACTGACTTGGCAATCGAGGCTTTTCTGGGGCACAGTGGAGGCCATAGTACATTTTCTTGTGTTCCACACAGAAAACACACTGTGTTCCAATTCGTCTAGTTTTGATAAATGTGGGCACCTGGTCACTGAGTGCCATTGACAGAATGTTTGTCCCCCAAAATTCATACACGGAAACCTAATTCTTGACATGATGGCATTTGGACATGGAGCCTTTGGGGAGTGATTAGGTCTTGGGGAGGACCCCTCAGGAATGGGATTAGTGCCCTCACAAAGGAGACTCCAGGGAGCCCTCACCTTTCCCAGCATGTGGACCTCACCAGATATTGAATCTGCCGGCAACCTGATCTTGAAATCCCTAGCCCCTAGAACTGCGAGAAACAAATGCTGTTTAAGTCACCATGCCTATTATATTTTTTTGTGTGAAAGCAGCCCAGACAGACCAAAACATTGAGGTGAGGATGATGATGTTGATGATGGTGGCAGTGGTGACCTATTGTATCATCTGTGTGGGAGTGACAACACAGGGTTTAACCAGTCTATCTGCCCTTAAAGTTAAGATCATTTCAGAAAGACACGCACGCACCAATGTCATCCATACAGATACTCAGAGACACCAGGGACTCAAGGTGGAGGATTTTTACTGGCAAAGAGGCATGACTTGTGAAGTGCTCCAGAGTACCTGGGCTGTCCTTCACCCCCTTCACTGTGGGGTCTGAATGGCTCAGCTGTCTCGACAGTAGAGATGCTACCATTAACTCAATCTGGTATCTGATGGCACTTTAGGTCACAATGTTCTCTTCCTATCAACAAGCTAACTATACTATAGCTTCCCCAAGAATGGATTAGGCATGTTCTAATGGTAAGACAAGTTTCTGGAAAAAGATTTTTGAGTCCAGGTCAGTATAAATGCATAGCGTGCATGAGAATGTTCTGGAGCCTGGAAACAGGAAAAAGAAGGGGGAAAAGTTGGGATGCAGGATTTATCTGTGGATGATAACTAACATCACCCCAGTGATTTCTGCTCGCCAGAAGCTGCACTGAGCGTTTATGTGGATTCTGACACTTACTCCTCACAGCAGCCTAATGAGATGAAAACTGATGTTCGTCTCAGGTTACAGATGAAGAAACTGAGGCATGGTGATTGATTCAAGGTTATACTGTTATTAAATGGTAGGATCTATAACCACTGAACTACCCTGATTTTCCAATGTGAAAATGAAAAGTATTTGAGAGAAAGGAACTAGGAGGAAGAGTGAAAAGACAGTAGAGTCAACATGGGAAAGGTGACCTTTACTGAGATGACACGTATCAAGAAGAGAATTAGAGAAAACACCCCCCTAGAGGGAAGATGGAACACTGGAGACATTAGGTAGCAAGAATGAGCTCTGTAGAGTAAGGGGCCAGGGACCACGTGGGAGCACATCTGGATAAGGAGGAAGTGGGATGGAGGAAGGCACAGCTGGGCAAAGCAAAGTACAGGCATGGATGGAAAGAAATGGCCAGGAAAGCCATGGTTCTATCCAAAGTGAGGGAAGAATGTGTGAAAATGCCTCCCCCAAGGGAGTCCTGCGATAAGACCTCCTGCCTATGAAGTTCTGGGACCTGGGGATCAATTCTGAGATGCACCTGGACCAGGGTGGGACCTCCCAGGCCATCTCTCCTCTGGTGCTCTCACCTGTCCAGGTGGGGGTGGAGCCAGTGTACACAGATACGTTCTGTTATTGCTTGCTTTCTTTCTCTTTCTTCCTTTCTTTCTTCCTTTCAAATTTATTTATTTGTGAGAGACTCAGAGAGGAACACAGAGACATAGGCAGAGGGAGAAGCAGGCTCCTCACAGGGAACATGATGTGGGACTTGATCCCAGGACCCCGGGATCATGACTAGAGCCAAAGGCAGATGCTCAACCAATAAGCCACCCAGGCGTCCCTGTTATCACTTTCTATTCATCCTTTAAAATTTGATTATTTTTATGCTTTTTCTGTCACCTGCATTTTGTCATTTCCCTCTAAATCCTATTGACCTCATGAAAACAGAAATAAATACAATGTCATGATAAAGTCTTTGTAGAGTTTTCAGTGTCTAACATTTCAAGTTTTAACACTTGATACATTAGATTATAAGAATTTTTTAAAAGATGTTATTTATTTATTTGGGAGAGAGAAAGAGCATGAGAAAGAGTATGATCTTGGGGTGGGGGAGGGGCAGCAGGCGAGGGAGAAACTGACTCCTTGCTGAGCAGGGAGCCCACTCTGGGGCTTTACCCCAGGATCCCGGCTTCATGACATGAGCTGAAAGCAGACGCTTAACTGTCTGAACCACTCAGGTGCCCAAGATTATAAGTATTTTTAAAACATAATATTAAATGACACTGAAAGGAAAATGGTACTTTCTTCCCGTGGTCATCCAGGGGGCACAGTTCAGTGCTCTCCATCAACACTGCTCATTACTGAGGTCTCCAATGGGGTTGCTGTAAGCTGGCACCACCACGGATGCCTTAAATTATTTTATTCCATGGTCTTTGACTATAGGGTGGGATTTGAGCTCTTCCATCTCTGGTGTCCAGATGGGAAAGCAGTGCATTTAAGAGAGCCATACATGCAATTAGTTAAGCATGGAGCATGGAAAACTGAGGCAATTCTGTAGCAATTAGTGCCTGGGTGGAAATGCGGTGGTGGCTTGCAGCACAGTGGAGGGCCATGCAGTCCCTGCTGGCCACGAATGTCCAGGAGAGCAAAAGCCGTGGCTCTTATAAACAGCAAACAGAGGCATGATTGTATGCAGCAAAGAGGATATAATTTGGGATCTATATCATATTTTTAATAAAGGATGAAAGTGAGGATATTTTTAAACCTCTTTTAGCACTGTACTCAATTAATTCGCTTTAGAGGAAGGCAGTTGATAGTCTTCTGTAAGTGCAACAATTTGCTGGGCAGATTTCAGATGTAGTCATTCCGTATATCACCAGAGAATCTCGAGCCCTGGGACTTCAGTGCTTCTGGTCTCGGCTTCCAGGAAGCTCTAGGATGGTGGCTTGGTGGTGGATTCTGGACGGGTTTCTCTTGGAAGGCCCCCCAGTGTGGGTGCCCATTCATGAGTTGGCTGGAAATTGGAACTGATGTTGGGGGACTCCAGAGGTGCCCAGGCCAACCTTGAGCCTGTCAACCCACATTAGAGAGATCTGAAAGGATCTAAACTTTCTAGGCTAAACCTAGAGTGGTTTGGGTCTCTGGAAGGTCGTTCAAACCAGAAGCAACTCTCAGAACTCCTGTTACTGCCTCCCACAGAAACCAACATCGCCTTGTGTATCCTAGGGAGTGAACAAAGGCAAGAATACCCTTTAGACGACGCTCCCTATTTCCTGATAAGGACTATGTATTATAATATTAACCTTAGACAACACGAACATAGAAATGATGATGACATCAGAATAGGAAGCGTCTCTTCAGCATTTCCACAAATACTCCTGCCCTTTGAAAACTATTTTTGTCACTGACCACACAGCCAAGAGATTTACCAGGTACTTTGAAAGACATAAAGATAAATATTTAACCCAGAAATTCAGAAATGAGTATAATTAGCCACATAAATTGTTACCTCAAGTTCTAGAACACTTGGTCAAGGGACTTGGTCAAGGGAATTAGCAAAATTCTACATGTCCACCTGTTTCTATTGCAATGCTACTAATAATTAACATAAAATTGGACAAGATGAAAGTAGCAAACGATAGGAACATGGGGACAGTGAAATGATTCCCAGTCAAGCTCCTTGAAATGGGAATGGATGGGTTTAGTAGGTACTCCCCTCAAGGCTTGTACTATGTCCTAAATGGGTGTCCGAGGTTGTAAGACTATGTGTTATTAAAAGTTCTGAGCAATCTTATCTCAAATATGGAGCAATTATCATATAATTATAACCAAGTGTAACATGTTTAGTACAACAGGATTGAAGATCATGTGGAGCAACTCTGTAGGAGGTCAGGAGGGTTTGTTGGGCAAAAATAAATTAAACAAAAAATATATATAAAAAGCAAAGGGTCAGAGGGTTTATAACTGTCCAATCTGATCCTGAGAGCGGGTCCCTCATGTTTGGCATCAGAAACTATAGGCAGGAAGGTCTCATGCCAGGCCACGTGGGAAGACACTCCTTGGACTGCTCTTCCCACCCTAGAGTCCCAGTGGAGACCTAGTCCTGCTCTTCAGTGCCCTCCTTGGGAATCTGGTGATGGTCAAAAGCCAAAGACTGTCCATGAGGGGCTCAAATCTTTGCATTGACTGTGTTCAAACTCGTAAAGGATCCACAAACATGTATTTGAGAATCATGCTTTCTTCAGAGGCCCCTCTGTTGTGCTCGAAATTTGCTTGACCTCAGGGAGCTTCAGGAGAGAAAACCATCACTCTGTGGCTGGAAGGAGCTTTCTTCTACAGGAATTCTGGAGGGTGTATTGTAACATGAAAATGCTGAGAGAAGGTAAAGATAAACAAGCCCATCCAAAAGTAAAAATGCACGTGGACTGCGTGGTGTTTGGTGCTCATAACTGTGTCAAACGTGCACAGATTCCTCAGGGTGGGAAGCAATTGTAGAGTGGCTATGTTGAACGTGTGCCCTCTTTCCTCCCTTTTCAAAATCCTATTTCATGAAATGACCTCATTTTTCTTTTTCTTTTTTTTTTTTTTGACCTCATTTTTCTTAAGTATGAATGAAGAGGCAAGTTTCCCTTTCACCGTGAGGTTTCAGTCAAGGCCTAGGTTTCACGATTTTTTGTTTTATTGTACCTCCGAGGAGCCTTTTTATACATTTTTTGTTAAGCTAATCTTGTCCCTGGTCTTTTCTGGCTGCTGTAACAGAATACCACAGACTGGGTGGTTTATAGACTGTAGACATTTATTACTTACAGTTCTGGAGGCCGGAAGTCAAAGATCAGAGTGCCAGCATGGTCGATGAGGGACCTATTCCTGTTCATAGATGGCTGTCTTCTGATTCTGTTCTCACATGGTGTACGGGGGTGGGGTGGGCAGGGAGCTCTCTGGGGTCTGCTTAATAAGGCACTAATCCCATTCATGGGGGCTCCACCCTCACGACCTAATCACCACCCAAATGTCCTGCCTCCTAATTCTATCACCTTTGTGGGTTAGGATTTCAACATAGCCAATTTTGAGGAGCCATATAGCATGTCCCCATGAAATATTGATACCACAGATATATTGCATATGGGTTTACATAGTACTGTATGCATACCTGTGCTTTAGCCATAAAAAGAAAAACATGTTCTTGCTCCTCCCTACCAAAGAACCCCACAACCCGCCCCCCCCCCCCCCGAGAATCTAGAAAGCTGAGTCTACGTGGCGACTTGAGATGCGAGCACACCTGACAGAGGTAAGGGGATGCATAGCTGTGAACATGCTGGGGCGGGAGGAGTGGCCACAAGAGATCACCAGAGAAGGGAAAGGAGCAAACTTACTGGGTCAAGTTCAAAGTTTCAGCAATCAGTTCAAAGTTCAGTTCAAAATTCAAACCTAGAACTCACTGAGAAGTATCAGTGGTTTGGATACACATCTGGGGCCAGAAGCAATCCCTTCGCTAAAAACGACAGCAAGTTCATTTGCAATGAAGCGTTAAAGGGTCCTGGCAGGCAACAAGCAGCCGAGGTGCTGATGCACCCTCTCCCTTGCACCCTGAGCCTGGGGATGTTCTGATGGTTCCCCGGGCCATGCATGTAGCCTCCGAGCTTTGATATCTAACAAGGGACCCTCCGCCGACAATAATTATTGACCTTTAATGTCTCGCTGCAGTATATCCAGACTAATTATGCCGCACATTTGTGAGCTCTTTCATCCTTCTCTTTTTAGCCAGTTTGAAAATGAGGCCCCAAGGGTGTGAGCTGATCCACAAAAGAGGAGGAAATATTAATCTTTCTGACTCTTCAAATACCTACTTCTTTTTCTTAGGGAGGATTTTTGTCTTCTCATTTCTCTTTCCTGCTTGAGAACGGACGAAGTGTAATGGGAGTACTCAGCGAGATTTTGCAAGTCTTGTCTTGTGAGTGTTGACAGAATTGAACAAATTTATTACATGGAACCAACTCCTGTCAGGAGGGAGATCTAATTGGATGGCATTGGATAGAAGAGATGTAGTTCTGAATAACGAAGGCACCGTATCTATATTTTCTAAGTGATAAGAACTCCCAAGATAGTTCCGTGACAGGTTTTGGTTTGGTTTTCCTTATACTTTCTAGCATGTTCAGAGGGTTTTAAGATGCTATCTTCTGCTCCTAAAACATTTGCCAAGCCTAATTTCCCCTTTGCTAATCGAATGGCACCAGATCGAATCCCCTCCACTTTACCTGGGGAGACCATGTCTTGAACATTGGAACATAACTTGTAACGCTTTCATTTTTTTAAATAATAAATTTATTTTTTATTGGTGCTCAATTTGCCAACATAACAGAATAACACCCAGTGCTTCATCCCGTCAAGTGCCCCCCTCAGTGCCTGTCACCCATTCACCCTGTAATGCTTTCAATAAATTGATCACAGAATTTCCTATTCTGATTCTATTTCTAGTATTGATTTTTTTCAAAGTTGGGTTTACCTATTTTATCCAAATTGTAGAATAAAGAGGAAAGAAAATTAGCCATGTCCAAGCCAATGAGAAATATCTATAACAGGGAAAGGACGACATGAACAAAATTCTTTCACCTTGGAACCTGATCGGGATTAAATATGCAGCACCCCTTACAAATGGACTTCATGGGGGCGGGGATTGGGAGCCCAAATTTAAACTATAATGACTTTCATGACATCATTCAGAGCACAGCTTTGGAAACTCCTCCTGTCCACTCTAGTCAAGTAGAGACTGTATTAATAAAATTAAACAAAAGTGAAATTTTAGGCAGGCGTCATATTACTGCTTATATTAAGGTTCCATAGTTTGTTATAAAGTTTGTCTTTTTTTTGGTTTTGTATTTTTATCAATTGAGATGACAATTGGTTACAATGTTTGGTGGCCGAGAGTGATATGGACTGAGATGTGTCTAAATGTGTAGTTGGCATCAATTTTGGAGAAGTCTACCAGGAAGTGATTGGATGACATGCTGGTGACTGTCCAGTGGGAGGGCTAGCCAGGCTCCAGTTAGGGTAGGTAACTGGAGAGTTTAAAGGTAGTTGTGGGGAAAAGTGTGCTCACAAGGGGTTTTTTTAGATGCTTTGAATGCATATATATGGTCTTTATCCTGATAAAGAGACCTTGTAGCTTTACACTGAATGCGAATGCAGAGTCTAGGATGGGGTCGTGCCCACATTTGATACTTCTAGCTGTGAGGTCACTTAATTCACAGACCCTTTTGGCTCACCCTTGGGACTTCAGAACTGGACAAGCTACTGTGTCCAGCTCATGCTGTGGAAGTGACAGCTTGAAATCCAGTAGAAGACCTTACTGTCATTCTGTCATTCCAGCCTGCTCTGAACTTCTACAGACTTGATTCTTCTATGCACTTATCCCTCCCAACTTTTTCTTTTTTTCATCTGAAAATGTCATAGCATTGTCTACTGTATTTTCATCTCAGTTGATAGTCAATATTTAAATAAATATGGACTATAAATATGTGCTTATAAATACACATTAATAAATAAACATATTTATAAAATTCTGATCAATGCGAAAGACTTGTCCCTGATAGATTACAAAATACAAATACTGAAACAGAACTTACTGGAAAGCAGTCATGCATACATTTGTACACCAAACAGATATTTATCGAAGACTCCATATTTATCAGGTACCGTGAGTAAAC
Organism: Vulpes vulpes; assembly: GCF_048418805.1. NCBI lineage: Eukaryota > Metazoa > Chordata > Mammalia > Carnivora > Canidae > Vulpes > Vulpes vulpes. The sequence goes on from NC_132794.1 coordinate 9,492,413, forward strand.
ACAGATGTGACTCTGTCTTCATGGAATGTAACAAGGGAGACAAATATGACTCAAAAGATAGACCACATGAGTAATGTAGAATTAGAAGTGGGTGTCACCAACATGTGGACCTGGCATGCCAGGAGGCATGGACTGGGTCAGGAGGCCCAGAGGTCAGGGAGGACTCTCCCAGGAAGTGATCATTAAACTAATTCTTAGGGAAGTGAAGGATTCATAAGGTGGGGGTTGGGAGGTTGTTGGGGCCATAGTTGAAGGCATGTTAGCAGGGAAGAAGAGGAGGGTGGAGAGGTGAGGTGGGGCCAGGCTTTCCAGGCCCTTTTAGGTCTTCAGACTTGGGTCTTTATCCTGAGGACACCGAGAAACTAGAGTTTTAAGAAGGGTCATTGGGAAGAGATCAGAGTTGCATAAACAATGATCATGTTGCCTACTGGGAGAGTTCATTGGAGGGAAGCTGCAGTGGATGTTGGGTGGTACCAGGAATCTTGGTGAGCAGTTGGCTGAGAGGTGGCAGCAGCTTGGGTTGCCGAGGAAAGCTGACCAACGTGAGAGGTGTTTATGAATTCTTTACTGTAATAGAATTCAGGTAAGTTATTAAAAGTGGGTTCTCTTCTTTCACATTTTGACTTAGGACACATTCTAGAATTTATAATTTAAGGTATAGATATGTAGGCAGTGCAATGTTGTAGGGGGAACTCCTTAAGGTCTAAGTATGTTGGCAGTGCAATGAGTAACCAAGGTTGTTGGGATGGTTGGGCTGGTTTTTACCTGTGTGGCCCTGGGTAAGTCCTCTTCCTCTCTCTGGGCCTCAGTGTTTTTACCCAGAAAGAGGAGTCTCCTCTTACTTACTCCTTACCCAGTAAGGTCCATCTCCCAGGTCCCTTTCAAAAGTACATAAGGCCCTCAGATGGGTTATGTGGTTTCTTTTTGCACCTTCTTATATTATTCAGGCTTTCTGATTTCTTTCAAACATTCTTTATCCCATGTCAGGGCTCAGGATTGGAAAGTCTTTCAACTTCTAATCCTTAAGTTTTTTAAAAGTAACAACTTTGCCTATGGGAATATTGAAAACAGGGCATGAGTGGCAATTTGGGTCATACCCTAAGTGCCATATGAATTTCAGCCTCACTAGACACAGGACAGAGTTTTGTTTGACAGAAATTTAAAATAAATACACTTTGTTTATTTGTATGCACCAAAACGTATACACAAGAAGTTCCTAGGGGCACTATTCATAAATGTCAAAAAAGTAGGTAGTAGTGGAATGTATAAATAAAAACAAGAGGATACTAAACAAAAATTAAAAAAAGATGAACCATTGCCACAAGGGTAAAATTGATAAAAGTCACAAATAATGTTGAGCAAGGGAAGCCCACACAGAAGGGTGCATTCAGGATGAGGCCATTTGTATGAAGTTGAGAGACAGGGGTTGCTCAGCAGTGGTGACGGATCAGGATATGATTACATCCGGGGGAGAGCAGTAGTCCAGGGAGGGGCTCACTCCTGGGGTACTGGGCATATACCTTCTCCCGGTCCAGGTGGGAATTATGCGAGTATGATCACTTTGAGAAAATTCACTGAGCTATAAGCTCATGATTTTTGCACTACTCTGTGCATTTACTTCAATAAAACATTTTCTCAAAATTTTGGACGTGGAGGAGTCAGTTCTTCTCAATGCCTGGTAAAAATGGGAGTTTTCTCAATCAGGAATATGCTTGGCAATGCAGCGTACGGTTAAAAGTGCACCGTAGAGGTGTGGTGAGCATTTCTATTAATAAAATTATCATCCTATTGCGTTGCAGTCTGTGCCACTTCCAGTATTTGTCAGCTTTTCTAACCCGTCATGTATAAGGAATGTCTTTACTCACGTCAATTAAATATGTACTTTCATACCAACATCACCCTTTTTCTTTTTTAAAGGTTTTATTTATTTATTCATTAGAGACACAGAGAGGCAGAGACACAGGCAGAGGGAGAAGCAGGCTCCCTGCAGGGAGCTGCTGAGCCACCCAAGTGTCCCAACATCACCTCTTGAAAAGGGAAAAATACAAAATATATTCAGAGCATCAATACAGAGGAGACCGACATGATGAGAGTGGCAGTGGTGCCTTTAATCAGTGGGGTGGACTGTCGAGATACAGAGTTAGAGACCCATTTCCCTAAATCACCTGTACCTACAAAGAGCCTCCCATCGCAGTCAAAGCCTGTGGCCCACCTTCTCAGCCTGGTTATGTTTCATCTCTTTCCGGCAAGGCTGCAGAGAACTTTCTCTGTGCTGGGGTTATCATTCTGTTTCCTGGAGGTTCTTGTTTCTTTTCCTATGGTCGTGCAAACATGGCAAGCAAAACTGCCCAAACTGGACATTCAAGAGTTGTGACTACCATACTCACTGTTTTGTAGTTTCTTTTTTTTTTAATATTTTATTTATTTATGAGAGAGAGAGAGAGAGAGAGAGAGAGAGAGAGAGGCAGAGACACAGGCAGAGGGAGAAGCAGGCTCCATGCAGGGAGCCTGACATGGGATTTGATCCCGGGTCTCCAGGATCACATCCTGGGCTGAAGGCAGGCACTTAACAGCTAAGTCACCCAGGGATCCTGGTTTTGTAGTTTCTAAACTGCAAGCCCCAACAGGTTTTAATAAAGAGACATATAGTGTCCTTTGAAAGTATTTGGGACAGGAGGCTGGGGGTGCCTGGGTGGCTCAGTTGGTGAAGCATCTACCAGGGTCCTGGGATCAAGCCCCATGTCAGGCTCCCCACTCAGTTGGGAACCTGCTTCTCCCACCCCCACTGTTTGTGCTCTCTCCTGCTATCTCTCTCTCTCTCTCTCTCAAATAAATAAATAGAATCTTCAAAAAGAAAAAGAAAGTATTTGGGGGAACTCCTCAAGACAGAGCCCTGTGCAGGTCCTGGGCAGCCCAGTGATTCTCAACAATGGCTGCATTTGGAATCACTTCAGGACTTCTCACCAATATTGGGAGCTCCCACCCCCAGGGAGGCTGACCTCATTGGTTTGGAGTACAGCCCGGGCATCAGGATTTTTAAAAGCTCCCAGGTGATGCTCATATACAGCCAGGACTTGGAACCATGACTCTAGCCAGTCTTCCCCCTGCTTCCCGCTGTGCTGAGCGCATTCTCCCATTCAGGGGGAACTCCCACCTCAACCCGAGAACATTATGGCACATCTCTTCACAACTTGGTTCAGTGACATTGTTTTGGTAGCCAGATTGGCCATGGTGGGAGCGTAACACCGTGGGATTCCACAAACCCTACAAGTCAGCTCTGCCACCTGAGAATTGGTAGTTAAATATTTATAAACACCTCCTTAACTGCCTGACTGCTCCTTACTCTAACCTGATTTGGGGTGTACTAAGGGAGAAAAAGTGAAATTCACTTCTTGACAAAGGTCAAGGTGTGCACATAAAGATGCCAGGTGCATGGAGCCTACATCTCAGGGGTTCCTTGTCCGTGACCTAGTTGAGCAATTCAGCAAGCAGGGACAATTTATAAATTGTATTTTTAGATACAATTAGAAATCGGGGCAAAGGGTTTCCCTACCACAGAGATCTCAAAACAAGTCTTTTTTTTTTTTTTAATATGTAAATAGGCCTTCTCTTGTCTCATATCTTTAGTTTTTTGTTTGTTTGTTTTTTACTTTTTTTCTGAAAGATGTTACAGAAGTGAATGGAAAAGTGTTTGTAGCATATGCATTGTGCTTTCCTGACACACGGGACAAAAGAATCATGATCCTAGTGGTGGTGGCAGTGGTCAAAGAGCATCAGAGGTTGTGCTGTCTGGGAGGCTGTGTGCATGAGCTGTATAATCTAGGTTCTACAGAGAACACCCCCCGTCCCCACCCCCGTCCTGCTCCTCAGAGGGGAGCTCAGGGGCCCAGCGGGGCAGATGGCAACAGAAAAGAGTCTATCTGCTTCTCCAGAGTCTTGTGTAGCTTGGCTGCTTTTATCTTGCCAGTTTTTTTAGAGGGAGGGTCCTGTTCTTGGGCCAGCCTGTGAGCACTCCTGGGGAGGTAAAGCCCTGACGATGGTGGCCATGGTGAACAGATTCCTATAGCTTTAGTAGCAGCTACTCCAAACTCAGATGTGGGGTGACACATAGGAGATGTCCAGTCAGTATAGTTTGCCCTTGGCACAGGCTCTCTGGCCTTCCGTCAGTGGGGAGCCACTCTATCTAATTCATCCCATAGTTCATGGTTGGTTGTCTTCATATGTCTTGCTCTTGGTACCTTAAAAGCATGTAATTAAGCCAAAGACTGAATCTGGCAGAGTAGGGTGAGCAGCCTTGCTGGCTTACCCAGGACTGAGGGTGTTCTGGTAAATGAGACTTTCAGTACTAAAACCATGAAAATCCTGTACAAACCTGGAAAAGGTGGTTGGCTCATAATCAAATCTCAAGTTGGACAATTGTTTAGGATAGGAAGCAAGACCCCTTCCTACGGGTGATCGTACCCATCACCACCACCTTGGTCATTGCTAAATTATTTATCTGACTTGTAGCAAATATCTGTTCAAAAGCTTAAAATCCCACATATTGAATTGTTTTCTGGGCCAATGGGCTTTAGACCTTGAAATGACATCCGTGTGATAAATTATATAATCGCTTTGAAAACACAGAACGTTGGCGAACGAGGCAAAATAAAAATAAGTAAACCCATAAGAACAGCCATGGATCATGGTCTTAGTCCAAAGGCCTAGAAAGGATGACATGAATCTCTTAAGTTCCGCCATTGCTGTGATTAATAGTGATGGATCACCACGATGGGTGCTGTGTTCATTAACGTGAAGGAGACCGGATAGGTCACACACCACGAATCCTCCATTTATGAATGATTAAAATATTTTACAGCCATCTATCACTTTTCGCTCGAATACTCAAGTGTAGTTAAAAAATCAATTCTCAGTAAGAGGGAAAGGAGAGGTGGCCAGGAGGGGAAAATGCTGTCTCCTGGCTCTGGGTTTGGTTTCTGGGTGTTCTGCGAGCGAGGCCAGTTGGGTTCTTCACTCAAGCAGCCTGGCTTAGCTGGGATTCAAGGGCAGCTGTGCAGTACACACCCTGACGGGCTTTAATAAAGAGATATACGGTGTCTTGGATGTATTTGAGGGAACCCTGATGTTGTGGTTTTGCATATGGTTATGGTAAATACCCGCTGATTGTTGTGGTCTGGCCTTTGTTGGGAGCATGCGATCGCTAGAGACCCACCTGACCTCCACCCTCCACCCACCACCCCCCTCACCTACAGGACAGCCCTGCTTGGCAGTACAAGCCCGCAGCCCACCTCCAGGTCCAGTGACACTTATTTTAACCATAGGAAAAAGTGTTCTTTTTTTTTTTTTTTTTTAAATCTTTGTTTGTGAAGTTGACAAGCTGGAGGCAGCCGAGAACTTTCTGTGTGTTGGGGTTGTCATTCTGCATTTCCCCTTTCCCCATGACTGATTTTTCGAGATGCTCTCGGTAAATGAGCCCAAGTGGGAGGATGAGATGACTACTGAGTCCTGAGCAGAGCTCGCTGCCCTCAAGGGGGAGAGCAGCCTTCACATCCTGACAGGAGGCGCTCAACCCGAACCAGAACACCAGAGCGGCAGGCGCCATCGCTGCCCCTGCCTCAAATTAGTGCTTGAGCATTGGCTCCAGACCTCTCTCTGCTTCCCTCCCTCCCTTTCTCTCTCTTTCCCATCTCTCTCTTTGTCTCTCATTTCATTCTGTTTCTCTCTCTATATATATACGCAAATATTTTTCCTGTCTTCATCTGGTTAGTCTTATCTTTCTAACTGCTCCTCTGTGCAGAAGCACTTAAGAAGGGGATCCCTGGGTGGCTCAGTGGTTTAGCACCTGCCTTCGGCCCAGGGCTCATCCTGGAGTCCCGGGATCAGGATCGAGTCCCACGTTGGGCTCCCTGCATGGGGCCTGCTTCTCCCTTTGCTTATGTCTCTGCCTCTCTCTCTCTCTGGGTCTCTCATAAATAAATAAATAAAATCTTAAAAAAAAAAAAAAAGAAGCACTTAAGAAGAAAGTGGCATTTTGGACATCAGCATTCACAGAGAGGGAAGTTGTGAAGCTATAAGGAATGAACATTCTGGAGTAAATGCGAAAACTCATGCTTTGGGTCCAGCATTAGCATAAAAAAAGGTTTGGTGCCTTGAGCAAACTGGGACACAGACTCCTGTGCTCTGGCCTGCCATGCCTATGTATAGGTCTGTGACTCAAAAGAGAGAATATTGAGCTTTTCTTTCATCACACCAAATCTGTTATCAAAGGAAATGTGGAGAGGGTTGATAGGACTGTGTCTCCCCAACCCTCAGAAATGAGCATTTCTTGGATTTTAAGAGTAAGAGAGGTATGTTTTCCTTGAGCCCTTGGCTGTATTTTTATTATCCTTCAAAAAACAAAGGTAGGATGTTTTGATATTAGGGAAGAATATGATGTCCCCAGAGACTGCTTCCTGTGAGCTCTCCCCTGTCCTTGACCCAAAGCCCACTGAGAGAGATGTCTTTCCCAACATCACAGTAGTAGTGTGACATTTTCCTTGCTGACCAAATGCTGCTCTGAAGATCTGTTGTGTTATGCCGGATTCTGCTATTGGATACTAGGTGGGAGAGTTAGGGACTCAAGGAAGTTTCTATAGAAACACGAGGCCTTCTCCTCCTTTAGTGCATGTAACACTCACTAGATGCCTGCTCTTGGAGGTTTTTTGTTCCCTCATGTTTCCATGGATCCCCAGAGTGCTATAAGTGGGCCTGGCTTATGATGTCACCATGCCAATGCTGCTGGAAGACCTGTTTAGTTCTCTGACACCTCTGTCCAAGGACAAGAAAGAAGATGTCTCTGAAGACCAGGACCCCGACCTTCCACTTTCTTATTTTTTCAGTGCCAGCAATGTCATTTTATCATTTTTTTTAGTTTTATTTTTTTATTCACTTAATTAGCATATGGTGTATTATCAGTTTCTGGGGTAGAATTTAGTGATTCCTCAGTTACATATAACACCCAGTGCTCATTACATCACGTGCCCTCCTTCATACCCATCACCCAGTTACCCCACCCCCACCTTTTCCCTTCCAGCAACCTTCAGTTTTTCCCTAGTATTAGGAGTCTCTTATGGTTAACAATATGGTTAGCAATGCCATTTTAAAAGAAACTTCTAAAAAATATATCTTTTGGAATATACAGACAGTTGTTTCTGTTGGTCAACAGGTCTAAGATGAATAGCATAGACCCCACCAAGGGGGTCATGGAGAATCTTGTCTCAACTCCAATTCAAAGCACTTAAAGGTTCATTGTACCTCTCAGTTTCCCACAGACAGCCCCTTCTCTTTTGTTTCCAGGCCTGATCATTATTTGGCCCTTTTGGTTTGTGGGGTGGAAAGGCCCTTTGTTTGATGCTCAGTGACACCTGGACAAATCTGCTATCCCTTCAGCCTCCTGGCTCAGCAACCCAGCAGATGTCCCTAGGTGCTGCTCTCAAAGATCCCCATTTTTGCTCTCACATCTCATACACTGTGAGTGTCAGCTTTAGGATTCAGAATCTGTGTTTTGGGACTCTAAGTCTGGGATGCAATGCATTGAGTATATTGTACCCTCGGACCTCAACGCTTTGTTCTTTACCACCTTCTTGTTAACCTTGCCCTTGTCTGTCTTCAGCTTTTAGAACACAGGACCACTCTCTTTAATACAAGCATCAATGCAATTGCCCAGAAAGAATGGTTGTGTCCCCTCCCTACACCAATAGTGCAGACACCCCTTTTTGGATCCAAACTTCAGGGTTTGTAAAATTTTTTTCTCTCTAGATTGAAAGTCTTTGTGCTGGACATGTCCCCTTATCTCTTCCTGAAAAACTCTTTGTATTTGTTCCTTGCCCTAACAAAGGATCACAGACTGGGGAGTTCAAACAACAGAGATTACTGTTCTCACAGTCTTGGAGGCTAGACATCCAAGATCAAGGTATCATCAGGGCTGATTCCTTCTGAGGCTTCTCTCCATGGCATGTAGATGGTCGGCCTCTGGCTATGTCTTCCTCGGGTCATCCCTCTGCATTTGCTTGTGTCCTAATTCTTCTTTGGACATCAGTCATGTTGAATTAGAGCCCACCCTATGACCTCATTTTAACTTAATCCCTCCTTAAAATCCCAATCTCAAAAAAATAAATAAATAAAAAGAAAAAAAGAAAAGAAAAGAAAAGAAGAAAAAAGAAAAGAAAAGCCTCATCTCCAAATACAGTGACATTCTGAGTTATTAGGGGGTTGGACTCTAGCATATGGATGCGAAGGGACACAATTCAGCATGTAGAACCACCTAAGATCAAATATTTATATTTTTGTAGAAACAAGCTTATCTTCTAAGAATTGGCCCCCAGTTTAGATTTTCCTTAAAATAGGAACAGGATTGGGAAAATATTTTGGAAGCTCTTTTTTTTGGATATTCTTCTCTAAAAGGTATTTATGTATTGAGGACACAATCATATTAATATCCAGGACCTGGTTCCTTGCAATTCCCAGGCCACTTGCACAATTCTTTTGTAACCCTTACCTTTATATACTAAAAATAATACTGTCTGAATGAAATATGTTAAATTTTAAATCTGTTAAAATTGCTACCACCTATAATAAGGTTCTACTTGCTCTGTACTCTGCAGAGTGAGACAGACGTAACTTTGTTCAAAAGAAGGAGATGAAATCATTTGGGGTGGTTTTGTGGTTTTATTCCTTTTGCATTTAGATTCATGGCTGGCTCATCCTCACTTCAGCATCTGTTCTGAAGCCCTCCCCCCACCCCGCACCCCTAATATGTACACATTTCTGTGTAGGGCATCCTTTCTATTTCATAATGATCAGCTACACATTGATTATTGATTATTTATGCAGTGGGCTCAACCTCTTAACTCAAAGGTAAGAGTTGTGCTTACAACCATTCCCTACCTATGTGGTGCTTCTGGTTTCTTGGGGTGAGAGGCTGGAGGTAATCTGTGAGTACCCAATATGGAGTACAGAGACCTGGATACAAACACCTGTGAAGGTGTTTGGCCACCTTTAAATGTTCTGTGCCACTTCTAAACTCAGTGAATAAGCTCAATGCAGTATTTCCTCTTCTATGTAACTGATACACCAGGAAAACAAATGTGTGTACTGACAAATCACAGGTTTTCAGAGGATAGGACTGAGAATGCCAAGATAGACTATCATATTAACAATTACACCCAATGGGATTAAAATCCAAAATTTTGACTTGTGCTGCCATGATCACTGGTAATATCTAGGCGTATTTAATAGACAGCTAAGTATATTTCACTGTGGCACACAATTAACCCAATGACAGCAAAACAACTTAATCATAGCATGTATGACCATCATCCAGATGGTCTTTGTGATCAGTTGGAAAATTGTAGCCATCTAGTTGTAATGTTACTAAAACTCATGTTTGAATGGAATTTTATGAATATCTAGAAATTAAAAGGAATCCTCAGCAATAATAAAGCACATGTACCCTGGCAGCTGTACTTTGCAAAGTAATTTTCAAAACAGTCTGGGGTTTGGTGTCCTGGGAGTTTTTGACTTGGTTCCTCTTGGGGCAAACCTTTAAGAGTTGTTTGCCTGAACAAGGTGGCAGGACAGCTGAGGAAAGAAAGCTCAGGAAGGAATGGTGGCTTCCTGGAGAGATTCCCATTTGGAAAGCCAGCATCAGCTTATGGGTTTTGGGGAAGCATTGAATGTGGATATGTGCAAACAACATAAAACCCGGGGCATCTCAGGGAACAAAGACTCCAAGAGGAATAAATTCACTGAACCAATTCGAACACACCAGCAACAGTACTTTATGTTGTCCCTCTAGTGACTAGGATGGGCACACCCTGTGGCAATTCTGGTACACTCAGGGAGGTACAGCTAAACAAGAGACCCTATAGAAGGACCCTCCCTTTGGGAAGTTCTTTTATTTGGTGGGAGGGAAGGTTATTATCTCACGTTCTCAGAGTAGCATTTAGGAACACATTGTTTTGAGTTAAGTAATAAAATCTACATTGTAAAAAAAAAAAGAATCTGTTATTTGCTTTATTTAATCTACAGAGTAATTTTTCACTTGATAAATGATTGTTTGTCAGTGTGCTGGTGTGTTTTGACAAACAAGGCAAAAGTCCTAAAGTTTCACAGCATGAATGCATCCAAAAAATTGGAACATTAGCTGCATATGTAATCTATAGCATTTTCTTTTGTGTGTGTGGGTTTTTTAATAATTATTATTATTTTAACCATTCTGACAGGTGAGAGGTGATACCACATTGTGGTTTTGATTGGCAGTTCCTGATGATGAGTGATGCTGAGCATCTTTTCATGTGCCTGTTGGCCATCTGTACATCTTCTTTGGAGAAATGTCTGTTCATGTCTTCTGCCCATTTTTAATTGGTTTGTTTTTTGGTGTTGAGTTGTATAAGTTCTTTATATATTTGGGATACTAACCCTTTCTCAGATATGTCATTTGCAAATATCTTTTCCCACTCAGTAAGTTGTCTTTTAGCTTTGTGGATTGTTTTTTTTTTTTTTTTTTTTTTTTTTTCATTTTGCAGAAGCTTTTTATTTTGATATAGTCCCAATAGTTTCTTTTTGCTTTTGTTTCTCTTGCCTCAGGAGACATACGTAGGAAAATGTTGCCATGGCTGATGTCAGGATATTATGGCCTGTGCTCTCTTTGAGGATTTTTATGGTTTCAGGTCTCACGTTTAGATCTTTAATTGATTTTGAGCCCTGTAGCATTTTCCAACAGAGATACCCTAAAAGTAGCCTATACAGTGAACAAAGCAGTTCCAATAAATTTGATGACCTACATACTTACAATGGAACATTATGCATTCAGAAAAGGATGTCATAAAAAGTTATGAAGTCATATGAAAATCTGTTTTAGTATAATTAAAAATAGTAATAAAAATATATGTTGTATAAATCAAATTTATAAATAAATACATTCATAGAAAAGGCTGGAAAGGTATATGGAAATATTAAGTGATTCATCTCTCTCAGCAGATCATTTTTTTTTAAGATTTTATTTATTTATTCATGAGAGACACAGAGAGAGAGGCAGGCAGACACAGGCAGAGGGAGAAGCAGGCTCCATCCGGGGATCATGATGTGAGACTCGATCCCAGGACTGTGGGATCATGCCCTGAGCCAAAGGCAGATGCCCAACCGCTGAGCCACCCAGGCGTCCCTCAGCAGATCATTTTAATTTTCTTCCTAATCCTACAAAGAACCATAAAACTTAAAAAAAACCAAACAAACCAAAGCCACATTTTCAAGCTGTTTAATTTTTTTAAAATAGTGGCTACTGTTAATGACAAATAATTCAGATATGGAGATTTAGTGTAGCCCACGCATTCTCAATAGGGTGGATAATGATAATGAGGAAAAAAGGAAAGAGAAACACTGGCCCTGCATAGTCTAATATTTTTAGGAATATTGTTGGTAAATTGAAGTATAGCTATGTTTGCACCCATGCACCCCCTCTTAAACAGACCAAAGTAATTGGAAGACCAAGTAAATGATTTTTTATAAAAGACTCCCTTGGGCCAGGTGTCCCAGGCTGAGCAAACGGTAGCGTGTCGATCTCTGGTGCCCTGCAAGGTCTCAAAGGACTGGGGACAGCAAGGCAGGTGCCCTCTGGGGTCTGCAGCTCACAGACCAGGCCTGCAAGCCTTGTAACTCCGTCCTTTTCTAGAGGCTGTTGCAAGCAGAAAGCAGTCAGCTCATCTCGTCAACCCTTCCAGGACACACAGAAGTGTATTAAAAAGAATGTCCTGGGCCCTGTTGGAAGCATCAAGTTGAAGACTCTCCCTGATAGGTATCTCTGAGCAGAATGCTGTCCTGGGGCCATGCCAGTGGCGCCTGACTGTCTCATTTCCAAGGCGGCAATTGAGTGATAATTGCAGGATCCTATTTTGAACAACACTACAGCAGGGCCTGATAAAGTTTGTAACTATTTAGATAGAAATCTGAGAACTCTAAACAATTTATTTACAAAGAAGCACACAGATAGGTTTTAACTACCTCATAAATCGGCTCTCCTTGACCGCAAAGACAGGAGAGACGAGCTTCTTGGGGGAATCAATTAGCCCTGGACGGGGATTATTCTCTTGGATGGGCCTTCTTTGGTGAAGGCTTTCGTAATTAACAGACTGGGCCAAGCAGTTACCAGCACTAGACTGAACCATGAAAAGCCCTGGGGCTTCACTTTGAGGTTGGGGGTAGGAGTTCCCTGGGAATGTTCCTGAAGCATCCTGCCTGGATAACCTGCAAAAGTACTAGCGTGAAATCCTTAGACTGGGAGTTCTCAACCTGGCGCTCCTGACCGTTGGGGCTGGATCTTCCTTGTTTGGGGGGACACTGTGGGATGTTCAGCAGCATCTCTGGTACCCTCTACCCGCTGAGACCGGCAGCACCCCTCCTGGGCCCAGCTGTGACAACCCAAAATGTCTCCATTGTCAAATGTTCCCTGGGATGGAGTCAAAAGCACCCCCTACTTTGAGAACCTTAGACAGGCACATTCCCTGGGTTTTTCAATGTCGTTGATTTAGGGGTTAATTTTTTTTTTTTTTCTAAGTGCAGATTGATATTTGGATATCATTGACTTCTCTCCTCTCTGGCCTTTCTGAGTGCCCCGCTATACGATTACATGTTGGCTGATTCTTCCATCTTTAACCTGAAGCTTTGAAAGGAAACAGCTTTTATCTTCTCTGTTACATGGAGGGGGGTGGCGTGGGTTTGAATATCTATTGCTTTGCATGCAAATTTCAATCCTTTGATCACCTTCCCACAGCTTTGGGGGAGATGCTGAGAATCCATCAGTCCTTCCAGTCTTGACCTTAGGACCGTAAACAGACTGGAGGAAGCCTGGAAAGGTCATTTCCTTCCCCCTGGCCAGAATATCCAGGTTTTCGTGCAAGATAATTTCAGGGTTTCCCCAGTCTTTTAGCTCAGAGGAAGTAGGGGAATGCTCCCATAAAGGCTTTGGTCCACCCTGCCCCGGGCCATAATGCAGAAGGATCTTTTTCACTCATTAACTATTTGCAAATTGTTCTTCAAGCTCAAATTTCTTCTTTGTCCTGAAAATAAAAAAAAAAAGTTTGTGGGAAGACTTCATTTGATGCCAATTTTCTTTATTTTGCAGGCAGGGCGAAATGAAAAAGCTCAGTATTTTGGCAAATTCTACGACAGAATAAAGCAGAAGTGCTTTTTTATTTTTGCATAGCAGTCATTAAAAAGGACTCAGACATTTGTTTTTCCTCCAGGAGCTCTTAATTGTCTAATGACAACGGAGAATGTGGTCTCCATCTCTGTGCTGTTATGTCTATGCCTCCTGCAAGGTCCGTCTCCAAAGCAACTTCTTATCGGGCAGAGATGGCTTTGCGTGTTGACTCCGTTCACTGTTAACACAGAGCCATAAATTATGTGGCTCCAGTTTTTTCTTGTAGTCTAATCATTTCTCTGGGAAAAACAGTGTCCTGCTGGGTCTTGCCCTTCACAGAATGTGTACAAACTTGTGCCAGACTCCAGCATGTTGGGAGGACAGCAGGCTTTTCCACTCACCCCAGACCAAGTGTCCTACATCACACAATGTTGTTTTCCAATGTCCGACCTCTAGAAAAAAATATTTCGATACCTGTTTGAAGGTAAAAGTGTAGTTGGCATGTAGAGGCTGATGAGGAAAGCTGCAATCATGAAAAATAAAACCTTGCTGAGGGAAAAATGACAATGACAGCATTCCTCCACCTTTAGAATTATAAGGTGTAAGAGCTGGCCAGGACCTGAAAGAATCACTTATCCACCTCCATTGTTCTTCAGATTAAGAAACTGATACTGAAAGATGAGAAGGGAACTGTTCCACTTGAAGCAGCTGGTTAATGGCAGGGTTGGGACAAGAACTCACCACGATGCTGACTCCTAAGCTCTTTTCATTGCAATTCACTACCTGTCTCCGGCAAGAAGACTGCACGCTCCTGCCTCAGGGCCCTTGCACGGCTGCTCTCTGACTTCAGTGAGCTTCCCACAGATATTGTCCTTCTCTCTTTCATCCACTTTATTTAGGTCTCTGCTCAGATGTTGTCTCCCCAGAGGCCACCGTTTCTACAATAGCAGCCCCTTCCTGTCCCCTTTCTTTCCTCTAATCTTGCTTTTCATCATAGCATTGACTGCTACCTGGCATTACGTGTATTTGCCAAATGGGGCACCAAAAGCCTCTCCCAAAATTGGATCACAGATATCTGGGACAGAAAGGAAAGGTCCTGCCACACACCTGCAAAGTTGCAGTTCTAAAGAACTTAGAAATGGCTTATAATTATGAAAAAATGGGAATCTCACGTGATCAGATAAACATGAATAAACTGATTAATATACCGTGTTCTCTTATATCATGACTTAAGCCAAAGTTACCGATAAGCTACATTTGCCAAGTCCATTTTTGTTGCTTCCAACCTTTCTCCTCTGTGTTCCTGGACCACCATATATCACTGGTATATCAGAGAAAAACCAATAAAATATCTAGAAGGATAGATAGATAGATAGATAGATAGATAGATAGATAGATAGATATACAGAAAGAGAGAAAGGGAGAGAGAGGGAGGAGAGAGAGAGGAATGTGAATGGTTACTTTAAGGAATTGGCTCGTGTGATTATGGAAAAGGCGAGTCTAGAATCTGCAGGTCTAGAGTCTAGCAGGCTAGAAGTCTAGAGTAGCATCCAAAGATCCTCTGCTGCAGAATTCCTTCTTGCTGGGAGGAAGTCAGTCTTTATTCTACCAATGAGGCCCACCCACATTATGGAGAACAATTTGCTTTATTGAGAGTCCATCAATGTCAATGTTAATCTCATCCAAAACAACCCTCATAGAAACATCTAGAATAATGTTTGATCAATATCTGGGTACCATAGTGCAGCCAACTGATACAAAATTAAGCATCACACCTGCTTTTCTTCCTATCACACCAAATGCTCTGTCTCAGTCTTCTTAAACGGATCCTCTCCACCAAAATTATTAAAATGTCTCATGTCAGGGTCTCAGATACTGCAAGTAAAAGTACAGGACACCCAGTTAACTTTTGATTTCAGCTAAACAACAAAAATGTTAAGCATAAGTATGTCCCAAATATTGCATGGGAAATGCTTACGCTAAGAAATCATTCATTGTTGATTTGTATATCAAATATGGTGGATTTTCTCACCACCTACTTTTCTGAGCCCTGTGATAACCCAACCAATGGATCTCCTCTGCCCTCATTTCTGTCCCTCATGGTCTGTTTTCTCCTTAGCAAGTAGAGTCATTTTTGTAAATGTAATCTCCCTTAATCTAGACCAGGTGCCAGAGGAAAATATATGAAAATCCACTAGACTGTGCTTATTCTGCTTCACAAAATTCTCTAGAAGTGGCTAACCATTATCAAAATCTAAATTCTCCACAAGTCTCTATGTGACTCTGCCCCTGCCCTTGGTCTCATGGGCACTCTTCATCTCAAGCTCTCTGTTTCTCAAGTTTGCAATTTGTGCATGGGAGCGTGGCCTTCTTTCTTCTGCCTAAGAAGCTTTGCCTTTAGATAAGACTGCTCCCCCTGCCAACCTTAGCTCAGATGCCACCGTCCCAGTGAGGACCGCCCCAGCCACCTCAGGACTTCTGCCTTTAACTTCATCTTCTACAAGGCACCAAAGCACCAAGGCTGTTCCACTGGACTGTAAGCTTTTTTTTTTTTTTTCATTAAAAATATATTTTATTTTATTTTTTAAAATTTTATTTAAATTCCATTAATTGAAATATAATGTATTATTGTTTTCAGAGGTAGAGATCAGTGATTCATCAGTCTCATATAACACCCAGTGCTCATTTCATCATGTGCCCTCCTTAATGCCCATCAACCTGCTACCTCATCCCCTCACCCTAATCCGCTAAGTTTCTTGAAAACACCCAGCCTGCACAGTTTACTCTTCTGTCCATCCCATAATTTCATCTATCTTTTAATTTTTAAAGAGATTGTATTTATTTCCGAGAGAGAGTGAGACATATGCCAGGGAGAGAAGCAGAGGGACAAGAAAACTCCATGCTGAGCACAGAGTACAGGGCTCAATCCCATGACCCTGAGATCATGACCTGGGCTGAAATCAAGAGTAAGATGGTCAAATGACTGAGCTACCCAGGCTCCCCTTGTCTCTTGAAATGTGTTGGTTACCTCTTTGTTTTTCAGCTCTATATTATCAGAAAACAACAATATTATCAGAAATTAAGTGTAATAGGTACCCTGAAAAACTCTTGGTAAGACCTTTAATTGCAAGAACTTCTCAAGAGTGGTTTGCCAATATATTTTAAGAATCTTAAAATGTCCATTTCTTTGTCTCACTGATTAGAAAATTAGAAATTTGAAAAAAGAACTTTAGAACTCTGTTCTTAGGACATAATGGACAATTTGAGCAAGGATTTATCCATAAGGATGTCCTTTGTAGAGAAAATACATAAAGAAACCAAGAGTCTAGCAATAAGGAAACGGATTAAAAATCACAGGGTACATCTATATGATGGAACATCTAGCTTTCACATTTTCCTTTGGGGATTGAAAGCAGTGCCCAAAACATCTTTCTCAGGGCATATTCAAATATTTATTAACACATGAAAAGACATGCAAAAAAAGATTTCGACAAGGTCTGGAACCAGGACTGCGTGTGACTGCCAGATCTAATAAGTCTGTGTGGAATATTATCACATCATGAAGGTCAGAGCCCCTCCCATGGTCATGGCCGACAGCCCCTGCAGGACCTTTACAAGACAGAAATGGAAAAGCCAGCTCGTTCTAATTAAGAACTGCTTTTTGAGATGTCCTGGACAGGCATATCCCTTTTAGAAATGCGCTCTTCTCATCGTCTCTAAATTTTAAGTGTTCTGAGACTGCAGTTGCTGGTAATGTAATCAGGCTTTGAGTGGATCTGGAAGGTGGTGTGTGTGGCACCTGATGTGTGACTAGCAATAGAAAGGGCCTGGAACAGAAAACATCTTGGAAACTGCCTATTTGGAAGTTGGGATTCTCACGTATGGTGTCAGAAAGGGAATGACAACAAATTGATCCAAAATATTCAGGAACATCAGCATTTTCAGATGATCAGATCCTTGAGTAGGTAAAGAAAGCTCTCAGTGAAGGATAGTCAGAAGAGACAAAGGGACCCCTGGACTCAAGTCTGTGGGGTAGGGACAAGGACATCAATTTATGCTTTGTGTTTAGTTCTGAGAACAGGGACAGGATTCAAGGTTGAGATGCAGACCTGAAAGGAGAACATAAGTTAGATTTGCAAGAATGCTGAAAACGGCAAAGGTCAATTAAAACCCATGGTAGAAATAGTAAGAAATGGAATCAACTGTACAAAACTGAATTGATGATACAAAATTCCAGACACCTTTTATAGATTATTAGGGAAATGTAAGGAGATAAAATAGAATAGATGTAGATGAATGGATAGATAGATATAGAAGACAGATAGGTAGATATCGAAGAGACAGATATCAATGGAAGACGGAGAAAGATCCATTAACAGAAGACTGACAAGAAAGTTGGCTAGATGGGTGGATATGGAAGACAGAAATATATACGTGAACACAAAGGAGGGATGAATAGTGATATAAGAAAGAGGAAAGAGAGAGAAACAAATGTGGAAGAGAAGGAGATGGATAGATATCGAGAACAAAAATTTTCTATAATCCAAATTCCAAAGAGGAAAGGACTGGCAATTCTTTATTTGCAAGATGGTGTAATCAGCAGAACTGGTTTTAAGTCACTAATGTATTGTATGAGTTCGCCTTCTGAAGGTAGCGATTCCATACTTCTAAAATTCAATTAGCAACAGCCACAGTTTACCAACACTGCTTCCATAGCTAATGGTCAACTGATTGCCCAAATTCTATTTTCTGAACTTCTGACAATTCCTGAACTCTGTATTTCTCTAAATGCTCTATAAAACCACTTCAGGGGCACCTGGGTGGCTCAGTGGTTAAGCATCTGCCTTTAGCTCGGGTCATGGTCTTGGGGTCCTGGGATCAAGTCCTACATCAGGCTCCCCATGGGGAGGCTGTTTCTTCCTCTGCCTATGTCTCTGTGTGTCTCTCATGAGTCAATAAATAAAATCTTAAAAAACTTTTCAAGAATGGTATAAGAAAACAGACTTGAATATCTGACAGATTGGAAAAGACTTTTCTAAGCATAAAAAAATAGGTGACAATTAAAAAAATCAAAGATATTTGAGTGTCACAAATACCATAAACAACATTGTCAGGCAGACAACCTAGAAACAATATTTGCATCAAATATAGTAGACAAGTCAACTCGTGGTTAACAATCATCCTATTTAAGAAACTCACACCACTCAATAAGAAAGATATGAAAGCCCCCATGGC
The DNA here is from genome assembly GCF_048418805.1 of Vulpes vulpes. Classification (NCBI taxonomy): domain Eukaryota; kingdom Metazoa; phylum Chordata; class Mammalia; order Carnivora; family Canidae; genus Vulpes; species Vulpes vulpes. Next base: position 9,510,825 of record NC_132794.1, read on the forward strand.
CAGATAGGCAAAAGGTATGAAGACAATTCACAGAAGAAATACAAATAAAGAAGTGAAAACTGTTTCCCAAGTACTTGTAAATCAAAATCAAGGAAATAAAATTAAAGAAATGCAAATGGAAATCATAATGACATTTCACATATCAAATTAGCAAAGACCCATTACGGTTAAGCCATTTTAGCCAGGGGTGTGAGGATGTGGACACATTCAGCCATTGTACAAGTATTATAAGTGGAAGGATCTTTCTGAAACTTCTACTGTGTTCATAACAAGAGCCTTAAAACAAAACTCACACCCTTTCCTCAGAATTCCCCATGAGGTGTCTCTTCTTTGGAAGTAGCAAGAAGCTTGAAGCAAGTTTTCAGCACATTTTCATAACTGAGATATTTATAATTGTGCAATATTTGGCAAGCCATCCAACAACCGTGAACACAATGACGTAAATTCTGGTACAAACCTATGATGGAATATTTTGCTGTCATTGTAGTGGGGTTTGCAAGAAATTTTTAATCATACATCAAAATGCTTGTTATACAGTGAAATAGAAAGCAGAAACTAGATTTGTATAAGTTTTGTGATTCAAATTTTACTAAAATGTGTGTGTATGATTCAAATCTTATTAAAATGTGTATAGAACAATACAATGAAAAGTCCATCCATTTTTCCCCAGGAACCATTTAAAAATAATGTGATTATAATCAATAATTTGATTATTTTTTTAAAATTCTGAGCATTTTTCTCCCATGGGCTGTTTATAAAGTCTCTATTTGAAGTATCTAATCCCTGTCAAATCATGTTCTTTCCTTTCCTTTTTTTTTTCTTTTTTTTTTCTTAAACCCAAGTATACCTTTCAATAAATGGGTAACAGAAGTGTATCTATAGTGGATATGGTAGGAGCACTTCACGTGAGCTTCATCCAAGCATTTCAACTTCCTGGCAGGCTGCATGGCTCTTCAAAAATTCCCCTTCATTTTGCAGGTGTGGCTCGGTGACTCCTGAGTCCAGATTTACACACCATCCAGAGCACAGGCAAGAAAGACTTTCAGACCCTGGACCTCCTCTAGTAGCCGTTTATGTAACCCTTAATACACCTGCCATATGGCTTCATCAAGAAAGTTCCCCACCATTCCAGTATGATAATTGTTGCCCCCCTGGGGAGTGGCCCTTCCTCTCAGTCATGGGTTGGTTTGGGTATTGTAAGTATTCCTTTTCCTTCTCATAAAACATAAAGGAGGTTATTATTGGCTAGATTCTAGGCTACGTGTATTATTTTTATAATCACACATATGCAAAATGCACAAATATTAAGAATAAAAAAATTAGTGACAAGAAAAATTGTCTTAATAACATGCAAAGAAATTAACATAAACATTCTATAAATGATGTGATCCTAAATGTTAAAAATGGTTAAGAAAAAGGCCTGGAAGAAAATTGTACCCATGTTTCCTTGTGGATTACAGGAGGGCAGATTTTTGTTTTCTTCTTCATACATTTCCTGTATGTTCAAGTTTCTATCATGAGGCAGAACAAGGAGGCCTATTATTTGAAGAATGGGGTGGTCGGGGTAACAACAGCAAAGAGAATTATAAAGTTGGTCTTGGAAAAAAAAAACCTCCTCTAAATGAAAATTGGCTTCTACATAACATCCTCTGGAGGCCAAGCCCACCCACATCAGCAGGTAGCAGCTGTGCCCCTGAAGTGGGTTTTATTGTCCCACTTTGTACATGTGAAAAGCAAGACTTAGGTAGATGCTACAAGGTTCCTGCGGCCACACACCTGGTACACAGCAGAGCAGAGACGTTGCTCTTCATTCACCTCCCAGAGGAGGCGAAGAGACCACCGTTGGGCATACGGAGTCCAGGGAGAAATAGTGCTTGCTGGGCACTTGCAGGAAGTTTCCCCATAGTTCAGTTCAGAACCAGCACTTCTGCGCACCCTAGGGACCAGCATTTTTCCTACCCTGGAGAATGAATGGAGCCTACCATGCATATTCAAACATTCTCAAGGGGTTCAATTGTATTTTTGCCACGTGGCCTCATAAAATCAATTGGCGTGTGGGTTTTCTCCTCCTTGCCTTCAAACATCCTTGCTTCTCCCCCAACTGGCTCTTCTGCTCTCCACATGCTGGGATGCAGAGAGAAGGACAGAATGGTTTGGGAGGGAAGAGGTCACGTGGCCCGGCTGATATTTAGAACATTACGACATCATTCCCTAAAGCCCTGTTTCCTGGAAGGATGCAGACTTCGTCTGTCAGCCCCATTGTGGGCAGCATCCCAGTGCCCCTTGGGCAGGACTGCTGGCCACCACATTCTGCAGACCCTACTGGCATCCTTTGTTCTTCTGGAGAATGTAGCTCATTTGGTACTTGAAAGAACATTATAGAAATCTTGTGTCCTGGAGAGCTTAGGAATGCTGCTCCATTTGACTTTTGAGTTCAGTGTTGTGTTAACAAGGAAATGCTTCTCTGGGGTTATGCTTTTCTTCCTCTTTTGCATTTCCGACTTTCCTTAGATGGCATAGGGTGCATTGAGTCCCTGTACACATGCAAGGTGAAGCAAGAGTTATATTTGATGCGATTAATGCTGAAGTGTACCCTTTGCCTGAAATTATCAGATAACTGAGAGGAGAGGTACTTCGAGGTTTCCATTCTGTTTGTGCTTGAATTACCTAAGAAATGGTTTATTTCCTAAGTTTGCATATAGAGAGTGTCTCAGATGAACCCCACGGCTTGATGTTGGCAAGAAAGTACAGACAGCTTAATTATCAGTAGAGCTAAGTTGACTGCTTTGTCCAAAACATGGAAAAGCCCTAATTCAAGAGGCTGGTTCAAGGACAAATTCTGTGAATGTTAGCAGGTTTCTGGAAGTCTGCTAGCAGCCACTGGTAGGCAGCTGGGCTTGTCAAGGAAGCGTATACTCTCTCCTCAAGTACATGCCCCTTTGTCCATGTTTGCTCTGACATCCAGAGGGAGGGTTTGGAAAAAACATCTATTTCTGTTTTGAAATGGAACCACCTGAATCAATGTGCTTCTAGGGGCCAGATGCTGAACTTTCTTATGGGTTAATTTGTTCATTCTCACATCGACACCATGCGTGCGAGCTGTTGTCTTTGGTCTGCAGATGAGGAAGCCGGTGTTCATTCACACTGACTGGACTTGGCCAAAGTTCCACAGCTGCAGGGTGGCAGACCTGGCTTTGAACTTAAGAAGGACGAAGTCCAAAAACCATGGTCTTTCAAAGTTGCTACCCAATGCCTTTTGAGTTCCATAGCTGAGATAAAAGCATCTTTGGGTTCTCTATCTTGTGAAACACTTCTTTGGGATCTCAAATTTTTCTAGTTCTTGACCTATGGTGAAAACGTAGATGGGGACCATCATGTGGCCAGCTATGGCAGATCCCCCCACCGCCCATCAACTTTGCCTGCCCGCCCACCCCTGCACAGCTCCTTTGGGAGGTGTGCAGCAGCTCCCCCCCATGAGGGACTAGATTAATATGCCTGGATATTAGGAGTTCTTTCTGATTTTGCCAAGCAGGTTTGAGAAAACACATGCATTTTGGCACATCTATACACACACATGCACACACACATACACACACACACACACATCACAGACCATTCCTGCCTCCTCTTAGGTCTTGGTTGAGACCTCTTGAACTGCTCTTAGAAGGGAGGATGTGACTTAGTCACTAATGATTTCTGAAATACTGGTGTGAACAGGAAGTTGGGTATGACGCAAGCACAGAGGGAAAAGGGAGAAAATTGCATCTGTGACAATTATTTATTTTTTGTTGCAGTTGAGAGAGGAGTCACCAACTTTTTCCCCCCTGTATTTAAGTAAGAGGTCTCTTATAATATCTATGTGGATTTCCATTACTGTACAAGGTCCCCATGCCTTGATTCCAAGTTCAGAAGCCTCAAGACTTTTGTTTGAATGATGGGTTCCTGACTCTCAGGGCTGGGAAAAACTTTAAGAGCCATAAAGGCATATGCCATGGAGGAAGCCAGTTTTAAACTTCTGAAAGTCCATGCCAGGTGCTAGAGGAGGCTCTGCTTGAACATCCTTTTAAATAAGCTCCCACTCCCTCCTGAGCACCAGTTTCACCTTTGACAGGTGACTCTTTCCAAAACATTTTCCTTATATTGAGTTGAAATCTGTCTCATGCTTAACTTGTAAAATGAGTCAGCTGGCCTCAGGACTGACCTTCCCAGCTGCACAGACTACACACTGCACAGCTCCGGGGGGCACCATTCATCTGGACTCTGATGGCAGAGACTGGCAGGTGGCTGGCATGCCATACCATGGCCCTGGTTCTCCATCATGATCTTTGTGTTTCTTTTTTTTTACTTTTTTTTTTTAAGATTTATTTTATCTATTTATGAGAGACACACAGAGAGAGGCAGAGACAGGCAGAGGGAGAAGCAGGCTCCCCGAAGGGAGTCCAATGTGGGACTCAATCCTAGGACCCCAGGATCACAACCTGAGCCGAAGGCAGATACTCAACCACTGAGCCACATGGGCATCCCGACTTTTGTGTTTCATTCCGACTCTTGACTTCAGTGTCCACCTTCATATGGAGATCTACTCCGCAGAGGAGTTCCGTTGGCATCAAGCAGCTTTCAAAGTCCCTTCCTGAGCCAGACTGCCTGTGTCACGAGACCCAGCCACCCCTTATTATTTACACACTGTGAAACTTAATGTCCTTCAAGCTCAAACATGCAGGTTAGGTTTTTACCCTGAAGGCGACCCATCATCCGTTGTTAGACCAAATATTGTTGAACGGAAAGGAGATGGGAGTGTGGTTTTCTGTTTGAATTTTTTCTTGAAGAATCCATCCTGGCTGAAAATATGACTGTGTTTTTTTTTAAACATCTTTATGTATCAGTTTTGCACAATCATTAGTCATAAAACATCATTTTATTTATTTTTAAGATATAGGGGGGATACTGAAAAAAGAGAAAAGAACCAAATGGGAAATGCTGCTTTCTGTCCCATTTTCCACTTTACAATAAAAATACTGTTCTTTCCGAAGTCACTAACGCATAGTTTGTGTCACCTGAGCAAAGATAAAAGCTAGGAAAACAAAATCAAGCACACTTCCAGGAAATGGTCAGCTTCCTTAGTTTCTCCACCTCTTAAAAGAATCTATTTATATCATATGGCTCCGGTAAGAGTACCTCATCTTTTTTGTGGAAGGACCTTTGTTGGGAACTGAGTTGGGACACATATGGTTAACATTTCTCCAAATAAAGAATGCACTTCTGTAACAATAATAATGTGGCCTTTATGTAAAACGCTATATAATTACCTTCTAATTTCATATTGACTTGCCCCCGGGAAATCTAAATTATTGAAGATTTACCATAAGCTGAAAATTATGGATTCCCAAAGAAGGTGGTTGTTGCTAGAAATATAGTAATTTGGTCCTTCGGTGGCTGGAGCGAACAGAGCTCTCTCTGCCTGCTTGAGTTTTTTAGTGGAGTGGGAGATTAAACCAAGCACTCGGGCACTTTGATGTTGGGTGGAGAGGCCTCGGGTGAACAGAGAGCCCTGGTTGAAGCTCAAGGCTTCACTTTTGCCACAAGACACGGTCTTTATTAACTAAGGGTTGCACCCACTTCACTTTTATTATTAAACTATTACAAAAGCCTTCCCGAAAAAAACCCCAAAAAACAAAAAAATGCGGGCAGAATTTGTACTGGGATTTCAACATCTCATAAAACTGACACGAACACTTTCTCCCCAGAGATGCAGGGGCAGGGGTGTGGGGGTTCTCAAAGAGCAAGAGGAGACCCCCTTCCCCCAGGTATCTTGCCTCAAAGGGGGGGTTCCACTGGCGATGAGTTACTCCCCCAGAGAGCAAGCTGAATGTCTAGCCTCTGGACACAAGCAGAGAACAATAACGGGCAAGTGTGTGTGCACATGTGCGTGTGTGTTTGCCTGAAATACATTTAAAACACATTTACTCTCCCTTATTTCCAAACACTTAAAAACATACTTTCCTTTGCTGGCAAGGGAGATAGGGAGATTGAAGGCTCAGCAGTTTTTATGAAGAGCAATGCTGAAATGTTAAAACAAAAGAATTCAGGTGTTTCCCCACGCTAGCCCCTCTTCCCAAGGGATTTTGTGGGTTAATAAATTAATCAGAACCAAGTGCGGACTGCAGTTGAAACCATAGAGGGCCTGTATCTCCTTGGATCCAGCTGTTCATACCGATGTCAAAACAGTAAAAGCATCCCAAAGTGATCTTGGGCTGAAATGGAAATCGGGTCCATTATTTTTAAACAAAGCTAACGAAGGAAGTGAATCGTAACTTTGGGACAGGCTAGGACAACAGTTATTAAGTCCTGATGTGGGCAAATGTTGCTTGCCACGAGGGATAATAATGAATGGGACAGCGCTCAGATTCCTGCCTTCAAGAGGCCCTGTCCCTGCTGCTTTGCCACATCCGCGTATGTACACGTGCCCCCCCTGCCACCCCCAGACCCAGTGACAAGCCACAGGACATCTATTAGCATGCATTAAAATAAAAAGCATCCCTTGGAATCTCTACTTTAGTTGGGGCCAGTCCAGCATCCTCGGGAAGCCAGAATCTGCCAAGTTTATCTCTCCTGGAATTCAGACATTTAATCAATGACACTTGCTTTGCCAAGGTTGTAAAAATAAAACAACTCTCAAAGTGCTAAGCCTTTGTTTGGGTCCGCAAAGAAACTCAAGTGCTTCAGTTAGTGATCAAAATACAAAGAACCAGACTCTAATAGGGTTGAAAATAATTGCAGGCGTGTGCGTGCATGTGCATCCAGCATTTCGTGCCACGGAACATGAAAAATCGGCACCATGGAAAAGAAGCAATGTGCCCCCGAAGTGCAGCTAAATTTACATTCCTGATAATTTGCAAAATCTTTTCTTACCTAAAGCTTCTGGTTCCATATTTACTTCTGATTCCATATTTATTTACTAAGCGTATGTAGCCTTTCTAGACTTTGTACTTACATTAAACTGTGAAGTTGTATGGGTGTATACATGCATGAAAACTTCTTTATATGGCAATTTTACTCTCGTGTACCAACATATACATGTTTTTTAACATAAAATTCATAGCATAAATGTACCAGCTAGGCTGCCAGAAATGAAAAAGCATTGCAGTGTCTTATATTTAAAAGCTATCCATCATTACGATTTACCCTTGGTGGACGGTGATGACAATTCGCTTATATGTCATGCTTAGTGTGCATAAGTACAAAATGACTTTGCCTATGAGACACAGAATCCATTCATTTTAACAGACTAGGTGGACTTTTATTATAATTTTTTTTAATTTTGTGGGATAGGTTGTTCATTTTATTAGAATAGGCATGGTTTTATAAAAACAGAGGAAGGAGGTTAGAACTCTTGGGCACATGTGCTGTGCCAGCTCTCAATTGGGTTTTGCAGCCTCCCTAGGTGGAGGGGAGTCCACGGGGAGTTGGATCCAGGGTCCAGAGCATTGCACGGGGCTGCTGCACTGAAAGGTTCAGTCAGGCACACTGCCTGTGGGTCTCATGGGTCCCTCAGTCCCGGGTTCCCAGCCTCCAGGGTGGGGAGGACAGCTGGACACAGTAACTGCACTTCTTTCTCCCACCAATTGAGATTAAATAAAAGCTGGAGGCGCTGATGCATTATTCATGATTTTCTTTGTAATGGAATCCAGAGTACATCTGAAGGCTCTATACTTCAATACTTGCTCTAGGCAAAAAAAAAAAAAAAAAAAGAAAGAAAGAAAGAAAAAGAAAAAGAAAAAGAAAGACAAAAATGTGTGGGGCAGTTGGTGTGGATGTGCGTGCCTGCCAGGCTTGCTGCAAAGATTCTATCTGAGAGCAGGAGACAGTGGCTTGCCATCAAAAAGCCCTGTTGTGACTTCCAAAAAAGTGAAGTCCTGTTTTTAAATTCAGGGGAACTCTTCCAGGTGAAAAAAGGGAGGAGGAGTGTATTTTAATTCTAACCGATATAAAGAATAGGGTTCTTTCGACATCTATTGACTTAAAATATCATAAGCTTAAGGGGAACCCTAGGGCAATTCCTTTGCAAGAGAAAAGAAAACTGGAATGCACAGTTCTTGCATTTTGTCTCTGAATTGACATGCATTTTGCTGTAGCTGGAGCCAGCTGCAGGTCCTTGGTCCAGGTTCCCAGGTTTCTAGAATGAACATACCCTGTGCAGAGGTGCCACCTGCAAACTGGTCTTGGACTGACACCTTACATGGGCAGTGTCACCCAGTCCTTTTGGAAGGAGCCTTCCCAACAATTTTAAACTGTATTTTTGTACCAAAGCTCCCATGAAGACACGCAAATGGCTGGAAGCTCCATCCCCTTGCTACAGAGGTTTTGCAATGTCTCCATGGAGGGACTTTGTGGCTTCGTGGGAGTTAAATAAAAGGAATGGAGGATGTGTGGGAACTTTGTGTTGGAAGAAGCTTGTCTAGCCCGGTAGTGATTAAGAGATTATAAATTGTGTTTTGTCTGAGTGGCTCACATGGTTTTCGATGTTATTCCCGTTTAAGGTTGGCTGCAGATGGTGGAGGTGGGAGGCAAGGGGAGACAGAGAAGCCAGCAAAGTTTCTAAGATTACATGGCAAGTGGCCCCAAATCCAGGTGCAGCTCAGTCCTCCTCGCTCAGGAAGGACACATGCTCTGCGTGGGGTGGGCTGGAGACCCTGTAGGGAAGGAGCTTTCAGAATCTGCTGCTTTGGTGAGATTTCGGGGTTTTGGCATTGACCATGACACCTGGCTTCCTGTGCTGTGATGATTTACAGACATGTGCTCGGACTCGCCTGTCACATGTATGTCAACTAAGACGAAGAAGAAGGATTCTTCTTGCTTTGCTCATGTTGTGACCAGAGGGCTGCGCAGTACCTGTACCCCTCTGGCTGGCCCTGGAGCAGTCGGTGTCACTAACTCAGAAGCCCCAGGCCACGCTTAGGACTGCCCAGCACTGCTGGCAGCTGCTGCCATTTGTCTGTGGCATGAGAGCAGCAATGTGTGGTCTGTAACACAGGGGAGAAAACAGGAAGTTCTCCCTCTAAGCTGGCTAAGCAAGAAAGCACTTTTATATGCACTTCTTTCTTGTTCAGGTGCTCCTCCTTTTCCCCTTACCCTTTGTTTTTGTGGCTATACCAAGACTGATGTGGGGCAGATTAACTCTCAAACATCATTGCTCCAAAAAGAGCATGTAAAGTGACCATGGCAATCAGAAAAATGTTTTGTTGCCATTTGGCATTTCATAGGAAGCTAAATATAGTTTTACCAGGTGATTCTGCTGTTGGTGGTCTGTGGTATTTATTCAAATGAGCTGGGAACCTACGTCTGCATAAAAACCTGCACACAAATATTTATGGAAGCTTTATGCATAGTTACCAAAACTAGGAAACTTGTCTTTCAATAGGTGAGTGGATAAACAAATTCCATTATATCCATATAACAGAATAGTATTCAACAATAAAACGAAATGAATTATCAAGCTAGAAAAGGACAGGAGGGGAGACGTTGAATGCATATTGCCAAGGAAATATGGAAGCCAGTCTCAAAGGCTAAATAAAAGTACTGTGTGATTCCAACTCTATGACATCCTAGAAGAGGCGAAACTATGGGGATAGCAAGAGAGCAGTTATTGAGAGGGATTGGTGGTTGGGGAAAGGAGTGATTGGATACTGTCATGGTGACACAAAGGATTTCATGCATTTGTCAAAACCCATGGAATGTACAGCATGAGGAATCAACCCTAATATAAATTATAGACTTCATAATTTATATTAGTTAATAAAAGTGTATCAATATTGTTTAATCATAACAAATGTAACTCTGAATCCAAGATGCCACAGGGGAAATTTGAAGTGTGGGAGTGATTCCGTGGGAATTGTTTATATTTTATGTTCAATTTTTCCATAAAACTAATATTGCTTTAGAAAATAAAGTCTACTAGTTTAAAAAAAATGGTAGGTGGGAGATGGCCAGTACATTGGTCTTTAATGGGTATGCTGGGGGCTTTAGGTTGTGAGTAGTAGGCACTGTACAAACCTCACATAATCTGGATTTCTCTGCAGTCACCTTTGATATTCTTTGATTTTGGTTAAAGTGTCACTTTTATGTATTGAAGAAATTCAAATCAAGTGGCCACCATTTCATTTGTGAGCCCTAGTTCTTTCCTCTCCCTTCTTTTTTGCTTATATCTTGTTGTGGACTCAAGATGGGAGGAGGAACTGGGTGGCTCAGTTGGGTAAGCATCCAACTCTTGATTCCAGCTCAGGTCATGATCTTGAGGTCATGGCACCAAGCCCTGCATTGGGCTCCATGCTGGGTGTAGAGCCCCCTCAAGATTCTCCTTTGCCCTCTTCCTCTGCCTCCCCTTTGTCTCTCTGCATATATATATATATATATATATATATATATATATATATATAATGAGTGAGAAAATAGAAAAATCATCATGATCAATATCTTTATAATTTTGCTTATTTATAGTCTATTGAATACGTGGGAGAGGAAGAAAGTCTTTTTTCTCTACCTATCTTAGGCTCATTGGCCAGTGCCCTGTATATTAGACTAACAAAAGACAGATGACTAGAAGAAAAAGAAATAGAAGTTTATTAGCACACGCAGTGCACACACACAAGAGTACCCAGTGAGGAGTAACTCAAAGGGGTGGTTAGAATTCGGGCTTATAAAGCATCTTAACCAAAAGAACATTCATCCTTCAGAGAGTGACAGGACAAAGGAAAAGGATTTTGAGTTTTTAGGGCTGGCAAATTGTGAGGAGGTAAATATTTGGGGAAACTAATGGCAGGTAAGGGTTAGTTTTTATAAATTTTGCTGTGTAGACTCCACTCCTGACATCTCTGGGCTGATATGGGTCCAGAGTTGTCTCCAGTGATCAATTTCTGTTTTTCCTGGTGGGTGGGTAGAGACATCTTTATAAATTTAAAATTTGCCTATTTGCTTTTAGTCAGCCAGGGGGAAGGCAGAGAGCTTTTCTATCTGCTTCTTAATTGCCTTCAGCTCAAAATAATTCTTATGCCAAAGTGGCATATTTTGGGGTGACATATTCTGCTACTTTTCAGCATCTAAAATATTGAATTATTTTAGGTGCTGGGAGAGAGACAGAGAAATTTAACCTGAGATTCTTACTCCTGGATTTTTAAACTCTAATGGAGAGATGAGAAACTAACACATGAAGAGAACTACCATATGATCAGCGATCCCATTTCTGGGTATATATCCAAAGGAAATAAAATCGCTGTCTCAAGGAGATATCTGCAACTCCCGTGTTCATTGCAGCATTACTCACAATAGCCAAGGTAGGGAAACAACCTAAGTGTGTTGATAAATCACTGGACAAAGGAGATATGGAGTAGGGTATATACACAGAGTATCATTCAGTCTTAGAAGGAAGCCCTGCCATTTGCAACAATGTGGATGAACCTGGAAAATATTATGCAGAGTAAAATAAGCCAGACACGTAAAGGCAAATACTGCATAATCTCACCTATATGTGGAATCTAAAAAAGTTGAACTTATAGAAATAGAGAGTAGAAGAGTAGTCATCAGGTGCTGGTGAGTGGAGGAAATGGGGAGATGTTGGTGAAAGGGTACAGACTTTTAGCTGTAAGATGAATAAATTCTGGTGATCTAATGTACCACATGGTGACTAGTTAATAAAACTATAGTGTATACCTTAGTTTTCTAAGACAGTAGATTTTACATCAAGAAATATGTATCAGTGCCTCCTTTGATGAAATCATCACACTTGGTCCTTGGCCTTGCAGAGTTTACACTTTCTAAAAAGATAGCCATTAAAAAAAAAAAAAAAAAAAAAGATAGCCATTAAATTACAGGTAATGACACACAAGTAGTTGATCGCTGTCTCCACTCCACTCCCAGCTTATACTTTTATGGGCCTGCCTGGGACAAAACAGAACTGGAAGAAACAGAGAGGCCAGGCTGAATGTCTCTGGAAGGGAAGGGCAGTGATGGGAAAGGAATGGAGAACTTTCCAAAGACCAACAGGACTCGAGTTAGCAGCAGAGTTCTTTAGAGAATTCTGGCAGAGGGTGATGAATCTTTTTTCCAAGCTGGGAGTGAAAGAGGACTTCCAGGACCTCCATTTGGATCTCAAATGTTCTAATTGGTTAAATTCTTCTTTCCAGCTTTTCTTTTAACTCAGGCAAAAGATCCTGTAGGTAAAGCATTTCCTGAAGGGAACCAAAACCATCCCTTCACCCCAGGCAATAACGATTGCCTTGAGCCAGCAAGACTCGACCTATGACAGTGATCATGACAATGATCAACTTGACCTTCACTGCCCACCTGCACACACCCACTAACCCTTGTCCCACATTTTCCTTATATAAACCTGGAAGTATTTTCAGCACTTTGGAGATCACCTTTAAACCTTTAAGCTGTCTTCCTAATGTTGGTCTCAAAATAAATTCCTTCCTTGTTTCACCACTACTTCTCTTTTTGCTTTTAGGATTTTGTCAGCAATGAGTGGCTGAACCTGGTCTGTTTGGGACCTCTAGCAATGGAGGCTCTTGTCCTTTGTGCCCCAGCTATAGGAGGAAGGGCTGGGAATAAAAAGCAGAGAAAAGAGGTCTTGAATTGTACCACTTACTGCAACTTCTGTTTTCAAGCCTATTTGGGCAATAGGTTTATTTTCTTTTCTAGATGTAACCCCATCCTGGGAAGGCTATGGAAAGGGAAAAGAAAGTCCAGTTTGGTTCTGTTGACACAAGAAGTGGTCTGAGAGGCTCAAAGTGGGAGAAGAAGCAGATGTGGGGATTGCCTAGTGGGAGAAATTAGTCCAGTGTGGAGGTGACCAAGAAGGCTTCTTGAAGGAAGCACCATTTTAGCTGAGACTTGCAGTTCTGGGCAGGTGGGTTGGGTAAGAAACATGCAGGATGTCATGAGAGTGAAAGATTTTTTCTTTTTTTCTTTTGAGAGTGAAAGACTCTCAACTCTATGAGCAACAGGTAAGAGCCTGAAGGGCATAGGAGAATTTTCAGTTTTATCCTGAGAGTCAAAAGCAGAGCAGTGGCACACCCAGACTGTGTGCTGAGAGGAGCAGGTCGGGGGGGTGGTGAGGGTGATGAAGGACAGGGGACACTGGATCTGAGCTGGGAGTGGATAGATTTGACAGTAAACAGAAGAAAACATTATTCCAGTTTGGGGGTAAACAGCAGAAATGGGCATGAAGCTGTATGGATTCTTGAGGTACCCATGAAGGGCAATTTTGACTGAACTGCTTCTGTTGGTCTTGCACACAAGTCGAACACAATCTTTAAGATGCAAAATTTGGCTGAATCATCAGTTTTACCAGCTTTCCTGACTTCCTTCCAATTTTCATATTTGGATAGAAGTTCTTTACAGTAACTGTTCTTGCTGTCCAAGGTGAGGCAGAAGTCTAGAAAGAAACTCTGGTGTCTACTTATACTCATCAATCATTTATAAAATTTATTGCCAAAAATAGGTGCAAATGGGACAATTAGTGATGGATCATTTTGAGGCCTCTGGCTGTGCTAGTTGTGTGGCCACAGCAACTACTGGACTCTTGAAATGGGACAAGTTCAAACTGAGGTATGTTGTTAAGGATTTCAAAGACTTTGTACCAAAGGAAAAAAAAAGAATGGAAAATATCTGATTGATAATTTTCATATTGATGACAATGTTAAAATGATAATAAGTTTGGGGATAGGGGGTCAAGGATGTATTGTTAAAATTAATTTCAACTATTTCTTTTTTCCCTTTTTTACTATGATATAGTCATTCTCTAAGGATGACCTAACAAAACACCACAAACAAACAAAATGCCAACAACATAAATTTATTTTCTTACAGTTCTGGAGGCTAGAAGTCTGGGATTAAGGGGTGGGCAGACTCACCGATGAGACCTGGTGGCAGGGGGGGCATATGGCTCTCTGAAACTGAGGACATAGCCTCACCCCTAGGGTTCTGTAATGTTGAGGTCCACAGTGATAGGAACAACCTGCCAATCTCTTTCTGGATCATCTTCAGAGTCATTCCTGCCTTTTCTTAAATGATAACACATGTTCATAGCTAGACAGCTCTATTGTTCTGTCCCTAGAATCACAGAAGTCCTCCCACCTTCCTTCATTTTGTCGCATCTCTATCCCCTTTTGGCCAAGTGGGTAATGTTTCTTCTGTATAATCCCATCTCTGATCCCTCTCCTGCTGAGATGGCTGATTGCGTGCCTGAGTCATAGCTATAATCTCTTTATCAAATGCTTGCCCAGCCACAACCTCAGCATTCTCCAGAACACACAAACTCATTTTTTTGTGATATGGATAAACTGAGAATTTTCCAATCCTTCTAGTTCTGGTTCCTTTTCTTAATAATTCTCTCTTCAATATATCCCTCTTTTTTTGTACTTTACCATAAGTAGTGAGAAGAATCCAGGACACACCTTCAACACTTTACTTAGGAATCTCAGCTAAATATCCAAGTTCATCATTTGCAAATTCCACCTTCCACAAAACACTGGAACACAGTCCAGCCAAGTTCTTTGCCACTTTATAACAAGGATGATCTTTCCTCCAGCACCAAGAACGTGTTTCACATTTACATCTGAGTCTCACCAGAAGTATCTTTAAGATCCATATTTCCACCAACAGTTTCTTCAAGGCAACCTATATTTCAAAACTCTTGCAGTCTCGACCCATTAGCCAGGTCCAAAGCCACTTCCTCCTGTTTATGTGTTTGTCACAGAAACACCCTACTTCCTGCTACCAAAATCTATATTAGCATACCAGGGGCCACTGTAACAAAATGCCACAGACTGGGTGGCTTAAACAACAGAAATTTATTTTCTCACAAGATGAAGATGCCAGTGTGTCTGGTTTCTCCTGAGGCCTCCTTCATTACCTTGCAGATAGTCGCCTTCTCCTTGTGTTCTCACATGGTCTTTTCTTGGTGCTTGAGCATCCCTAGTGTCTCTTAGCATGCTCAGATTCTCCGTTTTTATAAGAACACCAGGCATCTAACAGCCTCGTTTTTACATAATTACCTCTTAAAAGGCTCTATCTCCAAATATAGACATATCCTGAAGTCGGGAGCTTAGGGCTTATAAATTTTGGGAAGATAAAATTCATCCCATAACACATGTCTACTAAAAGTTTTAAAATTGCAAATATGGCTTGCATTCACAGCTTGCATCCTGTTTCTACTGGATGACACTGTGGTAGGAGTTACGAGAAAGGGAAGGGCTGCCCCCCAAAATTCGCTTTTCAACCAGAGTTCAACAATCTAGTTTCCTGTTGGCACCTAGTACAAATGCATCTTGCCTACTAGGGCCTAATGGTGGGTGGGCTTAGAAATTTGAATGCCTCTCTCTCTCTCTCTCTCTCTCTCTATCTATCTCTCTCTTTTGATGCCTTTTTCACATATGACTCCAGTTATTTACTGAATAGGATGAGGACTTGCACATGCTTGGCCACAGAGAGACTGAGCTATTATATTGGCCAAGTAGTAAGCCTCAGTCTGGGGCAACCACTCTGCCTCCCCTGGAGACCATGTCTGTGTTGATCACTCAGGTCAGTCATCACCTTGCTTGCACTGTGCTGACACAGACTCCTTGTGACCCCAGCTCTCATTTGTAAGTCTTGGTTTTCTTCTTGGGGCATGGGCCCCCTGCTCACACATGCCTGTTCTCACTTCATAAAGACAGGGTAAACCACATGAAACAAGGCCTGTCACATGCCTATTACCTCATGAGGGACAAGCATAGCCCAAGGAAGTCAGTGCAGTAGAAGCCCTTGATCACACAGAAGACCTGGCCAGTGCAGCCCAGGTGGCTCAACAGTTTAGGGTTGCTTTCAGCCCAGGGCATGATCCTGGAGACCCAGGATCAAGTCCCATGTTGGGCTTCCTGCTTTGCCCTCTGACTGTGTCTCTGTCTCTGTCTCTGTCTCTCTCTCTCTCTGCATCCCTCATGAATAAATAAATAAATAAATCTTTAAAAGAAAAAAAAAAAGAAGAAGACCTGACCTGAGCCAATCCACGCTCTGAGAAATACGAATGCTCAAGGAGTCTGCTATTCCATGCTTTAGATCCTGTCTTCAAATAGTAGTAATTCAGAGGCTTACACTACTGTCATTCTAAATGTCTTCAGAGACAGGAAAGAGCTGGAAGGTCTAGGATTCATTGCAATAGCAGCACCATTTTGGAAATTTAAATCTCATGTAGGTCATAGGAGAAGAAGCTGGGAACTCATGGGCAGCCCATGAGTTGTGTGGCACCTTGCTAGGAAATTCTCGGCCAGGTTTCAAAGACAGACAGAGGTAGAGAGTGAGCATGTGTTTAGAGAATGTGCCTGGAGAGTAGGGTGAGTACATGCATGTAGTTCTTCTCAGGTGCCATAAGTTAGTCTACAAAGACAGATTCAACAAAAATTGGGCATGTGCATATAGAACTTAAGCAGGAAACAGTAATTGTAAGATAGTTTGTTGTGAGAGAAAGGAACGTTATACCTTGTTATTGGTTTACTATTTCTTGGTTTTCATTTTGGAGGGACAAGTGAAGGGAAAGTGGTAGAAGTTAAGCACATCATGTTACCTGAACCAAAGCTAGAAGATCCAAACTCATGGGAGAAGTTGGAGTCAGAAAGCTATAAACCATGAAAATCTCAGCAGCTTAATAAGACTGTTGAAATATTTCCTTAAGAATCACTGCAGGGGCACTTGGGTGCCTTAGTGGTTGAGTGTCTGCCTTTGGCTCAGGGCATGATCCCCAGATCCTGGGATTGAGTCTGGCATCAGGATCACTGCAGGGAGCCTGATTCTTCCTCTGCCAATGTCTCTGCCTCTCTCTCTGTGTCTTTTATGAATAAGTAAATAAAATCTTTTTTTAAAAATGAAAGAATCACTGCAGTCACTAAAAATGGAGGGTTTAGTTCCATCCTGAATTTACTCACTACTGCTTTCATTTAATTTTTTAAAAAATATTTTATTTATTTATTTACGAGAGACACAGAGACATTAGCAGAGGGAGAAGCAGGCTCCCTATTGGGGGCCCCATGCAGGACTCAATCCCAACACCTCAGGATCATGCCCCGAGAAAAAGGCAGATGCTCAAGCACTGAGCCACTCAGGTGTCCCTTTCATTTGATGTTAAGGAGAATTAATAATCCTGGTGAGACTTAGTTTCCTGTTTAGCTCAATGGGAGCAAATCAAATAGTGTACATGAAAGAGAGAGAGAGAAAGTGCGTGTGTGAGAGAGAGAGAGAGAGACCATGAGAGAGGTAAAGAGAGACAGTGATAGAGAGACAGAGAAAGAGAGAGACAGGGACAGAGAATTTTCCTTTATATATTTTTTAAAATAGGAAGTTTCAATGGAGAAAAACTCATTTGTACTGATCAACATTTGAGACTGATGTATTCCATGTGTTTTGGGGGTAGCTCTGGAATAGTGTAGGGACGATTTCTGGAAACATTGGAAGCCTAAGGGTCAAAATGTGAGGGGGACAAATCCGGAGAATGGTCTGACTCAAAAACACAAGTGTAAATGATTCTTCCCTTTTTTGTTCCTCCTGATTGTCCAGCTCAATGACCTGTGGAGATCAGCTTTACTTGAATTTATTGTGAAATTAATTCTAAAGGAGAACTTTCAGCATTTTCTACAGTGGGCACAATAGGATTAGGGAGTAGTGGTGGTGAACTTTGAGGAAAAATTACATTTGAACTTAAAAAATGACTAAAAATTATATTTGAACTAAAAAAAAATATTTGAACTAAAAAAGTCACTTTTGCTTTTTGTTCTATCTGTATTCATGATTAGGCCTGTTATTTATTCTTCATTATTCTAAAGGTTGGCCTCTGTTCTGAATTTCTTAGCATTATAAAAAATATTAATGGAGGCTCCATGTTCATCTTTCAAACACTATTGCACTCATGTGGAATATAAGGTGACTTTTCTCTTTAAAGAGTTATTTGTTCTAAATGTTTGAACAAGTTTTGTTCCTTTCAGTTCACTGCTTTTAGGCAATGAATTGTACTTGATTTTCTGAGTAGTTGAAATGAATAATTACAAATGAAAATTTATAAATATAAATGAGACACATTCCCTGTTTTCAGGAACTTAAACTGAAAAAAAAAATAGCCTGACATCTTTATAAATAATTATAATCAAAATTGGTATCTTATACCATTCATGTGGATATAGCAAAATATGATAGACCAGGTAGTTTATAAACAACAGAAATTTATTTCTCACAGTTCTACGGGCTGGAAGCCCAAGAAGAGGTGTCAGCATGGTCAGGTAAAGGATATTTGTTGCATAGAAGACTTCATGTATCCTCATATGGGGGAAGCAGCTAGGGAGCTCTCTGGGATCTTGTTTATAAGAGCACTTGTCCTTCATGAAGGCTCTATCCTTATGAGCTAAGTACCTCCCAAAGCCTCACTTCCAAATACCATCACATTGGGCATTAGCATTTCAACATATGAAATTTGTGGGGATGTAAACATTCAGATCATAGCAATGAGCTACACAATTTGTAGGCCCCGGGACAAAATGAAAATGTGGGGCTCCTTTTTCAGAAATTAAGTATTTCCTTCTTTTTTAAAAGATTTTATTTATTTATTTGACAGAGAGATAGAGACAGACAAAAGGCACAAGCAGGGAGAATGTCAAGCAGAGGGAAAAGGAGAAGCAGGCTCCCCACTGAGTAGATAGCCTGATGTGAGGCTCGATCCCAGAACTCTGGGATCATGACCTGAGATCAAGGCAGATGCTTCACCACTGAGCTACCCCAGGTACCAGAAATTAAGTGTTTCAAAATGGTGACCATATAGCATTCATCCAAGTGGGGCACTATTCTGAATGCAGGGCCCTGTGCACAGGTTGTAAATCCATGAAGCTGGCCTTAATCATAATGTGAGCCAGATATTGATATAGAAGATGGCACTGGGGAAGTGTGTATATAAATTGACTTTCTGTCTACACTTTTCAGGTATAAAGCATGGCAACCTAAGGTTTTCATTCTTGCTGTTTTCTCTGCCTGGCACGCATTCTCCTGGATCATCACCTGGCTTATATTTTTGCACCGTAAATCTCTGCTCAACGATCACTTCTTCAGAAAGATTTTTCCTGACAACTCTGTCTAAATAGCCATTCTTGTCTCTGTTTTCTTATCTTGTTTTACTTGTCTTAATACACACTCCCTGGTTGACCAGACGTCTATGTGATTAGCATTTCCTGATGGTCTTCTGAAGACAGAATGGAAACTGTATGTGAACAAGAGCTTTGCTTTATTCATGGCTGGATCCTCAGCACATGCAACAAGGCTTGACACAAACAAGGAACTCCAGAAAGAATTAAGTGAATGAGTAAATGAATGAATGATGAACAAATGAATGCATGTTGCTGTGGGATCCACCGTTTTTGCCTAGGGGATCAGCACTGTTTCCAGTTGGTTCTAGTCTTTGATGAAAGAATTGAGTAGGATGGCAGGTGATATATGAAAGGCATCCCACAGTTACAGAAGGATAGGAATGATAGAGCATGGTGTGTTTACAAATGTTCCTAAACCTTCTGCTCTTCCAGGACCAGTATTTTCCAAATCCAAGCAACTATATTGTCTAATTATGCCTCTTGTATATATTTTGTGAGTTCTATTCTGTTTATACCTTATCCAATGTGCTGACAAATTCATCTTTATATCTGGAGACATGTTTCATTGTCTGCTCTAGTCACAGATCTATTTTCTAAGAACTTCTTCCCATCACCCCTGCGAAAGGGGTAGGCGCAGGAGGCCATGTTAGGTTCTATTATACCACCATGTTTGCCATAGATGATCGGAGCAGAACTGAACACCTGACCCAATGTCAACCAATCAGCTTGCGGGTCCATCAGCAGGCTTTGGAGAAATCAGCTTCTCTCACAAAAATTTCAACAGAGACATAGAGACTTTCTTCAACTGGTGATGGATGTTGCAACTAACAGACTCAGAACTGTGACTACATTGAGCTCAGTGAAGAGGCAACACAGGCAGAGAGGGAAAAAAAATGATAAACACAGAAGTGGAGAAAGAAGACCATGGGGCTGCTGAGAATTGGAGACTCTTTCTGAGAGTTTCCCAGTTGCATGGACCAGCTGTATTTTTGGCTTCTCTCTCTGGGTGAGATCATTTTCCCATCTTTATAACAACCCACTTTGGGAAACTGACAAAATTAAGCCAGAAGTTAACCAGAAAAACACAACTACTGGGAAATGCATCTTTCTGGTTATTCAAATATTCATTTCAACAATATTTAATGCAAAATCACAGATACTGTAAGGAATAAAAAGTCATAAGTGACAAAATTCAATGTCTTGAAAGACTATGAATATTACTGGGAAAAATACACATGAAAGCATGGTTAAGATCTCATGAAGTAGAGAGATCTGGGTAGATGATGTTGGGTGAAGGCTTGGTGCCAGTTCTGAAAGGTTGGGTAAGATGTAAAAGGTTTTTTCAGTTGAAATGAATTGGAGCAAGATATGAAGAAAGTGTCTGCAGAGTTGTGAGATTGTCCTGTTTAGAGCAGAGTTCATGTGTGTGAATAAGAAAGCTAAGGCTGTTTGGGTAAGAATTCTTCTGGAATGTTGAGGCTCTTGATATTCTGGCTGAGGAATTTGGGCTTTACTCAGGACACATTAGAGTAGCTGATGGGTTTTGAGGGAGGCAGTAACAGTGAAAACTGTTGCATTGACAGAGGTAATGTGGCTCATCAACAGATCCGATGATGTAACAAGTGCTTCTGGTGTCCTGTGACATGCATCATTGGTCCCCATTTGACTTCAGCTGCAGCTGGGATGGACAGCTCCCGGGCACACTGACAGGGTTCCACCTTAAGGGCAACCTTTCATATCTCTGGGCTTTCCTCCTTCAGGAGTTTCTCTGAAGCCAGGAGTGCCATTATGCCTCACAGAACTGCCCAGAAATGTGGGAGAGATATACCTTCTAGGTTCACTTCAACAGCTAGGGATTGAGAATCAGGTGATAAATGCCCGCAGTCTCTTGTCCTTCAGAAGGACAAGTCATGAACATTCTGGAATGTGCTTCAGATAGTCTCCAAAAGGATTGAGTTATTTCTCACTCAACTATTGTGTTACACTATCATTCAAAATCACTCAACTATCGCTTCCCAAGTTCCAAAGAATCCTTCCATCTCCATTTGATACTCCTTTCCTCCCATGTCCCAGATGAGACAATAATGACAGTAGCTCTATCTATTGGGCCTCCATGATTTCACAGGCACGGTTTTAAGCACTTTACGTGAATCAGTTCATTGATTCCTCACATCAATCTTGAAAAATAGATATAATGATTAATTCCATTTTTTAAGGTAAAGAGATTGAAGTAAAGGGAGATTGAGCATCTAGACTAGAGTCATAGTTTGCCAGTGGTGGGGTCTGGATCTGAACATGGTCCAGTCTGATTCACATCACAGAAGCCACATTCTTCACTAAGTACTCCCATTTCTGAGGAACCTAAGACTGGAATTAATTCTTCCTTTAGGAACCATGAGGGAGTTCAGGAGAGAAAGATGGGCTCATGTAATGGAGGTTCATATTCCGGTTGGGAATTTAACTCCAAATATGAGAAGAACAAAGGAAGAAAGTTGACCCCCATGGCCAGAGAGTTCTCCCATGAAATATGATATTGACTTCTGCTCTGAAGTCCAGGGCAGGTTGACTGGGATGCACAGGTGAGAAAGCAGCCTGCTCCCAGCCAGGGGCCATGGGAATCAGTCCAGAGAGAGGCAGGGGTATTTACAGTCCACTGTGATAAAACCCACAGTCACTATCAGAGTTCCATGCAGCAGAGGGGCTACACTGACCTCTTTCATCTCTTAGGCTGCTGGGTTATAACTCAGTGCTCATATTTGGAGTGTGCATGTTTACTTCAAGGCCACAGGGATCCCTTCTCCTGGGCTTCTCTACCTGCTAAGTAACTCACAGAGAAGAGGATCCATGTGCTTCTAATGCACTGTTTGACGCACATCCCTGGCAACATGTCTGTGGTATGTGGGATGTGGTAGTGGCTCAACTGGAAGTGTGTTGGGAGAATAATCCATTAAAGAGGGGAAAAAATCAATAGCACAATTAGGGGCCATTTCATCCCATAATGACGCCAGCTGCTGGGAGGGCCAGTGCTACCGGGTGCTGCCTCTAATGGTGTGTGCTCTCATCAGCCCCTCTACCTTCCCAGGATGTGATGTCCTCTTAGGAAACCAACGATGTCGAAAATTCAGCAGATGCAAGGCATAAATACCATGTCTTCATCAACAGTACAACATAACAATTTATTACGAGATTAAAGACATCCTTCCCCAATCAGCTATACTTCATGGACAATGCAGTTTCACTTCCGGTAATATCTGCTCTTTGGTTTTCTTCTTTTCTTCTTCTCCTTTCCCATGGAAAGAATTTAAAGTACCAGGACAGCTGATTTTACTATGTCAAAGAAACACAGCATTCCCTGGGAAATTATTCATGAGGAATGACTTACATATATAGGTCGTCTTGTTTTGTGTCTGCAGAAGAGCTCAAATTTACAGCCTTTGTCCTTGATAACCATCGTCTTTCATGATCACCCATTGATTCCTTCTAGAAACAAGCATCCAATGCCTTCTGTATGTTAGTTACATTGTGTTGGGGCAGCTCTAAAGTCCATTCAAAATAGAGATATTGATGTTTCCCCAAATAAAAGGCCAACCTTAAGATCAATCATGAGTACATCTTTTCAAAGTCACTTAAAACTGAAGTTATTTTAGTTGTATCTGGAGCTAAAATAACTAAGACAAAAGAATTTAAGCTTTTAGCTGTAGAAACGTTCCCTATTAGTTTTAGTGTAATTAAAATGCATGCATTTTACAGTTGAAACAGAGGATAAAGTTTAAGTGGAAAAACAATTTGAGAATCCTGGTTTGATTCTTTAACTGAGTGTCCCTGACGCCTTCCTCTGACATCTGGGATGGTCCCACACGCAGATCTGGTTTGGGGTCCTGTGTTCCCCTGGCCCTTGGGCCGTCTTGTTTTCCTAACATCACTCAGATCTCAGGGACGAATAATCATCTTTTAAATGCCTCCTCGAGGCTAACTACCCGGCCCCTGCCCCCAACGCAAGAGCACATCTCTCTTCCTCTCCATCTTATGTCCTCCAGGGGAAAAAGCACTTAAAAGTCGATCTTTCAGGGGTTCAATCCACATGCCCCTTTCTCATTTTCCAATGCTCAAGAGGAACAAGAAATGCATGCACAGAACATGATGTCAGTGCTCCCTGCTTGCGGCCTCGCTTCCTTTTGCCTTTGAGGGTCTTGGGCAGTAGGCGTCTGTTCTTCAAGTCTTTGATAAGACCCCAGGTGCCTACCTGTCCACTGTGGTCCCAACTACTTCCTTTTCCCTGACCTCCACAGAGGAAGCCAAGCAGAGGGGTGCATTTTAAAAGCAAGGCTACCCTGCCACATGTCACTATGGCAACATCAGGGCATCAGCCATCCGTGATGGTGCCAAATGGGAGACATCTCCAACCTGGGTTTTGAAGTTGCTTTTTTCTAAAAGCTGGTCATCTGCTTGTTTTTGCTGTGTGTTGAGAAGGGACCATCTCAGCCAGGAAGCCTGGATCCGTAAATAAATGAGAGGAATTAAATCTAATGCTTGACAAATGACATACGTTCATCACTGAGGTCAGGAAAGCATATCAGTTCTCACATCAGAATTACATTATCGCAAGTGGTATGGTTTGGGTTTTTCCCCTCATAGTTCTCATGCATTAACCATCGCTAGAGACAGGATACAGGATGCAGTGATTATCCATTACTGTCCAGGTCCCTGAATTGCATTTAGCCTAATAGTTGCGCTTGCGTTTTCATAGCTGCTTATTCAACTTGTTGCTTTGGGTTCAGTTTTCCTTCCTGCAGAGATCCTGCAAGAAGAGGAACATTTCTATCTGTTGCATAGTGGTGGGGAGTGAGCACGAAATGTCACCATCTTCCAGGCCACTTGTTGGCTAACTTATTTTCACATTCAAGATGATAACTGTGGGACACCTGGGTGGCTCAGCGGTTGAGTGTCTGCTCAGGGCTTGATCCCAGGATCTGGGGATCGAGTCTTACATCAGGCTCCCTGCATGGAGTTTGCTTCTCTCTCTGCCTATGTCTCTGCCTCTCTCTCTGTGTCTCTCATGAATAAATAAATAAATCTTTTTAAAAAAAAAGATGATAACTGATACACATTGTGTGCCCAGATACACATTGCTTCTCATTTCAGGATTTTAAAATATCTCATATTTCAAAAGTAGTGTGACCTGTACATATATAACAAGTAATTCAAGTAACTAATTAGTTTCAGGATCTTCTTATGTTTTAATTGAAGTCCTGCTAATCAATTTGATTTGATAACCAATAGTAATACATGCTTTATAAAAGCATCAACTTGCCATCCTCTCTCTCCATTCTCCTCTTATGCTGACCTCTTGAAATTGTGGAAAGTTCAAAGAAGTCTCCACTTTTGGACATGACTTGGAATGTTCCCAGTATGGTGGAGTCCAGATCTCTCTCCATTGAGATGCCTGGGGTGCTTTGCATCAAAAGTGTTGCTGTGTTGTTGTTGTTGTTGTTGTTGTTGTTTGGAACCGCCTAGGACAACCAGCATCCAATAGAACAACCAAGAGGAAATGCCTGCCTTCAACACACTCTAGAATCCTGGCATGGACACAAAATGTCCTAACTTCCTAAATTTGAGCTTCAAAGAGTTCTCTGAAGTGCTTCATCCCATGATGTTTGCTTAGTTCCCATTGGTTTGGATTAATCATCCTAAATTTTGTTTTGCTCTCAATCCAAATTAAGCAAGGCCCAGAGAGATGAGCCATTCAAAAGAATGTTTAGTATTAATTCCCAAGCAGGGCTTGAAGGGCAAGAGGATATGAATAGTTAATAAAATTTGTATCTGGCTGCCAAAAATATATATGTTCAAAGTATAAAACAGAAAGTTTGAAAATGAGAAAAAGGGGGCATCTGGGTGGCTCAGTGGTTGAGCATTTGCCTTTGGTTCAGTCCATGATTGCGGGGTCCTATAATGGAGTCACACATTGGGATTCCCCCAGAGAGCCTGCTTCTCCCTCTACCAATTGTCTCTGCTTCTCTCTGTGTGTCTCTCATGAATAAATGAACAGATCTTCAAAAAAAGAAAAGAAAAAATAAAATATAGGAAAAAAATCACTTGACATGAGACAGTTTCTCTTTTGAAATTTTTGTGTTCTTCTATATCCACACATATTTGCACACTCACACAAATCCTAGTTACGTGTGTTCCTTTTTACCAAAGAAGAGGGTTTTATAACACAAATGTCTTTGCCCCATGCTTTGCTCTTTGCAATATATTATGAACATTTTCTCCTGAGGCAAGTGTAACAGCTTTCTTGTGTCTTGTCTTATGAATCGGTCATAATTTGCTTTACCAGTGTCCTCCTGTTAGAAATTAAACAGTTTTAGGCATTGTGCACATTTCTATCTCATGATTATCTTTGCATTAAACTTCATGATTTCTTTAACATAAATTCCCAGAAATGCAATGGCAGGGTCACATGTTATGTACATTCTTTGAAGCTGTTAATACCTGCAACTTAGTTGTCTAGAAAAGGCAATACCAATTTATATTCAAATAAGTGGAGTAACTATTTCCATAGTTTTGTGATAAACATGAATAGTATGATATACCATGTGCCAAGTGTGGAATTAAGGGTTTTATATGCATTTTTCCCCCATTTAATTCTCATACCAGCCCCAAGATAGATAAAATGCTATTATTTGCATTTTACAGATGTATAGGATGAAGCTTATAGAGCATGAGTGAATTTGACCAGAATCCCATGACTCTGGTTTTGACTTGGAAGCCTGACTCTTAGCCACCACTGCATAGACTGATACAAATATGTGCACATTTACAGAGCACCTACTAAGTGCCAGGCACAGTGCTGGGGCACTGCAAGGGGCCCCTATACATAAACCAAGTGTAATCTTTGTTTCTAGAACTTTTAATTCAGCCCAGGGAAAACATAGATGCATTCATGAATATGAAATACAGTGGGGTCAAGTTATGTAGTAATGGCAGTGGAAGAATGATGTAGGATGGGAAGGAAGGGGAGTTACAACCAGCTCAGAGGACTGGGAAACACTTTGAAGGGACAGGAATTATTTGAGCTGAACTTTAAAGATGAGGGATTTATACATGTGGAAATGGAGCATGCGCCTCTCCAGCAGAAGGACTCTGTTGGAATCATGGTAATGGAGGAACATCCAAGGCCACAAGGAAGAAGAGCTTGATGGTAATGAAGGGGGTTATGGGAAATATGATGAGACGATGTAGTTGAAAGGAAAGTCATGGAAGTCTTTGCTGAATTAAGGAGATTGGATTTGATCCTGTAGATAGCTGGGAGTGTCACTGACCATTTTTAGTAAAGAGACATGATTTGTGTGCCCAATGTTAGTCTGAGAGTCATTTGAAATGTGATTAGAGCAGAACAGACTAGGAATGGCAAGTTACGTTAAGTGTCAGGAAGAAAATGCATAATCTTTAGGTAGAATCCAGATTTGACATTTGTTTTTGGGTATAGGGGCCAAAAGGGAAAGTATACAAGATTTCTCTAAGGTTTTAGCCCCGGGTGACCAGGAGGCCAAGATGTTATTACTGAAAAGAGGATGGACATTAAAAACAGGGGTTGGTTAGGGAAAAGGAATCAAGTTTGGAACTGGTTAAACCTGCAATGCTAGTGAATAGTGGAGAAACCAGCTGAATATCTGCCCTTGACCTTGGGAGAGGGTTCAAGACTTTGGAAATAAATATAAGCATTATGTGTAGGAAAGCCATAGCAGAAGCCATGAACTTGAATACTACTTTCAAAGGAAAAGAATAGAGAAAAGAGGAGACCAGGAAAGGCTCTTGAAAACTTTAAAAATGGAAATGAGGAGAGAAATGAGCCAAAGAAAGTGATGATCAGTTAGAGAATGGGTTAGAGTGTTTTGAGTTTAAGAAACCAAAGAAGAAGAGATTTGCAAGAGCAGGAGCTGGTGAAGAGCAGGAAGCAATGGTTTTGCAATATAGGCAAACGATGACTGAAAATAGATCTTGAGATTTGGCTAGAGTCACATTATTGGTGGTCCCTTAGAGGGTCACCTCGGTAAAACACGAGGGAAGGGGATCTGGTTGTTGTTGAAAAATGTGGAAGCAAGGAGAAGAAAAGAAGATAGCTTGAGGGGGTGAAGATACACATACACATGCATATGTCATACATGTAAAAATACATGTAGAATGTGAAGAAGAGCAACTGTGCTTATCAGCTGAAGATAAGGAGTCAGTAGCAGCATCAGACAGAGAGTAGAGATACAGGCAAGAGGGACTAACTTCTGGGAAAAGGCCCAAAGGAGGTGAAAGAGGTAAGAGAAAGGGCCCAGGTGAAGAGGTTATCCACTAACATGGTATGTCTTCTGGAGGAGGAGAGGTCATTAAGAGCAGTGTGGAGGTGGAGGGAAAAGCAAATGAGGGAATTGTCCTGATGCCCTCTGGGCTTTGGGAGAGAGGGAGATATGTTCCTCTGGGAAGCATGGAGGCCAGGGAGCGGGTGGAGGAAGGCCTGGGCTGGGTGATGTTGGGCAGACACAGTGAGGAACATATACTCTGCCTTTTATTTTATTTATTTTATTTTTTTTCTGCCTTTTATTGATTCCTGGCCAAACTAGAAATGGGAAATACTCTCCCCTAAGAATCCTAGGTTAACTTTTTCATTACAGACTTTTCCTGCTGTGAAGCGTCAAAGAAGACAGAGGAAAGGGGACCGAGTAATAGATGGGGGCACGGACATTTTCACACATGGGGAGTTTGTGCAAGTGTTTACAATGGATTGAGGGTCTTCGCCCGCTTCAAATTCCTTGTAATAAGAAAGTGGTGGGATATCATTTTTTCTTTGTAAAATGGAGTGTGTGGATCTGCAAAAGCTCTTAGGTATTTTACATTCTAAATCTACAATGTAAGGCTAGATTTGCATATGGATGGAGACTGGAAGGAAACATGCACAATGCAAAACAATCGCATGGGAATAATAGTTATGTACATGTTTTCTTTTCGATATTACCAACCATATATCATGCCTTTGGCTCTATAGTTGTTTTAAACGTAGAGAATGCTTTAAAAGTGTTCTTTTTATTATAATGTTTGCTCTTTTTGGATATTTGAGATTTAACTGACATATGTACTAAGATACTTGTGAGTCTCATGGTAGCGTAGTGACCCTTTTGTATCAGAACTGAGCTAATTCTGTAGAAGCTTTTGACTCAACTACTCGTGACCTATTCCAGGAAATGCATTACGAAGGAGCCAGCAGATAACAAATCTCCAACTTAGGAGGAATTGCTTCTGGAAACTGCAAAGCATGAGATAAGGTTTATTCCATGGGAGCTGACTTTATCCAACCCCACACTCGAGTGATGTAGTGGGCTCTGAGTAAGCTGTGTACACAGAACTGATAAACTCTGCACTAAATTAATTAAGAATTCTATTGCTTTAATAGCTTGTCTTCAAAGACCAATGACTAATACCGGGATTTATTATGCAAACAACAAAAAATGGGCTATGTAAATTTTATAATGGGAGATCTAGGGTCGTATTAAATCATCTCTAGATCTGTTGATTTTTCTGATATCCAGGCTATACTATACAGAATTACTAGATCATGGAGATCCAAGGATTCTTTCACAAGTAGAATAGTAAATTTTGCTTCTGAGCTTAGAGTTTGTAAGGTAACAGCAATTGTGTCATTTGAGTTTCATGACATGCCTTCAAAGGAGATATGATGAGTCCCAATTTATAGACATAGATGCTGGTTCAATAAGATTCTGCTTCCTGTAATTCTGTCCAAGGAAGCTCAACTACTTAAGTGGTGTGGCTTGGATTTTGACTCCAGACTTTTTACTTCACATCCAATTCTTTTGCTGCTGTGCCCTCAATGCATTAAGATCTTGCTCAATTTTTCCCCTTTATTTTCCTTTTTTTTTTTTTTTTTTTTTTACAATAAGGAAACTGAGACTCAGAGAGACTTAAGGAATGGCACTGCTAGTTACTGATGAAATCAGAACTAACTCTGGACCCATCACTCTGGCTAGGGCTCCTTCCCCTTGTGCTCTGGAGTAGAGGATATGTATAAAGCTAGAGCTTCTAAGTGCTACTCCATGATGATTTATATGCATGGTTTATCTGTCTTTCTGTAAAAATGTGTGTATACTGTACATTTGTACAAATGTATGTGTGTCCAAGACTAGGGCAGGGTGGATGCAAAAGCGGTGTAGGATAGAGCCAACTGTCCTATCACCAACAACCTTGTGTCAGCCTCTTCTGTTAGCTCTGTTTCCCGTACTTGGTCTTGAGGGCTCTGTTGCCATCATACCCCATACTCTTTCTTCTGACAATAGATGATATTTCTGGCAGAATGAGCATTATACATGTTTCATTCTGTTTCGGCCCATATCCTCTTACGGATCAGACTGAATTTTCTGTCCCGGTAATAGAGTGTTATCCTCAAAGTTGGAAGTTCCATGGCTTAGGTGCTGGACCGGTTCCTATTACTATACTCTTCTGAATCACTCTGCGCACTCCCAGGTGGTGTCCACTTTTTGCAATTAGAAAATGAGGCCGTAATAAAAATATGTGCATTTGTCTTCTAATGCACATGCACTGGCACTTCTGTATGTCATGTACCTGCAAGTGGAATACATCAGTTGAATAGTATTGCCATTTGCAAGTTAACAGGAGAATTAACAAATGGCTCTCTAAATCATGGCACTACAGTTTTAACTAGAACTGCCCAAGATTTCTGGTTTCCTCTCATTGCCATCATCATAAGCATTGATTCACTGCTTCCCCTGGCAGGCATTGTTTTTCAAATTACATGTATCAACTCATCCAACTCTCACAAAAATCCTAGGCAAAAACCCATTTTGCAGATGAGAAGAATGAGGCACATAAGTTTTATATTATTTGTCCAGGACCATACAATGTGTGTGGAATCAGATACTTAGCAGTCTACCCCCTGAGCCTGCATTCCTGTGGGTTTTTTTCTCTCCACATTCGGTATTGAAAGAATTTTACATCTTGGACAAAAAGATGGGTGTAAAATGTTTTTACACTATTTTAATTTCTATACACCTGATTTCTGGTATATATATATGAGGATGAGTGAGCATCTTTCTTGTGTGTTTGCTGTCTATCCAGGTTTCCTCTTATATCCATTGCTTGTTCGTAATATTTGTCCATTTTCCTTTTTGGTTGTCTGTTTCTTTTTGATTTTGGATAGTGTGTCAGTTACGTATTGCCACATAACAAATTGCCCCAAACTTAGTAACTTACAGCATCATCAGGAACTTTATTATTATCTCTCATGGTTTTGTGGACTGGACTGACTGGGCTGGTGATGTCCACCTGGTGTCTTTCATGTGGTTGCAGTTCAGATGGTGGTTGAGGCTGGAGTCAACTAAAGGTCATTCACTCATATATATAGTGGCTACTGCTGGTTGTTCATTGGGATCTCAGCTGGAATGTTCATGGGGACATCTATCCAGAGCCTCCTCATGTGGCCTGAGCTTCCTGGACACACAGCAGTGAGGTTCCAAGTGCAAGTTTCAGAAGAGTTCAGAGTAGAGGTGCTTGATTTTTTTTTTTTTAAATGACCTTGCCTCAGAGTTGATTTAGCCTCATTTCCAATGCACTCTACTGGTCAAGGCAGACGCAAAGTCTCACCCAAGTTTAAGGTGAGGGGTTGTGGGATACCTTGGTGGCTCAGCGGTTGAGCATATGCCTTTGACTCAGGGTGTGATCCTGAAGTTCCAGGATCGAGTTCCACATTGGGCTCCCCGCAGGGAGCCTGCTTCTTCCTCTGCCTGTGTCTCTGTTTCTCTCTGTGTGTCTCTCATGAATAAATAAATTAAATCTTTAAGAAAAATAGGAGGAGGGGTTGTAAACTCTGCCACTCTGGGACAATAGTCAATATCATTGTAAATAGGGCATTTGGGATAAGATATTTCATGGCAGCTGTCTTTGGAAAAGCCCTTCAGGCATAGAGAGCAGTAATACTCCCTCCCAAGTCTTTGCCTGTTGTCTACAATCTTTAATAGTGTTTTTGATACATAGTAGTTTTAATTATGATAGAGTCAATTTTATCAATCTTTTCCCTTTTGGTTTATTTTCTCTTGTTGCTTTTCTAAGACATTGTTATTCTATCCTACAATGTTAGTCATGTGCCCTATATGACATTATATATATATATTCTTCTTATATTTAAAACTTTGATTTATAGAAGACATATTTCTATCTATAGTGTAAGGTAGGGGTCCAATTTACTCTTTTTTCATATGGACAATTGTTGAAATTTGTGGCATATATTATACTTTTCCTTATCATTATTTTTAAAATTATGTTTCTTTATTTCTAGCTAACTTTTTAAAACATTTTATTTTTAAAGATTTTATTTATTCATGAAAGGTGCAGAAAGAGGCAGAGACACAGGCAGGGAGAGAAGCAGACTCCATGCAGGGAGCCTCACGTGGGACTCAATCGAGGGTCTCAAGGATCACGCACCAGGCTGAAGGCAGGCGCCAAACCACTCAGCCACCCAGGCGTCCCTGATTGACTTTTTAAAAAAAATTTCCTGACACCCCTCTTCTCCTCCCTCCAATTACTTCATTTCCTCTTTGGAAAGCATGTGTTTTATTTCCATTTTTAGTAGTCACACATATTTTTTAACAACTCATCTTGACATAAAGAAGTCTACATTTATCTGCATCTCTACACTTCTTTCCCCAAATATAAGGGCCTTAGAAGGTTTTAACTGCAATGACCCCCAATAGTCTCTGATGTTGTGGTACAATATTCTACTTTTTCTTGCTTTTAAATAAATAAAAAACCAGTTAGTGTTGCTATTTTACTTATAGCCATTGTTTATTAGAGATATCTGTATGTTTGCAAATGTCTTCATTCACTATTGTTTTATTATACTCTCCCATCCTTCTGGACTCAACTTCCTTCTCTATACGAAGTATGTTTTAATAGTTCTTTGAGTAAAGATTTAGAAGTATAAATTCTCTCAAAGTTTCTTTTTGTTTGTCTGAAAATATCTCTCAGCCATTTAAAGACATTATTCCATTCTCTTCTTGCCTTTATTATTGCAGATCAGAAGTTCTTCACAATCTAACTGCTATTAGTTTGTAGAGGTATTGTCTGTTTATTTAAATATACTCTCTTTGTTCTTGATGTTTTCCAGTTTCATTTTGATTAGTCTAAATGTGGATAACCTTTGCATTTGGACTGGGTTTATTTAATCTAAGGACACCTATCTCTCATCCATTCTGAAAAATTCTTCACCATTGTCTCCTCAGATATGACATCCACCTTATTCTATTTGATCTTTCTGGAATTCCTACTAGATTCTCACTGTTCTTAATATACCTACCATATCTCTAGCTTACTTTTTCTCTATCCCTTATCTATTTGTGTTTCTTGTTATATAATCTCCTCAGCATTGACTTTCAGTTCACTAATTCTTTATTCAGCTTTGTCAAATTCATTGATTAACCCATCTATTGGATTTTAATTTATGTCTTATTTCCAGAACTTCTATTTGGTTATTCTATTTATTTATATATTTATATATTTATATATTTATGTATTTATTTATTTTTAGAGTGAGAGAAAGCACAAGTGGGGGTGGGCGTTGGGAGAGGGAGAGAGAAAATCTCAAGCAGGGTCCTTGCAGGCAGACAGCCTGATGTGAGGCTCAAACTCACTAATGTGAGATCATGACCTGAGCCAAAATCAAGAGTCAGATGATTAACCAACTGAGCCACCCAGGTGCCCCCTATTTGGCTATTATGAAAATTTAAAATTTTTCTTTGATGCATAGAATCTTGTTTTTAACCATTGAGTTTTATTCTGTCTTTCATATCTATTTGATATCATATATTTACCCTTCCTCTAAGATTTTTTTTCTGATGTCTCTAGGCATCCAACATTCCTGTTTTTGAGTTTTCTGCTTTGTTTAGAATGGAGCACTTGTTGGTATATTTTAAAATTCTTTACTGTGCCCTGATTTTCAGTGAGATTTATATCCCTTGTGGTCTGGGTTAAGGAAGGTCCCTCTGAAGTAATTTTGCATTTGCTTCTGCTGGGTATTCCAGCAATTCACTAGGCTAAGGCAAACTTTATGTAATTCTCATTCTGAAGATCTGTGTATCACAGAGGCAGTACAATGAATTATCTGAAACATGCTGCTTTATTATTTTTTAAAGATTTTGTTTATTTATTCATGAGACACAAAGAAGGAGAGGCAGAGACATAGGCAGAGGGAGAAGCAGGCTTCCCACAGGGAGCCTGATGTGGGACGTGATCCTTGGGATCACACCTGAGCCAAACGCGGATGCTCAACCACTGAGCCACCCAGGTGCCCCAATCATGCTGCTTCAATCATGCTGCTTTACAGTTTGTTTTACATGGGGATCTCTCCTCGTGTACCCACCCTCTAGCTCCCAGAAAATCTCTGACTATAGAATAATCTTCATTGTAATCTAAAGTAACCAGGTAGGGTTATTTGAAAATTCTGACATATGCAAATATTTCAGTGTCAACATCCCACCTTGAGTGGGCCACAAATCTGGTTTCTAAGTCCTGGTAGATGAAATTTCCAAGTCATTAGAATCTCCCTCCTCCAAAACCTTTTTCTCACATTCTGTCACCAGGCCAGTTATGGTTTCAGTTCCAGTGCTTACAGACACTGCTTTCAGTTCCTTCTTCATTTCTGGAAACTTTTTTTTCTTTCTTGCATATTCCATTTTATATTTAACTTATTATTATTTTATCTAGAGTTTTTGCTTTATAGTGTTAGGATTTCTATGATAGCTTTGTTTGCTCCATTGCCAGAACTAGACATGTCCAGAAGGAGTGAGTAAATTCTGGTTGAAGGTTGGGATTAGAACTTTCCCACGGTCTTAGGGTTCACTCAGCCAGCTAAAAGGTTATTCTCTGGGTTCAACTCACAGGTGATAAAACCTCCTCTAATGGTGTTAACTTTGTATGTGTCCAAGAGAGTCCTGACTTTCACTGCATTCTGTGCTCTAGGAGAATATTTCCTGGAATGTGTTTGCAGGATACTAATACACACAGAAAAAGAGTTTATGTTTATATGAGTTTGGGAAATTACGGGTTAAACCAATTTAAACATGTTTCTGTACTGCGGTATTTCTCAGAAAAGAAGAAAGAAGCAGCTGCCTTTAATATCACTCCTGAATATAAAAGGAAGTAGAAATGAACATCAGCAGTGGATAGCGACATGGGATGAAAACCAGGTCAGAGTATATCTGAATCCAACCCCAGAAAGCAGCAGATATTACGATGTCGGGGGAAGCCTTTATGGTTTTGTTCCAAGCATATGACTTTCCATTCAGCAGGGACTATCTCTTTAATTTTAATTTAATTTAATTATTTTGTAATTTAGGGGAAACACTCCCGGGATCTACATCAATAAGGTGACTTCTTGACATCATCAATTCATCTTTTTGATTTGGGATTTATCTCAGGTCAGCTATCCTATGTAGAAAGAGAAGCAAAATAAATGTTTCCTATTGTAATTTGGGGGGGTCACCTCATTTTTAACGACAGCTAACATCTACTGAGTGCTGACTGCCTTCTGGGTGCAGCAGCCAGCACTCTACAGCTGTGTAAACCTCACAGGTCACGTGGGTTCTAGAGTTAGCCCCATTTTATGGGTAAGAAGACTGAGTTGCCTAGACACCAAGTGCCACCTCCCTGTCTACTGCTTTGTTTCAATTGGCTTTTCACCATGTAAATAAATTGTGGACCAGGTAAATGCTGACTTTCAGACTTTGAACCTAAGGCATTTTGGCATCTCTCTTGAGTAAAGAGCAAGGCGGAAGCTGTCATCTAAAACTCACTCTTCTGAGGTTCAAATGTCCCAGCTTCTAGCCTTTTGGCTGCCACATGTCATTGGGCAGAAGCTTAGATTCATTTTCTTCACCTGTTAAACAAGGGTTACTAATATTAGGCACATCTACCTCATAGGATTTTCAGCGTTACTAAGTCAAATAATATATATATGGAAGGTTGTTTACACTGTAAAGTGCTTTGCAACATGTAAGCCGCTATTACTGTCAATGGCACACGGTTTTGTTTTCTTTTCACTTGTGATGTGAGTCTGAGGGAGGCCATGATCCTGGCAGGGCACAGTGTGGCCTGGTGTCTGAATTACAGGTGTGGAGTGGCTGCTGACTCTCAGGTGCTCTGAGTGGTCCAGGGTGTCAGTGACAGAGAAAGAACATCCTTGCCTCAGTCCAAGGACCAGAACTGAGAGCTTCCTTCAGCTTAAATCCAGCTCTAGCCTAGACTTGCTGCTTATACTTTTAAAGTAAATACTAATATTTTATTCCAGAATGTTTTTATGTGAATCTTTTGTCAATGGAAAGGCTAATTTCCAGGGAATGTCACATTTTTATTATTTTCCCCCCTGCCAGACGATCTCAAGATTCTTTACGATTAAAAAAATATTTTTAAAGAAGCATATTGTACTTAACTCTATTTATAAAAGGGGGCCCAAACAAGTCTGCTTGTCCTAAATCTGCCTAACAACTTGGGCAATAAATATTTCTGTATTTGTTTTTGGAGTCCATGTGAGCAGTCAGACATGTTTCACTTAGGCTTAGTTCCCTCGGTGCAGATGCACTTCCTTTTCCTCTTACCACTATCATGTTTTTCCAAGAACACCAGACTCCCCCCCCAGGGTCCCCCAGTCCTCAGGACCAAATGTCTACTTTGCTGGGAAGTGTTATGTTCCATGTTAACAAAAATAGATGGGAAAGTCTGGGGTTGTGAGGAAAGATGAATTCTTGCCTTGAGTAGTGTTTTTCCATTCATTCATTCATTCAGTCAGTCATTCAGTTCATTCATTCACTCAGTGATCTGGTCTTTCAAGAATGCACATTCAGCTTTTTTTTTTTTTTTTTAAAGATTTTATCTATTTATTCATGAGAGACACACAGAGAGAGGCAGAGACATAGGCAGAGGGAGAAGCAGGCTCCATGCAGGGACCCCGATGCTGAACTCCACCCCAGGACCCTGGGATCACTACCTGAGCTGAAGGCAGACACTCTACCACTGAGCCATCCAGATGCCCTTGCACATTCAGCTTTTAACCACAGGTCAGCTGTGAACGAGACAGGCAGGGGCTCTCCACAAATAGTCCAGTGGAAAGGGGGTCATGAGGTAGATAATCACTTTCTCATTTATTCCTTTACTAGGGGACACTTGCACTTTTGGTTGACACAACTCCATGGGAAGAAATGGAGAACACTGGGAAATATTTGCTGGAGGCCTTATCATCTCCTGGGAGGATCCTGTACTGTTTGGAAGGTTATTGTATGGGTAGAGTTCTAAAGGGCTGTAGCTATTTCATGGGAAGTAGAGTAAGTGAGCCCAGCTACTTTTAAGTCTGGAGAAGAGAAATGAACGTGGCAGAAACTTGCACCTTTCTCCTCAGAGTCAGGTAAGAAAGAACTGAATTTCTGTTTCAGAAAGAGTATCTAGAAACTGAAAATTTTAGACCTCCTCCAGGGGGTGTTGGGTATCACGCTGCAGAGAGGTGTGCTGGATTGTGGGGAGAGCGTTGTGAGGTGGAGGAGTGGTGTCCTGAGCTCTGGGGTTCTCAGGTGGCATGAGGCCACTCCTGCGTGTCCCCATGGCTCTGTCATCAAAATGTATTTAACCAGGCAACTTGAGCTTCAGCCGGTTGCAACGCTCGTTTCCTTTAAAATTTACCGCAGCTGGATCTTGCACTGTGTCTTTCTTAGAAGTATTTGATTTTTTTTTCACAACATTTTCCATTTTTATCTGTTATGATCTATCTCTTCCTGTCATAGCCGGAAATGTGATACCAGGATTAGGCAACTCTCCCGTCTCTTTCTCTTGGGTAAAGTCTGAAACAGAATAACCCCACCCCATCTGTTATCTGTCCAACATTTTCTTGCTCTGTTTTACCAACCCTTTCTCATTTTGTGGGGGGAAAGCAATCTGTTTACTCTTAAAATTGATGTATTTGTCTAAAGTCGTCTTTTCAGAGCACCAATTCCTATTGGTTTTTATGGGGTGATAAACCATCCACACATCACAAGGCAATCTTGGCTTTCATTCTTGATTAATTAGGTTGGGTAATTTTGTAATTTTGTTTTGGAGGGGGGTACGGTTACCAGTTTTGTTTATACGAAAGTTCTGCTTATTCAAGTAACATTGATTTCCTGTTTAAAGTAGTAAATAGAAGAAAACAAGAAAGTAATGAATTGAGATTTTATTTTTAAGAGCATGAAAAGCATGAGGAATCATACAAGGAGAGGGAGAAATCAGGCCAAAGGGGGATGTTTACTGTAATGACACACAGCAGGACAAGAGGGGCGCCCCTGCCCACGTCCTGACCAAGAAAGATCTGCATGGGGCACTTCCCCTTCAGAGAGCAGCAGACAAGACCAGTGCTTTGGGAAGTATGCATTTAGGACAGTACAGCTATTGTCACATCCCCGATGCTAATATGGTGACTAAGATCGAGAACGCAGCTACTCGTCACATGTCACTTAAATCACTGAGCAGCCCAGCTTCCTCAAAGAGCTTGGGAAATGCTCTTCATTTCAGAAATAAAAACAACTGAAGACAAGCCCTGCCTGCATAGGAAAGGCTAATCCTTGGCATTCAGATTGACCCACTGGCACCTGTAGCTGGTTTTAGGGCTTTGCGGTAAGCAGGGAAGGTTTCTGAGCTATGAACACACAAGAAGGCTTTTGATCACCAGCTATTCAGTTAGGGCAACTAAGTGAAGCAGAGATCTGGTTCCACTTTAGTATTTTCTGTGCAGTGAATCCTGCAATAGAGATTAATAAACTATTAAGTTAATCCATTCATTAATAAAGCTATTACCTTTCTGGAAGTTTCCAAAAGGAAATCGCTTTCGGGACGCAGTGTAGAAATAAATCTCTCCTTATGTTGCATTTTATTCCTTTCAGTTATGTTCTTCATTTTTAATTCAGATTCTTGCTAGAATAAATACATTGTGTGAAGCTTCCATCACACACCATTCTTTTTAATAAACACTTCAGGACAGTCTTAATTTGCACTGGATTGCAGGCTTGAATTTATAGATATGAATATGGCTCTGATTTACTAGGCAAACCATTTTATTCGGGTTGTTTCTTTTTGAAAGCTTCGAAGTAGAAAAGTAAAAAAAAAAAAAAAAAAAAAAAAAAAATGATGTCCACTGGAATTCTTGCACCGGAGTCGTGAAATAGAATATTGGAAAGTAGAAACTCCTGTGGTTAATTTCTTCTGCATGAAATTAAAAATTTCAGTTTTTCTTTCCCTCCTCTGAAATTTTAGGAATTACCGTGCTAAAACAGCAGTGCCTAAGGAGAGTTTGATTAAACAGAGATTATCCTGCATTCTGAGATCTTTTACATTTCCAAGGAGCCTGGTCATCTTGCAGCTCTTATGGGAGACAAAGCCATGAACTTTTGGGGAGACAGCTATCCTGACCCAGAGAAGAGGCCTCTGTCCTCTTGCAAATCTAGAGGCCAGCTAGATTTGTTTAAGAAGTAAAAAGTCTGGGGCAGCCTGGGTGGCTCAGTGGTTTAGCGCCGCCTTCAGCCCAGGGCCTGATCCTGGAGACCCGGGATCGAGTCCCACGTCAGGCTCCCTGCATGGAGCCTGCTTCTCCCTCTGCCTGTGTCTCTGCCTCTCTCTCTGTCTCTCTCCTGTGTGTCTCTCATGAATAAATAAATAAACTCTTAAAAAAAAAAAAAAAAGTAAAAAGTCCGGGGGCACCAGTTGGCTGAGTCAGCTAAGCATCTGGCTCTTGATTCCGACTGACATCAGGATCTCAGGGTCATAAGACAGAGCCCTGAGTCTGGCTCTACCCTCTGCCGGGAGTCTGCTTGAGATTCTATCTCTCTCTTTCTCTCCCTCTCTCTCTCCCCTTCTCTCTTTGCCCCTCTTTCTCTCTAAAATATGTAAATAAATCTTAAAAAAAAAAAGAAGTAAAAAGTCCGTTTTAACCACCTGCACAGCTTCAAAAGTTGTGAAATGCAAGAGCCTGTGAACACTGACTTCCCATCCTGGTTTCTAGGAAATGTTTTTGACTCATCAGAAGAAGACGGCATGATCTCAGTCTCTCTTCTACTTTCTCTTTCCCAGCTGCCTTCTCCCCCTAAAAAATTCCACACGGGGCCTAAGCTAGACCTCTCTGCTCTTAGGATCTTTAAATGACTCTGATTTACATACTTGAAAGCTGTTCAGAGAGTGGAGCTCATGTGTTGCCATCACACAGCAAAACCGATAATCGTGTGAGGGGATGGAGGTGTTAACTGGCCTTATTTTGGTTTCACGTCCTATACGTGCATCACATTGTCACATGTGCTCTATGTCAATAACATTGCACTAAAGGTGGGAAAAATATAAAAGATTTCTCTTGCAGTATTTCTCTTTATTCCATCACATGGGCCTTTGAGGTTCCATCTGGAGGTTTAAAGCTTCCAAGTACGGCCCCAGTGAAAGGATTTGGGGCTTTCCGACTTTCCTTCTTTGTCCGTGAGGGCAATGAACTGAAAGAGCCATGGTAAGTGGTGATTATTGTCTTACTGAATGTTGACCCCGAAGTACTTAATAACAGTTGGGATGCTGGGAAAACATTGCCTCTCTAGGTAAATCTATTTGCTCGTTTATTTTCTGGAACATTCAGCCTTATGTGTGTCTGCTACATAGCTGAGTGGGGAGATGGGAGAAGGAAGGAATGAGAGAATTTTAAGGATGGGCTGAGGTTAGCATGTTTTGAGTCACTTACTTGATAGGGGTTGTATAGTTTCTCAATTCTGTTCACATGGTTGGGGGAGGACACATAGGAAATAAGGCAAGAATGTTTATATGAGAAAATTGGCCAGTTGGGTATGTTTTTCCACGATGTTGTACTCTGTCTTAAGATGGTGTGTGAGCGTGTATGTGTATCTGCATATGGGTGTGTGAGAGAGATGCACATACACACACACACACACACACACACAGATGGAGAGAGCCAAAGAATGGAGGAGAGGGGGTAGGAGATGCAGAGAAGAAGACAGACAGGCAAAGGGACAAATGAATGAATCCTTGTTTCATTGCAGGGGAAGAAATTGCTCTTAAATTTGTAGCAAAGACTGGTTAATTAACATTCAGGTGATTTTTTTAAGATTTTATTTTATTTGAGAGGGAGAGAGGGAGAGTGTGTGCAAGAGCAGGGGGAGGTGCAGAGGGAGAGGGAGAAACAGACTCCTCAAAACAGACTCCTCACTGAGCAGGGAGCCTGATGCAGGACTCGACCCCAGGACCCTGGGATGACAACCTGAGCTGAAGGCAGGCACTTCACAGACTGAGCCACCCAGGTGGCCCAATGGACTCAGGTTTAAAAAGTGTAGGGAGGGGATCCCTGGGTGGCTCAGGGGTTTAGAGCCTGCCTTCGGGCCAGCGTGTGATCCTGGAGACCTGGGATCGAGTCCCACGTCGGGCTCCCTGCATGGAGCCTGCTTCTCCCTCTGCCTGTGTCTCTGCCTCTCTATGTCTCTCATAAATAAATAAAATCTTTAAAAAAAATGAAAAAATAAAAAGTGTAGGGAGAACAGAGTCTCAGTTCAGATACTGCATATGTGCTCACGGTCTAGAGAAGACAGGGAGATGGACGGCACTAAGTGTGGCCGGTGATTGGACAGGACCGTAATAGTTGGCAAGAGCTGTTTCTTACTTAATGGTGTGCAAAAAGACTATTATGATTGCCCGTGGAATTGATACTTTATGACCATTCTCTTTTTCTGGTGATGGTGATTAATATTTGTTGAGCATTTGTTACATACCTGATACTAAGCACTTGATATCAGTTGAGTCATTTAAACCTCATAGCATCCCTAGCAGTTTCCCTGTCCTCCCTCCCCAGTTCCTGTAGTGGAATTTTCTTTGATTTAACGATAAAGAAACAGAAGCCTGACAACAGTCAACTGGGGGTGGAGGGGCAAGTTTGGGGCAGGGTGGGAGGGGCTGAACCAGGACTCAAACTCAAGCCCTGAGCCTCCCAGGCTGAGTTCCTGTCACCAAGCTATGCTGTCCTGAGCTCTGACGTTTTATCTCAATTTTGCTAATTGTAGGAAGAGGGGACTTTTATTGTCCTTGGTGACCGTTTATGATTTGCATTGTAATATGGCTTGTGTCCTAGAGGAAGTCGTACTGAGGGGACTCCAGGTAACCCTGTCAAGATGTTGTGACCATTTAAAGACAGAGGCAGCTCACATCTTTAGTAAGTAACGAGTGGAAAATTTTATTTCCTATTTTAGGTCACTTCTCTAAGCTACAAGAGAGGAGTGGCACAAAAACTGCTATTGTGGGAGGTGTTTGAGATAAAAAGACGGTGTTCAAAAGCAAAGGGGGTTTTTGCGACATTAACGCTGTCTCTCCTCCCCAAGGGTAGTGCCAGCACTGGCTGCCAAAGGGCCAGGTCAGAAGCTGGCCAGGCCACATGCAGGTCTTTCTCCCCTGCACATTCCTCTAGGCCCTGTGGCAGAGGCAGTATTTCTGAAGCTTGGCTTCTCAGGCTTGGCTTTGTTTTGTCTTTGTTTTTTAAGATTATTTATTTATTTATTTAGAGAGTGTGCCTGTGAGTAGGGGAGGAGCAGAGGGAGAGGGAGAGAGAATCTCAGGCAGACTCTGTGCACTCAGCTCCGAACCTGATGTGGAGATCAGTCTAATGACCCTGAGATCATGACCTGAGCTGAAATCAAGAGTCAGACTCTTAACCAACAGGTACTAGGCAGGCACCCCTCAAGCTTGTTTTTTCTGAATTTACTACCACACCTAGGAAATAGAGAAGGATGAGAAGGAACTTGGCAGCTCAGTGTACCCTGGGGATCTTGAAGTCTGTTTGCTTGTTTTTTTGTTTTTGTTTTTGTTTTTGTTTTTTTTACCTCTTCTCTTTGCCCTGAAGGGGAGTCCTATTGACATCAGAAATCTGTAGGCCATCCCTGATGCTACTCCT
The DNA here is from genome assembly GCF_048418805.1 of Vulpes vulpes. Classification (NCBI taxonomy): domain Eukaryota; kingdom Metazoa; phylum Chordata; class Mammalia; order Carnivora; family Canidae; genus Vulpes; species Vulpes vulpes. The sequence continues at coordinate 9,552,987 of NC_132794.1, forward strand.
ATCGCCTTGCTTGCATCTTTATAGATCTGGGGCTTTATAGAGCTCACAATGCAGTTTTCAGGATATGTGAAGTATGTTCAGAGAAACACCAGGCACTCAAGTCAGACGGGGTCAGACAGTGGCAGTGCAGGCTCCCAGGCCTTTCCTTGCCCATGGAATCAGCACAGCAGAAGAGGCTCTTGGAGCATTGACTCTAAAGCACCTCAAAGAATTCTTTACACAAGTCACCTTGTAAGCCATCTTTTTACAAGTTTGCTGGATCATAGGCACAGACTTCTTGGGTAACAATTATTAAATGTGTTTCTGTTCAAGGAAAGGTCTGTGGCAGGGTCAGTACCGGGGCCATATGCATTGATAACCATCTGCTCCTGCCCTGAGTAGAGCGCAAGCCGATCATATAAAATTCATACATGTGTAAAATAAAGAGATGGACATGACTCAAAAATAGGACAGAGTCTCTCATTGTCTTCCTGTTGTCCCTCAAGATTCTTGGAGTCTTGAAATAGTTTTTCCCTCGTCAGATAAGTTTAAGTTGTCCTTTTGCTCTTTTACAGAGAATCTGATTCATAAACACTTATGTGAAACCTTTTGAAATAGTCTTTCAAGAAAATCTGAGGTTTCCAAACTTAAAAAGAAATCGCTGTGTTTATAAAAGCTTAGATATTTGTGATTCCTTGTAGACAATATGGCAACTTTTGATAGCTTGAACCAAAGCAGCTCTGACTTTGTGGAAAATTTCCACCAGGGTTGATAGTAGTTATCTCATTTGGGGATGGAGTGATTAAAAACATAAATTGAAGTGTTGTTTATTTTATTTATTTGGAAGAAAGAAACATAGCCTTCCTAAATGGCTGGTATTTTAATGAAAGGAATAGGTATTTTGAGAATTAAAACAAATTTAATTAATTAATTTATTTTTTAAAAGATTTTATTTATTTACTCATGAGAGACACAGAGAAAGGCAGAGACATAGGCAGAGGGAGAAGGGAGCCTGATATGGGACTCAATCCCAGGACCCCAAGATCACGACCTGAGTGGAAGGCAGACACTCAACCACTGAGCCACCCAGGTACCACAAAACAAATTTTAAAATATGTTTTTTGGAGATAGTCACAAAATGAGAGATTTTCATTGACACTGAAGGGTAATTGGAGAATGGTAGTAGCAATGTTTTGGTTTCCCAGTAGTGATCCTGAACCTTTCTTTCTTTTTTTCTTTTTTCTTTTCCTTTCTTTGATTTGATGTTTTTTTGTTTTGTTTTATTTTGTTTTTAAATTTTTTTTAGAGAAGGTGGGAGAAGAGCAGAGGGAGAAGGAGAGAATCTTAAACAAGCTCCACACCCACTGCAGAGACTCGATCTCATGACCCTGAGATCATGACCTGAGCCAAAATCAAGAGTCAGATGCTTAAGGGACTGAGCCACTCAGGTGCCCCCGATTCAGTGTTTTAAGGGCCATCTCTGATCAGTCATTCCCGTGACACAGGCACCGATAGTTTCAAACATAGTCACACCTGTGATGGTTACACTAGAGAAAGGGTATGTAGAAACCACCGTTGCTCAAAGCAAGAATCACCAAATGCGTCATATAATGTACTTACGGTACAAATATACCCATTGTTGACCTAAAGTTAAGTTTTAACTGGCCATACTTCATATTCTTATTTTTTATTTGCTAAATGGGTCAACTCTACTCACTGGAAAAAGGAAATAACATTTTAAGAAAAGCAGTAGTTTGAAGATGCTCATGTCTCACTGTGATTGATTACCCACATCACCTTCCTGCTTACAGAAGGGCTCTAGGTTGCCAGCCCCTGCTATCACAGGCTGCTGCCCGCCCCCCCTTCCCCGGCTGTTCTTGGGAGCATGGCTTTTTCAGGCTTTCCAGTGGTTGGGGATTGGCCCTTTGGAAAAAACCCAGGATTACAGCACTGGTTAGTGAGTCTGTTTCTCTAGGGTCAAGTCAACTAAGAGTTCCTGCCTCTACACCATAAAAGCTTTTGCCCACAGAGGCTCATGGTGGACCCCAGGCCAGTGTATCCTTCCTTACACACACCAGCAGGTGTACACACTCACATCTCTCTGCGCAGTTTCTTGGATAACGTATTTACTTACCACGTTATTGATTAGACACATGGCTAATACACTTTTCCTACATTGTCTCATTTAATCCTACATCAGTCTTATGAGGACAATATCATTTTCTCTCAATTTTTTGAATGAGAAATTAAGGCTTAGTATGGATGAGTAACATGCCCAAAGTTTGTACTGATTCACAGGGAACACCTACTAAGCCCAAGCTCTTACCTCTTCCCTGCTGTCCTGCCCTCTTCTATTCTCCCTACATGCCCTCCCCATTGTGTATCTCATGTCAATCAAAAAAGGATCGTAAGGATTTGCTATGAGATGAAGAGATGCACTGGACTTTGGGGTTGTGCTGTCTCAGTGAGCTGTATTGTCAGTGGGCAAGTTACTAAATCTCTCTGAGACTCAGTTTTCCTAATCGTTAAAATTGGGAAACCAACATTGACTGCCTAAGTTTGTTGGGATGAGGTGAGGAAGAAAGAACCAAAGAAAGAATAGAAAAAGAAAAAAAACATAGAAGAAGGTGTGGAGGTTAATTGTCCCAGGGAGTTGGGGTGAGGTGGTAAACCTGAGCCTAATTTTTATGTATGAGTTCTGTCGGAAGCCCAGGCAATGAAGCAGAGCAGGAGAAGCACTGGTGGCTTTCAGGGGGAACACGCGGGGCCCTTGTGGAAGTGGTGTGGGCAACAGCCCCTGTGGTTCTTCATTCACCATGGGAAGACGAAGGTCAAGGCTCAGTATTCCTGAGAATTACTTGAAACTCTGGTTCATAACTAAGCAATATTTATGTTCTTTGTAGGATATACAGTTGCTTTTCTGGGCTTCCCTTGGGGAAAGACAGTCTCCATCATTTACTTTAATTTTTTTTTTCTGAAAAACAAAACAAAACAATCTGAAGTCATACTTAAAGGCAGGGATTTCTGGACTCATACAAAATGTTCTATGATTACAGTTCTCTAAGTAGCCTTGGGTGGACCATGCCATCTCTCTGGGCCTTTCTTTCCCATCTTTACAGAAAATGGACTAACTCAAGAATTCCATAAGCTATACTTAGCATTTCCCTATGCCTTGTCCTGTGCCACACACCTGTCCATGGGAGGATGAGGAGGGAGACAGGGATCACATAACCCAGTACACATTAATAGTGTTTATCAGATGGTCCACGTACTATGAAGAAAACAATGCCGTGTACTAGAAGAAAGTATGATGGGGGCTGGACAGCCAGGAAACAGGGCCAGGCATATCATGGGAGGCTTCTCGGAGGCAGTGATATTTAGGGGGCAATTTGCATAAAGTGAAGGAACCATTCAGAAGAGTGAGCAAGAATCATGTCACAGGTGACCCCTTAGAGAGTTATCTGAACAGAATGCTACGGAAGGAAGTAGAGGCAGGGAGGAATTTGAGTTTCCTTGGGAAATGTGAAAGCCACAAGAAGATGCCTCTATTAGGTCCTTATCTTCAGCTCACAAATACCTTTGGACTTCTCCACATTTTATGTGTATTAGAGATGCAGTGTGTGTGTGTGTGTGTGTGTGTGTGTGTGTGGTACTTTCTAATGGGATGTTGGATGAGGTGTGGCCTCATGAGGAGACAGAGGAGAGGCCCAGGAAAATACAACTCAGGAACAAAAAATCTATAGAAGAGGCTCAGCTTGTTCTATTCACAGATCTTTGGGACAGGAGGCACTCTGCATGCCATGCAGGGCCATGTGGGGTAGACGCCATGTGGGGTAGATGTAAGGCAGGGCATGGACAACAGCTGAATAATCTAGTCAGAGGAGTGACCATTTTCAGGGGACATTAGAGAACAAATAGTGCACAGAAATGGGCCTGGATATGAGAGAGAAGGCCGGACAGGTGCAGAAGGTAGAAGGAGCAGCACCGCGCAACCAAGGAAGGAACAGGAGGGATGGGGTCTGGCTGCACAGACGCCAAGGGAGGAGCAGTATGAAATGGAATCAAGGCTCAAGAGTCTGGGAAGAATTAGAAACAGGAATGCAAAAAGATGTTTTTTTTCAGATGAATACAATAGTCCCTCTCTTCTCCTGACTTGGCTTTCCCTGGTTTCGGTTACTCAAGGTCAACCCATCTGGAAGCAGATGACCCTCCTTCAGACATGTCTTGGAAGGTCAGTGGTAGCCTGAGCTGGGTCACAGAGCCTACCTCAGCCACCTCCTTCATCTCATCATGTAGGTCCTTTATCATCAACACAGGCAGGGTGAGGACAGTGCAGTGAGATACTGGGAGAGTCACCATACTCACGTAACTTTTATCATAGGATATTGTCGTAATTGTCCTATTTTATTATTACTGATTGTTGCTCATCTTTTCTGTGCCTAATTTGTAAATTAAACTTTATCACAGGTACCCATAGGAAAAAAAACATAATATGCTTATGGTTTGGTACTATCTGAAGTTTCAGGCACCCACTGGGGGTCTTGGAAGAAATGCCTGGAAGATGGGATGCCTGGGTGCCTCAGGGGTTGAGCATCTGCCTTTGGCTCTGGTCATGATCCCAGGGTTCTGAGATCGAGCCCCACATCGGGCTTCTCCTTCTGCCTGTGTCTCTGCCTTTCTCTCTCTCTCATGAATAAATACATAAATGCTTTATAAAAATGCCTGGAAGATCAGGGGAACTCTTGTAGCAAGGGTCAGTTTGCCGCCCCTCACGTGGCCCACTTACCTCTCTGGTGCTTTCTGCGTGTGCAGGGACCTGGCACGTGACATGTGGCAGAAATGGGTCTTTTTCTCGGGTCTTTGCTGTATCTGCTGCAGCCGCCTTGACGTCATGGTGTGCTCTGGGCCCTTTCATGACACATAGTGACACAGCGGCCCCCGCATGGACGGCAGAAGGGCTTTCATCAGACAGAGGCTTACCCAAAGTGCACCACGGCTTTATGCACTTGCAAAAATCTGCAAATTTTGAAATACTTGAAGAGTTTAGGAGAAATGACAAGAAGTACTGCTTCTTAATTCAGAGAGGCATCGACACAGTGTGATTCACCTGTGGCATTGTACAGCATACCTTGTTTGCTGTGTATTTGCTAACAGGATAGAGGTTAAGATGTTAACCACAGGGAAAGAACAGCCAACACCACCAAACTCACATCGATACAAAGGGAATGAGTCACTTGTCACTTGTCTTTGGTGTTCCTGCTCTATTTTAAATGAATTCCCCATAGTGTAATTAAAAAAAAAACCAAACTATTGATATGAAGAGGATGTGGTTAATTCAAATTAATCGGGAGTGATGAGATTATTCATGGAAATCCAAGTGATATGGCACAGTGATTTGTCAGAGGCCCTGCTGACAAATTTATCATTTGCCCAGTCTCAATGACCTTTAAGTTGGGATTTTCTAATCAGTTGGGTTTATTTTTCTTTCATCTGTGAAGAGTGTAGTTTCAGTGATGTTTTGAAGTGATACCTTTAGTTAGTCGCATCAAGGAACAGTAATCAACATGGCAGAGATGACTTGGAGGTGGCACCTTCTCTTCTTTTGGTAGAAGCATAAGAAAAGAGATACTCTTGTGATCCAGGTCTTATCAAGGACACTTGTGGTTCCCCTGCACCCTCATTGGCAGCTCACCCTTGTCCCTGGTCCCAGCTCTCCTGAAATGAGCTACCCTGACCACGTAGTATGTATGTTTGCCTATGTTTTCTGTACTTAAATAATGCAAATATGAAATGATAGAATCTGCACACACAGGAGGGTGCACCTTTGCGGTGTAGCTGTCTGATACGCTGAAGGGTATTGAGCAGCTCCCTGGCCTCCACCCACTAGATGCCAGTAGCATCCTTTCCTCAGTGTTGACAACCAAAAAGTATCTCCAGACGTTGCCGTATGTCCCATCGCAGAAATCAGTCCTGATTGGAAACCACTGATACAAAGGCTTAGTTTCACAACCTTTTGTTTTCCACACAAGGAATCATTTTGCACACTTTTCTTCATCTTGCTGTTCCTAATCAGAAGTCACTGAGACATTTCTTTCAAATCATCTGGTATAATGCTCTTGGATTACTTCTAAGGAGTGCTTAACATTCTGTGGGGTAGACTGTCCCATAGCCCTACTCCACCACTCTTTTATCAATGGATATGAATGTGTTTCCCAGTTCTTGGTTCCTAAAAGCAGCACCGCAATGAGCACCATTGCACTTTTACAAATTCCCAGAAATGGAATTGTGGCACATGCATTTTTAATTGTAATAGATATTGCCAGATTGCCTGATGACGGCACTTGAAGAAAACTTTAAGAACGATAAATGGTAAGAGACTGATATTATTCTAAAACTCGATGAACAGGTCCAGATAAAAGTAATTATTTAAGAGATTTTTCATAGCACGAAAAGAAATATGAGCAAATTAGAAAAATCTACCCTTTCCTTGTGTTAAAAGTTACAACTTTTTTTTTCAGGAGGAAGTTTAATTCTTTTTTCACTTCAATTATTGGATCATTCAAATGTCCTGCTTGTCAAGATTTTTGAGTGAAGACATGAATTAAAATAATCGTGAAAGAAACCTTATATGTCTGGAGTGTTACTTTTTCTGCAACCGATGTAACCCAAGTTAAATATTTCAAGGCCAGAAATGAAAATGGCAGAGGGAGGCTAGGAAAAATTGTCTTAAGAAATAGAATAATAAAACATACCTATGAGTTTCCTTAGCATTAACGATTACCTGAAACTCCTCAAGTAGCCTCACTAATCAATCATCCCTGTCTGAGTAATATGTAATATTTAATCAATATTCAATGATTGAAGAAAATAGTTCTCTGTTTGATAGTTTGGATGTTTTCATATGCTCCTTTATTCCCTAGTCAACAGGTCAGGAAAGCCTTTAAGCAACATGGTTTTTCATTTGTCTCACTTTTCTCCCCTTTACAGAGTTATCCGGTGAAAGAAAAAAAGCTAAAGGTGGCTTCTGAATTCTGAGATCTCATTGTCCAGTGGTAAGGAAATTCAGATGTTTCTTTTAAAATACTTGATGGTCTCACTGAGTCTGATGTCGGAGGATGTTCTTTCTGATGGGTAGTGGTTCTGCAGGTGGATACCGTCTTCCCTAGGTGGACGCTGCTGGATCCTTCTCATTATTTGTAGTGTATGCAGAAGGGAGACTAGTACCCTTTAACATTAATCAAAATGCGTCTCTTCTCTTTGTTAAGTTTACTTAAAAAAATAGACAACAAATGCACGTAGGTTGAAAACTAAGTTTTGGGTTGTGCTTCTCAGCTATAATGTATCAAGGAGTATTGGATCTGGAGCTGGGAGTCTGTGCTAAGTCTTTGGGTTTTTCCTTGAAGACTTGCTTTCATAGGAAGATTTTGTTCTGTCAGTTTTGCTCCTGTGGTGTACTTAGACTTCTCTAATTCCTGTTTTCTCCTAATTAGTGTGGTTCTATTTATGTCACCCCCATTTTTCTCTGTTCTGTGCCAAGTGACAATGCAATGATTGTGTTTATTGTATTTTTGTGTGATCCCTAGCATGCCATTTACAAATAGTTTCGATTGAAAATTATAAATTATATCACAAAATCATGGAGTATTTAGAGAATAGGGCATTTAAAAAACTTTCCTCCAATTATTTCCAAATAACAGTTGTTATTGGTTTGCTGTCAATTTAATATACTTTCTTTTCACATTACACATCCAATCTAAAATTCTGACTTTAAATAACTAATCCTGTAACAGTGTAAGACATGCAAACTTGAAAAAGCACTCAAAGCGATTAAATGAAATGTATGTATCTCTTCCTCTGTCCATTGGCCCATGACAACTATTTCCCTTCCAAGGAGACATCTGGTGTTTCTGGTTTTCTAATTTACCAGACCCTTTAAATTATTTGCATTGTTTATGATCTGTCTCTATATTAAGCAGTGATTTGTTGAGTCTCCTTATGCATGTGTTGTTTCTCATTTGGGTGAGTATTTGGATTGATAGTAAAAGGCTACTATTGAATATCTAAAGTAAAACAACCTGACTTGATCACGTATTACACAGGGGGGAAGAGTAAATGGAGGGCACCTTCTATCAAAACAAAAAGCACGGCTGATTTGATATAGAGTGCGGAAGCACCGAGTCCAGGGACTGGTGGATGCTGAGGTGGAAGTGCTGAGGGATTAGATGACCCCTAGCTGGGAAGGCTGGCAGGTTGGGTAAGCCTGTTGCTATGGCTCTAAGAAGTGAGGTTATGAAATCGGATTTTCACTGATCCCTTGCGATGGCTTTGAAAAAGGTTGGAATGGCGACTTGTTTGTGCCTTGGGGCTATGGTCACAGAACAGTCATTGTTTTTCTTTCTAGACTTTGGAGTACAGGAGCTTTAAATTCTCTCTGTGTGAGAAATGCATGGAATGGAATTGCTGGGTCAAACAGTCTGTGCATCCTACATTTTGACTGACTTTCATAGAGGTTTACCAATTTACACTCCAATCAGCAATGAGTGGCAGTGTTCATTTTCCCACAACACAGTGTGTCATCAAGGTTTGATCTTTGCTAACCTGATGGGTGAAATACAATATTTTCTTGAAGTCTTGACTTGTCTCTTAGTATGAGGGAAGTTGAGAAACTTTGTACATGATTAAAAGTTATTCTGTTTTATTTTCTATAAATTTCTACCAGCATCTACAAATTCTCAATGAAGTTCTTAATACTGATTTTAAAAACTCTTCACATATTAATTAGTTCTTTGCAATAAGATTTGTAAATATTTTCCCTGTGTGTTCCTTGTATTTTGATTTTGTTTATGATGTTCAAATGGGGGAGAAGGGTATATAAAAACATGCTATATAAAAAAATGCTTTTCCACCACTGGATTGACCAATATTTTATTGTCTTTTAGGTTTTATATCCTAGTTAGAAAGACTTTCTATTTTGAGACTATAATATTTTTCTATGCTTTCTCCTAATGCTTTTATGATTTAATTTTCATTCATCCTTCTGGACTTTGTATTGGTTGTAAGTATGGGAGAGGAATATACTTTTTTAGGGAGCTACTTAGCTGCCCTAACACTATTTATTGGATAATATGTATTTCCCCATTAATTTGAATGACCATCTTTGCCCAAAACTAAGTTTTCATAAATATGTTGATTTATGTCTGACTTTTGTCCTTTGATCCAATGATTTATGTATTGACGTTTCTACTTAATATGATATTTCTGCATTTTTCTGTTTGTTAATTCAACTTCTTGCTTATCATATTAGTATTTATATTAAATTAACATTCTGTAATTACTCAATGACCTTCCTTCTTATTGCCCTCCATTTAACATTGTGGGAACTTCGGTTATAAATCAACAGATTGATCACCAAACCTTCACATCTGTTTATTCCATAAACAACCATTTGTGAGCGCTCTTCTTTCAGCCTGCCCTTACCCAGTCACCATTTTATATCTGCTAATGGATGTTTCAAGCACCCAGCATTCTACCTTTTACATCACAAGAGAACCTGTTCCCATGAACATGTTCCCAAACAACATTTAGATCTTTGAGTGAGCTGGTAAGGAAAGGCTGACCAAAATTCATCAACGACCAGGTATCTGTCATGAAATGTGAAAGAAAAATCTGCTGAGTCTTTACATTTTACCATTGAACTAGGACATCTAAAACTTAAAGAGAAGTACTATACTCAGTTCCAATTGCTGCTTGAAAATAGCTGGTTACATGGCTTCATTTTCTTAAGAACGTGCTTGCACTAAAATCAGTTATTTATTTTTTTTGTGAATGAGTCAGAAAAACTGAGCCATCACAGTGCCAAACTTCTAAGTATGTGTAGGTGTGTGTAGGAGAGAGAGAGAGAGAGAGAGAGAGAGAGAGAGAGAGAGAGAGAGAGAATGTTTGTGTGTATACATTCCCTAGAGAAAAACACTAACATCTATATGCTTCCCCAGGTCTGTTCTAACTTTTATTTGTCATACAAGAGATTCTATTGATTTATATTGAAAAAGTGAAGAGTGTTACTAGTTATTCCTTTCCATGGGCCCTGAAATAAGTTCCAAAGCAGAAACAAATTCCTTTTTTCTGGACATCAGTTTATTTCACTGCTTAGGAATGGACACATCTGCCTATTCCTCTCTAGGTATTAAGTAGTTTTTCAAATTTACTTTAAAACACACTGGTTAACACTTTTATAGGGGGCTGTTACTTAAACAAAAAGAGAATTCCTCTTATGATGCCCAAAGTCTCCACTGGCTATAACTCATTATTCTTCTTATACTGAATGAATAGGAGCTATTGACCACAGATAGTCAAAATTACTCACCCAAGGTCATATGGCAAGTCACTGGTGAAAAAAGAAGAGATGGGTAAGATAAATGTCACCATCCTAATAACAAGTCTTATGCGCATGAAATAATCATTATGAATCAGCATAGACTCAGTAGACTCCAGCACGCACAACCACATATGGCTGTTTAAATTACTTCTTGTTACAGAATTTTTAAAAAGAGAAGAATAAAGAATAAAGAATAACTGGTCAGGTGACTGGTTATAGATTGAAAAAATGACTGGTCTCCCCCTTTGTTTCTGCCTTAGGTGAGCATCATCATTCTTGCTAAACTCAGAAAAAAGTCATCCCCTTCCTTGTATGCTATATTCTCTTTCCAAAGAGTTGCTAGATGGGGAGCAATTGAGGAATGTGGGGATCCAGAAGATACTCGTAGACTCTATGCGGGAACTTCCTGGTGTCCACAGCCAATATTTTTATAATACCAGACCATAATTTCTATGATAGTCAACGATATCTCAAAGTGGAGAATCTCCTTAAAATTTATGGGAGATAATGTTGGCAAAACTCCTTCCAGTGAAATAAAATACGGTAGTGCTTGAATAAGGGAAACCTTCCTTTGCGTGTGTGTGGGGGGGAGGGGGTTGGGAGGGTGGGGGGGTGGGAAGGAGGACACAAAGTAGATCTTAAATAGAGCTGCCTTAAAATCCCCTTTTTGACCCATCACAGAGAAGACTTCCATTGGTCTGGTCCTTTAAGATTCGATTTCCGAGGCTGTGTCCAGAGCTGCCATCTAGAACTAGCTTGGGGAGGTCTAGGTGAGAGTGCATCCTCTTTAGGTACTCTCTGAAATCAACATAAACTTCTCCCTAAAAGGTCGAAAATACAGGTGAAATTCAGAAGGGAGGCCAAACTAATTCTCCATGGCAATGCTTTCTCAAAGTTTTCTAAGAACGCTTAATTCTGAGCCTCACCTTCAGGGTGAGTAGGTAGTGTGAGGGCGCATTTTGGTAATCTCTATTTTATCAAGTACCCAAGATGATTGCCTTGAAGACTGATATTCTGTTGCACACCACTCTTTGGGACTGAATCTGATCACAACACTATAATAGGATAATATGGCCCAATTAATAATGACAATTGATTCCTTTCCAGGTGATTGTTTAAATTTAGTCAAGTTCACACATTATGGATTTGTACATCAGTTTGCTGCTTTATGTATATAAATACATGCAGGCAAATACCACACATAATGCTGTGAGGGGGGATTTATTTGATATATTGTTTTTTAGGAAAAAATCAATTTCTTGAGATTTGGTGAGAGTTCATTTACAGTTCTTAGTTTTCCTAGAGAAATTGGAGGGGGCTACTGAACAGTCTACCTTAACACCAAAAAGGGCAAAAGTACAGAATGAAAGCCAAACAATGATTTCATTATACAAATGAAATGGGAAAATGCAGTGAAATTCTATCCATCCCTGAGGACTGACTCCACTTAGAGGTTAGAAGAGCAGCTTGGAGTGATCTCACACTTAGGGGCTCTATAACCATCACTCCGGAGCCGTCATAGCAGGGTTATGACTAAGGATGGAAGAATCATCCCATAAAGTTGTGAGCTTTAATGACACTTCTGTTGAGTACATAAGAAATAAAATAGATAATCAATCCATATGGCCCATCCCCTGGTGAATAGTGAACAAGGGGTAACTAAATAGGTAAGAATCAGCAGTGAAAATCAAATAGGAGTGTTGATAATGGGTGTGAGTTCAGTTTTAGGGACAGACTGTTAGTACATTAGGTGATGTCACAGAATATCCATGATAAAGATGTCAGGAGGAACAGGCTCAGGAAAGTTTCAAACTCGATAAAGAATGTTTCTGTGAGTTTTCCTGGTTCATCCAGCCTAGTAGTGTTCAGGGATTTTCCACGTTCAAACAGGCTTCCTGACATCCAGATTAGGAAACTGAGTCTTGTTGAGGTGAAAGGATGCCCAGATGTTTACCATCAGAGCCTCCCAGACAGCTTCTCATTCAACACTTCAACCCAGTCACGTTTATGGAGGACGGTCCCCATGGCAAGTGCAGTATCAAGGGTGTCAAGACAAGCAAATGACATTTAACAGTCAACTGGCGCGTGGCAGCTTCGCGACCCCTTTCTGTGTCTCAATTGCTCTTTGGTCTTCAGCAAGTCCGGGATGGGTGCACCAGAAAGACTTTGAAATTAACATGAAATTTTCACTATTAAAATTAAGTCACTGCAATAGCTTTGACAGATACCTGGGGAAGCAAACATCTTTTTTGAAAGCAAGGAGCTCTGGATTATGTTGCTTCACTCCACAGGATAGCCGCACACAACTGACGTAATAGAACTTGGCCAGCAAACCATTGCTCAATGCACAATAGATTGCTAATTACTCGTGGAGACGTACTTTTTGAACAAGAACGGCACATTTTAATTGCCTTTTAGTGAGATGCTTTGCCTTTTTTATCTCTCCCACCTAGATCCCATCAGCACTTACCCCAGTGCTGGTCTGAGTTTTAATAGATTCGTAATAGAAACATTTATGTATTAATAATCATAAAGATAAATTATGTTTGCAAGTGCTTTCCTCTACGTTTCTTCTCCCTAACAACTCTGGGGGATATGCTGAGGAAGTATTGTTATCTCTGCTTTAGTGATGAAGAAACCAGAACATGGTGAAGTCAGGATGTTTTCCAAACTTTCAGGGGTGAATCAAGACTCAAGCTCTGGTTTGTTTACTTGACATCCTGCTGCGGATTTTAGCAAGTGAAGCTTGGTGTAACAAAATGCTCAGTGCTAAGGCAAGAAGACGTGGCTACTCGCCTGGTCACTTGTGTCCCCGCTAGTTATGTGTTCTTAAACTCCAGACACTTAATTTATCCACCTTTAAAGTGACAAAAGTAATAGCTCTTCTATTATAAAACTCTGGGAAGGATCTATTGAGATAAGGCATGAGGAATTGCTTTGAGATTTGAAGAGTTCGCTCTTTGCCTAGAGTCCTTGAATGGACCTCTACGGGTCTACAGAACCTTCAACTTTATGCAAAATTCAGTCCTTCTTTGCATATAATGCAGTTTTCTCAGGGAAAATTCTGAAGTTTTAAAAGATTTTCAGAGATTTCTGTGATTAAAAAAGAATGAGAATTACTGCCACAAAGCATCATGCAAAATACTAGTGCTATGAAAACACATCTATTTTGATAGTGTATTCTTTTTAAAAATGTGGGAAATATAGAAAGTAATAGTCATCTGAAAACATACTATTTAGAAAAAAAATCTATATTCATAATAAAATTTTGTCTGATATTACCTTTCAGGTTTTTTTTCCCCAATAAATTGAAAAGTAAAAAAAAAAGTTTTTGTGGCAGCACAAATATTTATATATAAAATATGCATATACATTTGTAGTTTAGGATCATTCTAACTATTTGAACACGACCTAGTGGTATAATATTTTTCTACATGATGTTTGATGCCTGCCTTGAAATCTCTATGTGCTTTCCCATAATTTCTGTACTTAATATTCTTGTACTTTCAGATGGTTTGCATTTCTGTCATTTTTATCATATTATAATATACATGCTTTTACATATAACTATAGATAGTATATATTCGTGAAATTGTATTTAAAGATTTATTTATTTATTTAGAGAGACAGAGCAAGCAGGGGGAGGGGCAGAGAGAGAATGAGAGAATCCTCAAACAGACTCCCCACTGAGCATGGAACCTGCCATGGGGCTCACCCCAGGACGCTGAGACCATGACCTAATCTGAAACCAAGAGCCATCCAGATGCCCCTGAAATAGATATACTTTTTAAAAACAACATGTATGTCTCTTAGTTTTTAAAACAGATGGCCAATTAGTATTTAATTTTTTGATATGTCCTTGGGCTTTTCACTGCCATGTTTTCAAAGATCTCACTAGAATTAAAGATATTAGTTATGCCTATTAATTATTTGGGGGGAGAATTTTCCTTTTTATATTTTCATCCCAGAATATGGTTTTTTTCTTACTTGATTCAGGTCTTCTTATCCCTCCTCAAGTTAAATTTTGTTCTTATCTCTGCTATTTCCAATCACTTGTTTCTTTCTTTGCAATACGTACACATTGTCATTTGTCTTTGTAAAAAATGTTTGCGTTGCTGGGACTTTCAGAACTGTGTTTGAAAACAGTGGCTACAGGAGGTCTCATGTCTTTTTTGACATCAATATGAATATCATGAGTGTCTCAGCATTGAAGCTGGGCAGCTGAAAGTGGGTGATCATGGTCTTCATCATCTTAAGGAATATTGATGTCTACTCCTAGTTGATTGGAAGACCCTGAAAAAGTCAATATTAGATATTGACAATTGTCAAATACATCTCGTCCTCTAATGTGCTCATAGCCCTGTGACCCTTTTCTTCCGAACAATGCAGTGAATTGGTTTGGGATTTCTGTAGCATGTTATCCTTCCATTCTTACAACAAATTCTTCCTGGTTACAGGGCAATGTTTGTGGAATACATTCCAAGTGACATTGCCAATATTTTATTGAGCACTTTTTGTCTAGAATCATAAGGCAGATGGGTCTGTATTTTTATTTTTATGTGAGGGTTGGCATAAACAAATGAAAAGGCTTCCATCTTTCTTGGCAAGAAATGTTAGACAATTACAAAATCTTCTACACAAATATTATTATTTTTTTAATAAATTTATTTTTTTATTGGTGTTCCATTTACCAACATACAGAATAACACTCAGTGCTCATCCCATCAAGTGCCCCCCTCAGTGCCCGTCACCCATTCACCCCCACCCCCTGCCCTCCTTCCCTTCCACCACCCCTAGTTCGTTTCCCAGAGTTAGGAGTCTTTATGTTCTGTCTCCCTTCCTGATATTTCCCACACATTTCTTCTCCCTTCCCTCATATTTCCTTTCATTATTATTTATATCCCCCAAATGAATGAGACCCTATAATGTTTGTCCTTCTCCGATTGACTTACTTCACTCAGCATAATACCCTCCAGTTCCATCCACTTTGAAGCAAATGGTGGATATTTGTCGTTTCTAATGGCTGAGGAATATTCCATTGTATACATAAACCACATCTTCTTTATCCATTCATCTTTCGATGGACACCGAGGCTCCTTCCACAGTTTGGCTATTGTGGACATTGCTGCTAGAAACATCGGGGTGCAGGTGTCCTGTCGTTTCATTGCATCTGAATCTTTGGGGTAAACCCCCAGCAGTGCAATTGCTGGGTCATAGGGCAGGTCTATTTTTAACTCTTTGAGGAACCTCCACACAGTTTCCCAGAGTGGCTGCACCAGTTCACATTCCCACCAACAGTTCCTACACAAATATTAAATCATTATGTTGTACATCTGAAACAAATATAGTGTTATATGTTAATTATACCTCAATTAAAAAAGAACTTGGAAAGAACCAAAATGTCCATCGACAGATAAATGGATAAAGAAGGTGTGGTATATATATATACTATGGAATGCTACTTAGCCATCAGAGAGGATGAATACTTATATTTGCATTGAAGTTGATGGAACTGGAGGGTATTATGCTGAAATAAGCCCATCAGAGAAAGACAATTATCACATGGTTTCACTCATATGTGAAATATAAAAGTGCAGAGGATCATAGGGGAAGGGAAGGAAAACTGAATAGAAAGTCATCAGAGAGGGAGAGAAACCATGAGAGACTCTTAGCTCTAGGAAACAAACTGAGGGTTGCTGGAGGGGTGAGAGGTAGAAGATGGGGTAACTGGGTGATGGGCATTAAGGAAGGCATCTGATGTAATGAGCACTGGGTGCTATATACTACTGACAAATAGTTGAACACTAAATCTGAGATGAATGATGTACTATATGTTGGCTAATTGAGTTTATTTTTTAAAAGATTTTTTTATTTCAGAGAGAAAGAGTGAGAGAGAGAGAGCAGGGGGAGCAGCAGAGGGAGAGGGAGAAGCAGACTCCTCACTGAACAAGAAGCTTGATGTGGGACTTGATCCCAAGACCCTGAGATCATGACCTGAGCTGAAGTCAGATGCTTAACCTACTGGGCCACCCATGCACCCCAGCTAATTGAATTTAAATTTAAAAAAAGAAGCTAAAAAAATTCTCTCCTACTTGTGTCTTCATTCAACTTTTCTACATCTCATATTTTCTTTAAGAATCAGAAAATTTAGGGGCACCTCGGTGACAGTCTGTTAATTGTCCGACTCTGTGCATGTTTCTTTTATATTCCCAATTTTCAATGATATTTGATATAATTTGATTATTTCACTGTCTAAGGGAAGGTATCTCTCACTGTGGTAGTTTTGGTGAGAAGGATATATTATTCCTGATGTAATTGTGCTTATTCCCTTGCCTTGTTTCATGTTTATGTAAAGAATATTTTCTTTCCCCTAGCAAGTTTTTTTTTTAAATAGACTATGTTTTCTTTGCTTTTTGTCTCTAGTGATTTTGTTTTAAATTCTACTCATAATTTACCTTAAGCTGTTAAAATGCTCATATCAATATTTAAGTTGTTAAAATGCTTAAGTTGTTAAAATGCTCATATCAATATTTATGAAAACTGTCAACATAAAAAATCAAGTACTGTTTGTTATGAGCTTCTATGTAAAATGAGAACATAAATAATCTTTTGTTGCATGTTGTATTCATTGCCACTTCCCAGTTTCTCTTGGTTTCGTTTATAACTTTAGAGTGGTGTTATTTTTAATGAATTTTATTAATGTGTTAGAGTGTTTCTCTCTCAGTAAGTTGAAGTACATCTTTAACAAATATATTCAGAGATGGTTGTGTGCTCTTTGGAAACATATTTAAGTTATCTCATATATAAATGACAACTTTTGGGGCACCGGAGTAGCTCAGTGGTTGAGCGTCTGCCTTTGGCTCAGGTTGTGATCCCGGGGTCCTGGGATCGAGTCCTACATCGGGCTCCCTGCAGGGAGCCTGCTTCTTCCTCTGCCTGTGTCTCTACCTCTCTTTCTCTGTTTCTCATGAATGAATATATAAAATATTTAATAAATAAATAAATCAATGACAACTTTTGGGCCATTGAATTCTTTTTTTCTTTTTTTTTTTAAATTTTTATTTTTATTTATTTATTTTATTTATTTATTTATTTTTATTTATGATAGTCACAGAGAGAGAGAGAGAGAGGCAGAGACACAGGCGGAGGGAGAAGCAGGCTCCATGCACCAGGAGCCTGATGTGGGATTCGATCCCGGGTCTCCAGGATCGCGCCCTGGGCCAAAGGCAGGCGCCAAACCACTGCGCCACCCAGGGATCCCCATGGGCCATTGAATTCTTGGTTAACATCTCTTCCCTTGAAAACTTGATGGATATTGTTTTAAAACTTTGATGATACAAGGGAGAAATTTGAAGTACTATTGTATATGCTTCAGAATTTTTTAGAAAGATTTATTTATTTGAGAGAGACAGCAGGGGGAGGGCAGAGAAGGAGGGAGAAACCTTAAGCAGAATCCACAGAGAGTCCAGAGCCTAACTCTTGGGGTGGGATCGCATGACCCTGAGATCGTGTTCTGAGACGAAATCAAGAGTTGGATACTTAACCGACTGAGCTACCCAAGCGCCCATTAGAATTTTTTAAATATTCTGAATGCTGATCAAATTCTTTTTCTATCTTTGAAATTAACAACAACAACAACAAAGTGTCTCTCTCTTCCACTGACTTTGCCTGGAACCCACATGTTTTTTTTTTCAGCCAGCTTATGTTATGCAACAGGTCAGTCTAATCCATAGAACTGAGAGTCAACACTTTTTGCAGCAATAATTACAAGGTCCTTCATGAAGCTAGAATGTGATGGAGAGACCACTTCACTGAGAGTGAGATCTCACATTCCAATTTTGGGTTTGTCAGTAAATGCCATGTAAGGTCCCAGGTGCTCATCTGTGAAATGGGGGTATCAGAGAAGTTTCTCTTCCAATCCTCAAAATTAGTGAAGACATTCACCATAAAGAGGTACATTCATTTGCTGTATTAGCATTAAAATCATTTTTTTTTTAAATGAACCTGTTTCTGTTTTCAGCTAAAGGAAAAAAAAAAGCTTTATGGTGGGAAAATACTAGCTAGAACTAAGAAGGTGCTTTATATATTGTGGTGGGTGGAATAATGGCTTCCCCAAAATGTCCCACATCTTAATCCCCAGAACCTGTTGCATATATCACCTTACATGACAAAGGTGAATAAAGGTTGCTGTTGGAATTAATCAGCTGATTTTGACAGGGAGGTTATTCTGGATTATCCCTTGTGGGTCAAAATGTGATCAAAAGTTTCCTTAAAAGTGAGAGAAAGAGACAGAAGAGGAGGCCAGAGTGATGCACTGGAGAAGCACTAGACCTACCATTACTGGCTTTAAAGACAGAGGAAGGGGCCATGAGCCAAGGAAGCTTCTGAAAGATGAAAAATCATGGAGACACATTCTCTTCTTAGAAAGGAACACAATCCTGCCAAACCCTGGTTTGGCCTAAAGACACCACAGACTTCTGCCCTTCAGAATTATAAGATAATAAATTTACATTGTTTTAAGCCACTAAATTCATGGAAATTTTGTAAGCAGACATCGGAAACAAATATGCATGCATTACTTCTGTGATCCTCGCAACCCTTTGCTGTAGATGGTGTTGCCTCATTTTATAGATGTAAAAGTGGTGGATCGGAAAGTTTTGAAAGATTTCCCAATAAAGCAGGATTCATTCAGGATTTAACCACAGAATTAACCAATTTAAAATCCACTGCAGTGTTTCTACATTATTTTCTAGGAAATTCTTTGGGGGGTAAAGGATTTAGTAAGAACGTGGCCTCATAGATTCCTTGTAAAGGTCTAATTTCCAGCATACTTAATCCAGAGTGTATGCCCTGGTGGTCCTTAGGCATGAGATTAGCTCATCATTATTAGCCATTCACATAAGGACCATTCACTGGTGTTAGATACTGGAAGGGAATAGTTAAGTTGGGGATGTCTTCACTCTCTTCTGCTTCTCAGGCTCAGGACACCCTCATCTCAGGCCAGAGTAACTATGACCACTGCCTACTGGCCTCTGACATGGGTCTTTGACATGGCAGCCAGAGTGATCTCTCAGGAATACAGATCTAATTAGTTCCCCATCCACGCTTTAACTTGCTTCCTCACTCATGCACTCTCCTTGCCTGGTGTCACTCATGCCTTCCAAATATAGCCCTTCTTGCCCAGCACAAGAATCTCATTTTCCTCTTTCCATCCCCCATTAGGTTAGAAGGTCTTTCAGTTTGGTGGTGGGTTCCTGGAGTTCAGTATCTTTCTTGGCGTGCAATAGTTGCTCAGTAAAAGACCCATTTAATGAGGGGCACCTGGGTGGCTGAGTCATTTGAGCATCCAACTCTTGGTTTTGGCTCAGGTCATGATCTCATAGGTCATGGGATTGAGCCCTGTGTTGAGCTCCATGCTCAGGGCAGAGTCTGCTGGAGGTTCTCTCCCTCTGTGCTTCCCCCTACTTGTGTGTTCTCTTTCTCTCTCTCTCTAAGAATTGAATATATAATTTTTTTTTTTAAAAGACCCACTTAATGAGTGGGGCATTCACTCTAAGGGTCTTTCAAATCCTATTTAAATAAAGTCAAATGCTTGGGATCTTAATTTCTGATTAAGTTTAACGTCATTTTGCCATCACGCGTCAATTCCCAGCAACAATTATTTTGTGTGTGTATCAAAGGAAGAGTGCCCTAGAAGTTTGTCATGAAAGTCAGATGACACTGGTAAGATTATCTCTAATATTGTACTCAAGAATGAGATAACACTGAGGCCCTTTCATTCGTGCAAGCCACATCAAAGAGAAGCACAGTGAGGAATCTTACAACATGGAGCAAGTTGGTTTCAGAATTCACGGAGCATCCACTAGGCCAGATGACTCAGTGGCTGGGCCTCAGCAGGCTGCTCACTATTGCTCAGCTTCACCAACCCTGTTTGAGATTGGGGATAGCACCCCACTTAGGAGGTTGGTTTTCAGTTTAGACATTGTGTGTGGAGGTGCTGGCACCCACAGTCCTCCTTTGCTCCTCAGACTTGGAGTCACTTTGGCAGAACCAATGGGACTGTTGGCTCCCGAGATTGAGAAGGCTGCGGGCCCACTGGGTCTGAGAGAAAGAGGAATACTGAGTTCCCAGGAGAGGCACCAACATGCTGAGCAAACAGTAAACCTTTCCTGAAGAACAGGAGAGCACTCATTCCTGGAGACATCAGGTCATGGATGTGAGCTTTCTCCGAAAGGACCTCAACATTGTATAGGAAACACCTGGTGACTTAGAACTAGCAGACGTAACAATATCTGTATATTGAGCTTCTGGAGAGGAAGTCGGGACTCTTTCATACTGTGCACGATTATAGTGAGGGCATCTGCTCCACCAGACACAAAGATCATGCTGTTTTACGTTTTTACAGATTTATAATGACCATTGGAAAAGCAGTTGACTCCAGAAAATGTTAAATGATGCTGCTGTTTTGAACATGTCGGGACCTCAGTCTTTTCCAAATGGCCTGGGTCGCATTTTTGTCCTGTGTCCTTGGAAAAGCTCACTCTCGAGGTGGTCAAATATGGGAAATTTTGTTTTCCATTTTGGCCCATAAGTCTCTCAATTCAGAGGTAATTAGGGCACTACTAAAGAGAATTGAATGGGAGTGCGTGGGTGGCTCAGTCGGTGAAGTGTCTGCCTTCAGCTCAGGTCATGATCTCAAGGTCCTGGGATCCAACCCCACATCAGGCTCCCTGCTCAGCAGGGAGTCTGCTTCTCACTCTGCCTCTGCCTTTGTGCTCTCTCTCTCTCTCTTTCAAATTAATAAATAAATAAAATCTTTATTTAAAAAAAGAGAATTGAATGAATTATGGTGTGAATTTGTTTTGAATGTCTAAACGGACACATAGCATGCGTTTCCATCTCAGTGTGGGCTAACAGGTGGTGAGCATGTGGGTGTGAAGACAAATGGCTCTTGTCCTGGATTGAATTGTGTCCCCACAACGTTGAAGCCCTAGTCCTCAGTGTCTGTGACTGTGGCCTTACTTGGCAGTGGAGTCCTTGCAGATGATCAAGTTAGGTCATTAGGGTGGGTCTAATCCACTGTGATTACTACCCTTATAAAGAAAAAAAAAAAAAAAGGAGGATATTTGGACCAGAGACAGAAAGCATGAAGGGAAGATGATGTAAAAACACAGGGAGGACACCATCTATGAGTCAAGAAACATCGGAGACTACCGGAAGCTGGGAGAGGGGCCTGAAACAGGTTCTTCCTTGCATTGCTCAGAAGGACCCAACCCTGTTGATGCTCTGGTCTTCGACCTCCAGCCTCCAATGCTGTGAGACAGTACATTTCGGCCCGTTAAGCTCTCTAGTTTTGGGTACTTGTTACAGCAGCTCCAAGGCACTAATACAGCCATTTCTTGTCCAGTTCATCCATTTGGTTTGAACACTGTAACTATGGTTAATTCTCAGTCCAGTTTCACCCCAACCAATGGAGTCACTGATCTCTTGTCTCATCGGCTGCTCCAGGAGGATAGGGCCACATCGCACAGCTGAGTTACTCGTGAACCAAAATAATAAGAATTTTATTGGGAAGTTCTTATAGAGGTGACTCTCCCTAAGGTTGCTTGGGCAACTGCAGGTAGAGCCTGGTTAACTGAGTTCTGATTTCTTTCTTCTCTCCTGACACTTTGTTCTTTACAGACTATACTTCCCCCTACATGCCTCATTATGGAAACCAGCAGGGCCCCGAGGGCCCCATAAACACATGACACACATTTTGACTTTACTACCTCTAATTTTTCCACAGTATGATATATTACGTATGACAAAAATTTTACTTTGTGGTCTTCTTGACCAAAGAACAATGTGCTGTGTTTAATTATGCTCTGTCCAGACAGGTTTCTCTTTCAAAATAATTTCCCTGAATCTTATGGAAAAGCCTGCTTTGTGGTGAGTGGGTGGATTCCAGCCAGCAATGCCCCCCCCTCCCACAAAAGATTTTCCAGGCCTGGATTTCACAGTTGATATATGTGCTGGGGGACCACAGGGGACATCTCCCGGGCTTTCTTTGGTAGTTTGCTGAAGTCCTGCCAATCAAACACGCGAAACTAAAAGATGAGGATGCAAGAAGGAACAAGGGGAGGGGAAGTGAGGGCAGGAAGGGGGGAGCGAGGAAGAGAAAGAATAGAAGAGAATGAAAGGGAGAAAAGGAGAAAGAGAAAAACAGACTGATAGCAGGAGCGGACCTCCAGAGGCCACTTGGCAGGTTTTGTGTGTCTGTCGGGGCCGTGATATCTATCTGAGGCCACGCCAAGCCCATTCTCTGCGCCCAGATGACGATTCTATACCACTGTGGATATGCCAGTTTTAAAAGTACGATGAGACTGATAGTGATACCGCATTAAACACATCTCCTATTGATTCCTTCTAACCTTGCAAAACGAGCTGTGCGCGTTAAGTACCTCTTACTGCAGCCTGGCTGATGAGACCGCAGATGCTGGCTGCGGGGCTGAATTTCCTCGGAGGTCAGCAGACGGGGCAAGTGGGGGGTGACCTGGGGAGCAGCTTCTGGCCCAGGGACTACTTGCCCTCCCTGCCCTCAAATTCAGCTCGAGGACACATGTCCGGGCAAGTCTGCATCACCGAGACATTAAATCGGGCCTGACAACCTTGCTACCCACCGAGGAACCAGCCCCACCAATGTGTGCGGCTCAGTGAAAACAGGAAATTCAAAACAAATCACCATGTGATTCATGGTTTATCAGGTCCATCTTTTTCAACACTTGTTTTCTCTAAGTTATGGTTTCGTTTCAAATTAAAAAGAAAAGAAAAGAAAAGAAAATAACAGTCATTTCATCTGCTCCTCTCAGATGTGTCTGCCTGAAGGCCTTTGTCCTGATGATTCTGCTCGCGGTGTGCGGATGGTGGACCCAGAGCAGGGAGGGGACAGTGACGTTTGCCATCTCCGAGACTGGCATCAATGCTGTCCAAAGATCCCACCGTCAGGGCGAGTGGAAAAGAAGCAGCTGCTATAGTCAGCCACCAGGATGCAAACTCTGCTTCTTATTTCCAAGACCCCAAGGCTAATGTTTTGGGGTGATAAAGCCTGGGGTAAGAATTAGCAGTTAGGATGTATAGTATAGAGGGGCACCTGGGTGACTCAGTTGGTTAAGCATCTGACCCTTGGTGTTTCAGCTCCAGTCATGATATCAGGGTCCCAAGACTGTGCCACCTGGGCATGGAGCCTGCTTGGGATTCTCTCTCTCCTTCTGCCTCTGTCCCCTCTCCCCCACTCCCCGCCACCGATAAAAAAATTTAAAAAATAAATTTAAAAATTAAAAAAAGTATAGTATTTAATATGTCCTCATGAAAAGATGACTATTTTTTACTTTTTCTGTTATTATTATTGCTAACACCACAATAATTTAAATTTTCACCTGCTAGTCTAGATGGTTCCCCTATCTGTGGAGAACAATCTGGATTTAGTCGGGTCCAGAATTCACCTTAGAGGAGGCAGGAGGAGTCTGCTGCCCACTTTGGGGCATTTGGAGAGTGTTAGGAAGTTCTAAATACATCCTACCCAGACTGGCTTCTGGCACTAGAATCCTTTCCATCATCCTTTAGGTTAGCACAGGATGCCCTGCTTTACTCCCTGTCAGGGGCCTGAGGAAGGGTCAACATCACTGGATTATAAAGTGTGAGACTCCAGGGGCATGTCTGTCTTGCATATGTTTCTCGCCAAACACACAGCATTATGTACTGAATAAATGAATGAATGAATGAAGGCCAAGGTTATCTTCAGCATCACTTTTCCTCCCAACATGCTCATCCCAATGCTTTGCATAGGAAGTGATCTGGAACTGCTTGCTTCATTTATTTAGGTTGAGTGGAAAATATTCGCACCCGAATTCAAAGTAGGATTCATAGAAACTTGTTTCATGAAGGGTAGGTAAGTCAGATGGGAGATGGGGAAGGAAATCGAGAGATATCTATGACATTGGGGACCTTCTGGATGGACGCTTTGGGATTGGGATTTGAACGAGCCGTGAAGGAAAGTGGGATGAGGACACAAGGCATGGGAAAAGAGGAGGAGGTAGGAGAGGTGTCTCAAGAGCAAGGTGGTAGCTGCAGGCAGTTTGGAATCTGCAAAACGGTGGGTGTGGTACAAATGGACAGTGCATCCCTGCACGTGGGATGTGTGTGTGCATGCATGAACGTGTGCGGTGCAGTTGTGATGGACGTGTAGCAGAGGTGCAAAGTGTGTGTGTTGCCGATGGACAGTGCAGGTGCATAGTGTGTATGTGAGTGGCTTTCTGCATGTGGTTAGTTATAAGGGTTTCATGGGTTAGAGATTCATGGTTCGGCTGTGTGGTGCACGTTGTGGTGCGGCTTGTGTTTGCATGAGGATGTGTGCGTGCTGAGCATGTGGTGTGGACATGTGATGTTTGCATACCTGATGCCAGTGTGTATTACTTATGAATGGTGCAGGTGTTTCATATGTTCCTGGGGTGTGTGTGAGTGTGCGTGCCCACGTGGTGCCTGTGTGAAGTTCGTGTGCGTGATGCAGGTATATGGTGTGCAGGTGTGATACATATGTGCCAGGTGCAGATGAGTATAGATGTGTCCCATGTACCACAGGCAGGGATTAGAAACATTCGGGCCAGATGGCACGGGCCACTGGTCCTCAAGTGTGGTCCCTGCACCCGCAGCATCAGCGTAGCCAGAGAACTTGCTAGAAATCAGAGGTTCTGGGGGTGGGCTAACAACCTGGGGTATCACAAGCCCTCTAGGGGATTCTGATGCAGCTCAAGTATGAGCATCACTGCCATATATCCATGTCCCCATTTGCTTTGAACTTTCTCTTTATTATCGTGCTGGGTGTGTTTCTCTTCTTTATCCTGGTCTTGAGATCTTGGCAGTCACTCCCAACTTGAACGTAGGGGAAGACTGGAAGTCAGGGGGCAGGAAATTGGACGCTCTGTGCTAGTTGCAGGGTTGATGGTGTCATCTTTTCTTTAAGATGGAACATCTGTGCCTACTCAGGGTTCCTTTGTCCTGGAGCACTGGCTTACTACAACTTCGGGAATTGAGAGCGGGCATTGCAATAAGAGAACCTTGGTAAAATTGTGGTCCTACCACTACTACAGGTGGGAACTTGGGAAATGGATCTGTATCTCTGAGTCTCAGTTGCTTTCCCTGTAGAATGGGGAGACTAATCTTATCTTACAGGGTTGTTATGAAGATTAAGTGGTATCTGTAAATCTCCTAGTGTCATGCTCACAGCACTATTCTTGGCCAGTTCAGTGTCAATTTCTCTTTTCGGGACCTCTTTTGCTTGACCAGGAGCTTGATAACAAATGAATGTCTTCTAGCTTTAGGGAATAGATTGATGAGATTGTTGTTATGGCTTTTGAATTCCTTGTCAGATGGTTGTAGGACAGCTTTCCTAGGAGATAATTCAAAGAAAACCGGAAATTCTCTAGCAAGCGCATAATTCTTGCTTTGTGCAAGATTTAGCTCAATCGTGTTTGATCCATGTCATAGAGGTTCTGTGTCTTCTATGACACGTTATTTTCTCCAGCTATGTAGAACCCATAGACACACAGAATAAATAGTTAGACTATAAGCCCAGCCCTGCTCTGGCTGTGTGATCTGGGACAAGTCACTTAACCTCCCTGAGACCCTGTTTCTTCCTTTGAAAACCAGGTTTGCAGTGATGATAAGGCACCGTGATAAATGGAAATCCCCTACAAAATGCCCAGCATGCATAGGACCTTGGCTAATTGTTTTTTAAATATATTGGATACTAAATACATAGTCCCTTTGCCTACTCCTCCCTTCTAACTAACCTGGGTACCAGCCCCCTCCCCCGGGTTTTGATACCTTTGGAAATAATATCCACCGTGGGAGTGTCTTGGGTTCTTCTGATTTGAGTTTGGCCTAATGTGGAAGCGGGACTTCCCCCAGCCTTTCTGATCCTAGCGTCATAGCTCCAGTGCAGAATTCTTCAGTCTCATGAGTGTAGATCAGAGCCCTGGAAGGCAACTGATAAATCTCCTTCTCAATCCCCTGATCTTGCAGCACAGGGAACTGATACCCAGAAAGGCGAGTGACACGCCGTGGATTCCATACCTGCTCAGCTGTGGGACTGAGATAAGGACCATTTATTCAACTCTTCAAGCCAATGGCTCTCTACCTATCTCTACTCTTCCACTTGGCCACCTGGAAGTATAAAGAAAGGACGTTCTACTGAGTGCGAGGAGCTAGTTGGCCCTGCCTGGAGCAAGCCACTGTTTATCCTGGTGTTTGTGGCCTGACATCCAGTGGAGACAATACTTGTCCACGGACAGTTGAGGTTAGAGCAAAATGAGTAACAGGCATAGCTATTGTAATTGTGGGTTCTGGTGTTCAATAAGCTAAGCAGATTCTCTCTTCTTCTACTTCTGTCTTTTCAGCTCTTCTACTTCTCTATGATTTCCAAGTCAATACTCAGATCTATAAGCCTGAGAAGTTTCTATCAGAGACTTTAACAATATTGGTTGAGGCTTGAATACTGCTGGCTTTAATTTTGGCTCCTTAATAAAGATCTTTCTTAGCAGGTACCCTAATCGGTTTGGAAGCTTGAAAGTATGCTGTTATAGAGGTGTGGGGAAATAGGCCTTCTTACTGATTGTTGGTGGAAGTGCATAAGGGCACAGCCTCTATGGAGAGAATTCAGTAATATTATGTATATCCATACCTTGTAGCTGAATGATTCCACTTCTAGGATAAGGGGAAGCCAGCAAAATATGAAAATATGAACACAACAGCCTATTCATGTGGCATTAATTACAGTAGAAAAAGACTGGCAAAAACCCAAATGTTCATCACGAGGGGTTGAATAAACTATGCTACATCCACATAATGGGCTATTTATTACGTAGCTGCTAAAAGAGATAAAAGACTTTTT
Source organism: Vulpes vulpes (assembly GCF_048418805.1). Lineage (NCBI taxonomy): Eukaryota > Metazoa > Chordata > Mammalia > Carnivora > Canidae > Vulpes > Vulpes vulpes. The sequence goes on from NC_132794.1 coordinate 9,580,271, forward strand.
TATACTGTTATGGGGAAATCTCTGGGATATATTGTTAAGTGCAAAATGCGAGGTGAAGATCAGAATGGGTGAATGACAGCCTTTATCTAAGAAATGGGAGTATTTATTTGATATTTAATACATTAAAAATAGGACAAAAATGAAAGTTACTAAAAATGGTAGGAAATAAGTAGGAAACAGAGTGGAAGCAATAGGTTTGGAAGCTAGATTTTTAAAGATGCAACTTGTTTTATACATTTAGAAGCACACGCAAAAATTCTTTACCAAATCATAAAACAACAGGTAAAGACAGCAATTCCTTCATTCAAAAACAAAATAAAATTAAATAAATCAACCTGAGTATTAATGCCACAAGAAGGAATTGTTTCAAATGATCTTTACTTGGCTTCGTTTATCTGGCTCTAAAACTGCAGTGGGATATATCCTAAGGACAAATAGAACCATGAAGGAATCTTAAGTTGCTTTGAGTAATCATATTGTTCATAATATGTTGGTAGGGTTATTCTGAAACTTTTTACGGTAAATTAAGATAAAGCACATAACACTATATTAATGTCATTAAGAACCAAATTAGTTGACCAGAGAAAAAAAGAAAATCAAACAGGAAAAAAAAAAAAAGAAAGAAATTAAATAAAAACCTGTAACCCTAAGCTTGAATTGGAGACATTAGTACAAACTCCTGATGTATTTCTCTTGCAAATATTTTTCTGACTTTACACTGGGAAGGCTTAGAACCAATAACCCTTACAGAAGCAAAGAGTTCCTTAGCACCCATACCCCAGTCTCCAACTACATTTCCCGCTGAAACCAGGGGGCCTCAGAAAAGCTGCTTGATTTCAGATTGGGGCAGGAAATGTTCGAGAAGAGTTTCTAATGTATTGTCACACTAGAAGCAAGGAAGTTACCGAAGGCCGTTGGGCTGTGGCAAAACACAGCAGCCAAAATGCAAAGGTTCCTGCCAGCCAAAGATGGAAAAGCCATATCCAAGGATGGAAAGAAAAAGAATAATGTCTGCAATGTATTGAAACACATAGGATCTGCTAAAAATCCATGCATTCATAATCATATTTACAAAGTCGATGTGCTCCCTTTGTAAGATGCTAGGGACCCAACCCCTTATTCTGGAAATGAGCACGTAAGGGAATATAATCAAACATTTAACTTCCCCCTCTGGATAGAGTTGTACCTTGGGATAACTAGATAGTTGAGGAAGTAAATTTCTTCTTTCTTAGTAGAATTCCAATTCATAAACAGTGAGTTAGGAGTTAGCCTATCACCACTTTGCTGCCCTCGATGAAATAATGGATCTATGCACCTGCGTGTGGGATTGTGTTAATGGTAGTGTAACCTTTCTCACGGATATTAGTTTTGTGATTGCTATCACTGATTGTGAAATGAACCGTTGTTGTCTTCTATTATGGAAATTACAGGGAGCAAGAGGAGGCGGTAGGTTTGGGGCTGGAATGCTCACCCATTGCATCAACTCCTGCAACTCTGAGAAGTCAGCCAAGTCAGAGGTGCGGACGTCCTAAGACGCGCCTCTGGTTTCTGGGAATGCAGCAATCACAGAGGTTGTCTGACTTTGCCTCCTCTGCTACGTTGCTAATTCCCCGACACTTTTGCAGGTGGTTCAGAGCTGCATCTAGGCCACGGAGAAGGAAGCATTCCAGGGCTTACTGTGGTTTACATAAGACCACTCTTATTGAATCTTAAAACAAATTAAATTAACCTGACCGTATTTTATGACCTCGTGTTGCTCACTTGGTGTCAAGAAATAGACAGGGTCTTCTTAGTATTGTGAACAAACTCTTTTTTTCCGAAATATTCAATTCCTTTGATGGCACTATTGACCAAACTAAGGTAGCACTGAGGGATCCCTGGGTGGCTCAGTGGTTTGGCACCTGCCTTCGGCCCAGGGCGTGATCCTGGAGCCAGCGTCGGGCTCCCTGCATGGAGCCTGCTTCTCCCTCTGCCTGTGTCTCTGCTTCTCTCTCTGTGTGTCTCTCACGAATAAATAAATTTAAAAAAAATCTTTAAAAAATAAAATCACATTGAGTTTTCAGTGCTGCTCCATGCACCTTTCCCCTTTCTCTGCCACTTTGCAAAAAAATCTAAGCCATCATCCTAACAGGAAGATGGGAGCTGACACTGGCCCCAGAACATCTGGCTGCAAGAATGCACCTCCAGCTATCACCACCAGCTCAGCTACTCTAAGCTTGGAGCCAGGCATGCTCCTTTCAGATGAATCAGTGCAAATCTGCTAGTATAATCATCTTGCTTTCTCTCAAAGCTTTGGGAACAAATTTGGTACATGGTTTTCCCACCCACAGTCCTCAATAATCATCCCTTTTCTGCCTATTTTTATTTTTCAGAGACTTCTAGGAGACTAAAAAGGTGATTTCTTAAACTTGATCTGAATCGCAGCTGGGAAAAAAAGATGAGTAGATGTTGGTTGTGGGTATGGTAACCATTTTGTTCTCTGCCAGACTTTGTTTCTGTTGTTGTAACAGAGAAGAAAATTAGCCGTCCACTTGTTTCAATGATTTCAGAATGTTTCATGGGAACCGTCTGCATGGAAGAGGTTAGGTCTTTCAAGATTTTTATTTTTTTACAGTAGAATATCCTTCTGTTTTGAAGATCACGGTCAATTGATGGCATTATCATTGTGCTACATAATACAAAAATAAACATCAGAAGAAAGACATTTTTGTGACTTCATATTCATTTACATTTTTTTCTCAATTTTATTTTATTGCCCTCTGAGCACATGCTTGAATTCTTTCCTTTCCTATGAATGTTCTGTGCCTTGCACTACAGTCATTGGCCTTAGCTGTATCATCTGTCTTTCCCATTTCAGTGAAATCACTGGGTGTTGCAGTTTTTGATGGTTTTCATTTCGTTCTTAGCAGGTAAAAGTTCATTTTTGAACTGCATAGGGCTGTCTACACTTAATTTTCTTTCTTACTTGAAAATATTATTAATAATTGAGATCTTTAGAATACTGGAAGATAGCTACTTGGGTATTGTCATCTTAGATCGTGCAGTGATAGGTAATGGGGAGAGTCTATCTTACTACGGATGTGCTCACACAATGGTATGTGCTGTGGAAAGATGTTTGAAAAAGTCTCATCATTGGCTGCAACCATACACTACAGGGTGGAGATTTATTTCAGAGAATTCAAAATGATTAGGAATGAGAGAATCCTGGAATTACTTGAGTGGTTGGGTGAAATGTTTGGTCTACTGGGATCCGGGTAGAGAGCAGAGCATCACGGAACCAGGGTTCCTTATGTCACTTCTGCAGCTTGTTAGGTGCCTGACCCCAGACAAGCTGCTTCACCTCTCTGCATCTGCTTCCTCATCAGTCAAATGGGACAATAACACTCACCTGATTGGGTCATTCTGATATTAAATGAGTCAACAATTGAGCCTCTGCCTGTGCCTGGAACATGATGAGTGTTATCTAAGTGTTCGCTGCATAAATTGAAATTAAATATTACATTTCAGAAATGGAATGCCTCGTCATTCATAGACCTTAATTGCTCTGTATTTAAGACATAAAGCAAACAAACGGAAGAGTTGTCTTCTTTCTTGGGAAAAATTATAATCAAAGCTGCCAGGTTATTAAAATGCCAGGTTGAATGAATTATATTATTATTTTAAAAAGCATTTATTTGTTTATTTTGAGAGAGAAAGAGAGAGAGAGAGAGAGAGAGAATGAGCAAGTAGGGGCAGGGATAAAGGGAGCGAATCTTCAAGCAGATTCCTTGCTGAGCGCAGAGCCCCACGTGGGGCTTGATCTCATGACCTGAGATCATGATCTGAGCTGAAACCAGGAGTCAGGCACTTAACTGATGAAGCCATTCATGTGACCTCGGTTGCATATATTTTATAAGCCATTTGGCTTCGTCAATGAGCAACCTGGAGTAAGGACAAAGGTGAGGATGGGGAGCACTCCCTGAGAGATCCCTGATTCACTGCCCTTGTATTCAACAGAGGGAAGAGGTAATAGTTAACTCACTGGGGATGGGTGGAGCTACAAATTTATCAGACAGTACGCCTCACAGTACATCACAATCCTTTCATCTAGTTGTGTGAAGCCTCCATGTCTCAGGAAATAGAAGTGTTCTGATTTAGCACTGAACTGCCTCGGATCTTGGAAGATAAAACAGATGAGTTCTGGTCTCAGGCACTGTGAAGAGTAAGATGAGTTTCAGGCACAATAAAACAAATGGAAGGAAAGACAATAAAGGAAAAGAGAAAGATGGACAGAAAGGAAGAAAAAGAGAAAGGAAAGAAACACGAAAAAGAAAGAAAATGAGAAAAAAAAAAAAGCCCTCCTACATGCAAATCACTAGGGGAAGAAAAGGTTATTGTTTCACTAGTGAGATTCGTCAGAGCCTATTAGGAAAAGTGCCATTCAGAAGGGCCATTTTTGTCTTTAAAAATGATTTTCCAGGAAATAGATACAACGGAAGTAACTACTGACTTCAAGTGGCTTTTGGGGTTGAGATATTTCTTCTTTTTATTTTCGGTTGGTGTAAAAGAGTTGGCTCTGATAAGGAGGCAGAAGGAGAAACTGGAGACAATTCAGTGTAGACCTTGTTAAGCAGAAGTTGAGAAGTAGATGAGACAGGTGTAAGGGATGGTTTATCCTCTTGCACAATTTTGAGGCCACAGAACCATAAACTGTAATATTTCCCAGAGACGGACCCTGCACTCTCTAACCAGCAAGCAAACTATAAACTATACTGGGTAAGGAAAAGATGGTACTCTGGGGGCAGACTCGGTGGCCCTCACCGAAACTAAAATGAGAAATTGACAGTGTCAGACATTGAAAAAAAAGGTTAACTTAGATTATCATCTTTGGGTCTGATGACAATGATTAATTCACAATTAACACTATTAGAATCGGTGATTAGAATTAAAGGCTGTTGTCACTTAAAAAAATTTTGAGTGTGTTTATATAACTAAACATCCTCTTGAGGATTTTGGAAACTGCCAGCAGACACTGCCAGTATCATCTTGTGCATCTTAATCTTTGGCTCAGTTTACAAATAAGCCTGATGGAGGTATTATGCAGTTTTTCTTTTTTTTAAATCTAGAGGTTCTGCAAAAATGTTACCAGATAAAATATGGGATGCCCAGTTAAATTTGGAATTCTGATAAGCAGCAAGTAACGTTTTAGTGTAAGTATGTCTAAATGTCGCACGGGGTGTACTAAGAGATTATCCATTGTTGGGTGACCATTTAAATTTAACTGAGTGCCCTGTTGCTAAATGTGGCAACCTTATTCTGGAAAAGTGAAGTGGGATTTTAATTATTTAGTCCTCTGAGAGCACTTGCTCAGTTTTTAGAATTTTTTTTTACTTGGGTATAGCTGACACACAAATTTATATTAATTTCAGGCATGTAACAGTGATTCGACAACTCTATGCATTATGCTATGCTCACGGCAAGCGTAGGTACTGACACCTGTCACCATACAGCACTCACAGTATCACTGGGCTGTCATTCCTTATGCTGTGCCTCTTATTCCCACAACTTATTTACTCTATCTGAAAGCCTGTTCCTCCCAACCCATTTTGCCAGTCCCCCACTCCCTCTTCTCTGGCTCTTTTAATTTATTGTGTTCCCTCCTCTTCCATTAACCCTGGTTTCGTGATTTGATCACTCTGCAGTAACTTCTTTTAGCCTGCGACCCATTCTTGCCTGGGCAGCACCCCTGTGTATGACGCTGCTTCTCAAGTGGTGGTATAGCTGCAAATCACACAGGCGTCTTGTTAAAATCCAAATTCTGATTCAGCAGGTATGGGGTGGGGCCCGAGACTGTGCATTTTAACAACTCCCAGGGGACACCAATGTTGCTGATCTTAGGACCTCACTTTGAGGGAAGCGTCTAAACCCGAGTTCTCATTTTCAATAAAACAAAAGTAAAACTATCATTAAGGTGAATTTTTTTTTTAACACTTACATCTTCCATTTTGTGTGTGTGTGTGTGTGTGTGTGTGTGTGTGTGTGTGTATGGATTCTTTATTGTATTTTTTTAAGCCAGAAAATGGGTAATGTTATGCATTTTGTTAATGGAAGAAAAATTTATTAGGTTGTGAGAAAGTTCTGGAACAGCACATGTTCCAGCAATTCGTCATTGGATTGTCCATCCGTTCATATTTCTGGAAGAACCAGAAATGTCATTAGAAAAATCACATGATTGCATTTGGTTCACAGGCCATCCTGGGAGCCAAGTCCCCAAATGTGTCTGTTACTAAGGATGAAACACCCCCCCCCAACCCCACCCCTTGAAGTGATGTTTTTTATAACACCGAGCTCTGTCAGGGAAGAGCATGTTGAAATGATTTCAACATCTGCATATACAGGCTCAAAAGTTCTTTTAAAATGAAAATCCCAGATTAACAGCTGAAGAGTTTGGTTGCCGGGTATTTTGAGCCTTAGGATGGCAAAAACCCAAACTAAAGAGAGGCGGTGCTTGTCAATCAGGAGAGCGCTTATGATGCTCACCAGTGCTCACACCTCATTCCCATCCCGTGCCCGCCATGCAGCGTGCTCTGTGCCTTCACTAGATGCAAGCAAGGTGGATTAAATCATCTCCATGCTGGAAGCTTCGTGTCTGCTCCTGACCCCACAACCAGTGTGCAGAGAGTCAGGCGGCAAAAGATGTGTTGACAGGCTGTGTGTCTGATGTGGCTTCTGTGTCAGACACGGGGCAGACTGGGGGAGGGGGGGGGAAGCTGGCTGGGAGGGGTAGAGGGATGGGGAAAAACCCGCTAGATAACTTTTTTGGGTGAAGCAGTTAAGTTTAAGCTTTTGCTGTCAGAGGGAATTTGAAGAGATGGAGTCAGCTAAAGGATGAGTTGAAAATGAGTTTCTTCTGAGCGAGGCGAATGCCATCTCATTAGAGACCCTTTATTTAGACTGGAGATTTTGATGGTTGCATGGTCTCCTTTTGGAATCTTCCAAGGGCCTGGCTAAGAAAGGGGGGTCTTCTCTTATGTTCTTTTGGGACACAAGAAGGTGAGATATGCAGAAGAGGCAGTTAAAAAAAATCATCTCCAGAGTTAGATAATAGTATTACATCAGTGCTCATTTCCTGGTTTTGCTCATTGTACAGAACTTGTGTAAGAGAATATCCTTCTCCTTAGGAAAGACACACTGAAGTATTTAGTGAAGAACCATCTTGTCCGCGGTGTAGTCTAAATGATTCATAAGATAGAAAATCACAAAGCAAAAATGATAAAATGTTAGATGGTTGGGAAATCTGGTGAAGGTACAAAGGAGTTTTGTCATTTTTTATGTAAGTTTCAAAATATTTCAAAAATGAAAAATTTTAATGATCTCGTGAGAATGGTGAATGCTCCCCAGGCCAGTCCCTGGTACTGTCTCCTCCCTTGAATCCCAGGGCACGCATGCTTCCCGTCTTCGCAGTTAACACTAAGTCTGGCTGTCCAGTGAGGACATCCCTAAGGCTTTGTGTCACCGTTCTTCTCTTGATTGGTAAGACTCACAGGATAGGGGCTAATCCCGAGAAGCACAGGACTGAGCACAAAGAAAGCAATCAATCCCTTTTTTTTTTTTTTTTTTTGGTGATGTTCAACCAATCTTTCTTTTGGTTGCGTTTTGCTTATGGAAAGGGAAAATCTTTGGGCAACATACGGCCAACAGAATTATCTTAGTTCACCTGTGTGTGTGTGTGTGTGTGTGTGTGTGCTCCGCAGGTCAGCACCCTCCATTTCAGAGCACCATTAATTCACATGGCTCCTTGTGGAGGAGGCTCACAACCTACACAATCCTCCTGCATCCAGAATACAGTGTTTTCAAAGTAATTTGCACAAAGCCCAGTTCTGCACCACGGAGAGGGTGATTGACTCCTTGATATGCAGCATAAAGGGGCAGGAAGGGAGCGAGCTCCCAGTTTTTGCCAGTTGGATGCCTTTTCATGATGCCTAAGCATGACACCTTGAATCACATAACTCTCACAATGGAAGAAACCTTCTCGAAAATCCTTGCTTTCAGGCTACACACAATTTATTTTTTATTTTTTTCAAAGGCTAAGAAGGAGCTTAAAGTTTTTAAAGTCTGTTAATTACCTAAGACAGTCTTTCAAGAGGTCTTGTTGCCAGGGAATACTGCCCACACATGCATTCACTCGGATGCCCCAAGCAGTGAAGAAAGGGTTCTTCCTTTCTCGCCCAAACCGAGGTGGTCAAAATCAATCCTCTTTGGGAATTTTTGACCTCCAAGATCTCTAAGATCTTACACTGAATATGAAAACTCTAATATAGATGGCTGTCCTTTCTTTGGGGAGGAAAAATTTCATTTGGTTTAAAGTTGATTTTTTTTTTTTTTTGGCTAGAAAATCTGTTCAGAGAATTCACTTTTTCCTTTTACAACTTTTTTTTTTCTTTCTTTCTTAAAGATAGTGGTTCGTGATTCTGCTTTAGAACCAGGTAACTTGCTGCCATTCATATTTGTATAAAGTTATTTTGGAAGATGCTCTGACTCCACTCCTGGAGATTTACCATAAAGTCTTAGTGGGTCTCATTTTTCACTAAGAAAGAGCCCAAAGCACCATCTGCAGCTCCCTATCCCCATTCAGGAGATGGGAGGGCAGGGCTGCCTTTTACGGCTCCCTGTCTGGATGGAGCCTCCCTATTAGAAGACTGGATGGACACAGGGAGGGAGGGCCGGGGAGGGGGGCCGGGGGACCAGGGAGCACTCAATAGCTCTCTAAGTGAGAACAATTAGTGATGTAAGTGTATTCTTGAAAATGAACTGCTTTGGGGCAAGATTACTTACAAGCACCATCATCCCAGCTAAAATCTCTATATAGACTTCGGTAGTTCTGAGAAGTCATCTTCAGAGACAATACTTATTGGAATTCATAGTGTTTCCTTTCGTGCTCTCTGAAATTAGCTAATGTTCTGGTCACTCCAGAGCCTTTAAAAATGGTCCCAGTCCCGAGGGCTTCGTAGAGGGGAAGTCTGGCAGTGCACACGCCTCAATTGTGTGCCTACTTGGGATTATTTATTTTCAGTTGGCAGCCATCAGAATCAGAATCAGAATCTTTTCTTTCCTTTTCTTTTCTTTTTTTTCTTTTTTTCCTAAACCGGACAGAACAGTAGCTTTGCCTTTCATTGTCAGCAAATAGCAATGCTTTCAATATAGCAGAGTTATCCATATTTATAAGGCAATATTTGAGTCCTGATTTAAAAATACATAATCCAAAAAGAGCAGTTTTCTTTTTCTCCACCTGATTTCTTTAACTTCTAAAATTTCATCTTAATGAGGCTAGGAGGGTAGAAAGATGGCTGGTACTTTGTAGTTGCGTACTGATGGAGCAATCATGGAAATATTGTTAATGTTACGTGCACTCCTTTACACATAGGAAGCAGATCTTCGGGATCCCTGGGTGGCACAGCGGTTTGGCGCCTGCCTTTGGCCCAGGGCACGATCCTGGAGACCCGGGATCGAATCCCACATCAGGCTCCCGGTGCATGGAGCCTGCTTCTCCCTCCGCCTGTGTCTCTGCCTCTCTCTCTCTCTGTGACTATCATAAATAAATAAAAATTAAAAAAAAATTAAAAAAAAAAAAAAAAAAAAAAGGAAGCAGATCTTCTGGCCCAAGGAAAAGAAATTGAGATGACGGATTCCTGCATTTTGAGAAAAAACATTTTTTGCTGACATACGGACACTTGTAGCCTTTATTGTAGTTTTGCCCTTTTATTTTTATTACGTTTAAAGATAGCATTTTATGAAACGAAATGAAGCTTGGAACATTTTTCAAAATATTTCAATGATTTGGCAGTTGGTAATGAAAGAGCTTCCGTGCATTCAATAGGTAGGAGATGCACACAACTATTGATCATTATATTTATTCAAACTTTTCAGCGATCTTCTGAAAGAGCTGAAAGAGCCTCGTGATTTACAAGGTGCTTCAGAGAATGTACTAGAGCTAAAATCTTTACAAATCTCCCTATAATTTTTTTTTTAAATTAGAGTTTTATTTTAATTCCAGGATAGTTAACACACAGTGTTGTGTTCGTTTCAGGTGTACAATACAGCGATTCAACACTTCCATACAACACCTGGTGCTCATCACGCAGGTGCACTCCTTAATCCTTATCCCTTGTTTTCCCTCCCTCCATCCTCCTCCCCTCTGCTGACCATCAGTTTGTTCTCTACAGTTAAAAGTCTGTTTCTTGGCTTTCTCTCTCTCTCTCTCTCTCTTTTTCCTTTGCTTTTTTGTTTTGTTTCCTGAAGTATTTCTGAAGTGCTTTATTAAACTCTTCCAAGTCGTCGATGTAATATTTTTGAATATTACTATATTAATTTCATTTTTAATCTTGTTAAAATATTAAATAAATAAAATACTATTAAATAAAATATGTTTTATTAAATACAATAAATATTAAATAAAATAATATTAAAATATTATTATACCTCATTGGTTGATACTTTATTATAAACTGACAGGCAGACAAAAAGGACATGTGAATACCTGCTATACAGCATTGCATCTCCCCCCAAAAAAGTCTTGGCTGCATGTAGACAGAGCTCTGCTAGTTCTTAAACCCCATGGGTGTCACTAAGGTGTGGAATACTCTGTGAGGCTGCTGTCAAGGCCCACACGAGAACCAGGGTGAGTGGAGTTAATCTCAGCCAACCTGCTTGGTCTGAGAGTGGGCAAAAGGTGGTTTCCAAAGGAAACCAGGTGCATTGTAACAGCAACAGGTTAACGAGTGCTGCTATGGATTGAGACTTTGTCTCCCTCTACAATTTGTATGTTGAGGCCCTACTCCCCAGTGTGATGGCATTAGGAGGTGGGAGCCTTTGGTAGGTGGTTAGGTCATGAGAATGGAGCCCTCATAAATGGGGCTTGTAACCCTATAAGAAGAGACACAAGGGAGATAATCTCTCTCCCCACCATGCAAGGACAAAGAAAAAAGGTGGCCATCTGCAAAGGAAGAAGAGGGCCCCCACCAGACACTGAATCCGCTAGCACCTTGATGGACTTTGCAGCCTTCAAAGCTGTGAGAAAGAAATGTTGCCTAAGCCTGCCAGCCTGGTGCTTGTAAGGCAGCCCGAGCAAACGGAGTCAGGTGGTGAGGACCAAAGCCAACAGGGGTCCACTTGCTCAGGAAAAATTTTGTCACCATTTACCTAACATTTACTGACCACCAAATAAATGCACATGTTTTAAAGATATATTTGTGCAGTTCTCATGAGTGCACTTTGGAGTATCGATGACATTTTCCCTTTACTGAACTAGAAACCCAAAGGCGAAAGGACTGGTTTGAGCCAAACTGAATCTCCAGCCAAAACAAGACTGGTTTCTGTGAGGTCACTTTGGGTTCTCTGTCTCCGAGGATCACATGCTTCCTTTGAGTTCTGAGTCTTACAACATTCCACACCTCACCTTATTCAGCCATTATTGCTTCTTGTCTGAGATCTCGCCCTGCTTACCAAAAAAGGTCCTTTAGAGCGGAAACCGTGTATTGAGTTTCTTTATTCTCCATTACACATGGCTTGGCATGCAAAAGACACCAAATAAATTCTTGGTTACATAATTTTTGGAAATTGGAAAAACATTCCCTAATACGCTAGTGAAAGTTACATTGTAAGAGATGGGATTGTACAATTTTCTCACACATCCCAAAGTCGCTCATACTGATATTCCAAGACCAGCAAGTCTTCTGGTGACTAAATGAAAGGTTTTCCTAATGTTAGTTGATACCAGGTATTTTAAGTGTCTTGTTTTAACAAATATCGTACTGAGCTCTGAGTATATATTTTAGAGATGAGTTTAGTAGTTGGGTGGGGAGACAGGAGCACCCTCCAAAGGAAGATGTCAGTACCCATTCCAGCTCCTACGAGAACGTGTCAATCCCTTAAGACAAGGCTACTTGCAGCATCTCATCAACGGCATCAATAATACAGGTCTTGGGTGCCTACCGTATAATGAGTGTATAAATCGGGATAAAGCTGTGACCAAGAAGTTTATAATCTAAGTAGGAAAAGGACAAGCAAAGAAGCTCTGATTGTTTCCCAAGTAAGTGAAGAATAAAGCGTATGTCTCCGGAGGGAAGACCCAACTCAACAGAAACAGAAACAAAAACAAAAACCCACCTCTTCAAAACTGGATTATAGCACCTCTCCTAAAGGAAGAGCAGAGCTCTCTCGCTTTGGTGAAAACCAAAAGCTCGGTCCTGTTCCTGGCAGGAATTACTTGGTTGACTCCTCAACTGTATCATGATCAGGGGAAGAGTTTAGGGACCTTTGATTCTCAAAGAGGACTTTTTATGGCAGATGCCAGTTGACCCAGGTCACATCTACCTGGGGACACACAGGAGGCTGTACTCTGCTTGGACTGGGTTCCTAGCACTGCTGTTAACACAGTCCCACAAACTGGGCAGCCCGAGTAACTGCAATTTATTGTCCCACAGTTCTGGGTGGGATGGAAATCCAAGACCAGGATGTTGGTGGGGTTGATTCCTTCTGAGTCTGTTGCAGGCCTCTCCCCTAGATTCTGATGATTTGCTGGCAATCTTTGGCATTCCTTTGGTTTGTAAACATGTCCTTTCAGGGTCTCCTCTTCTCCCTTTATCTGTGTTTGTGTCCAGATTTTCCCGTTTCATGAGGACATCAGCTGCATTAGATTAGAGTCCACCCTATTCTAGTATGATGCCATCTTAGCTACATCTGCAATGACCCTATTTCCAAATAAGGTCACCTTCTGAGGTCCTGAGGGGTTAGGACTTCAACGTATGGATTTGGGGGGGAACATGAGTCTACCCATGATAATAATAAAAATCTGTATCTTGCCATCACCCTGCCTCCTACCACGGGTGAGATTTCCTCATGCTCTGGACCTTAGTTCCCTGCTAATATCCCACCCCCAGGTATTTCCAGGTGAGCTCTGGTCTTAGATATACCCATCACATGCTGCTTGCCCTCTGCTATCAACAACATGCCTACCACTTTCCCTGGGCACAGCTAAGTTCTTTAGGCACCAGGACTTCAGTACTTGTACTGTGGGACCCTCAGTCCAGGACCATGTGGCATGCTGGTGTCTCTACAGCAGCACCGGGTCTTATGGTGTCGAAGTAACTCTGTGTTTTCTGTGGCTTCATGCTCCTCCTTCTTGACAGAATGGACAACTACGTTGATCTGATCATCTTCTTCATAGGAACCAAATTCGCTGATGAGTGCTGTAATCCTACAAGGGGGGCAGGGTGGGTATCTGCACTTTAGATGAAGGAAAGGCAGTGAGGACTGGATGTGAATCTCTAATGGAGGGCTCTTGATGCCCTGGCTGTCCCAGTGGGGAGAGTGTGTGTGCTCATGTACACGTGCGTGTGTCTGTAGGCAAGTGTATGCATGTGTGTGCACCTGTGTGTGTGGCATGTGCACAGCATCTTGTCTTGGGGATTTTCCTCAAATTCCTAGCCTTACAGTGGGCTTCTAGTCTCTGGCCCCATTTAGCATAGTTGTTTTCACATATTTTTAGCCACCGAACCCTTCCTTCAGATGTGTGTGGACAGCCCGACAGGAGCCCTGGCACAAAGTATCTAGTTGTCAATTCTGGATTCTCCATTTATCAGCTGTTTGAACAAGGTCAGTTTACCTGTACCTCAATTCCCTTATCTTCAAAATGGGGAAAACACTCTACTAAACTAAAGGTGTTATTTTGAGACACCAGAGTGGCTTAGTGGTTTAAGAATCTGCCTTTGGCTCAGGTCATGATCCTGGTGTCCTGGGATCGAGCCCCGTGTTAGGCTCCCTGCTCAGAAGGGAGTCTGCTTCTCCCTCTCCCTCTGCCTGCTGCTCCACCTGCTTGTGTTCTTTCTCTCTGTCTAATAAATAAACAGAATCTTTTTAAAAAGGTGTTATTCTAAGAGCAAATGGGTTAATGCCTGTAATGCTTTGGACACTGTCACCAATGCCTAGTTTGGAAGCTAACAAGAAATGACTAATTCTTTTTTAAAAAATATTTGTTTATTTATTCATGAGAGATACAGAGAGAGAGGAAGAGAGAGACATAGACAGAAGGAGAAGCAGGCTCCATGCAGGAAGCCCAATGTGGACTCGATCCCGGGACACCAGGATCACACCCTGGCCCAAAGGCAGGCACTCAACCACTGAGCCACCCAGAGATCCCAGAAGTGACTAATTCTATAACTGCTTCCAGCCAATAAAAAATGTAGCAAATATTGCCCATAATAATCTGTTTTGAAAGGGGGAACAATGATGGAATTCTTAACTTCAGTTGCATTTTTTTCACTTAGGAAGCTTTAGAAAATTAATACAAACTCTCTTTTCCTATTGGATTTCATATCGGTCAAAGGAGGGCTGAAGCAAATAGCCAATGTTTCAATTTCCAGCAGGTGGACAGTGGTTCTCACACTTTAGGGGCCGCAGAATTCCCTGGAGGGCTTGTCAAAGCCCAGATGGGTGGACCCTGAGCCCAGGATTCCTGAGTCAGTAGGTTTGGGGTGGGGCCTGAGGACTTGCACTTCTCATATGTTCCAGGAGATGAAGATGCTTTTGGGTGCTGTTGGCTCAGGGGCCTTCCTTGGAGAACCATGGCTATTTGCAGAGCTGCCCTTTCCAGATAAATTTTTGTCCAAGTTACTCCAGAGCCTGGGTGGAAGAGTGGTTGGGTGTTCATGCCAAAACATGGGCATGCCGAATTTTTACCAATTCTGAGGGACTCTGAGATCTCAGGTAAGAAGTGAAGTCTTTTTTTTTTTTTAAACAAGTATTTAGATAACAAGTGTATGCACGGATCAGGAAATTTCATTTTGTTTCTCTTCTAGACCTGCCTGTTGACCTTTCACTGACTACTGTTAGCTAAAAACTTGCTCACTATCAAGACCAAAAATGTGGTCACCAGGAGGTGGAACAGCAGGACACATCTGCGAGGAACAGGCTCCCAGATATCAGTATGACTCAGTGATGCCATTTGAGTGGCTGCTTCCCTCGGATGCTCTTTTGTTCCTTTCAGAATTAAATGTAAAGATATTGAAACTGAAATCACACAAGCCTAGGATTTAACCAATGAATGAAAACTTCAAATATTGAAAATAACTTTTTTTTTTTTGAGAATGGCTAAGAGCTATTTGGTGGGGAGGGAAAACAGGTCCACGTTATTTTGCATTGTAGAACAGTATGGTTTATCAAGCAAGCCCAGGAGGCAGTTAGAGGGAGGATTGCAAGGTTAGGTGGCACTCGTTCCCCTTTGCGAAACTGTCTTTACCTCACACTTGACAGATATTTCAGATAGATGTGATGAGATGAAGAAGTTGGCAAGATGAAACCGAGGTAGCATCGCTCCTCAACACATAAAGATGGTTTGATAAAAAAGAAAGGACAAACAGGAAAGGTGACCTGACACCCTCAGAATCACAGAGACGCCTGGAAGGATGACAGGAGCTCCTGGTGAGGCTAGTTTATTTACTCGGTGGAGCTCAGAGGCTGTGATTACACAGCTCAAGGTTGGATCCCGGTGTAATTAGGAGCCAAGGTGGAATGGAAGTGATCCATGTGGCAATCGGTAGGACAGTCAGAGTGTGTGTGTGTGTGTGTGGGGGGGGACTGGTGGAGATGCTGGCGGGAAGATGTGCTGGACGCCGGGTTGGGGCTGCAGGTGAGGGCACCTTCTCGATAAAGAGCAAGCATGGAGCGTGAGTGTGAGAGGTTGACTCCACTGAGATGCGACTTCACAAACACAAAGAGGAGGTTACAATTTAAAGAAAAGATTGCTCATCAGTACAGGCAGGCAGAGATGTTTCCCTTTCCAGGGCCCATCTCAGACCCTCTGTATCAGATTTTGGGGACTGGGTCCCTGGAAGTTGCATTATTTACAAGCATCCCGGGGATTCTGATACAGCCCATTAGAAGGCAAGGTTTGAAAATCAAAGCTCTGGTGGAGTACCGAAATGTGTCCTAAAACATCAGAAATGACGTGTGGGTATACATATATGTGTCCATCAGGGCGCTCAGAGACACTTCCTGTGCTATTTTATTGTGACCATTTACAGATACGCTCAATTCGCACAAGAATCATTTCCAAGCTACTCGACAATAATTTCAGACTAGAAGACAAGTTGGGAAAATAAAAATAATACAAAGGGCACATGCACACCCTTTCCTACACACCATTTTATCCCATTTGGTTTATTACTTGTGCTCTCTCCTCCTCCTCCTACACACACACACACACACACACACAGGCACACACATGTGTGCGCTTGCATGCATATATACAAGTGATTTTTTCCCCCTGAACTATATGAGGATATGTTAGGTACATTGTGGCCTTTTCCTCTTAATTTTTCGCCAGTGCTATTTCCTAAGAACAGGGATATTCTCTTACATAATCATCATTCAGTTATCAGCTTCAGTAGTTTGAACAATGATAAAGTGTTTAGTCTAATCTACTATCTGTGTTCCAGTTTTGTCAGTTGGCCCAATAATGTCCTTTAGACCCCTCCCTTTAACCTCCCTATTTAATCTGAAATATTTCTGCAGGCTTTTTTTGGTGTGTTTTAGAACACTAACATTTTGAAGAAAATGGTCACCACAAACTTCCATTCTTGGAACATTTCTCTTTTGGGGCTTCTCTGAGGTTTCCTTGTGATTAGGTTCAGATCATACATTCCGTGCTGAAATTTTGCATAGGAGATGTTGTGTTCTCCTCAGGGTACCATATCTGGGGACCCTCAGTGGCCATCGAGCTACATTGGTGATGTTAATATGGGTCATCTGGTTAAAGGTCTATTTGATATTTCTACGATTTAATTATTTTTTTTTTCTCCCTTGCAACTAACAGTCAGTGAGATGACATTTTAAGACCATACAAATATCTCCTTCTTCAGCAAAAGTTTTCCCTAGATTTAGCATCCATCAATGATTTTTGCTTGATTGAGTCTTTGCTATGACGATTGAAAATGTTTTCTCTCTGATATCCTCTCTTCATCTACTAGTCATTCTCCTCTCCCCCACTTATTCACCCATTTATTATCAACATGTATCATGAATTCTTACTTACCAGTAGGTCATGACTCAGCCTCATTATACTGGTGTTCAAATTGTCCCAGAGTTGGCCAGCGGGAACCCCTTCAGGTACCTGAGTCCTTGCAACATGTCACCATTATGTTTTGACACTTTATTTTCTAGGTCATCTTCCCTCTTTCTTTCCCCAGCCCTGGATTTAGCCATTTCTCTGAAAATGCTTGGTTCTTTTTAGGGGATGAATCCAGAGAATGGTATTAGATGTCGAGATCTGAGTACTGGATGTGCTCATTGCTACTGAGGTTTCTGTTTCTGGACTTTCCAGTGGGCCGAGACAGGAAATACATGCATTGTGTGTGCATGTCCAAGCAAACAGACAAGTAAATATACCTACAAGGCACGCAGATTTCAGAAATAATCAGTTCATACCAATACCTCTGATTCTAATCTATCATCATAGTGTTGTCTTGCCTCCTCCCATTACATATTTGTATGTTCCCTTTTCCACCATGAGAACCCTGGCTCCCATCGGTATCGATACCTGCACATGGACACATCTGCTCAATCCTTTAATTCATCTGAAATTGCTCAATCCTTTAATTCATCTGAAATTGCTCAATCCTTTAATTCATCTGAAATTGCATAGAATTGCAGGATCACACCACAAGCAACTAACCTAAAAAGTGGTCAGGATTTGTTTGCGATTCTGCTGCCATCCACCTTAGTCAGAACTGAGGCTCCATAATCAGACTCCGTGCTTCCATGTTACTTGTACTTCCTCCCTCTCTCCTTCCCTTCATTTCCTCTTCCTTTATGTTCTTATCAATTTCTCACTTTCTTCTATTTCCCTCTTGATCATGGTGTGATATTCTTTTAAAATTATCTTCATTTTTTTTCAGTTTGCTTTCAATTTTAGTTTTTGTTTCCTTCCATATTGGGATTATGTTTTATTTTTTGAGTATGCAAACCATTAACAGGGCTTCAAAAGTAAAACATACCAGGAGATGTACTCCTAACAGATCACTGCCTCCTCTGTGCCTCCTTGCTCCCACCTTCCTTGCCTTGTAAGGAACCAATTTTATGGTTTTTTGTTTTCTCCTTCCTGTGTATTTTTTTTTTTTTGTAAAAATAAGCTGATATCCATATGTTTTCCTATTTTCCCTTTTTCCTACACCATAGGTAGCAGACTATTTGTGCTCCTTTGCAATTGGTGGGAATGCACGAGACCTGTATTTTAACCTCTGTTCCTTCCCAGATGAACTATGGGATCTCTATTTAGGAATTTACATTCCTCAAATCCCAATTTCTTAATCTACTGAATGTGAGCATTTTTTAAAAGACTATATTTCTTGTATCCCTCAAAAAGTTTGCTGTGAAATAAATGTAATTTCCTTTTTCTTATCCATATAAACTTAGAAATGGATCTTCAGAACAAAAAGTAAAATAAAATAAAATAATATAAAATAAAAATAATAAAATGCTGAACAGGTACTTGGGAAAAGAGGATGGATAAAGGCAGGACTGGGGTGAGCCCTTTTGTAGCACAGAAAGTATTTCTAACACTTCCTATGTCTGGATACCCTACTCACCGCCCCCCCCCCCCATTTTGAGGTACTTATTTATTTATTTATAAAAATGGCATATATATATAAATATATATATAGTGTGCAACATAAGATTTGATGTACATATACATGGTGAAATGATTATTATAATGCACTTCTATTTAAAAACTCACTATGATGGGAAAAGATAGTTATTGTTTTCATTTATGCATGCTTTTCAGCATGCTGGTGTGGACCAATCCACTTCTTGCCAGCAACTCTTGGAAGGAGCCTTGACTGGATGCTCCTCTCTTCTCTCCGATCTGAGCGGTGCTACAGCTGCTTGTAGCAATTAGAGTGTGTGGTGTGCAGAGACTAGAGTGTTGACTGAACCAATTAAAAGATCAATTAGCGCAGCACAAGTGCTTAGAGAAGTAGTTTTTCTATGACATGGA
Organism: Vulpes vulpes; assembly: GCF_048418805.1. NCBI lineage: Eukaryota > Metazoa > Chordata > Mammalia > Carnivora > Canidae > Vulpes > Vulpes vulpes. Next base: position 9,599,301 of record NC_132794.1, read on the forward strand.
GCAGATTTGCCACAGCACATGGAGCTACAAGTGAATCCAACATTCAGAAATGTGGAGTCTTTGTTCTTAATATTTTCTTTTAACATGTTCTGTATATTCCTAAACATTCAACAGAAGCTATTAGTTAATGGCTTAATAGGATAAACTGGCTTTTGTTGCAGTAGTATTTTCATGTATAGTAATCAAATTAATAGTAACTCATAAAATGTATAGTAATTAAATGATCCTAATTAAGTAGAAACTGTAAGATAATAGAATTTATGCAAGTATTTTATTTTTGGCTCTGATAGAACTCATTCAAAAGAAGTTTTGTCTCCTCATCAATTATTTATATATGGTTTGGATTTCTTATTGCTGCTTTTATAACTAAGAAAAAATCTCCGTTTTAGATTTTCTTTTTATGTTGGAATCTTGGTGTATCCACACACTACATACAAAACCTTGGGGGTAATAGATCATGTGACATAGTTCTTACAGGTCATGGAACATTGCAAAGATGGAATACATTGAATTTTTAGATTTCTGAAGTGTGTAACTCCGGGAGGGGTCTTCTTGGCAGATGATAGATTAAAACTGACTCCAGGAAAATTCGTCAAAACATAAATCTTTCATACTTTTATTCGCAAGTATTTAGACAATTAGTGGATAGCACAAGGTGATATAAGTGAAGCCTGGACATATTTCCTGCCCTTTGGTGGTTTGTACTCTAGTTAGAGAGGCAAGGGCCAGTTATGTTACTTATGATGGTGGGTGACCAGGAGTAGAACATTTAAATGCTTGACTCTTTTCTCTGCTTCTTACAACTCTGTAGGTCCCCAGAGAGAGAGATGCACTAAGCAGAGAAGCAGGGGAAATCTCTGGGGATATATTATGTCCAGGGTTTGGGGGCAAATTTCTACCAGGAGGTTCTTTTTTTAAAATATTTTATTTATTTATTCATGAGAGACACAGAGAGAGAGGCACAGACACAGACAGAGGGAGAAGCAGGCTCCCTGTGGGGAGTCTGATGCGGGTCTCAATTCCAGGACCCAAGGATCATGAGCCAAAGGCAGATGCTCAGCCAGAGAGCCACCCAGGTGCCCCTCTCCCAGGAGGTTCTATCCATGATGAATTAAACCAGGCTAAAGATGACCCAGGAGAACTTCTCTTGTCTTGAAAGAGGCAGGTCAGATGATCTCCTCAGGCAGCCTCTCACTGGGGGCCTGCCCCATATTCTGTGTGGCTCTTTCTTATTCTGGAAACCCCTACCAAATGGAAGTCATTTCCAAATCCTTCTCATCCCCCAGCTGGGATCAGCAAGAGAGACAATTCAGAAAGGAATCCAAAGGAGGAAGTAAAAAGGGGACTTCTGAGAGAGTACTCCAAGCTCGTACCCTGGTCTTTATGCTTTCTTTCCGTCTCTAAAATCTCTGCCCAGCCGCTGTGATCCAATACCATACTTGGCATGGGATGATTCTAGCATTTCTTCTTGTGGTTGTGAAGGCAGAAGGAGCTACAACCATCCCCTGGGGACTGGAGGGGAATTTGGCCAAAAGAAAGACTTATGTGAGAGAGTCATGATGTAAGGTAGTGTATGATGGGGCAGCACTAGGAGGGCAGCATCATAGTGTATGCCCCAAATTTCTCAGTTAGGGACACCAGAATTCAGTCCATCTAATTTTACTAATATAAGCTACAATGTAGTTGGTAGTTTGTGGAAATTTTAAGAAGTTCAGAGAACCCTGTCTCTACACATGCCAGGAGAAACCCATCCACCCTCAGGGATGGTTCTAACAGAAATCTCATTAGCGCCACTACTTCTGCCACAGTTGACCACCAAGATTCCTGTCCCCACCTTGGATGCCCCTGAGTGCTTGTGTACATGTCACCCCTAGGCACATCTGCTTGGCAAGACATAGCTCACTGAGAGAAAGAACCCAAGCTTCTTGCAAGTCGGGAATGTGGTTGTTAGCTCTGCAGATAAAAGTACCCTGAAAGGAATGGGTATGGAGTGGGCCTATTTGTATCTGCAGAAATGTTACAGGACTTGGGGGAGGGTGCCAGAGTAGCTCAGTCGGTTGAGTGGCCAACTTTTAATTTCAGCTCAGGTTGCGCTCGCTCTCAGGATCATGGGATGGAACCCCGTGTCTGGTTCCATGCTCAGCAGGGAGTCTGCTTGAGATTTTCCCTTTCCCTCTCCCTCTGCCCCCAGCCCCACTTGTGAGTGCATACTCTCTTTTTCTCTCAAATAAATAAATAAATCTTTAAAAAAAGAAATGTTACAGGACTTGGTTGAAGGTGGAAATAAATGGAACTTAGTTGTTGGATGAGGAAGTGGGCCTTTTGTTGAACTAGGATTGGGCTGTTCGGAGGAGGGACATGGGTAGACAAAAGGAAAGCGAAGACCTGACATTGGGGATGGATGTAGCACTTCCTGTAGGAGGCACTCTAAAGACCACTGAGGCAGGCATGGATTGAGAGTTCATGTTTGAGAGTCAGATGGGTGAGGCCAGAGAGAAGATGGGGGAAGATTTTGAAAAAGTTTGGATACCAGAAGGAGATTTTGGACTTCTTCGATGTGTGGGAGGCGTGCCTAGAGGTCTATAACACAGAGGGGAATGCTGAGATCAGAGAAATCTGAGGTTCAAGTGTATAGGATCCCTTGAATGGATATAGCCTAGAGGCAAGGAAACCAGCTAGGAGTCAAATACTCCGGGTGCCAAGTGGGACAGGCAATCTAGGAAGGCAGCAGTGAAGGAACACACACACATACACACACGCACACTCAGAATGCATATCAGAGTCTTTTCAGAGAAAGCAGTGGTTTGGTTTGGGGAAGACAACCCAAGTTCAAGTGCCAGAATTTGCCACTTATTAATAATGTGACCTGGACGAGTCTCTTGACATCACTGAGTTGGCTTTTGCATCTGTAAAATAAAGCCAGTACTCCTTCGCCACCCCACTGGCCTGGGTAGCTACGGAGCTCTCTAACAGTGAACATGGACAAGAGCACTTTGTAATCCAGGTGGCGGTACACAGCGCTCGTTATTGTTGACGTGAAAGGAAGAATCAGTGGGAGCTGGCAACTGATGAGAGAAGAAAGGAAACTGTCGAAAATGGCTCTTGGCTTTTCCCCCCATAAGAGCAGTAGGAGGGCCAGTGAGCACCCACCGAAAGGGGATCTAGGGGATCTGGGGAGGTAGAGCAGTCTGGACTCGAACATGCTTGAGGCAGACGTAAATGAAGACAGAGGAAAGTGCAGAAATCGGGACTGAAGTTCTGGTGAGGTCCAGGTAGGATGAAACCACAACGTTATTTTTGTTCTCTGTTATTCCAGAAAAAAATTTTAAGAAAGGAATATCTAGTTAATTTGTCGTGGAGGTCACTTGTTGGTTTGTTTTAGGGACATTATCCATTTAACTTCTGCTTTAGCCGCAAGACTAGAATAGATAAGCTATTTAGGATGAAAATATATTAGATGAAGAGTAAATCAGTAGTAGGAGACTGACCATCCCAGGTTTGCGTCAGACCAAGGGGTAGCCAGGACATGAGACTTTTAGGGATGAAATTAGGAGAGTCCTGGGCAGGCCAGGTTGAGATAGGTGGTCCCTAAGCAGCCTGAGAAGAGACAGAAAGAGCAAGATGGGGACTCCTGGATCATCAAATGGTTACCCAAAGAGACTGAGGTGGCTCATGTTGGAGTAGGAAGTGCAGCTAGAAGATGCTGTTTAGAAAGAGAAAACTCTGGAGAGCTACAAGGTTCTGCTGTGTTCAGGAGAAGGCCAGAAAAGTCTCTCCAGGGAAGACTGGAAAAGTAGCATCCTCAACACTGCAAACATAGTAGGGTTTATCCTATCACATTAAGGGGATACCTGGGGAAGAGATGTGCAGATGATTCATGTTCATGTTGACAAATAAGGACACGTGTGTACTAGAGGGATTTCAATGGTCTGTAGAGTAACTCTGAAGAAGTATTTTCCTCTGTGCATTTTTTTTAAAAGATTTTTATTTATTTATTCATGAGAGACACACAGAGAGAGGCAGAGACATAGGCAGAGGGAGAAGCAGTGGGGAGCCAGATGTGGGGAGCCTGATGTGAGACTAGATCCCAGGCCCCCAAGATCACACCCTGAGCCCAAAGGCAGACGCTTAACCACTGAGCCACCCAGGCGCCCTCCCCTGTCCATTGAATGTGAGTTTACATTCACCTGGTTCAAGACAGAGACATTTTCCCATTTTTAACAGAGACCTGGAAATAAAGAGGTAGACACTGGCATGGAGCAAGATTGGCTCGGACATGATGGCAGCCTCACATGCGAGAACAGAGCCCCAGGAAGCGACGGGTCCAAAAAATACAGTGATCGTTGCTTCCTGGACCGTCTGGATGAAGTAGCTCTGAGAGCTTCAACCTTCTGCCACTGCACACTTCCTTGCCTGGCGCTGAGCTTTCATGGATGACCCAGAGCTAAATGGGCTTCCAAGATCTGAGGGAGGGTGAGGGTTACAAGGCAGCCAACAACTGTAAGGTTATTCTCTATTTTTCATTAAATTAGTCGTGCCCTTAACCATGTTCTCTGATTGTTATGGTTGTATTGTGTTTTGCTGAAATTCGTATGTTGCTATCCTAACCCCCGGTGCCTCAGAACGTGACCTTATCTGGGGCCATTGCACTGTACTTAATGAGGTCCTTAAGGTGGACCCTTAATGTCATATGACTGGTGTCCCGATGCAAAAGAGGGAAATATGGCCACAGACCTGCAAACAGGGAGGCCACCATGTGACATTGAAGAGTATGAAGTTGATGTGTGTATAAGCCAAGGAACGCCAAGGATTGCCCAAAGCTCCAGAAGCTAGGAGAGAAGTCTGGAGCAGATTCAACCTCCAGGGCCTCTGCAGGATCCACCCATTGCTGAAATATTGGTCTTGTATCTTCCAGCTTCCAGAACTCTAAGATACTAAATTACAGTGGCCCCAGGAAACTTAACACACTGATGAAGTTTTGTTTGCACATTTTCTCACCTAAAAAAAAAATAGAATGTCAGTTTATTATTGGGTTTTTTTTTTGACCTTTAGCTAAAGTAGGGCAAGCAATGGTTTGAGAGATGACTTCTAAACAAACTGAAATCAAGTGTACAAGCTAGAAACACCAGAAATATTCTTATTATTTGTGTCAAGTAATATTTTTCAGAAATCATGAGTGACAACCACTCACTTGTTTACAGTAGGATTTTCCAGCCTCTAGCACTCATCATTTATGAAACAAAATATTAGTTGAAGGCCTCAGAAGATTGCCAATAAAACTGCTAAAACATTCTTTTGATCTCAAGGCAGCACTGAGGACAGATACTTCATTCCTTCTGGAAAATGCTTTGTTCTTTTGACTCCACTTAAGGAGGCAATAGAAAAGCATATAATACATTAGACGTTCTTTCTTTGTAGAACAAAGTTAATCCAGGTCCTTATCATATGAAACTGCACAGGGATATAATCTTTTAGAAGACGTAAATAATTCTCTGTAATACATTTGGAAATACTTTGATCTTTCTATATACGTTTCTGTAGCAAAATGGTCCTGCGCACTCCATTTTACATGTTTAGGAGTTTGTTAAATAAGATTAGAGAAGCAATATTAGAGTTTTAAATTTTTTTTTAAACTAAAACAACCAATTTTACTAGGTCCCGAAAATTTCTAAATTACATGCCAGTCGGCCCCTCCTGTTCCGATGCCAACAGCATGGATTTCTCATATATTTACTTTTCTCTTGTTTTATCTACTCGGTTAATGGATTTTTAAAAGATTGTTTAAAAGCCTGTCCTCCCTTGAAATTTTTAATATTCGTTTTCTTTTAGCATTCCTGCTGTATCAGTGGTTCTTGTTCTAATCTCCGCCCCCGCCAGTCTCAGAGTGGATTGGGTTGATCAGGGATTGGGAGAAAAGAACAGTGACCAGGAAGTTAGAATCTTAGAAGGTCATATATTCATTCCATAGGAAAGATCTGAAGTTCTTTTGATAGGGGGTAGGGGATCCTGAAGAATGTCAAACAGCGGAGTGATAGAATCAGATGTGCCACTTGGGTAAAGCACTCTGGAAGCAGTTTAGGGAATGGGTGGGTGGCCCTGGGGTGGAGGTATGAGGCTGGAATCAGAGAGACTTGGTTGAGAGGCCATAGAAGCAGTAAGCCCTGGTGGCACTGGGCGTGGGGAGCGGCTGGAGGAGGCAGACAGATCCAATGAGACTGGGTCAACCGTCTACACGTAGTGCTGCTTGTGGTTACTTTAGTGCCAAAAACACGGGTAGTAGGGATAACTCAACCCATCTCCTTGTGGGGGAAATAAAATTGAGTAGTTGATGCTATTTAATAAGAGAGAATCAGGAATCATTATTTGTTTCCATCCCAACTACGTGAGTGTCGTTCTGAGGAATTCAGGAAATCCTAAGTCAAGAAGCTTGGTCGAGGTGAACTTTTGCACATTCGCAGAATTGCCTGGGCCAGTGCGAGTGGTCAGCTACAGTACTTTGTGACGTTTCTCTGCTGTGTCTGTGCTCCAAACAGCTGGGGTGGCATCACTTGCTGATATGCTCAGGACGGGGACAGAGAGCAAGAGATCCACTCAGCCTGCATTCTCAGCTGTGTTAAGGTGGGGTCTGTCTGCAAGCACGTTTCAGGGGCCAAGGTCCCTGTGTTGTGAACACTTGGCCCTTTTAGAGAAGTTGAGGGAAGTGGCCTGTTACCTCTCAAAACTGGGCCTACTACAGTGGCATCGCGGGGAGCCCTGCCATTTGCCCTGGGGTGGGCTGCCCACTGTTGGCCCACTGTTGGCCGAAGGCCCCAAAGAGAACCAGACAGGATGGCCTGCAGTTTGCCCAGACCATACCTTCTCCAAGTCCAGGGGGCAGGTAAAACTTTGCTCCCAGGTGTGATCAAATCTATTTCACACAGAAGGCCAATAGGTGGCAGAGCAATCTTTCCTACATGCCAGAGTGAAAATGTATATCGATATCACCATTATCAGAACTCTGTTGCTGAGCTTTAATTACAAGACACTCGAATCACTCATAACTAGACAATTTCAGAATTTTTACACACTTTGTACCTTTATATACGTTAACGCCAAATGTACAAAGTGATTCCAGTTTAATTAAGATTTTAAACCCCAGAACAGTTAGCTAAAGATTTTAAACCCCAGTTATAGGCACAGTTTGTTTACCTGAAGCTTATCTTCCTGTGGCCATAATTTTTTTTTCTCATTTTATGGGATATTTCCTTTTTTTTTATTTTTTTAGTTTTATTTTGGCATCCAGGAACAAAAGTGAAAACGATGCTAACTGTAGGCCTTTTAAAACAAATGTCCTTTGTGGATTAGAAAGCAGACTATCTCCAGCGAGGGTTTGTCTATGTGATTTCTTTTTTTTTTTTTTAAAGATTTTATTTATTTATTCATGAGACACAGAGAGAGAGAGAGAGAGGCAGAGACACAGGCAGAGGGAGAAGCAGGCTCCATGCAGGGAGCCCGACGTGGGACTCAATCCCGGGTCTCCAGGATCACCCCTTGGGCTGAAGGCTGCGCTAAACTGCTGAGCCACCCAGGCTGCTGTCTATGTGATTTCAAAACGTCAAGCACCTAATAAGAAATTTATAGACGTACCAACATCTTGGAATCGGAGAAATGGGAAGTTTTGCTTTTTTGAAAAATTGAATTTTTGCTTTTGAAATGGAAATTAAGATACTGCTTTAGAAATCCTCCTCATTTTTATTCCAACCATATGCATTTTGCTAATTTTGTTTGTTTTACCTTCCTGCATTAAGAAGTCAGTATTTAGGGCTAATTGAGGAACACCCGAATGGGAAGATTTTAGAAAAAGTCACAGATGTTCCAGTGGCTGTTTTATATGGGAAATGATCTGTCTTTAATATAAAGTGGTCTCTGGGGTTTTGTCTGCGTTGGACACACACCTACCGGCTTCCTTCAGAATCTCATCTTTGCATTTATTACTTGTAGTCCAGTCTGAGCAGGGACTCCAGGTGAGGTCAGTGAGGAATTGTTTTTGCCACATCATTTAAGGGGGCACAGAAAACCTCAACCAGCAAGATAAATAATATTTAATGCAATACTTTTAAAAATCAAAACTAATGCAGAAAAACCGGTGATGAGCAAAATATCAAAAGTCTAAACAATAACAGGATCAGTAAGAGTGTGGCCTTGAGCCCTGTTCCAGCCTGAGGCAAAAGGAAACATCAAGGATACTGAATCCTGTCTTTATTTAAAAGGTTGGTTATTTGGTTCATCATGATTTTTGGCACTGATTTCGACGTTTTTAGAATATTGCAGTCAAAGCTTACTTACCTTGATTCCTGCATGTTTTGGGTACCCCCTTAAATTTTGTGTCCTGGGCTAGCATCTCACTCTGGTCTGTCTAATCCTGAGGTCGCTGGTCATCATCCATCATCGTGGTATTTATAAAAACGTCTAGCAGGCCTTCTCATGAACAGGACCGTGGCCATCATCCCAAAGGAAAACAACACTGAACTGTAGAGTATGAGTTAGGGTGTCCAGCAAATTGCTGATGGTTCCCGGGATCACTTCAATTTTTAATAAATCTACATTGCATTCTTAAAAAATTTCCTTTGTTTCTTCTCTTTTTCTTTCCCCTGCTTTGCTTGTGGCCCAACCACACCCTTAGTCTGTGCATTGGGTACCCCAGCTGTTCGGTGAGATGCTCAGCTATTCCTGAAAGTGTGTCCTTTCCAAGGGTCTTCGGAGCCCAAACCACGTTGTTGCTTCAATCAGACTTTTTTTTTTTTTTTTTAAGATTTTATTTATTTATTCATGAGAGACACACAGAGAGAGAGAGGCAGAGACACAGGCAGAGGGAGAAGCAGGCTCCATGCGGGGAGCCCGATGCGGGACTGGATCCCGGGTCTCCAGGATCGCGCCCTGAGCCAAAGGCAGGCACGAAACCGCTGGGCCACCCAGGGATCCCCCTTCAATCAGACTTCTAATTGAAGAAATTGCTGTGAGCTGGAACTTTCAATTTTTTTTTTTGAACTTTCAATTTTAACCCATCTGAATATCTAAGTAACAGTCCAATTGAATCCAAATCTCCATAGAGATTCCTCTGAATTACTGCAGGGTGGTACAGGAGACAGGCTGGCCTGCTAGTAGACACAGTTTGCCCCAAGGAGGACCCTGTCCTCCAGGAGATTTTGTTCTGTTTTTCACTCCTGATTCCCATAGAAGCGAAGTCTTCTAATTCTAATAAAGCCAACTGATGGGATTACTCACTGCTCTACTGTACCCTGTGAAGCAGTTATGTAGCCTGTTCAAGATAGCTAGCTATGAACCATCTCAACACTTTGCTGTGGAATTTGCTTTGAAGCTTGCCCAGGAAGCATTTTTTCTATGAATGGAAATAAGTGTCTTTTAAAGAGCAAAGCGAATTTATTTCTCCTATTCCACTCCCTCTTCCTCCCAACCCACCCATCAAAAGTGTAGCAATTTCAAGTCCAGAAATGCAGAAACTCGAGAGTGGGCCAGACATACGCCAACGCTCCAGGCCATCTGACCAAGTGCTGCCACGGAGCTCACGCGAGGAGGAGGAGGGTAGATTCCCTCGCACACTTGACTTCACAGTCATGCTTTTGCTTATAAACAGTGATGAAGGAAAAGCCTTTTAGGCGTGAATGCAGATCGGAAAAATACAAGTTTGAGGTCCAGTGTCCTCAGATAGACGTGACAGGATAAGGAGACAAATAAACATCAGTTAGAAGAAGCACCATCCTCCGGGAACATTCTGTGAACGGGTGATGTAAGACCTACTCGGGTCAGTTAGCATCTCCGTGAATTTGTTTATGGGACCACAGAGCAATCAATGGTATTTAGGATGGGTATTTTCGAAGATGGTCAGATTTTAGAAAGATCTAAGTTCAAGCACTTCAAAGGAAAAAGAGATTAGAGTCAGACTCCTTTTCTTAAAAATGTTAATTTTACATTGAACACTCTAAAGAAAAGGAGACTTTCTTCTTAGGACTGGGTTTTAGGTATTCGGATGTTATTTGTTCTATAACAATTCTTTCTCCGAAAATTCCAGACAGAAAATGTCCTTCTTGTTATGTCAATTCCCAATTAGTTTGCTATTTTTGAAAGACATAACAGAATGTTTTTACTTTTATGATGATTTTATAGCTTGCATTTTTTTAAATTATATTTTCCCCATCGTTAAGCAATTCTGGAGAATGAGAACAAAACAAAATTGAATATTGAATAATTTAGTTGAGCTGTTTTTCTTTTTCCAAACATGTTTAAACTCAAGCTGGAAAAAAAAAAAAAAAAGTTGGATGACTGACTTTTTAAGGAAGTAAATGTATATCCTGTCTTTTCCTGAATACACAAGAAAACTGGGTTAAACCATATTTTCTTTAAAATTATTCTTGGCAACTCTTTGGGAAAATCTGTTAGCTTGTCAAGATAAATTTTACAAGCAGTATCCCAGGTTATGGAAACCATTGCAAAATATCTGAGAGATAAAGGACCTTTGCAGAACTAGGGTTACAAATGTGTTTATGTATTTTATATATATTTTGGTACTGTGAGTACTCAAAATATTTGGATGTTGGGTAAGCTAGAGACAGCTTTCATTATTTTGTTTTATTTTTTAAGTAAGAGATACTGTAGTGAAAGAGGATTTACAGTTTGAAGGCGGCACCTGGTGAGAATGAATGCTCGCAGATTCTCTGAAAAGTAAGTTCTCTGCTCTTTTGAGAATACGCTCTGTGGGCAACTGTCTAGTGTGTTGTTTCTGTTCTCAAATGTTTATCGAGGGTTATCAGTGAGGGCAAGACCTGACACTAACCAAATGAGTGGGGAATTATGATTTCGAATTTTTCTATTGCATTGGCTGTAAGGCCTTATGACTTTTGCTTTATCTGATTATGCATGTGAATGCACAGGCTTTTTGTTCTCATTATTTTTTATTTTTTTATTTTTATTTATTTATTTATTTATTTTTCAAATTTCTATGGGTTTTCAAGGGCTCACCTCTGGTTACTCCTTCTGACACCGACACCCGCCTTCCCTCTACCATTGACATAGGGTGATGCTTCCAGTCTTCTGGAAAGAAAAGCCATGTAAAGGAAGTATGGTGCACCCACTGTGCTGTTCTTTTTCGTAGGATTATAACTAATAGAGGCTTGGGGGATCCTAAATTGAAAACAAAAATCTTGAAGCCAGACAAGCATGCATTCAAACCCCGTAGCCTACTCACTGGCTGTGACTACGGACAAGTTATTATCCACTCTGAGCTCTTTGTGTTTCTTTCTCATAAAGGTCCTGTGAGATCATGTGTGCAAGTGTTGAGTGTGATGTCAACACACTGGGGTGTCCCATGAAGGATATTGGGCTGTGTTGGCGCCGTTAGTGTCATTGTTACTGACTGCTATTATTATTATTGATAAATTACAGGGTCCATGTAGGAGCATGATGATGCAAGGGACAGGGATGGGAGAAGAAAGCAAGAGGCGAAGTGGTTGGGGGAGGAGGGTTACAGGCTAAAAGATTAGGAAACTAAGCAAAGCCCAACTGGTTGAGCTGGTCAGGACTCTACCTGGATTGCAGCCCAAGGGAATGAAATGTACCTTCCCAGAGCAAATTCAGTTCTTATTCTTATCAGACCATGGCCTGATGAGATAATAACCCAGCTGGCAGGAGGGAGGGGGCAATACAAAGATGCCATGTTTCGTCATACTCTGCGAGGCCCAGGGAAGCCAAGTTATACAGTCTGACTCTTGAAAATCCTCTTGCTCTAAAAAGGCACAGTTGGGAAGATCCTTATGATGCAGTCTCCAGCAGCTCAGCCCTCCTGGCCCCAGGTTAGCTCTGTTCCCAGGGCTTCACTGCGGCCTCTGGCCACTGAGTCAGGCCTGAGTGACTGGCCCCTGACAAAAGCTTTCTCACTTTTGCTTGGCTCCCCCCGCTCCCCCCCCCCCCCCCCCCCCCCCCGCCACTGTGCTTGGTTTGGCTGGTGTTCTCTGCCTCCTATCTGGGTCCTGCCCTCCACCGACCATGCTGTTCTGTTTGTCTTATTTGAGTCTGTCCTGAGAGCCATAGGGCTTAGGTTAAATCCTGGAAGGTTCTCTGGCCTTCCTTATGAGGGCTGCTTCTCTGACTTGACCCACTCTCATCTTTTCAGGGTATGTAACTCTCTTCCCTTCCTATCTTTTAAATCTCAAGATGATTCATAGAATTCAGGCTATTTTTCACACTATCGACATCTCGGATGTCTCTACTCCATGAGTCAGCAAGGCTAAATACATATTTGATGGAGAACTTATTTTTGAATTTTTAAAATATTTTAAAATAAAAAGCTTACTTTTAGATTGAAGGATATTTTGAATTATTTTTAATTCATTAGAATTAATTTTCAGTTGGGCTGAGGTTAAGGACTGAAAAGAATGTCTTTGGCCATAACCAAAGAGGTAGAGTGATTCAATATTCTTTTTATTTTTTTGGGGGAGGGGGGGGTTCATCTTTTTTTCCCTTTTCAAAAACTGTGATTAAAATTTGTGTGACATACTATTTATCATTTTATCCATTTGTAAGTGTATATAACTCAGTGTATAAAATGCATTCACAATGCTATCACCACTATGCCCCAAATTTTTCATCATACTCAATACAACTTCCACTCTCACTTCTCCCACAGTCCTCTCCCAGTCCCTGCTAACTCTATTTATTCATTGTTTTTAACCATTAGGAACCCAATTGAGCTAGCTAAACCTATGCATTTGTTTCTTTTTTTTAAAAAAGATTTTCTTTATTTACTTATTTGAGAGAGAGAGAGAGAGAGAGAGAGAGAGAGAGCTGGGGGAGGAGCAAAGGGAGAGGGACAAGCAGACTCTGTGCTGAGTGCAGAGCCTGACGCAGGGCTTGATCACACGACCTCGATCCAAAATGGAGTCAGATGTTTAACCTACTGAGCCACTCAGGCACTCCAGTATTTGTTTTCTTTTTTAAATTCTTATTTAAATTCAATTTGGTTAACATATACTGAATTATTAGTTACCAGAGTAAATTTAGTGAGTGATTCATCAGTTGCATGCAACACCCAGGGCTCATTCTATTAAGTGCTGTCCATAATGCCCTGGCATTTTTTTATTGTGACATTAACCGATGATCACAGACGAAGTGACTTAAATACTGTAAACGTATTATTTCACAGTTTTTGCAGGTGTGTTGTGCTGGAGCTCTCTGCTTGGGGTGTCTCAGGCTGCAGTGAAGGTGCTGGATGTCCTCATGTGTGGCTCAGGGACCTCCTCCAAGCTTGTGGCTAGTGGAACTCATTTCCTTGTGATGCATGATTGAAGCCCTCAGTTCCTTAATGCATGTTGGCCTAAGGCCTTTCTCAGCTGCTAGGAGCTGCTGGCTGTCCCCTGCCATCAGGCCCTTCCAGTGGTTTGCAGCTTAGTAGCTGCTGTTTCTTCCAGGGCAACAGGAACCTATCCCTGACTTCTTCCTCTGGGATCATCCAGAGAAACTTTCTCTTCTAAAGGCCTCACCTGATGAGGTCAGGCTCACCCTAGATAATCCCCCTGTCCTTTTGCCGTATAGTGGGACATAATCCCAGACCTGATATCTCAGTATATTCACAGGTTATATAGGGCATGTACACACCAAAGAAGGATATCTTGGGGGCCAAGATACAATTCTTCCACCACATCTGAACAGGGCCAAGGGTCCAATTGTTCTGTTGATAGTAATTTCTGTGCTTAATTTTAAACTATTTCTGCTGTTCTGCTTTTTAAGGCTGTGCAGGTTGGAAACTGGGCCTGGAATATAAGTCCCCAGCTCTAATTCATGTGAACTTGATCAGATCCTTTCACTTTCTGGATTTTTTAATCCTCGCCTGCATTCAAGGCTCCTTAGTAAAGGGCTGTGTATCTGTGATATGATGGGCAATCCCATATTCACTCAACAGACACTCACTAAGCATCTTCCACGTGCCAGGCCCTGGGAGGACCGTGGCTTTTACCAGTTCTGAACATCTCTACAGGAGATCCCCTTTGTCATTTGTGTATTTGTGTGTGTGTGTATTAATTTAATGCCTAGTGCATACCAGACATTGTTGCAGGCACTGAGGATACATCAACGATCAGGTCAGCTAAAAGTTCCTGCCTTCTTGGGGTTGACATTGTCATAGGGAAACAGAAAGTGAGCATCCTACATATATAAAATCCCTAACATGCCAGAGAATGCTTAATGCCATGGATGAAGACCATTCTGGGTAAGGCTGCCTGGGAATGCTGGGTGGCAAGGTGGGAGGAGGCGTGTAATTTTCAAGGGTGGTCTTTAGTAATACAGAAAGTCCTAGGAATACCAGCCAGGTGATATTCTGAAGTCATCTCCTGAAAATAATCATTAACAGAGAGAGGCCTTTATCAAACATGCAGCTACACGGAATGATGTGCAATGTGCTGTTGAAAGGGATTCGGTGTCCATGGCCCCGCCTGCGAGGAGTGATCGGTTCCAGTCTCTTGAACTGCCACAGGCAACAACAGAATAATAATGAAATGGTCGGATCCTACACATGGTGAGAGCCAGCTCTCTGCAGACTTTCAAAAGGATGTGGAGTATTTTTGAGCAGCCTCCCACTCTCACTGGGGCCTCATCAGCTTTAGCAATGTCCCTGGGATGGGCACTGGGCCAGGGAACAGGACAGCCAGAGCGACTTTGGGCCGGCCTCCTCCTAACATTTCGTGGGCCAGTTCACAAAACTGTTGTTCTAGCAAGGAGGTGACTTCCCAAGGTCACCCAGCTCCAGCAATCCTGACTCCTCCTAGAATGCTCTTCCCACTCTAGCTTCCAGCCCTCAAGGCTTCCTTCAACTCCCACACACTCCCACCAATGCCCTGCAGGTGCATCTCTCTAGCCTGTAAATGCCCAAGGGAAGGGACCATACCTTATTTGATGCTGGATTCATGTTCTAGGGGGGCTGTGGTGAGGTACCACCAACTGAGTAGCTTTAAGCCTCAGAAATGTGTTGCCTGGAGGCCAGAAGTCCAAGATCAAGCAGGATTGGTTCTTTCTGAGCTTTGAGGGAAAAGCTGCTCCATGCTTCTCCCAGAGTTTCTGGTGGTGTGTTGGTGAGTTTTGGCATTCCTTGCCCCATCTCTGCCCTCATCTTCATTTAACAGCCTTCCTATATGCATGGCTGTGTCCAAATTTCTCCTTTTTATGAGGATACTGGTCATATCAGATTGGAGCCCATCCTAAGACTTTGCCTTAACTAATTACACAGCAAAGGCCCTATTTGCAAAGAAAATCATACTGTGACATTCTGGGGGTATTAACAGATGAATTTTGGCAAGACACAACTGAACCCGTAAGCGATGTCACAGTCCCAGCACATAGTGTAGAAGTGGCACTCAATACAAATGTGATGGGTAAACACAAGAGTGAAGCTTCTTTCCTCTGGGTTCTTCCAGATTGCCATGATCTACCCCCCTGATGATCTACCTTTCTTATCTCTTCATACTTCTCAGGCTGCTCTCTATCTATCAGCCATGGGATCTAGTCTAGGGATATGTACCAATGAGAGAGGACCAGATCTCCAGAGGTAGTTTGCAAAGGAAACATTGCCTGGTAGATATTCTGACCATACAACGGGAAGCCTGCACTCAGGTGGGTATTTTAGAGGTGGTCTCTGAGATGACATAAAGTAAGGCCAGGGCTTACTCGTGAGTTCATCTTCTCCACAAATTCCAAACTCTGGCTCCAGCAATGGAGCATTTTGGCCAGATTTCTCCATGCACAGTGTTCGAGTGAAATTTCACCGTAAGTATTGCACAGCTGCAGAAGTGCAGGGAGATCCTAGGATATACATTTCGAGAATCAGCACTAATCCATGAAGCCTTCAGGATTTTTTTCAACCAGGAGGAAAGTCTTCCTTCTCTAAATCCCTCTAGCACTTACTGTCTCCAGCAAACATAAGTGTACTGTCCCAGAATTGATTATATCATAACTGTTGGCCAAGAGATTAAATATAGGAGCAGATGATTGGGATAGCCCAGAGATGGCCTTATGTGTTAGCAGAGTAAGTTTGCAAGATTAGGTAATGCTGGGATATCTCTCCTCTGTTTTAAGTAATCCGTTCTACTTTGACACCAGAAATTCCCTTTAGTGAAGGAAGATGACATGCATCAATGATCAAGATAAGACATTTATTTCAGTTTATACCAAGATGTGAGTGACTGATATCACATTCTCAGCCAAGATTAGGTGTTTTGTTGTTTTGTTTAGATCAAGTTTTGATAAAAGAAAAGAGAACAAGGCAATACAGAGGTTGCTTGAAGGGAGGACAGAAGAGGTAGTAGGCAAAGTGACTCAAAGCAGGAGGAAAGGCCCAGAAGAAGGAGACAGAAGCCACTGGAAATTAATTTAACTTACTCTACAATTTTGCCTGTAGCTATGTCTGGAAGAGAAAAGAAGATATGAAACCTTCTTGTTACCTTGGTTCCCAAGAGAATCTTTCTAGTCCCTCCTATCAGGCTGCTATGTCTTTCTTTTTCAAAGCAAATGTGAATATCTAGATATTCAGGAATATGCTGGAAGCTGAAGATTTTATCTTTCCACTTGATCTTATACTCCAATTGAGAAAATCTTATGCATGCCCACCGAACAAGAGAAAGTCCCAATTTAAGCATTAGTAAGTTTGTGAAACAACCATGAGAAAAGTAATCCAGCTTATTGGAACCTCTCTAGGAAGCTGTGAGTTTGGTAAGTTTTGTGGTACTTAGGAATCACTTAAAGAGCCTCAGGAAAGCTCCCTGATACATGGAGGTCCCTTGTCTTCTGTAATTTAAAACATGTCCCATCAGGCCAGTAAATGTGCTAGTGCGAACTCAAGCTCCGCTGAGCTCCATCGAGGGGAAGTTCATTATATCCGACCAAGTGATAGTTCAGTTAGGCTCTGATGAGAGATGTGCCTCAAATTATGTCTAAGTATTCATTCTAAAGGATGCCAGAAAATTTGAGGGGAAAGCTCAGCCACAGACAAGCCAAAGACCTGTCTTGCATCTATAAGGCAGAACTTAAGCCCAGTTATTGGAACATGCACACATTCATAGTATTAAAGGAAAAAAAAAAAAAAAGGTCAGCCAGGAAGAAATGCCAGACACTCTGCTGGCTTGGCTTTACCCTGACGTATGTTCATTCATGGGCACGGAGCCGAGACGGGCCTGTTCTCAGCCCAGGCCAGACTTAATGCTTCGTTACCTTGCCCACCTCAACACAGGATGTAATGTTGAGCATTGAGCAGTAATAGCTGGCAATAGAAATCGACATAAATTACTGTATGTTTAAATACTTGGATGTATTTCCAGTGTATGTTCACAGTCTGTATTCTGAAAATAATTTGGAGGGTACTTAAGAAACCATAGATCTTTGATCTTAAGTAAGTTGAATCTAGTGAATATTTTTTTATTGCGATGGTCAATTTCCGTACAGCGTGCAAAATACAAGGGAAACTCCTGTGATTTTCCTTATCAAACTTGTGTCTTCTCCAGTAACTGGGAGTTTGGGAATGGAAAGAAGAGCAAAAGGTCAATTTTCTTTGCATTTGTTAAGTATTTATGTTATGTGTTGTGCTCCCTGTAGTAGATGGTAAGATCATCTTACATTTGCTTGTATTCTTTGAATGTTATAATTATTATAAAATTATGTAAATTGGAAAATGCTATAAAGATTCTTTTTTACAAGATTTTTCTTTATTTTATTCTGAGAGAAAGAACACGAGTATGTGGGGAGGGGCACAGAAAGAGAATCTTAAGCAGGCTCTATGCCCAGCACGGAGCCCCACATGGGGCTCCATCCCACAAGCCTGAGATCAAGAGCCGGAAGCTTGACCGACTATGTCACCCTGGTGTCCCAAGATTCTTTCTTTCTTATTACCACTTTACTGGGGTATGTTGATGTACAAAAAGCTGTATATATTTCATGTCTACAATTTGATGAATTTGGTGATAATGATACAACTGTGAGATCATCGCCACACTCTCTGCTATAAACATATTGGTCACCTCCAAAGAACACTTACCATAAGATCTAACCACTTAGCAATTTTTTTAAAAAAAGATTTTATTTATTTATTCATGAGAGACACAGAAAGAGAGGCAGAGACATAAGTAGAGAGAGAAGCAGGCTTCCCATGGGGATCCTGATGCAGAACTCAATCCCAGGACCCCAGGATCACAACCTGAGCCAAAGGCAGACACTCAACCACTGAGCCACCCAGGTACCCCTTAGCAAAATTTTAAGTATACAATAGCATGAAGTCTAGGCTCTTTGCCATGGATAGATCTTGAGGACTCATTCCTCTAGCATAGCTGAAGCTTGGCACTTTTTGACTAATATAATTTGATATTTTAAATTTTAAAAAGTGAACCTGTCCATGTTACAAAGGCTACTCTAGCTAGAAAGGAAGGAGGGCAGAAATCTGAATGTGGTGTGGAAGGAATAGGGGGTTTCGAGCACACAAGTTAAAGCTAGGAAGGCAATAAGCATTGAGTGACTGATCAAAGCAGGACTCCGTTGCCTCTGGCATGACATTTGGCCTTTTTCTGTCTATTCACAATATCTTCAGAAAGTGTTGACAAATTTTGACAAAAAATCACACACTATTGAATAATTGAATCTATACTTTAACTTTGATCTACCTTCTTTTCACCAAATAAAATGTGCCAAATGAGATTTTTCAATGGATTTCAATGAAATTTGATTTGAGGTTACGGAATGATGTGAACCTACTGGATGGAAATTCATGTTTCATGGACTCTACTATGCCAAATAAATTGTCTGTGTGTGCAAATTTGTCTCTTTGATTGTTAAATGAGTGCTTTCAATGGTAGTGAGTGATTTTAAGATGATTTGTATGCTGCTAAAGTGTGTGTGTATGTGTGTGTGTGTGTGTGTGTGTACACTGTTGGTTATTCTGACATATGGCAAGAAAACAGCAGTTCAAAAGATTTTTTTTTTTTAAATTTTATTTTTATTTATTTATGATAGGCACACAGTGAGAGAGAGAGAGGCAGAGACACAGGCAGAGGGAGAAGCAGGCTCCATGCACCGGGAGCCTGACGTGGGATTCGATCCCGAGTCTCCAGGATCGCGCCCTGGGCCAAAGGCAGGCGCTAAACCGCTGTGCCACCCAGGGATCCCTCAAAAGATTTTTTTAAAAGTCTCTTGAGTTGCTATATTTTCAGTTGTTATACTGAGTGGAGTCATTATACTTATATAGTTTAAAAGTTGACACAACTTTGAATGTTTAAATTTAAGAAATCTTAAAGGACATCTCGGCCAATCCCTTCAACACACACACACAAAAACGGATCTGAAGCCCCAAGTCATCAGTTGTTTGGCTAGTCATATCACTAGTGATCTCCTGCTGGAGCACCCTGTACAGTACTCTTTCTACTATAGCGAGGCATCATCTTTTCTGATGTTAGTACAAGCTCAGATTACTAAAATATACCATAGTACTCCAGGATATCTGAGATCTTTCTAGAAGCAATGCCCTTCAATATCTATTCTCGGGTCCTCTCAGTGGTTCATACTCCTGGTCTGTGGTAGGGAAGAGGAGGGACATTTTTCATTGACTTCACATTCATTAAGTGGCTCAACCTTGGGACTTTGGCAATATCTTTAATTGACGAGATATTATATCTGTATGTATATATTAAAAACATTAATTAGCTTAACATAAAATTTAGAACTACACCATAATACAGAGGCCATGTTTTAATATTTCGTTTACTGGAATACTCAAGAATAGAAATGTTTAAGGTCTGTCAACACTGAGAGGTCTTATTAATACTTATGACTCAAAGAGGAAAAACTCATGTTTTCCTTCTTTCCTTCAGAATTATTAGAGGAAATATTTGTTTTTTCTAGCCAAAATCTGTGATAGAATCCTGGCTTTATCTTCACTTGTTCAAATGCTAGAAATTCTTCAAGAAATTGTTTCTTCATTTCCTGAGATAGGAGTCACTCTGATCTTTTCAACATTCAGGACACTAAAACTTTGTGCTTTAGTTTTCTATGTTTGTATCTTATCTCCCTCCCATCCCCCCATCCCTCCATAAAAGCCACCCTTAGTGGCAGAGCCAGGATCTCACTTTATCTTTGTATTCTTTGCCCAGAGGAGAGACTTGGTGGTGATGAGGTATCTAGTCTAATCTCACGTGCTGTGGACTGAATGTTTGTATCCTCTCAAAATTCATTTCTTGAAATCCTAACCCCTAATGTGATGGTTTTAGAAGGATGAGGAGGTAGTTAGGTCATGAGGGTAGAGCCTTCATGAACAGGATTAGGGCCTTTACAGGAAGAGACATCAGAGGGTTTATCCTTCCTGCTCTCTGCCACAGGAGGATACCATGAGAAGATGGCTTTCTGCAAACCAGAAAGTGGGCTTTCACCAGACACTGAGTCTGCTGGCACCTTGATCTCAGACTTCTCAGCTTCTGGAACTGTAAGAAATACATACTTGTTGTCTAAGCCACCTAGCATATGTAACTTGTTATAGTAACCTCAACTGAGACATTGTGATAGGCATATAGAGAAGAGCAGGGAGAGGCTAAAGGATGGAGGTTGGAACTTGATTTTGTATAGTTACGAGGTTTGAGTTTTATTCCAAAGATGATGAGGACCATCAAGAAATGTTGACTAAAAGGGAATATCGTGAGTAGAACATGCCCCTAGAAACTTAATATTATCAATTTACATGTGGAAGATTTGTAGGAGACCTTTGTAACATCTCAGACAGCTAGGCATATTGGTTTGATCTTGTTGGTGGTAGAAAGAAGGATAAAAATTGGAGTTATAGTGAGAGTGAAATTGATTTGTAATTGACTTGGCATTGATTGGATCACAGAACTACATTAAAAATGACCTTGTAGATCAAACTGCCCAGCCATGCCTTGCCCCTGAATCTCCCTAGAATAAAAGTGGCCGGTGGTGGGCCAAGATCTGATGCTTTAATGGCCATATCACTACTTCTCAATGCATCTGTCACCATCTTTGTACAACATGAAGTTTT
Organism: Vulpes vulpes; assembly: GCF_048418805.1. NCBI lineage: Eukaryota > Metazoa > Chordata > Mammalia > Carnivora > Canidae > Vulpes > Vulpes vulpes. The sequence goes on from NC_132794.1 coordinate 9,620,365, forward strand.
TTCCTTAGAGTAAGCCAGAAATCTTCTGCATCATTACCATCCATGGGTCCTGGTTCTGCCCTTTGGGATAGTGCTAACTAAATCCACATGATTATTCTTTAAATATTTGAAGATAGTTGTAGTATCCCTTTATGGTAAACCTTCTCTTCACTAGCTTCTAGTCCAGCCCTTCGTCATGTCAAGTTTCTTCACCATCATGGTTGTTTTCCCTTGGATGACCTCAAGTTTGTCTGTGTTCCACATGAAGTACAGCATCAGGACTTACTTTAGCAGATATTCTTGAGTCAGGGCCAAAGCTGCAAACTCAAGAGAAACTGGGGAAAAGGAAACAAGTCACACAACCATATGTATAGAGAGACAAAGGCATTGAGCCCAAGGACGCTGTGGTAGGCAGCTTCTAAAATGGCTTTCAATGATCCTTACTTCCTGGTATTCATAACCTTGTGGAATCACCTCCCTGTAAGTGTATCCTGGACCCAGTAATTTGCTGCTAATAGATAGAATGTGGTGAAAGTGATGCGATGTCACTTCTGAGATTAGATTGTAACAGAATGACTTGTCTTGCTTGTTCTTTGTCTGGTTCTTCTTGCTTGCTCACTCTGAAGCAACCCACCACCTGATGAGCTGCCCATTGGAGAGGCCAGTATGACAAAGAGGCCAGTATGACAAAGCCTATCTCTAGCAACCTAAAAGAAGTTGAGCCTTCAGTTTAAGAGCCCAGGAGAAATCATACCTTGCCAGCAGTCATGTGAGTGAACTTGGAAGTTCATATTTTACTGCTCAAGTCTTGACTCAGAGGCTACATGATAAAAACAATTTCAAGGGGTACCTGAGCCTCAGGTCCTGGGATTGAGCCCCATGCTGGGCTCCCTACTCAGCAGGGAGTCTGCGTCTCCTTTGCCCCTCCCTCTTCTTGTCTCAAAAAATAGATCTTTGAAAAAAGATAGAGATGGAGATGAGGGTAGATTTCACAGCACATATGGGGGTTTTGAAGCAGAATGGAAGAGTGGCTGGGCCACACCACTGTTGATGGTAGAGGATTTTCGACAGCTACAGAAATGCCACAATGCCAGCAAGCAACAAGGAAAGAAAGAGGAAAGTATAGTGTTGGGTGTTCGGGAGCTCCCATGAAACTCCCCAGAAATCTCCATGTTATGAGTGATACATACTTACTCCATGATAAGGGTCATCTTTAGGGAGTGTATTAGTTTGTTAGGACTTTTGTACAAAGTATCCTGGACTGAGCAGCTTACACGACAGAAATTTGTTGTCTCCTAATTCTGGAAGTTGGAAATCCCTATTCTGGTATGATCTCATCCTAACTAATTATATCTACAATGGCCCTATTTCCAAAAAAGTTCACATTCTGAGGTGCTGGGGATTAGGACTTCAATATATGAATTTTGGGGAGACATAATTCAACCCATAATGGTGAGGGGAAGAAGTAAATGGCACCTGGGAACAATAAATGGGGGTATCTGATGTGTCTGTGATGATTTTTGGAAACAGATTTGTAATTTTTTTAAAATTTTTATTTATTTATGATAGTCACACACACACACACACAGAGGCAGAGACATGGGCAGAGGGAGAAGCAGGCTCCATGCACCAGGAACCCAACATGGGATTCGATCCCAGGTCTCCAGGATCGCACCCTGGACCAAAGGCAGGTGCTAAACCGCTGCACCCCCCAGGGATCCCTGGAAACAGATTTGAAGCAGATATGATAGGATGATTTGAACTGATAACGTTGAGTGGCAGATAGAATGATCTGTAGTGTTATCTGAATGATGGAGCAATTTCATATTTTAAAAAAGGCCTTAAAAATATTAACAAGGTCCCTAAGTGTTTCTTAGGTAACATAGCAAGTTGAGGAATGTTGACGTAAAGGAAAACTCTTCTTCAAGGAAGACTGATTGAAGAAACAGAGCTAGGGAGTGTGAGCGAGGAATCGAATTGTGGTTCAAATATGAATCAGTCTCACGTGGAAAGGAGGGTCAGATTTGTGCTGAGTTCTTTCCAGTGCTTGAAGCAGCCCTAACAGGTGGAAGCCATTGTGACAGCTGCCTTTAGCTTAATAAGAAAATATTTATTTTTCAGTAAGAAAATACTAACTCATCCAAGTTTTCCAAAATAGTTTCAACCCTTCCTAAATGAGATGCATTATTATGAGTCACTGAGTGTCCTACACTAGGGATGATCAGTAAAGGCAAAGTAACACCTTGGTGAGAATGTTCCATGTCAACTCAAATGTTCTGAAGTTCCTCACCAATATTAAAGGGCTGTATTTCTACGGTGATCTGATTATCTACTTTGCCAAAGTATGGTAGAGGAAATGAAAAGAGAGCGATTCTGACTTAATCTGTTTTTGAGGAACCTGTGTTGCCCCTACTGCTATCCACTGTTCAAGATCTCACAAACTATCTACATAACAGTTGATTCTTGAATCATGTGAGAATTGATCATTTTGCAGGACTGATCTTGTTCCCCTTTTTAATTGAGACATGGATTCTTCATCGATCTCAGATTCTCCCCTCCCCCATTCCCTATAGTTCCTTAGAGATTGTCAACTCAGTGACCATGCCTGCCAAATGTCCCAGTCCCAGATTTGGGGGTACAGGGATAGCAGACTTGGGAAGTGGCCCAATGTAGCGGGTTTCAGAGCTCACAGTTGTACAAAGCTTGGCTTAGACATTTTGCAGCTGAGTGCTATGAGCATCCTGTAGGGTGTCATTTCCCTCAACTGTAAACCAAACTTTCAGATTTGGATAGTGGCTGTAAGGAGTGGATGAGAATGCATATGGCACGCGGGAGAACTCCAAGAAAGCCAATTATCCCCATCACTAGCTCAGGCATCAGCTTCATCATCACACAGAGTCTTTGTAGGCAAACCAGATTCTCAACAAGAGAGATGGATGCCTCATAGGAACTGAGATAGTTCCAATTTCTTTCCATTGTCTGTGACACACACTGATCTCTTTTTCAGTGCAACACAATACTAAAATCCTCCCCCTCCTTTTGGTCCTTGGGAATTTTTAAAAGACTTAGTAGACTTCAGGACTTCAGAATTTCCAATAATTTCATTACAAGCTGGTGCTACTGGTTATGAGTCTCTCTTTCCTTCTGCTGTCCAGGTGTTGGAGTTGCCCCAGCTCACTGGAATACCCCCTGGACAGTCCTTCTCATCCCCATAGACATTGTTATTTTATTTTCCTCTTAAAGGATATTCCAGTTTGTCATAAGAACTTCTGCAAGATTCCTTTCCTTCTTGAAATCATACCTTTTCTTTTGTTATATATGAAAAAAAAAGAAAACACCTACTATAGTCGTTGGAGCGCTGTAGGTGTCAAATGAAACTTCTGTTTTCCTTAATTCTTTTGTGGCCATTACATCCTCTAAAATAACATTTTCTTCCAAGGTTTCCTTTCTTCTTATTCCAACCATCTGCTTGGATTCAGAATAACCATACTCTGCAGCTTTTTGAGAGATGAAATTAACTTCAGGAGTAAATAAGAAGGAGTTGGAGATGGCGCTCAGTTTCATAGCCTAGGGCCTGGGAATTGGTAATGATTTTTACAGAAAGAAGGGAGAGTAGAATAGGCTTTATAAAGATGAAAGGAAAAGGATGTGTTTCACTTTTAATAGGTTAGATTTTATGCACTCGTGGGATATGCTCATGTATTGTGATCTGTTCAGCGGATAGTTTATGGTGCAGACTGCCCTGGCTCTCCACATTTGGAAATAACCCACAGACAAGACGGGGACAACGAGAATCCTATTTATGGGAAAATCACAGGGTAAATAGTGTGGGAGGCGTGGGGATCACCTGACAGCAGACTCCTGAGACCACCTTTATCTGGGCGGGGCAAAGAATTGGACCCACTAAAGACAGAAGAGAAACCATCACAGGTAAGAGCAGAATTAGATGAGTGTTTACCCAGAAACTAGAAGCAAAGGGAATATGTGAGCGGTTTAAACAGTTTTGAAGCAGATGGTGCAGAGAAGTTAAAGAAGGTAAAAATTGAAAAAGTTTGTCAGATTCAGCCATTCAGCATGATGACAACAATAACATCCCTCAACATCCAGCACTACTGATCACTGGGACAGGACCGTGATGGCATTAAGTACTTGCTTCGTGTAATCATTACTGTATCGGTATGAGACGTTGATTTTGTTATAATTCAATGTTAAGATCTTCAGGAAGGAGACATATAGATGAGTTAAAAAGACTCAATTGCATTAGCCCTTAGAACTGAGTTTCCAATTCTTGGTAGCTGATTTTTTTTTTTTTTAAGATTTTATTTAAAATCTCCCTGTGGGGAGCCTGATGTGGGACTCGATCCCAGGACCCCAGGATCATGACCTGAGCCAAAGACAGATGCTCAACCACTGAGCCACCCAGCTGTCCCTTGGTAGCTGATTCTAAAGCAGGGTTTGCTTAACATTTAATTTGTAAAGAAAACCTCTCTAGTGTGTAGGGCTGAAGAACAGATTGTAAAGGTCAAGGACACTTTGGGTGATGAGGGAGTAATAGCAGGAGGTATCAACTACTTTTTCAAGAAATTTGGCAGGGATGAGAAGGACAGAAAGAAGATCAGAGTATGCTCGAGAGAAGTTTAGAATTTTATTTTCTGAGGATAAGGAAGGCAGGATAGAGGTCAAAGAGACAGTTGAAAGACCTTAAAAGAGAAGGTAGGGTCTTGTAAAAACCTTATCTGGACAGTTGTGGTAAAATGAATGTTCGAAGGTGGATGCAACGAGAAGCTAAAGATATGAAAAACAAAATCAAAGCAAAAGCCTAAGTCATTAGTGGGGAAGTCAGGAACAAGTGTCTTCGAGCATGGCAAGGGACAGACACAAGGACAGCAGAGGAGAGAAAATGAGACTTATTTCAAAAGAGAAGGTTGAGAGGGTAAGTGGAGAGAGAGCCAGGTAGAGGCTGCTCCAGGTGAAAGAAGCCAAACAAAAGTGTGCAGTGTGGCCCTCAACCCCTGGTGGGACAAAGCTAGTGATGTCTGTCCAATACCTTTTGCTGGATCAAACTTCTACCAAAAACCATGGCATAAGGTGTAACATCTCAGACTTGCCATTCTAGAATGTGAAGACTCGGGGGCGGTAGCTGGCACGTGTGTCTTTGCAAGATGTTTACCAGGCTACTGGGCATTTTGTCAGCTATTAGGTGTCCGGATTTGCGCTCTCCTTGGTGGTATTTTATGGAATAGCATAGGTCAAACCAATTTCAATTTCAAATATTAACATAACTAGAAGTTCCTTGTGTCTTAATTAGAGGTCATCAACTTCCTTGTAAAGCACACCCTGTCAGGACTGCCTGTGGGTAATTTGGGGAGTTCACTGAAGCTTAAAATGATAGATTTGATGGTCAGGCTTTTTTTTTTTATTTTTTTAAAGTCAGATTGTTTTGTTCTTCAGCAAATAATGGGTAGCCCAGACTCCAATTAGAGCTGTATTCAAATAATTTTAGATTTGCATATTTGAATTGGCCGTCTTTGGGAAGGAGAGGCCAGGCCATGCAGTTCTCCAATTATTTAGAGCAATTAGAGGAGATAATCAGACACTTCTGAGGTCTCATTAGCAGGCATGTTGCCTGCTCCGACATCTCTGAAGATCACAGCGGCGACTGGGGCTGGCCGCCCACACTCCCTTTCTGGAGAGTTCTGCAGACAGTGACTCACTTTGAGTGAAACAAAGGTAGCTATTTTCACAGCCTAATTTTACTTTCCCTCTGAAAGTCATTCATTACTGCCATTTCTCTAAAATATACATTGTAAATACCAATGTCTTTTTCTACTTCAAAGCTCTCTAAATTTTGTTTTAGTTCTAAACCCATCATCATCTCGGTACTTAATACCAGGCCATAGTAATTTCCCAGCAATAAAACTCGGTGCTTAGAAAACTAACTTTTGGGAAATGAGGTATCCAGCATTCTAAAATTGGGTGTATTCAACTCTAATCCTTTTCACTGATGATAAGCACCTTAAAAACAGAACCGAGTTTTGGTAGGAGAAGTCCTCCAATTGACAGAAGCATGGTCTTAGCTCTTTGTTTATTATTGTATGTGGGATCACAGTTTCCAAATTAGGGATTTCCTCTGTATCGGCACCCAAACCTCCCATGCTGGCAGAGCCTCCAAGCCCCCCTCCAACCACCAAACAGAGTCGGAAGGATGGTTTTCCTTTCCCCAGATCCCAATGCACCAAGCAGAGGCCTGCCTCTGTCCCCACATACTCAGACTTCAGGACATGCCTGCATTCCAGATTTTAAATTAGAGCAAGATAATCTCTCTCCACATTTTTCTAGGTCCCGCTCTAGCTTCCATATTAAGCATGAGTAGAGTGGAAAGAGAATTGGTTTCAATTAGAGGATGTAGTACTTACTAATTTATTAATGTTGGGCCAGTGATACATCACTTCCCTACTCATAATTTCTTCACCTACAAACATGATGGTCATAATACTTAATACTTGACTTTTCTGCCTCATTCAGTTGGCCCAAAGATCCAAATGAGATGATGTTTTTTTTTTTTTTAAATGATGTTTATAAAACAGTTTTAGAAACAATGATTATATCACACACTTTTTCACATGTGCAGGGAATTCTTACCTGTTTCCAAAATTCTACAGAAGATGGAATTCGAGGTGGCATTGCCTAGTGGTTCAGAGCATGAGTTCTGAGCCAGACTGCTAGGGTTTGAATTCTTGCTGAAATCTCAGCTCACTAGTTATGTGGCCTTGGGATGGTTTGTGATCCCTCTCGTCCTCAGTGTCCTTCTGGGTAGTTGTGAGACAATAATAGAATCTGCATTATAGGGTTTTATGGATATCTGGAGAATAAGAGATATAGAGCCATTCCTATCATGTACAAGACAAACAATTATCAGTTAAATTAAAAAAAACCCACATGTAATATGTGTTTAATCAATAGAGATATCTCTTAAATTGAATAGGAAACAATTTGCTAGTTACTTGACGACTGTTGGGGGTAAACCATCCTTGATTTTTGCACATGAAAAATGATTATGCTTTCAGTCAAACATTTCTACGCTTCTGTGGGTCTTTATAGTGAGATTCTATTTTTCAGTCCTTTAAGAATGCTTGTGATTTCATTTCCATGTTTTATTGAGGATATTTTGGTCGATTACAAAAACAAACCAGTAGCCTATGTTAAATTTTGAAGAAACAAATATCCAATCCAAAACTGTAAGTTTTTTTGTTACTGAAAGCAGGGCTTATTAAATCACTGAAAGATCTCTCTTTTTTAACCTATAGCTTTTATGGTCTTGGTTTCTCCCAGAATGGCATAATGTAGCCTGCCACACCACCAGGCCTACTATAAGAACTAACCCTGATGCCAGATGTTTTGTGAGCAGGAATGGGATCATACAGTGACTGTGAGATGGTGGTCTTCACCTGGGTCTCCTCTGGGTACAAAAATCATCAGGGATTGGCTTTTCATCAAAAGACTGGGGTCCAAAAAAAGATTCAGCAGGTTCTCAACACTTCTTTGTGAGCCCTAAAATTCTTATGGAAAATGACCAGGGGCTGCAGTACTAGTCAAACAGTCATGCCTATCCTGAAGGAGAGGTCCTACTATGTGCCGACGGGCTGGTGACTGCCCACAGAAGAAAGGGAATGTGTGTCCCTAGATAGCCCAGGTCCTTGTCTATTGCATGACTCCATTCTATGCTCAGGGTCACGGTAAAGGACAATAAACAAGGTCGAGGACAATAGATGTGTCTGCTATGTGTTGCCCTGGTTTTATGTCTCCATGATGAGTTTTTCCTTGCCCATTGTAATTAAATTGATGTCATCCCTTTTCATTTATGGACTCTCTCCTGTTCTCTCTCATCCCCTCCCTCCCAACCACATGCAACATATCAAAAAAAAAAAAAAAAAAAAAAAAGGCAGTGGAGCAGTGTCCGCAGTGTAAGGGACTCTTTGTAGAGCAAATTCCAGGAGTCCCTAGGACTCAGTCTCTGCCATATAATACAGTTGCTAATATTAGACAAGCAGCCCCTATAATATCTCTTTAATTAAGCTGACTTTCATTATACCAATTGCAACTTTCAAAAAATTTTCATGGAGATTTAACTGCTCATACCCTGCTTCCCTCTGCCAAAGATTTTCTTGTGTTTTCATTCATTTATTCTTCAGGCAGACAAAAGGCAATTTGAACAACAGCAAAAATCTAATTTTAAGTAACTGGGATCTTTTGGAAGAAATTCTAGAGCTTTCTTAAATTTAAGAAGAATAATAAAAGTTATCACCTTATATATCTATCAGTGCTCTGGCCTTTTGTTGTTTCTTTTTACTTACCTGCCTCCAGCCCTTGCACTGTCCTGCCTTCATTTCCTGCCAGGAAAGACTTCCAAAAGCCATATTTGGCAACCTGGCAGCAGAGACCATCCACATTTGTACTCAGTGGATGTGAGTGAAAGCACAGCATTTGGAGTCCTAAGTGCATGAGTTCCAGCAGCCTATGGGGAAAATGCGTAGCAAGAGTCCTATAAATTGATCACCTTTTCATATGTATGATACTGGGCAGTGATGAGAGGAAGCTCCATGATTAGCATGTAGGTTCTTCTCAATTTCATTTTCATGGCTCCTTAGGCAGACCCTGTGTTTCACACTTAACACCTCTCAAATGTTTCCACCCTGCGAGGCAGGACCAGCCTACCACAAAATGCTTTATGAACACTTTATTTCCAAACCTCACTCAGTGGTTTTGTGTGGGATAAAAATGAGAAATTCATTGTCAAAGATTGTATATGTGTCTTAGAAGCATCAGTTGTCAGAGTAGTAATGATTGCAGCACCTACATCACAGGAGACACCAGGGCCATGAGAAAGACACAGAGGAAGCTCAGAGATCATTTGGGCTGCTCACTGCATCTCAGAGGAGGAACAGAGGATAGGACTGTTAGCTAAGGTGACACAACGGGCTGGTGAGGGCAAGGGACCAGGTGCCAGAACTGGGATGCTGCTTTTTCAGTTCCATGCTCTCCCAACTTTGCTCTGTAGAAATGTTTGCATGTGTCCTATTTCTAGAGCTGTATGTCCGAGCTTTGTCTCATTTGTAAATAATGCCAAGATCAATGTTTAATTCATTTTTAAAATATCAAGAAGTAGGAATAATAGATGTGCATTGCAGAGAGGGAGACCCTCTTAAGGACATATCTATTAAACAGAATCACAAGAAGGCCTTTAAGGAATTAATGAGTGAATTTCACATGAGCCAAACTATCCAACATGATAGAATTATATTTTAAATTTAATATTTTTGGAGCTCAACTACAGTTTAAGCCACTGATCACAATCATAAGTAAATATTCCTTCTGACCTTCATGGGAATTACTTAGATAAGTTTGTTGCACTGTGCTAAACCTTATAATTTTATTTAAAAAAAAATCTTATTTCTGATAAAATTAAAAATTGAAATCTATATAAAATGAACGTGGTTACTATTCAGTTCTATTTATTATTCAATAATGATAAACCAAAACAATAAAATAAATAAACACTAAAAGCATGGGAATCCCAAACTTGACCTCCTTGTCGTTCTGGGATTCTGTTGGGAAATTTGTGGTTCATAAAATGCGGTCTCTTAAATAACTTTCCTTTTACGACCACTCTGAAGTTTGGTGTTAACCTTTCAGGGTTCAGCTGTCATCTTTCACATTGAAGTCACTGCTGGCAGTTTCGTAGTAATTCTAACTCCATCCATGAGCGAAGAAAAAATATATTTATTCACGGAAGAGAAATTGTTGGAAAAATACAGAAATTGAGTGGCATTGAAATGGGTTGATGGGCGCTGAAATCTACACCATGTGTAAAGAAATTTGAAGTTAGAAGCAAGTGTTGGAGAAGCCCATGGTAGGGTAAAGAGAAAAAATAAAGATAGAACAACTATATGACTCAACAATCCCACTTCTGGGTATTTATCCAAAAAAATTGAAATCAAGGCATTGAAGTGACTTCTGTACTTCTATGTCCAGTTCAGCATTATTCACAGTAGCCAAGATGTGGAAACAACTAAATATCCATCAGTGGATGAATGGATTATAAAAAGTGGTTAACCTGCAGTGGAATATTATCCAGCCTTAAAAATGAAGGAAATCTTGTCACATGCAACAACATGGATGAACCTTGGGGACATTATGCTAAATAAAATGAGCCAGTCACAGAAGAACAGATATTACATGATTCCATTTATATGAGGCATCTAGAATACCAAAACTCATAAAAGCAGAGAGTAGAATGGTGGTTGCTAAGGGTTGGGGGGAAGGGGAAATGGGAGCTGTTCAAATGGTATAAAGTTTCATTTATCCAAGGTGAATAAGCTCTGGAGATCCCAGTACAGCACAGTCCCAAAGTAACAACTATTGTGCACTGAAACTTTGTTAAGAGGGTAGATCTCACGTTAAGTGATCTTACCACAATAAAACTTTTAAAAGAAGAAGAGGTACGGAGGGTTCACCATATATTGGGCACTGATTAGGTACAAGCAAGCCCTGGAGATGCCAGTCATACCTCTCCATTAGAGATGCCATCTACGGTAAAGAAAGTGAACCCCAGAAAGGCTAAGTACTTTGCTCCAAATCACAAAACTGGAAGTGTTGGACTTCCCTGTGATATGAGCCCATGATAAGATCCTCTACAGAGATGAAATTCATCATGTGCATCTCCTACCCAATCTCTCAAAGCGAGAAGCCACAGATTCGTGGTTCCTCAGTCAAAGGCTGCCCCCACCGAAAAGAAAAGGCTCTTAGGTTGGTCTATACTGAATAAAGTGATGTCAGAAATATGACACAACTCACAGGGGTGTGGGGGCAGGCAAAGGCCTAGAGACGAGGAGGTACCCAGGAAGTGGCAATACTGCCCAGACAGATCAGTTTTCCCTTACATGGATATGGATCCAATTTTGTAGAATTTAGTTTCCCAGCAATCTGGGCCTCTGTAACAGGAGGGGAAGCCTTCCTCTAGTTCTATAATAATTAGCAGTCGCTAATCACCAGCATCAGGAGTTCTGAGGTGAGTTAATGTGTTACTGTCATCTGTTCCTTAGATTTATCTAGGATCAGAAGCCTCAATTGACTAGAAAAAACCTTCACTTGACATTGTAGAACCCTCTCCCATTCCTTGTCTAAACAGGCCTGATCCTTAGAACCTCCATTTGGAACACAGACTTCACATTTTCTAGTGTCCAAAGGGACTATCGTGATGCTAGCTGCCTCTTCAAAAAAAAAGTTCTGATTTTGAAACTTGATAAACCTTCCAAATAATGATTTGGTTATGTTTACCTAATTCTTAATCATCGGTGAGTATCTAAAAGAAATCATTATTAAACCTAGCTCACTGATTGCTCTCACTAAGTGTGAAATAATAAATAATGCATTTCTACTTCAATTAATCTACTTAGACATCTCACAGGCCAAATGCTTTGGTGGAAATGTTCTAATCTACAGAATCAATCCACAGCATGACTCTGTCTCTTGACATTTTGAGCCCCCTAACAAAGAGCTTTTAATTCCAGTTATGAGATAAACGGATAATTTAGATGCCCATGTTCTCCCATTGTGCCCAAACTAATAAGTGATAGGAGTCATTGAAATGACAACTCACAAATCTAGTTGGTAGAATTTGGAACGAATCTGCCCTCTCCCCGCTAAAATGAGAATTTTAAAATTTTCATATGTTTGTATATTTTTCAACTTAATATGTGGTCCCACAATTATCCAAGATTTTTTTTTAAAGTGGTGTATATGTCATCTCATGACCGTGAGGTTTATGGAATGATCCAAATTCTACCAGTGTACAAGTGTTGCTAAAAAATTATTAACAGAAAACACAAGGACTCAAGATAACCAAAAACCATTACAGTATACTAGCTGTTATTTTTTATGTACTCCCTTCTGATTCTTCTTTTTTTTAAGATTTTGTTTTTCATCTAGAAAGTGAAAGAAAGAGAGAGTATAAAAGAGGGAGGGCAGAGGGAGAGGCAGAAACAGACTCCCCAGTGAGCAAGAAGCCCTGATTCAAGGCTCAACCCCAAGGCCCAGAAATCATGATCTGAGCTGAAGGCAGACACTGAACCAATTGAACCACCCAGACCCCCCTAGATTTTTCTTTATATACATAAATATTTTATGTGGTTAAAAATCATAACATACATTTTCTAACCCTTTTTAGTAATCATTGTATTGAAAGTGTTTCTTTGTGGCCAGAGGTTCCATAATTATAAATTTTATTATTAATTACAAATGTTATATGTCACCTAGCTTAAGAATGAAGCATGGCTTAACTCTCCCATTAATTTTGGAAATTCAACGTGCAGCCATAATTTCTATTATTATAAATCATGCTGAAGTGAACATCTTTGTGCGTAGAAATCTGCTCCCCCTCTTTCTTTGGAGATGGAGGATCGAGAGACATATAGTCCAATTGTGAGCATATAGGCTCACCAGGGTCTCTCCAGGTTAAGACATCAAGTCTATGGTAATAAAATCAGCAGAAAGGTACTACATTTTAAGTGTACATTTCAAATTTCTAGTGAGATTGAGCTTTTTTCCCAATGTCTGTGCTTATTAACTGAATTTTATCTTGCCCTTCTGCGTACCATTTGGCCATGTATCCACATGGATCATTGTTTGTCATTTTTAGGAGATTCCTTCCCTGTTTTGCAGGATTTGTAACCAAATCTAGTAGAGTGCTAGAAGATTAAAGGCAATACATTGAAAGTAGAGGCAGTTTGTGTACATTTCACATGCTGTTAATCTCAAGGAATTAAAAACATATACGCCTTCTGAAGAAAGACATGGAAAGTTCCCTGCAGACAGCACAGCCCTTCATTTGTTTCTTACAGAACAGAGTTCTTCCTGGAGAATCCTTCATAAATCGTTGAGAATGAAATTGGCTCAGGTGCCTTTTACTGTGTTATTTCTGCTCTCTCTAAGCCATCCTCCCTGTCCAAGTGCTGGGCTCTTTATCATCCCTGAGAACATTGGACATCACTCTGCTTATGTAGAGCTTGTAGCTGCCCAGCTGTGCAACTACCTTTGTGCACAGGCCACTGCTGTGGCTCCCATGGTGGTGGATTTATTTATTGACCCCTCAGTCTCCCTGGTGAGCTGTGAGCCCCTGGGAGAGGGCTGTGCATTTTCACCTCTGCATCCTTACTATGTGGAATGATGCCATCTGCTAAGATTAGTATGGGCTAGTATACACTGGGTGCTCTACAAATGCTTGCAGGTACTCAATGCATGCTGAAGGGATTGTATTTCATATCAATATTATTTCCATGCTCCCATCACATTACTTTCTTTCTAGGGTCTAAAGCAGCTCTTTAGTCACAAAGGACGTATGGCCAGACCCTTCCTCGGGCTTTCCAGTAGGTGCTAGCACTCCCTGCTTCCAGGATCCCTGGGCTACACATCGCCTTGCATGTTCTCCTGATGTGGTCCAGGTTCCATTCCACCTAGACACGATGGAGTAACAGACAGTACTGAAATATGAGCTGTTTCAGTGCAAACAAAGTGGCTTCTGCTGTACTTTTTATCTCTGTTGCGTTGTCACACATACTTTTTTAGAAAGTCTTGCTCATCCCTACATACCACTGTAAGTTTCATAAAATAATATCACCGTGCTTGAAGCACCTGGGAATATTTGAGCACATTGCATATAACTGTCTGGCTTTGGGAAGGAAAGATACATCTGTCCACACTTCTGTAGGAGAACCATGTTCTCTATGTTTAAAAATTCAAACACACTCAAAAAAAAAATTCAAACACACTCATTCTTTGCCCCAAATAAATACATTTGCCAGACCCAATCAGACACTAGAGAGAATAGAGTCCTGTGTGTTGGTGCAAAGCCTGAAGGAAGTTTATGTGGTTCTTGAAGACCAAGCTTTCCCATTCTGTTATTTAGAGAAAATGAGTCTGAATGATTTGAAAGAAATTAAGTTATTCTTGTTTACATTATTTTGTGATGTCATGATGGTTGATAAGACAATTGTTTTTGGATGGGATTTTTTCACAATGCCTCAGTGGGACATTTACTTAAATGATGAAAGAGATTTGAAGAGCAAAAGGATGTGTTTGACTTAGTTTTAAAATCATGTAATAGCACCTGTAAGTATCCATCTTGGAGAGCTTCTTACAATCATGACCTAATGATGTAAATGTGCCTTTGACAGTGAGGGGTAAATAACAGAGTCAGTATTGTCCCAGCCCAGAAGTCTGTAGATTAAGCCACTTGCCTTGTCCTGTGCAGTTCAGTAAATAGTGATGTGAAGTCTTGCCCCAACTTACCTCCCATGGGTATTAGGATACAAGCATTTGGAAATTAAAGATGCAGTGTAAATATGAATTTCCCCCATACTTCTTTAAAAGATTTTATTTATTCATGAAAGACACAGAGAAAGGAAGAGACATAGGCAGAGGGAGAAGCAGGCTCCCTGTAGGGACCCGATGGAGGACTCGATCCCAGGACCCGGGATCATGCCATGAGCCAAAGGCAGACACCCAACCACTGAGCCACCGAGGTGTCCCTCCTTGTACCTTTTAAAATCTTCAATGCAGTGATTGCGATTTTCAGCTGGCTCTTCATACAAACATCTCCTTGAGTAAGGGAAAGAGGTTACTTGAATAGGAGAATGCTGATTTTACTCCAAATGCAGTATCCTTGAGCTACCAGATTCTTAATAATAATATACTATTTATGCACTTCATTAAATGCGTGACTTCTCCGGCAGGAGGGATACAGTCTCACTTGGGAAACCACAAGTGGCTGGAGTGTACTAACAGGACAGTGAGAAAAGCCTTCTGTTCTGTACATTCTGTAATTGTAAACCCAAGGGCCATCCCTGACAGATAGAAGTGCTACTGCTTGTGGTGACAGTGGGTAGCCACACTGTGGAATTAAAAAAAAAAAAAACTGTCTACAAAGTAAGCACTTCTTTTTTTCAAAAAAAAAAAAAAAGAGAAGTTGGATTTAGACTCATTTATGAGAGAAACAACTTTGGTTTAGAAGAAACTACCTTTTGTTTGTATTAATTTTTCCTGTAACCCAGAGAGGCAAAAATAAATTCTGGGTCATCAGGTGATATTTCCAAGCACCCCTGTGAACCAAGGAATACTAAACGACAGCACTACTGACATTTTGGTCCTGATTATTCTTGCTGTAGGCTGTCCAGTGCTTTGGATGACGCTGAGCAGAGTCCCTGGTCGCCACTGGATGCAGTCATTTCTCCTCGTCATTGCAATCAGAAAATGCCTCCAGACATTGCCCACTGATCTCCGGGGGCCAAAATCATCCCTGATGGAGAACCACTGCTCTAAAACCAACCAAACAAAAGTTGGTTTGACTTAGTTTTGACTTTGTCTCAGCCTTTTGCTGTCCCCTCCGTAGCCGTGACGTGGGCACAATGCCATTTGCTTCATTCTCCACGCAGAAATTTGGTGGAATCACTCAAGCAGTGCCTGGCACAGATATATTTGTTGACTGAATGATGAATGAATGAGTGAATGAATGTTAAGTGCATAATTAGCAGATCTCAAAGGAAGGGGGTGTCCTCACTTCAAGGATTCTCCCTGCAATTGGAGAGTCTCCCAGCTTTTGTTGATGCCTGTTCCCACAGTGTGGATGGGAGGTGGGAACCTTGCCCAAGCGCTGTGTGTCTCTGGTCTTCAGGACTCGATCCGTATTGCACAACTGACAGCTCTAACTCCTAACAGAATAATCCCACTGGTGTGTGCATGTGGTTTTGTTGTTGTTGGCTTTTTGGTTTTGTTTTTGTTTTTGACTGTCGGAATGTCAAATGTCAAACTAGACTCAAACCATGGGGAAGCTCCCGTGAAAATAGGAGAGTGGAATTTTATTGTTTGGTTTTACCATGTCTTTCTTTAAAAGTATCTATCACTTGTTCCTGATTGTGAGATTCATCTCATTCCTTTAACGTTTCTGACTCTCTTCTCCCTACCCTCCACCCCACCAAAGGCTTAATGTCCGTATCAACACATGTGCATATAGAAAATAAAAAGCCCTCTTTAGATTGTTTAGCTTGTTGTAAGTGAGGGAGTTAAACCACAAAATAAACCACTGTAATAAAAAAAGAATAAATACTAATAGCTTTATGTACATATATCTTCTGCAGGAAAAAAAAATGTCACTACCAATAAATAGTAAAATTAGCTCACACCAATTTAACAATCAGTCCCCAGAAAATTATTGACAGTGTTTTCTGGACACTTAGAAAGAATATCTTTGAATTCTGGAGACTGATTTCCTTCTCCAAACTCTGTCCATAAATCCTTTACAAATGCATTTATTTTTAATCTGACCACGGGAAAGCTACTGCAGTCTAGCTTCATTCATGTATTAGGTACATGGCATCATGAGAAATGGTGTAAATGTGGAGGCAACAAATTTTAAATTCCTCAGAAGCACTACAGGTTTTCCAAATGGTTCATTTTTAGGGTAGTTTTTTTTTTCTTTTCTCTTCTTTACTTTTTTCTTTTTTCTTTTTTTTTTTTTTTTTTTTTTTTTGTATTTTGTGAAATCTGGCATTCAGCTCTTTAAAGATAATCATTGGTATAAATAAATAAAGGAATAAATAAATAAATACTGTCTTTCCTGATGATTATTTTGATAATTGAGTAGGCAATTTGTTGCAGAGTTCACTTATATTACCCTCACCTAGCTTAGAATACAGAATAATGTTCCTAAAAGTCAAAAGGAAATCTCATTGGCAGTGACAGCAGTGATTGAAGGTTGGAGGGTTGATAAAAACAACATAAAATCTGATCTCTATTTCCAAAATCTCATTTAGCATATTGAATATTGACTAAATTGAGCACGTAAATGAAACAAAGTTCGCGAACTCCAAATACAGAGGTCTTAAAACATTAAAATTCTGGATTGGGCAGGAGTCCACTAGCTGATGTCCTATTTGGGCAGCCTCCTTTCTTTCTCCTTGGATACATTCTGGTCTCATGCAATTCACTCTCCCTTCGAGAGCCCAAGTGACGTTTTTCTAGTTCAGATGTGACCACATCACCGTTTGTCCATCTCAAAACCAGCCCACTTCTAATTTCCCATGGATCCTAAGAAAAAGTCCAAATTCCTGAACATGACCCAATAGACTTTCCTATTCTGCCTTTATTTGTTTCCTGATTCTTCCATTCTCTTGCTCTGACTAGTCATTCTCTGGGATCCTTTCCATCCTAGTCTCTTCACTTGGCTTACTTCTCATCCTACTCTGATGTCTTCTCAAGTGTTTCTTGCTCAGGGAAGAAAGATTCTCTGGACTCCAGATTAGGTCAGTGTCACATTCCAGTCCATACACTGTCCCTCCACAGGACTTGCTGGAGCTGTGGTTCCCCATTCATGAGTGTGCTGATCAGAATCCTGTCTGCCACCCCCACCAGATCCAAGATGGCATATGGCTTGCCTATCGTTTCTCCACATTGCGTCTGGCACATCTTGCATAGTGCCCATTGTAGAGTCAGTGCCTAGCAAAAATTTATGGAATTAATGAATATGCAGTCGTGACATCCGTAGCTTCTCTCCCTTCTAACTCCCATCCAGGCAGCTACATTGGCTATCAGACCTTTTGCTTGGTCACTGGGAACTGAAATGGGTCCAAGCTGATGTCATCATCCCGGTGGCTCTTCCTCTTTAGGATGGTACCCTTTTCTGCATGTAGCCCTCTACATACTGGAAGCACTTGTCATGTTTTCTTTGAGCCCCCTTTTCCTTCTTTTGTCTTTTTTTCCCCAAGTCATTTCTCATACATCTCATTTTCATTCCTACCATAATAACTAGTAGTCTTACAGGCCTGTTCAAGGTAGTCTGTGTCTCTTAAGGGAGAATGAAGAAAATCAGACCTGGGCAGCCCTCTGGGTGAGTTTCCTCACCTATTACTCAATATTTCAATCCTTGGTGCAGGGGACACTGGTATCAGATACTGGTGGAGCAGGCATGTAAATGGCAGAGGCATCTGACTCAAAATTTCAACAATAGGGTCTATGACTGTCATCATCTGTCAAAATCAATAAGAATATACAATCATAAAAAAAGAATATACAATCATTTATGAATTGTCATTCCATTTGTATGTCTACTGCCAAAGTTAGACTTCTTTTTTTTTTTTTTTTAAGAATTTGCTGTTCTGCCCATTTCCTTAAAGATGGGTAGAAAACTCTAGTGATTTTTATTAAGGAATAAACTGCATAAATTTCAGGAAACATGCTTGGGTTGTACAAGCCCTGAACCTCTCTGTTCCGTAGACACTTTGGGAGAACCAAGGCACTAGAAAGAATCAAACGAGAAGCATGGTCTAGACTGCACCACCCGCCCTCCTTTCCAGAAGACCTCTTGTCCAGGTCATCTGGGTGTACACAGTATGACATCTGCAGATGTTGGACAAGCATGACCAAAGGCATTTCAGTACAATCATGAACATGATGTTGATTTAGATTCCTGCTGGAAGTAGATACTTCAAGTCCAGGCTGTCAAGGAGCCTAAAGATAATTTAATATCTATCTTTTTAGGTCCACTGATGAAAAGTGCTACATAAGTACAACATAGGAATCATAATTGTTATTTATTATTGTTATTGAAAGTGTGGTTGGTCATCTTGATAGTGAGACCTAATGTTAGATGGGTATTGACAAACCATCATCTGATTTAATAATCTTTCTGGCCATTTTTATTTATAAATGAATCTTCTGTCAACATCAAATTCTCATTAGCATCATTAGCATTCGACGCTTTCCTTGGTAGGATCATGTAAAATTGATGGGATCAAATTTCTATTAAATGCAGTGCATGCTGCTGGGTTGTTATTTATACTGAGCATTCTGGAAGCCTGGGATCATAATATCTTGTAAATAAACATTACATTCAGTGATATCACCTTTCATTTTAAAAGGGTCTTTAGAAAGCTTTTAAAATGGCGCAGGGATGGAGCACTCATTATTAAGATTGGAAGGAAAGGAGCAATCATTTTATGTGTATGGAATTTCTGGGTAATAAGTGCAAATTAACATTACAGAGAAATTGATGTGAACAGAGTACATCTAAATTGAGATAGGATACTCAGATTAAGAGAAAAAAAATTTTTTTTCATGTTATTTATTTGCCCAGAGGTTTTCCAATCATTATAAAAACTAGACTTTTCCACTTTGGCCTTCAGTTATAATGGGGCATAACGCTGGATACTGAACACTGGTCAAATGATGAAACATTTTTTTCAAAGACCCAGGAACAGCTGCTGCTTATTGAGTTACCAATACCACTTCCTGAAGAATGTGATTTTGTTTCAAAGATAGCCAAGTACTGACCAGGCTGTCTCAGGCGTAGTTTGAGCTATGATAACGTGGCATGTTGTTGTCATATTATTATTAGGTACATTTCATAAAGTGATTCCAGATCCTTCTCCCTTTTACTTGGGGAGGGGAGGTTTTATCGATTTTGAAGACTATAAATCCAAATGGCACTTTCATGATTGAGAGATATACAACAGAGAGAGGATTTGTATGATGTTTTAGGAAAATTAGAGAATTTCACAAACTCGAAAGGAAGAAAGATTCATGGGGTAGAATCTGGATTGCAAAATGCATGGAAGCTTACTGGAATCTGTGAACTTCTTAGGGTTACAAGAAAGATGTTGACTTGCTTGCCAAGCTTCCCTCCTATGGGATTAAGTTTAAGGCCGATGTTCAAAGTATTTCTTATGCTGCAAGATTTTGGAATGTCTTTTCAGTGAGACAGCTAAAACGCTGTTGGGACTTCGAACTCATTCAACTTGCCTCCACCCTGCACTTTCAAACTATTTTTCTGCTAAACCATGTAAATAGAGAAAGAATTTTTGTACTTAACTTAAGATGCAACATCTTCATCACAATCCTCTTTTAGGTAAAGATAAGCATTTTGTCAACAAAAAGATTTTTGATGTACAATGAAATCATCTTTCACACTGAACTACGAAAAGTAGAAAAGAGTCAAATGGATCCATACACGTCTGTACAAGAGGGCCATTAGGTCAGCAAATAGTTTTCTTGTCTTCAAGGTCTAGAAAAATATATGGAATATTTAAATCAAAATAATTTCAAAGTGTAATTTGACTTGAGAATTCCACTTTTAAGGATTTAATCTAAAGGAATACATAAGGATATACAAAAATAGTTGGCCGAAATAATAATATTCCTTGCAGAATTGTCTCTAATAATAAAAAATTATCTGCTCTTATAGTAAAACACTTATAAATATTAATAATTCTTGTGGAGGACTACAGTGATATATTGCAAAGATGTTCACTATTGACTTAATACAGAGATGTTCCACAATGCCACATAATCATTTCTTAGGAAAATATTCTTTAGATTAATTGTTTTCCGGGATGCGTGGTTTGCTCAGTGGTTGAGCCTCTGCCTTTGGCTCAGGGTGTGATTTCCCAGAGTCCCGGGATCGAGTTCCACATTGGGTTTCCTGCATGGAGCCTGCTTCTCCCTCTGCCTATATCTCTGCCTCTGTGCGTCTCTCATGAATAAATAAATAAAATCTTAAAAAAAAATAATTGTTTTTCTACTCAGATGCTATTGATTAAAATGGGGATTTATAGCAACTTCTGGTATGAAGGCTATACTTTTTTAAAAATTTATTTATTTATTTATTTATTTATTTATTTATTTATTTAGAGATAGAGAGAGAGAGAGAGAGAGAGAGAGAGAGCACATGAGCAGAGGGAGGAGCAGAGGAAGAGGGAAAGTGAGAATTCCAAGCAAACTCTGCGCTGAGTGCAGAGAATGACACAGGGCTCGATCCCACGACCCTGAGATCATGACCTGACCCGAAATCATGAGTCTGAGGCTTAAGGACTGAGCCACTCAGGGCCCCTGAAGGCTATACTTAATTTTAAAACAAAAACAAAAACAAAACAACAACCCACAACGTTCAGATAAATTTTCATTTTCCGAGGAACGTGATGATTCTCAAATTTTGACTCTTAGAAAACTACTTTGTTAGTATACTCAGCAGTCACAGTTACTTTTGATGTGTTAAATAAAGTAGTCTTGCTAGGATACTTTTAGTGTCACATTCCTCTGGAATCTTTGGCTCCTTAGTGGAGGATGTGAAAGCTATGAACTGGAGCGTGGCCGCCCAGGGATGAATATTAAGTAAACAAATGGAAGGCTGCATTTATAGAAGGGTAACCCTAAAGAGATGGAACATTTTCTTCCCGTTCATTTATTTAAGAACATTAACTGAGCACCTACTATGTGCTGGGGATACAGGTGTGAAGAAACACTGTCCCAGAGGAGCTCCTTGGTCTAGTATGGGTCTGATTAGAACAGATCATCCTGCTATAAATCAAATCAACCTCATACAAGTTTAGGAACAAGAATTATAAAAAGAAGTGCAGGGAATTATGAGAACACTGAGAGGCAGGGTGTCTAACTTACCCCAATTTGCCCCAGGATTTCTTGTTTTTAGCACTGAAAATACAGAAACCTCTTCAGTCTCAGTTTGGGATGGTTGGCCATCTCAAAAAAGGCATCTAACTCAGCTAAGCTCTCTTGAGGGAGTGGCCTTGGACTTCTGGACTGAGTCTCCAAGTCAGGAAAGGACGAGCATGGGGAGGATAGGTTGCAGGTGGAGGGCCAGAGGAGTGAGGGAGAGGAGAAGATTCCAGGCAGGGGAGGCTGATTCGAGAAGCAGCACAGTGTATGAGGGGCCAAGCAGCAGGTCTAACATCCCTCGAGCTTTAGGAATGGAGTATTAGGATGGGGCTGGGGGGAGAGAGGAGTGCCCAGGTAGCCAAGGTCTGATCCCAGAGGACCACAAGGGGCCATGGTAAGTGTATCAGTCAGCTGGGGCTGCAATAACAGAGCACAGAGTTGGGGGGCTTACCCAATATAAATATATCGTCTCACAGCTCTGGAGGCCACAAGTCCAACACTGAGGGGAGGGCACGGCTGGCTTCCTCCGAAGACTGTGGTTGCTGGTGATCTTTGGCATTTCTTGGCTTGTAGATGCATCCCCCTGGTCTCCACTCACATTTTCACGTGGCATCCTCCCTGTGTTTGTGTCTGTATGCATGTTGTGTTATTCTGTATTCACCAGATTTCTCCTTGTTATCAGTCCTTAATGGATTCAGGCCCAACATAATGATTTTTTTTTTTTTTTTTTTAGAAATAACAATACATTTTAAGTCATTTCATTTTCAAGGTGGTTTGTTGCACAGCAATATGCCGTAACAGGAGCAGCAGCAAATTAAGCAAAGACGTGAACAGAAAGGTGGCAGCTCTTCCTATTTTTTAAAATTGAGGTATAATTGACATATTGCATTGTATTAATTCCAGGTATACAACACAGTGACTCAATATTTGTGTGTATTGCAACATGATCACTGCAGTGAGTCTACTTAACATCTTTTCCAATACATAGTATGGTAAAGTTAGAGAAAAGTTAGGAATTTTTTTCTCTTATGATGAAAAATTTTAAGATTTATTCTTTTAGGGGCGCCTGGGTGGCTCAGTCAGTTAAGCATCAGACCCTTGATTTCAGCTCAGGTCATGATCTCAGGGTCTGAGATTGAGCTCCCTATTGGGCTCTGAGCTGGGCATGGAGCCTGATTAAGATTGTCTTTCCCTCTGCCCCTCCTTACCTCTTAAAAAAAAGTGAAAAAAAAAAAAGAAAAAAGTGATTTATTCTTTTAGTAACTTTCAAATATGCAATATAATATCACTAACTATAGTCACCATGATGTCCATTATAGCCTCATGATTTATTTACTTTATAACTACACATTTGTATCTTTTGACTCCTTTCACCCATTTCATATTCCTCCCACTTCTCCAACCACCAATCTGTTCTCTGTACCTGTGAGTTTAGGTTTCTTTTCTTTTTTTTTTTTTTTTTTTAGGTTCCACATAAGTGAGATCTTATGGTAGTTTTCTTTCTCTTAGACTTATTTCACCTTGCCTTATTTCACGAGGTCCATTCATGTTGCAAATGGCAGGATTTCATTCATTTTCATGGTTAAATAATATTTCATTGTATGTATATATATCACATGTTCTTTATCCACTCATCCACTGATGGACACTTACGATATTTCCATTTCTTGGCTATTGTATATAACATTTCAATGAACATAGTGGGGTACAGATATTTTTCAAGTTAGTGTTTTCTTTTTTTGGACAAATACCCAAAAGTAAAATTGCTGGATCCTTTTAAAGGATCTAGCAGTTCCTTTTAAAATTTTTGGAGAAACCTCCATTCTATTTTCCACAGTGGCTTCACCAATTTCCCACCAATATTACAGGAGGGTTCCCTTTCCTCCACACCCTTGCCAGTACTTGTTGTTCCTTGTCTTTTTGATAATAGTCATTCTAATGATCTTATATTTTTTAAATTTTTAAAAAGATTTTACTTATTTATTTGAGAGAGAGAGAGATAGCGAGAGAGAGCATGAGCAGGGAGGAGAGGAAGAAGCAAGCTCCATGCTGAGCAGAGAGCCTAATGCAAGGACTCGTCCCAGGACCCTGGGATCATGACCTGAACCAAAGGCAGACACTTAACTGACTGAGCCACCCAGGTGCCCCCTAATGATCTTATCTTATTTTAACCAATTACATCTGCAATGGCCCTATTTGTAAATAAGTTCACATTCTAAGGTACCTGGGGTAGGACTTCACCATATGAATTACCAGTGGGTGCAATTCAGCCCATTACAGTGGATGGGGTAAAGGAAGTTAAATGGGGTGCCTGAGTCCTGGTGGCCTTGCAGCCCAAGGGCACTGTTGTCCTTATTGGTCATTGTGGGAGAGATCCAACCGTGTAGGAGAAGAATCCACTTCAGTACACCAGATACACAATAAGGGTGAATAGCTGAGCACTGAGGAAGGCACTAAGAGGGGCTGACCATCCCCATGTGGATGGTGAGAGGAGCAAGGGGTGAGGGCCGTCTCCCCTGGGCAGCCAACACTGAGAGGCCCCTGAGATCTCTCTTCAGGTAGGAATAAACTGGGTACGACACAACCTACTAACCATTCCTCTAGGTCTAGAGGAAAATCGTTATCCTGAGGAATGTATTCAGAGGAAGCCTTCCTAGTATGGCTTATCAACATAGCCAGGAGAAAATAATACAGCAATTAGGATGCAAGTATATATGGTCTCCCTCGAAGAGCTGTGAAGAGAGGACTGGGACAGGAAGACATGCCTTAGTGGAACAGGAAAACTGCAAATAAAGTGGAAGGAAGCGAGATCAAAGGCCTCATCACACACTATGAACTGCAAAATTGACAGAGCAGAAAGCAGCTTCTAGAGTTTTCCCAGAACATGGAAGTAAAAGGCCCACAGTGAAAAGAATGGAAGGGCCAAGAAGCAGAAATTTCCAACTCAGTTGTGGACATTTGTGAGAAAAGGCCAGACCAGTTGGAAAAGAAGACAGTTGAAGAAAACATTCTTGATCTGAAAAAACAAACAAACAAACATAACTGTAAATTCATTTAGGTGGTTTTGTTCATATATTATGTTTATTGATTATACATTTAACTTTCATTAAACTATAATCATATTTTTCATACATGGCTTTGTTTATTTTTTCACCTGTAACAGAATATTGGGAGTATTTTCACGTCAATAGCTAAATCACAAAAGAGATTCTTTTTTTTTAAAGATTTTATTTATTTATTCATGAGAGACACAGAGAGAGAGAGGCAGAGACACAGGAAGAGGGAGAAGAAGGACTCGATGGGACTAGATCCCAGGACCCTGGAATCATGCCCTGGCCAAAGGCAGACGCTCAACCACTGAGCCACCCAAGCATCCCAAACACAAGAGATTCTTAATTGCCACACATTATTTTATCGTATCATTACACAATAATTTATTCTGTGATTTTTATTTTGTGATTTATTTTGTAATTCCATGATTTTATTTGTCAAAAGCAATGAAATTTTGCTTTTTACAAATAGTGCCGAGGCGTATACTCTTTGTTTATACATTGTTTTCTACAGAACACATTATTTCTGGAGGATCATTTCGTGGAAGTTGAATTACTAGGTCAAAGGGCATGTAAAGCCCTGGTTCCCAGACTTTAGGATTCCACCGACCAAGAAATTAAAAAAATAAAGGACCAAAATAGGGTTGTCTGCTTTTTCTTCTGTCAAAGTCCATTAGAGGAAAAAAGCCTATGGTGTAGCATGATCATGCAAAATAGAGAATAAACTTTATACCCAAACTCTGAGAGGATATGATCTCACCATAAAGGGCTATGTTTAAGCTGCATGATTTCATGACATGTCAAATTCAGGGCATTGCTTTTATTATTTTTTTCCTTTACACTAGTGACAATTCTATCATGAACGGATGATGGCCCGTCAGCGGGCACTTTGGAAACATCGAGTAGACCCCTCTGTCTCTGCAACATGGCAGTGAATTGTTTGCTTTTTTTGAACCTACAACTTTAACTTTTCACTTTTACAACGTTATGCATTCTGTAGGTGCGTGGACTCGTGCTAAATAGGTCATTTTGAGTTCTTTTTAATAGTCCTGAAGGCATCAATCATTTTGTCAGCAGTTCCTAATGCAGATTGGCTCTTTCTGCATTGTCAGAAACATCCCTGTCTTTTGAGTGACACACAGAGAAACGTTTGTGCTCTGGAAGTGAGGTGAAAGGCAGTTTCTGTATCAGAGAGATCTGGAATCAACTCCTGCTCCTGCCAGGCTTCTGTGCGTGTATTAAAGAAAAAAAAAAATAAACCAAAGCATTGAGTGTGCTGTCTGACATATTTTAAGTGCTCCGTGAATGTTACCTGGTCTTTCTGAAAATTCCTATTTGCTTTTAAATGCTATAAATCGAGAGGTGACAAACTTTTTCCCTGTAGATTAGATGGTAAATATTTCAGGCTCTGCAGACCCTGTGGTCTCTGAACTACTCAGCTGGAACACTGTAGCATAAAAGCAACCACAGTCATCAGGAAGCAAATGAGTGTAGTTGTGTTCCAATAAAACTTTATTTATGAACACTGAAATCTGAATTTCATATAATTTTCATATGTTATGAAAGATTCTTCTGATTTTTTCCCAATCGTTTAGACATAAAAACTATTCTTAGCTCAGGGGCTCTATAAAAACAGCTGGCTTTGGAATTCATAGTTTGCCAACCGGCTATAAACCATAAGGAAATGTTAGAAAAATTGTATCCAGTTGTACTTTTGTGAATCACACATTTTCTTGTAACTAAGATTAAAAATAGTTATTTCGAAAGGAAGGTTTGAAAACATTGCCCTGATGTATGGCAAGAAAAACTGTAGGATTGTTACAGGTATAAAAATTTCAAGTCCCACCTCATAACCCATGGATCAGGGAGCTGAGGGACCAGCTGGCTAAGCAAGCTACAGGTTCTCTCTGGAGAGAAGGAAGGCTGACATGGAACGTTCCTGACTCCTGGCCTCCTGTTCTTTCCACGGCATGGAATCCCATGATTTTAGAATGCATACTTCAGAGTTAAGTAGACACCGAGATTTTTATTCGTCAATGAAAAGCTTATTCAAAACTTTGTTCCCCTGAGAAGAAAAGATAAACAATAATTTCACGTGGTAATTTTCCAAATTTCTGTATCGTATCTACATATCCAAACACAGCTGTATGAAGGCATAAATTGACTCCAGGCAAAGAATAAGGCTGCCTACCCTTGTTTTCCAAGGCAATGCATCTTATTTGTTCAATGAAATGTACTGCATGGCCCCCACCCCAACTAAAAAGGAAACAAAACCAAAAAAACCCTAAAATAATAATAATAATAATAATAATAATAATAATAATAATAATAATAAAGGACAGTGGTTAACAATGTTTCCCATTGGTTCTCCATTTCGGATGTTGAGAGAGAGAGAGGGAGAAAGGGAGGGAGAGAGAGGGAGGGAAGCCAAGGAGGGAGGGAAAAGAAGGAGAGAGAGGGAGAGGGGAGGGAGAGAGGGAGAGGGAAGATGGGAGGGAGGGAAGGAGAGAGAGGGAGAAAGTGAGAGGGGAGGGAGGGAAGGAAAGGAGGGAGGGAAAAAAGGAGAGAGAGGGAGAGAGGGAGAGGGGAGAGAGAGAGGGAGAGGGAAGATGGGAGGGAGGGAAGAAGAGAGAGGGAGAGGGGAGGCAGGGAAGGAGGAAGGGAGGGAGGGAGAGAAAGGGAGGAAAAGAGAGAGACTTCAAATTTCAAACAAAAAGATATCCATTAACAATTGTTTAGTGAAATCCTTTGCCTCACTATAAGAATTTAACTGAATGACATCTTGGGCGGCTTTCTCAGACCTGAGTTTGTGGTTAAAATTTATTTATGTTATATACCCTTATTCTTGGAGGTTCATAACTATTCCTTGTAATAAAGCAAAAATACATCATAAATGATTCAAAAGTTTTCTTCTCTGTATTTTGTAATTTTTCTATAATGTGTCTACTAGTATGTACTCTATAACCATGTTCAAAATAGTACGAAAATGAAGAACAATGCATATTGTATGCAAGCTTTTAAAAAAAAACCCTCTTTTTTTTTTCTTTTTTTTCTTTTTTTAAAGAGAGGTTCTTAGACTTTATGGAACTTTATAGAACTGTGCTGTTCAGTGTGGTGATGACTTTCCATATGAGATGTGTCTGGTCCAAACTGAGATGTGCCCTGAGTGTACCTACGCACTGGATTTCAAAGTCTCAGTAGGAAAAAAAGAGTGTAAATATCTCATTAATATCTTCATATTGTTTACAGGTTGAAATAACCTTTTGCCTATATTGGGCTAAATAAAAATTAAGTTTTAATATTCATTTCAGTAATGTAGCTATTAGGAAGTTTTCAATCCTATAGATGGATCACATTATCTTCTTACTGGCCAGTGCTGTGATAGCTGTTAAGCTCTTAGAGTGTATGTCTTGGGTGGTTCTTAAGAACTGTTAACAGTAGTTAACTCTGGAGAAGGGAACCAGCATTGCTGAAGAGGCTTGGAGGGATGGTGTGCCTTCCTCTTGTTCCTTTTATATTTTTTCCACCTTCATATATTACCTATTTAAAAGCTAAATAATTTAAAAATAATAACAAAATAAAGTGAGTTCTTAAAGAAAACTCTACAATTATTGTTACTATTGATCAGACCTTGGAAGGTCTTAGGTAGGGGTGGAGTGGAGGGGTGTTTCCTTTACTGTTCAAAAAAATAATTATTGAGACATACTATTTCTTGTTGCTACCCTCTGTGTTGGGGGGGGTTGGGGGGGGCATGTGCCTGTATGTATGGGTTAGTGTAGGCATGTGCATATTTACAATAGTTTCTTGTGGACAGATTTAGATATCATTGGCTCAGGGCTTTATTATCCCAATATATTAAAAAACGTACATTTAAGGATTAGAATAATATTTTTGTGGGGAAAATTAAAATACGTTCTCAAAATATCCTATATTAAGAGGAAGACAGTAAATAGAGTTTAAACCCCTGGCTTGGGACCCATTCTCCACAAAGGATGTAACTTAATGATTCTGTGGTCATTTAAAACAACAAATATTTTTTCCACTGACATAAAAATGCAATTGTTTGCTTTTAATATAAATTCAGTTTACTTTCAACTTAAAAAAGGAATCAATTGCAAGGCTATAATCTTTAAAATTAAGCACTTTATCTCAACTAACATTTAATTTTCTTTTATGAGGAATTATTCCCTGAATTATAGCCAAAAATCAAATTCTGTTAATTTTGTAATTATGTTTTATCACTAGTCATCTGGTTTATCACACTCTTAAAAACAATTAAATTCTAAAAAGCAACTCGAAAGACTAATTTGTATTCAATTAATAGCTTATTTTTCTAACACTAAAAATGTGATAAATTGCATAAAACTCACACGTTAAGACTCTAATTACAGCAACATCACCATTTAGAATTAGGTTAAACAGTACATATGATATTATGACTAATGACGAGAAATATATATTTGGTTTTCATCCTCTTTCCTGGCACAGGGCTCCTAAAACCTTTGGAATTTCCTAAATGAAGTGAGAGATACAAGTGAAAAGAGCGTTTTTTTGTTTTTGTTTTTGTTTTTAGTTTTTATCCAATTTCCAGTTAGTTAACGCACAGTGTAATGTTCATTTCAGGTGTATAATATAGTGACTCAGCACTTCCATACAAACACCCAGTGGTCATCACTCAGTTGCACTCTTGAGTCCCCATCGACTATTTCACCCGTCCCCCATCCATCTCCCCTCTGGTGACCACAAGTTTGTTGTCTATACTTCAGAGTCAGTTTCCTGAATTACCTCTTTCTCTCTTTTTACCCCCTTTGCTCAGTTGGCTTATTTCTTAAATTCCACATATGAGTGAAATCATAGAGTATTTTTCTTTCTCTGACTTATTTCATTTAGTATAATACTCTTTAGCTCCATCCATGTCTTTGCAAAAGGCAAGATTTCATTCTTTTTATGGTTATGTAATCTTGTTGTTCATAACAAGCCCCCTTCAACCATACCTGAGTTAATGTTAATGAGGTGGTCTTTGGAAAACCCTCAGGTAACCTAATGATGGGAGCTAGTTGCTAGGGAAACATGTGATTAGAAAGTTGGAACTTTCAGCCGCCCACCCTCACCTTCAGGGAGTGGAGAGAGCCTGGAGTTTGAGTTCAATCATCATTGGCCAAGGACTTAATCGTGCTGATGGGACGAAGCCTCATAAAAATCCCTGAACTACAGAGTTTAGAGAACTTCCAGGTTGGTGAATTGGAATACATCCATAGGCTGAGAGGATGGCACATCCCAAAGTCCAGGGGACAGAAGTTCTTGTCTTTGGGATCCTTAGATACCTGAACGGGTTTCCTGAGTCCTGTGACCCACTCTAGCAAATTAATTGAGCCCAAGGAGGAGGTCACGGGAACCTCTGATTTGTAGCCAGTAGGTCAGAGGCACAGGTGAAATGGTATCTGAAATGAGGGGAGGCACAGTCCTGTAGGCTTGTGGCACCTGATGCTCTTTCTACATACATTAGTGTCAAATTGAGTTGAACAGTAGGACACTCAGCTGGTGTCCCAGCTTGATATGTGGAGAACCCATAGTTTTGTCTACCAAAATGACATCTTTATCTGGTTCAACCCAGTACTTACAGCAGTCTCATTACTTCCTGTTTACTGGAAAGAAACCTGTGGTCTATGGAATATAAGTCACTATTTCCCTATATATTTCAGTTTATTTATTCAGTCACATTTCTTATGTCTTTTTTTAAATAATTGAACAAAAATTGTTAGTCTTTGTTAGCAAGTTCATTCTTCCTATAAATGGCTTCCAAGCTGCTAAACAATATGATCTTTTATCTTGTGGCCTTCAGAAATATCACAGATTCAGCTGTTGAAATATTTTAGATATTTAGTAACTTTGCTTCCCAAATCCTCACTATAAAACTTAGTATTATCAATCTCAAAATATTATTTAAAAAAATACCCCACTATCTTAGCCTTCTTAGGCTGCCAGAACAAAATACCATAGACTGGGTGATGAAAAATCCAGACATGCATTTCCAACAGTCCTGGAGGCTGGAAATCCAAATTGAACATGTCAGACAGTTCAGATCCCAGAGAAGGTTCTTTTTCTGGCTGGTGGAGGGTACCTTGTTGCTGGGTCGTCCCATGATGGTGAGTAGGAGTGGAGCAAAGAGAGCAACACTCTGGTGTCTCTCTTTACAGGGGCACTAATCCTATCCCAAGACTCCACCCTCATGACCTCATCTAGCCCTAATTACTGCCCCAAACCAGTCCCACCTCTAAATACTATCACACTGAGGAGTAGGCTTCAACATATGAATTTGGAGAGGGGAGAAACATAGTCCCTAACACACACACACACACACACACACACACACACACACATACACACACACACACACCACCACCACCACCAACAACAACAAAGAGCTATCTCTTATACCATTGAACATTGTTTTCTAAATACTTCCAAGGGGGAAAGACTTTTATTTTTAAAAAGTATTCATTTATCTATTCATTTATTTTAAAAATGCTTACCAAGCTACAGTCTGGCTCCTATCTACTTTTCCTGGAACCTGTTGTCTTTCTCCTACTCACTGACTATATCCTTGGCTCTTCTCACAGAAGTTTACTTATTCTTCTTCAAGGAGTCTAACTAAGCATTAGACCTCTGGATTTTCCATCAGTATCTATGGAATGCTCCTCTTCATTGCTCTACCCCACTTGTCTTATATGTGAGCTAGCCTGCCTTGCTCATCTTCTTAGGTTCAACTCAAAAGGCACCTCTCGCTGTGATGTACTTTCTTGTTCATCTCCTGAGGTTGTGAGCTGCCTTCTTGCTTATCTTCTTAGATTCAACTCAAAGGGCTCCTCTCCTAGAATGCTCTTTATTTCTCTGGGCAAAACTAGCCCTCCTTGTCTCTGTGTATATTGTTTCTCCATCCCCTCTGACATATTTTCTTCTCCTTACATTGTACACTTCTTGGGGTATAAGATTTTGTCTCATACAGTGTCTCACACATGGTAGGAGCTCAATGAAGGCAGATGGAATGAGCGGTTATATAATTATTATTGTTACCAGGGACCAAGGACTCAGTCACTGAATTCAAGAGCCCATCATACAGAAGATAAAAAATTCCTTAAATGTATTGTGACTCTTAGGTGATGGGAGCTGAGGGCTTCTGGGGCTTTCAGAGGACCTCATCATAAGAATTTGTAGTTCTAGATATGCCCACGGATTTCAGGGAAGTATACTCTGACATAAGGCTAGCCCATGGGCCATTGCTGATTTTAGATTTTTGAGGACATGGTGAGCGATCGTTTCAGGTTGAGGTTCTGACACCCACAGGTAAACAGCTTACCTGTGCTTTGGCTTTGTATTTCTCGACCATCTCCCTACCAACACACACACACACACACACACACACACAACTCCATTTGACTTTTTGTTCTCTTGGTCTAATGCCTTCTAGAAGTACATAAGTCTTAACAGAATTTTAATGCCTTTTCTGGGAAAGAATTTCTATTCAGAATGTAAAAACTTTTCCCTCCACTGTCTGCACATCGCTATGAATTTATGAAAGCCAATGGGATCATTGGACTTATTTGATAGCACTTTTTTCAAAGCTAGCCTTGCTTGATAGCATATATTTATTATGTTATGATTAGAAAGGGAACTTTCATGTTGAAAGGGAAAATAAGATCCCGTAGTTAACACTGGAAAATCAGCAAACACAGAAGTAAAAGCTGTAAGTTTATCATAAGGGAGGAGCATGTGATTGGAGGAAGAAGAAATATGAACATTTACCAAAATGCAATACTAATGGCAATTCAGGCCTGCTTAACAACTTGAACTTGAAAAGCTTTGAAGGGTACGTTTTAGGGATAAAAAGATTGTGAACTCCCTCCCCTTGCTTAGAGGAAAAAAATCTCATGATTCCTTAATGTTTAGCTTCCAGGATTTGCAGGCTACATCGAAATGATAGTTTTTTATGCATTAATGTTTACATAACTGCTATTTTTGCAGA
Organism: Vulpes vulpes; assembly: GCF_048418805.1. Classification (NCBI taxonomy): domain Eukaryota; kingdom Metazoa; phylum Chordata; class Mammalia; order Carnivora; family Canidae; genus Vulpes; species Vulpes vulpes. The sequence continues at coordinate 9,652,915 of NC_132794.1, forward strand.
CATTTAAATTATAGAGAACAGCAATTGTTGAGGGGAAAAAAAGTAGTATAAATAAATAGAAGCTAGAATTTTCCCCCTTCAGAGGTAAGCTTTTGCTATTCCTAGCACAGAATTCTTGAGCTGTTTGTGTGAGGTTGTTCTTCAGGCCAGCAAAAAGTCGTTTCCCCAAAATAAAAGTGTTGCAAGAAGGGGAACATACAGTAGGCTAATAAAACAATTTTTGACCTTCACAAGTGATATAATGAAGAATATATTTTTAGCTGTAGGTGCATGGGCTCACATCAGAATCTCTGTCCTTTTCAGGAAGAAAATGAGCAAGAAGAACAAGTTTCATTTTGTAGTGTACATCCTTAGCTTGGGCACAATGTAAATCCCCTGTTATTGGGTAGCTTGGGATTTTATACCACAAAATGCATGTTTGGAGGTATTCTATCCTGTGAATCCCAGGATGGCTGCAAAGAAGATGCTGCAGGTCCTGAGGGCTGAGGGGGGTAGGCTTGAGGGGATGGTATGGTAGTGAGTCTTGGTTGACCACACATCCCTTTGCCTAAATGATCCCTAGTATCTCCTCTTTTACTCTCCCAACATGTCCCAGTTTATTGGATGATAAACTTGATTATCTTTAATTTAGGATAAACACCAAGGATGGAGGGGAGGACCCAGCTCCATGAGATCCTCAAGTCACCTAAAAAAAAACGCAGTGATAATATTCCTTAATATAGGCCGTTGATGCTTTCTTGATCTCATATAAAATGTGAATCGTAGTCCTTTTGATGGATCTGTAATTTTGTCTTCTAAGTAAAAATATGGAGCAAGCTAGAAAGGTAAGGATGACAAAGCCTCCAGCCCTTACTTCTCTCCCCTACCCCACCTCTACCACCCGGTGACTTCTGCCCACGAGTTTCACTTAGATGAAACTATGGAAGCCCTGTGGTCCTCACTGCCAAGAACTATCCTGAAAGGGCATTACTGAGGAAGAAGGTGCCTGGTCCTGGGATCACTCCAGTTGGAAGGAGGGAAGAGATGAAGAAGTTCAGGAAATACAACAAAGAAGAAGTATAACATTTTAGGAAAGAGGAAATATTTGTGCACCCATGTTCATAACAGCATTATTTACAAGAGCCAAAGTGTGTAAGCAACCCACTTTATCAGCGTATGAGTGGATAAACAGAATGTGGCGTATGTATAATATATGTATACTTGTATAATTTAGCTTTAAAAAGGGATGAAGTATTGATACATACTATGCCATGAACCTTGAAGACACTACACTAAATGAAAGAATCCAGACACAAATGTTCAAATACTGTAGGATTCCACTGATACGTGGTCTCTAGAGTAATCTGATTCAGAGACAGAAAGTAGAATGGTGGTTGCCAGGAGCTGGGGGAGAGGGTAACAGGGAGTTAGTGTTTAATGGATAAAGAGTTTATGTTTGGGAAGATTAAAAAGTTCTGGAGATGGATGATGGTGATGGTTGCACAACATTGGCCATACACTTAATGCCACTTAATTGTACAGTTAAAAAGGATTAAGATGTAAATCTTATGTTTTATGTATTTTCCCCAAATTTAAGTAAAATGAATACTTTGAGAATGGGATGATATCAGGACAGAGGTCCAAGCATGAGCCAGGGTTTCTTCTTTGGTGTATGTGTTTCCTGGGGTTGTTGTAACAGATCCCAACAGATAAACTTGGTGACTTAAAATAACAGATTTATTTGCTCATGGTTCTGGAAGCTGGAAGTCTGAAGTCAAGGTGCCAGCAAGGTTGGTTCTCCACAGAGGCCCTGAAGGAGACTCATTTCCTTGCCCGTTTCTGGCTGCTGGTGGCTGCAGGCCATCCTTGCTGCTCTTTGGCTTGTAGGGGCACCAATTCGGCCTCTGCCTCCCTCTTCACGTGTCCCTGTGTCTCTGGGTCCTAAATCTCCCTCTGCCTTTGTCTTATAAGGATACCTGTCATTAGATTTGTTTTATCCTAAATACAAGATGATCTTATCTTGAGATCCTTAACTTAATTAAATCTTCAAAGTTCCTGTTTCTAAGGTCACATTCACAGATTCAATGAGGACGTATCTTTTTTTGGTGGTGAATGGTGAGGGGTACAGTTTGACCCAGTATATTTGGAAGAGCTGGCTTTACTCAGAATTACGAAGCAAAGCAAACTTGTCATCAATGAGCTGAGCCCACCCTTCCAATAGGCTATGGAAACTTGCCTCCTGCCTCTCCCCTGAACCTCCTCTACTACTCTCCCTTATGGACGTACCTCACCTGACCTGATAGATGCCTGAGCTCAGAATCAGCACAGATGAATTTTAAATTCATCCGTTGGGTTCCTTGTTTCCATTTTACGTGAGAGAGCAAGCAGGCTGATGTCATAGGAGTGGGGGAAGGTTCTGTTTTATCCCCTGCAGTCATAGATTTTCATGCAATGGGGACTTCTTTAAGTAATACGTTGACCTCAGGGGCACTTATATGGTGGAGCTAGTATGTAAAAGTCCAGCTGAGCCTTTACACTGTCCTCAAAGTCATGCTGTATCAACACCCACCCCTCTGCCAAGCCTGAGTGTCTGCCTGTTACTCCCAGTCTATGCCTTTTCCTTGGCCAAACAAACTTCTTCCAGGACCCTTTGATCATTTTCTCTTTCCATGCCAAATATAAACCTTGTTATCCACTGTGTCTGGAACATCCTCCCACTTTCTAAACCATATTGTTTTTCATTTTTGCATTGATTTCAAAGTCTTCCCCCTTCAGGTGGGTTTAAGTGATGTCAAAACATCACAGTCCTTATTCCTCATTAAGATGGTGGTTTTTAAAAACAAATATTTCATTTTGAAAATATTTAAGAGCCAAGTAGTTGCCTATTTTACTGTAACCTGTGGAGTGGACCGGGGGTGGGGGTGGGGGGCATGTGGGCACATGAGACTACATTACAAAGCCTAATTCTGAGTAAATAAAAGATATATCCTGAAATTCCTGGGTCTTTCTTGTCAGAATGGCTTTGAATAAGCCAACATATCTGGGTGAGGACAATTTAGAGTGAAAGTATTTGAGAGACCTGTGCAAGATCTATCCCTGATGAACAAAGCAAGAAAAAATATCATAGGTTGATGGCCCCAGCATACATAAAGGTATGAAGTCCATTAACATTATTTTTTCTTTCTGCTTTGAGACTCTCATATTTCATTTGAATGATTTAAAAAAAATGCTCAGTTCACTGGACAGTTTGATTACGTAAGTATTCTCTACTTAAATGGTGAAAATAAATATCAGGAGAATAATCGCACATGCCAAGTGTGTTCAGTGAAGCAATATGTGTAGGCAGCATTGAAAACAGTGACACAGTGATTATCTGTGCATAACTTGGTCATAATATCATCACTGTCTAGACTAGTAGACAATTAGCATCCAGACATACTATAGCTCAGATTGAAGAAGGTCATTAAAACATGAAAGAGAGAATAGGCCTATTTGGGAAAGAAAGACTCAGTCCATTCTTTTCTAGAAAGGTATACATTGGAATTTAACTTTGGATTGAGATATGCCTTCAGGGTTGGCTTTCTTTTTGAGTCTCTGCTGGGTCCTTAATTTCTATACATGTAGATAATGAAAGCTACTTCTTTCAATCATATAGTTCAATCATTTTATATATATATTGAGGGCAAGGTACATTTCTTTGATGTGACGTTTACTCTGGTTTCGACTACTTTGCACTTCTTATATTGCTTTAAGGGACAGACTTCAGCATTTAAGGAAATAGCATGTTATATGGAACCCCCCTGCAGAAGATACTATGACCCCCCCCAAAATCTTCAGTGATATGCTTCTTCTACAAAAGCTAGACCACATTTCCCAGACTCCTTTGCAGTTGGGTGGGCTTATGTGACTGAGTTCTGGCCAATGAAATGTGGACAGAAGTAATGCCTGACATCTCTAAGTCTGGCCCCTAATCTCCCACTTAATTCTGCATGCTTTCTCTCTTCTCTTGTCCACTAGCTGATGTGGATAAAAGCTGCAAAGCCCTAGAGGATGGTAGATTCAGGGAAAAGAGAAGCCCGGAATGGCAAGTCACCACTGAAGGAAGCACAGCCCCACCCAGAAGTCCTAAGTTTACCTCTGGCATGAGTAATAAATATAATTTGGTTTCACTAAGTCACTGAAATTTCTGGATTGTTTGTTAGAAAAGATAGCCCACACTGAATGATATACATGGCTGGCACTATAGTTATTTATTCATTGTGCTAAAATAAGGGAAACTTTCAGATGCACAAAGGTAGCTGAAATCTATTTTTCATATGAGTCTAAGGAGCCACATCCAGTATAGTTTACCAGGAGTCAGTCACTCTTTGCATGGTTATGTCCCATGCAAGGAACGCATTCCCTGTAGAGCATCTATTGGTTCTCAATATGCAAACTTCATAGAATATATGTATCTTTCAGTGCAGCATTTATACTTACATCCCTAAAGGCGAACCCAACACCCAGTCTAGTAATGAGAAAAAAGATGAGACAAAGTCAAATTGAGGAATATCCTATAAAATACCTGACCACTGCTTCCCAAAAAAGTCAAGGTCATTGAAAGTGAGAAGAGTCTGAGAAACTGTCATGACCAAGAGAAAACTAAGAAGACATGATGGCCACATGTGTTGTGGTATCCTGGATGAGATCCTGAAACATAAAAAGGACATTAGGAAAACACTGGAGAAGTCTGAATAAAGTAAGGGCTTCAATTGATAATAAGGTGCCAGTGTTGGATCATTAGTTTGACAAGTGTACATAATAATGTAAGATGTTGGGGATGCCTGTGTGGCTCAGCGGTCTAGTGCCTGCCTTTGGCCCAGGGCGTGATCCTGGAGTCCCAGGATCAAGTCCCATATCAGGCTCCCTGCATGGAGCCTGTTTCTCCCTCTGCCTGTGTCTCTGCCTCTCTCTCTCTATCTGTCTCTCATGAACAAATAAATAAAATCTTTAAAAAAATTAAAAAAAATAATGTAAGATGTTAACAATGAGGAAACTGGGTATGGGGTATACAGAAACTCTCCTTTCATTCCTTTTTTTTTTTTTTGTATATCTAAAACTATTTCAAAACAAAAAAAATACTGATTTTTTAGAGTGTAAATACAACATTTTGACAGAATGACTTATAGGAAAAAATCTTGGATTACATTCCAAGTACAATTGGGTGACCACGAGTGGTGAAAAGCACACTTCAGGGCAAGGAGTGGTGTGTGTACCTTGGACATGGTCGACACCATGAGAAGCCAGGCTCTGAACACACAGTAGCTGTTGTTAACAACTGTAGCCATTTTTTTCAGTGATCAGAAAGCAAAGATGCAAGCATTTATGATGTCGACCTGACATTGATGAACGAGAATCAACAGAAGGTTGGAAGGGTCTGATGTTTGGATTGGGGACATCTGGGATTGCCTTGCATCATGAACAACCTCTTGAAATCTATTCAATTATAATTTCTTTGCATTGTGCATTCACTTTTCATCTGTTCTGTCTAATTTCAGCATTGGAAATAAAAATCCCTTAAAGGATTGGCTGAGTTATATTTCTCTTGCCCCCTCCCCATCTCCTGTAGCACACATGCACATGTCCACATGTGTATGTACTCCCACATAGATGCACAGCCCCTAGCTCACAGGAGACTTTCAAAAACTCTAGGAGCATGGGGAAGAAACACCACTGCAGGGTAGATGGAGTAAGGCAGGCATTACAGGCAAAGGGCCTTGAATCCTCTGCAAAGGACAGATTTCTTCTTTTGATAGGCATTTGGGCAGGACGTTTTATAGAAATGCTGATACAGAACCAAGAGAGCTAGGGATGATGCATTTTCACTTGACTTAATTCTTTTCTTTTCTTTTTTTTTTAAATAAATTAATTTTTATTGGTGTTCAATTTACCAACATACAGAAAAACACCCAGTGCTCATCCTGTCAAGCGGAAGGGGAGGAGGGTGGGGGGTGGGAGGGAATGGGTGACGGGCACTGAGGGGGACACTTGACTTAATTCTTTTCTTAAACATAGGTCAGCTCTCAAACTGTTGAAAGAGTTAATGTTTTATTTTTGTCCACTCTGCGCTGCCCTCACCACCCCCCAGCACGCCGGCAATGGAAACACAACACCAGAGATACAGAAAGCCAGCTTTCAAAGACAGATGCTGAAATAACAAACTTGCTTTTTAAATGAGTACTTAAGAAAATGGCCATTTTCCGTGGCATGGCACCAACATGGTCACACCAGTATTTGCTTTTCAGCAGAACGTGTGTGTATGTTGTGGGTTGCGAGTAGAACTTTGGCCAACCCCGGCCAGGCATAAAGGAATCATTTATGGCCCTTCAAAATCATTAGGGCTATTAGTCCTGACTTGAAATGAGTGAAATGCACAAACTCCTGCCAAAGGGGGAACGGGTTCTGCTGCTTTCAAAGTCTTCAAAGGGAGCTTCTGGAGGATGAACTGGTTCCAAGCAGAACAGCTTCCCATGCAACTGTCATTGACATGAAACACGCATGCCACGCTGGGGCTTTTGGTGGCTTCACAGCAGCCCTCCACAGGAGCACACGAGGAAGCTGTCATTGGCCACCCTCCTGGTGTCTAGCAAGTGTCCTGCACGAGGCAGCGTGGACACCTTGCTTTATCTAGGGGTGGAGGATGTGTCCATGCTAACCGACTTCCCTCCTAAAGAAGTCAGTGTGGGATCTCAAGTAGCTCCCCCTTATGAGAGGTCATGGCCTCCACTCTCCACCTCCCTGAAGTTCCTCCCATCACAGCACAAGGAAGACTTTGTTTATTTTACTGATCGTTAAATTGAGGTGTCACCTGACACCTGCACTGCTGAAAACCTTTCAAAATATGCTGATATGCATGTGGTTTGGAAGAGAACATTTGGGTAGATGAAATAAGCTGAGTGTTTTTCTTTTCAATAAGTGTACAAACGTACACACCCACATCATTCCAATCACATATATTATAAATTTGGACAAGCCCCTTCACCTCACAAGGGCCTAGAGATTTTACTTCTTAAATGGAGGGATCAGTCTTGACCAGCAACTTTCAAGCTGTGGGTTGCAAAATCAATTTAATGGGTTGCAAGCAGCATTGAAATATAAAGAATAGAACAGAACAGAATATAATAAAATGAGTTTTTGTTTGTTTTTTCAGGTGGTAAGTGTAAGTACTCGTTTTAAAAAATCTGTACTATTAAAAGCATATGTATCTAGGCATATGGCCACTATGTTATGAAGTAAAATGTTTTCTGAATTCTGAAATCCCCTGGTAGAGTTGATATTCTAATCTCTTTACTGGGGATCAAGGCTTTTTTTTCCGTGTGCTGGTTACTTTCCTTAGCCTCTTGATCCTTCACAATGTCCCATGCTCTTGGAGAATGAATTCTGACAATTGCCTCAGTAGACCTTTTTGCTCTCTGATTCCAATGGGGTTCAGCTAACAGGGAGCCCAGCAGGGCAGGAGGGAGAGTGGAGTGGTGATATCAGGCTCTCTGCTCCCATTCTGTGGGATCTCATTGGTGAAACACACCCTGCCCACCATCCTACTATATCCTCAGCTCATCTTTTTTTTTTTTTTAGAAAGAGAGAGAGTGTGCATGCAAATGGGGGGTGGGGGGCAAGGGGAGAGGAGGCTGAGGGAAAGAAAGAGCGAATCTTATGCAGGCTTCATGCCCACTGTAGAGCCTGACTCATGGCTCCATGTCATGACCCTGAGATCATGACCTAAGCTGACATCAAGAGTCAGATGCTTTACTGACTGAGCCACCCAGGTGCCTCCTTATCCTCAGCTCATCTTAATTTTAGTGCACTTTCTATTTCTTCTGGAATTGAGACAAATACAATGGGGTAGCCTTAAATCACAGTAGTGTATGTAGGCTTTTTCCAAAATAGTTTTATATATAAAGTTTAAAGGGAAGAGGTAGGGGATCATTGTGTTCTATAAAATGAGTGTTCACTTGGTGGTGGGGAGGCTACTCTATTAAAAAAAATATAGAAGATAGCAAGTGAGTTTCTTGGATATAATCAGTGCAAATATATTTTATAGATATATTAGAATCTCGTTTTGTTGAGTGCATTCCCAGATAAATTACCAGACAGATCAGAAAAAGGATCATAGAAAACACTAAATGAACATATTACAGGTTAGCACATTTGATTATGATTTATTGTACAATTTGATTTTCAACTCACGTGAGAGATTAAATTTCTTTTGAATGCTCTTATTTGCTGGACACTATTCTAGAGTTGGGGATACATCACGAAACACAACAAAGACTCCTGCCCTCATGGAGCTTACATTTTAACAGAAGGAAATAGGAATTAAACAACATTTATTAAATACATGCTTTATATTAAAGGTGCTAAATGCTATGGAAAAAAGCAGGTCAAGGTAAGGAGGGTGAGGATAGTTGGGAGGTTGGAGACAAGTAGCTTGGTTGCATAGAAAGACCAGGTTAAGCCTCAATGAGGAAATTTGAAGGGGAAGAGCTCATTGGCTAAGATGATGTCTGAGAGAGCACTCTGGTAGAGGAAACACCCTTACCTCGGAGGTTGACTGGAGGGCACGGGATTAACACAGGACTAATTGTGGCTGGTGCTGATGGGTGAAGGGGGAGAGCACCAGATGGGTGAAGATAGGAAATTGTGGAGGCGGTGAAGGACCCTTTATGAACTTCAGCTCTACCTCTTTTATGAAATGAGGAACCATCGAAGAGTCTAGGCAGAAGAAGGACATGAACTGCCTGGGGTAATAAGTGCTCTAGCTGACGTGTTGGGAATAGGCCATGGGGAGCAAAGTTGGAGGGTGGGAGGTCTGTAGGAGGGCTAAAAGGGTCACGAGGGAGAGACACTGTTGGCTCAGAATACGGAAATACTAGAAGGTGGTGAGAGGTGGTTGGATTCTGGATATCTCCTACAGGGAGAGCCAAGAAGACTGCAGTGAGCTGAAGAAAATAGTCTAGGATAACTCCCAAGATTTTTGGCCTGATTAAACTGAAAAAATAAATGCCAGTCATTAAGCTCAGATCACAGAAAACTGTGGCTCTGTGAATCAGCCGTTACGCTCTTCTCAAATGACAGGGTGCATCTCTTTGCAAATACTTGTTTACCAAGGAATTCACAATTAACTGATCCGTTGGACCCCTCAAACAGAATACAGTTTATAACCCTGACTTTTGGTCTTCTCGTGTTATTTCATGAACTTTTTGGGGAGGTTTTCGTTTACATGGGTCAAATTGCGCAAGGTGATTGTGGAAGATTTCTGAATGAGCCAGATTGCAAGTTTGGTGCCAGATTTCAAATCAAGTGTGTTTGGGTGAATAGCATCCTATTAAAATAACATTTTGTAGCTTGCTTCCATGCGCACATAGCTGTTGCTCCACATGCAGGCAATTAACCACTGACGTATAGACATTTGTTCCAACTGGTGCTAAAAAAAGACACATTCAGTGAATTATTTTTTAAGATTTGAATGCTTTATAGTGCTGATTGGGCAGTAACTGTATAAAAGGGAAGGGATATGAAAAGGCTGCCATGTATTGTTATTAATCCCAGAGAGAAGTGCTTTAATATGGTCCAGATAACCAACCGAAAGTCTTCATAAGACACAGACACAGAATTTGTAGCCAGAGGGATTATGTAAATCACCGAACTCAACCACCAGCATGACACGTTGAGGAAAATCAGGCACATCATGTTAAGTGGCTGAGCCAAGAGCACGTAGCTGGTTAGCAGAAGAGACACCCAGACAGGAACCTGGATGAATGGGCTGCTGGCTGGTGTTCTTTCCCCATCCGATCTATTTTCCTTCTCTCTATCCTATTACAATTGAGATAAAGTGGGCTTATCTTCTAGGGAGCAACAGCATGCCTAGGAAGCATGAAGACAGTTTTACTGGGGCAATGAGAACTCTCCAAAAAGCCCTGGTCAATTTTGTAAAGACTCTTCTCATCATCTCTCAATTTCTGCTTTATTTCTCTCCTAAAGCTACAGATGCCCCACCTCTAAGTTCTGCTGGCTCTGTTTTTTGAAGAATCCCAACAAGGTAGTGTTCCCAGCCCCAACCTGCTCATGGGTTCTCTCATGGGTTCCACACTCTCCTGCCTCTCTCCTTCATATTGTGGCCATATAAGCAAAGAGTTTGAGATCAATCCTAAAGAACCTGTCATTCTTTTTGGTGAAAGAAGCACTGGACCACGAGTTAGGAGAACACAGCTCCCGGGAAGAGGAAAAATATGCCTTGCCCTGTGGGCTTGACTTACAGAGTTGCTATTAGCAGCAAACAAATAATTAATGTGAGTGTAGGCTCTTTGTAAACAGTGAGACACTAAGCAGCTATGGGATGAGATTATGAAAAAGCTATACTGCCTTTCACTGATGGATAATTCCTTTGAAGTGCCAGATTTTTTTTTTCATTGGTTTTCTCATTCATTCAACATTCAATAAATATTTTTCAGATACTTGTGGTGGGTGGAATCTAAGATGACCCCAGAGATCCTGCTGCTGTATAGTCAAGCACTAATGTAGGTGAGCTATGAAGGGATTTTGCAGATGCAGTTAAGGTCCAAAAGTCAGTTGGCTTTAAGAAGGGAAATTTTTCTTGGTGGGCCTGACCTAGTCGGGTGAGCCTTGAAGCAAAACTGGTCTCTTCCTCGTGACAGAGATCCAAGAGGGAGAAACATTCCATGTGAGGGAGATTTCTCACCACTGCCTTTGAAAATGGAAGGGCTCACATATTGGGAATGGGACTGGCCTTTAGATGTTATTAAGTATTGCCCCCAGCTAATGGCCAGAAAGGAAGTAGGGATCTTGGTCTTACAACTTCAAAGGAATGAACTATGTCACAAAAAAAACTGAGTAAGTGTGGAATCAGAAATTTCCTCTAGAGTCTCCAGATGAGAACATAGCCAGCCAACACCTTAATTTCCATCTGAAGACCCAGAGCAGAGAACCCAGGCATAGACCACCCTATAGAACTGTAAGCTAATAATTGAGTATGGTTCAAGGCTGCTAAGTGTGTGGAAAGTTGTTATATAACAATAGAAAACTAGTACGAAGGTCCTAAAGGCAAGATCTATGATATCTACAGTCATACCTTTCCAGAGTCAATACAATGGCTTCTAGGTACTCAAATAATAAACGTGTCTTGAATGGGGTGGGTGAAGGCATCACATGGTTCTTCTAAAGCAGGATGGATATAGATTTCTCTGCTATATCACCAGCCCTCAATCAGGACTAATAGGAGACTGGTAAAGGGCCAGTGTTTTCAAGCATCACCTTTGGTAATAAGCTACAAAACCAGTTGGAGGACTTGGTGGACCAGGTCGTTGACCTTGGATTTTTTGTGAACTGCACTGGTCAGCTGGTGTCAGTGATAGACCATCAACCAGATTTCTAATCTGATGAGCTTTCTGCCGGTCTATGCTTTCTTGCTAATGACTTTTCAGTTCCATGCAGTTCAGCAATTAGAAGAGTGAGTGTGTTTGTATGTGTGTGTGTTTTCTTTAAACAAACACATTTTCTTCTCTTTTGGGGCTATTGGATTGTGTTTTTCAAAGTTTAAACAGAAAAAGAAACTATAGCTTGGGCTGTTATTATACTGCTGTTCTATTTTTATACAATTTTATATATATATTTTTTTCTCTTTTTATGAGTATAGTACACAAAAGTACCAGAATGGACATTCTCTAATTTCCTCCGATCATTACAATCCTCTTGAGTTTTGTTTCTTGCTGTTCCTCACCTGCTCTATTTGCTTTATTGATTTATTGAAATGTTCCTTGAATGGTTTTCAACTTGAGAGGAAAAGAAACCAGTTAAGGAATGGCAGAGCCATCTAATTCTTCTAAAAAATGAAGCAAATGAGGGCACTTGATTTAGAAGCTTTTCAGCCTATCATATTGGAATTGCCCAAGCATGGGGAGGAGGAAGGAAGGAGGGAAGGAAGGAGGGAAGGAAGGAAGGAAGGAAGGAAGGAAGGAAGGAAGGAAGGAAAGAAGGAAGGAAGGAAAGAAGGAAGGAAGGAAAGAAGGAAGGAAGGAAAGAAGGAAGGAAGGAAGGAAGGGAGGGAGGGAGGGAGGGAGGGAGGAAGGAAGGAAGGAAGGAAGGAAGGAAGGAAGGAAGGAAGGAAGGAAAAGAAGAAAGAAAAAGAAGAAAGGAAAGAAAGAAAGAAAGAAAGAAAGAAAGAAAGAAAGAAAGAAAGAAAAAAGAAAGAAAGAAAGAAAGAAAGAAGAAAGAAAGAAGAAAGAAAGAAAGAAAGAAAGAAAGAAAGAAAGAAAGAAAGAAAGAAATTGCCCAAGTGATACCTACACCACTTGCTCTACCCTTCAGTCAAAATGAATCCCTACCTTTTTCTCAGACATGCCTGTTAGAACATCATCTCCCCGTTCCTCAATTTACCCACCTATAAAGAGGCAACAATGATGTAGATTGTGTCTACATAATGGTGGTATCAAGATCACACAAGTTTATTGTGAAGGAGATCAGGATATGCCAACCAAATTTTTGCCACTTTGGCATAAGGATTATTTGGAGCCAAAGGCAATTGAGAACCAACTGATGTAAAAAGAGTTCTCTGCCCTGCCTTCATCTGTCTAAAATCAGGGTATAAATTTCTCTTTGAGAAAGGTGCCCCCTGTCACCTCTTGTAGGAAGAAAAAGCAACTCTTATCAGTGAACACAAGGAGTTGACACTAAGATGAGTTTGCATAAACAGACCTTATGAAAATAACCCTTATCTTCAATTGGTTCCCCCATATATTTCCTAGCCACTTCCCCACAATTTATCAACCCTTCCAACCCAAGCCCTCTTTCTTTTGTTGAAAGAGTGTGTAAGCCCCCAAGTCTAACCACTTACTTGACTTTTACTCCTTTTTTTTTTTTTTTGGTGAGATCCCACACACATGAGTATTAGTAAAAATTGTATGCCCTTTCTCTTGTTCATCCATCTTTTGTTAGCTTAATTCACACACCCCTAGATGCTGAACCTAAGAGGATAGACAAAAAGATTTTTCTCCCCAACAATTAATTTTAAAAAAATAGCCCTGTGTCTGGCATTGAATTACATAATGTTAGCTATCACCATTATCATTTTTCTATCTCTATTCCTTCCAAATTTTCAAACACCTGTCACTCACATTTCATCTTCTCCACACAGCCTCGTCTGCCTTGCATGCTCTGTCCCTCATGGTCAGGTTCTCCCGCCTCTAATTCTGGAGGCATTGATTTGCCTCTCCTAACATTGATTACACAATGATTTTCATTCAATACTGTTTATTCATTACTCTTACTGAGGACCAGAAGCCTATTTAAATTGTGTGTGTGTATCTTCTCTTAGATTTAACTCAGAAACTGACACAAAAATATGGCAGCAGGTGAGTTCTGTTACCTTTCACTGTTCTTGTACCTTCTCTTCTTTGGAAATGTAACCAGATTTCTCATCTGAAAGGAATCATTGAATTGCCTATTTCCCTGCTCATTTTTCAGAATGGAGACTAACGCTAACTCTTGTTCTTGTTTGTAATGGTATGTTTCAGTGTGGGGACCAAACCTTTTCCCTAGTAGTAAAGGTCTTTCAGAATTTGGACCCACATTCCACCTATCAAATAGTTATTTTTTCTCTCTTTTTATATAGACATATATTTTTTCAACTCCTTCTTTTCAAGTTAGAGCTATCTGCTGGACATTCTTCTAAATCATGACAGCCCTGCCTTTGTTTATGCTATTCTGATAAATCCAAATCTCTATTAATATTTAATGCCTATGTTGAATCACATTTCCCAAGGAGCTCATCCTAATTACTTAAGTCCATCCCCTCCTCCTTGATTTTTTCCAAATTTCATTATTTTCTGTAATACCTACACTGTATATACGTTTTATACCATCTAATCTTATATTTAATAAAATAAAAGATATAGTATCTTCCTATTTTAACCTATGCCCTATGTCTTAAATATTGAACAAAGTTTCTAACACTCTGAAGGACAAAAGATGGGTTTTGCATTGGTATTTATTTTCTTTTCTCTCTCTCTCTCTCTTTTTTTTTTTTTTGCTCCTTGGCAAAAATACTTACAAAAAAAATACTTATATATGAAGTCATAATGCGTGAACATTCCGCTTATTTGAATATAGTTGAAATAAGTTGCCCTTGTTGACATGATCAGACACTGACTCTAAGAAAAAGTGGAAAAGACATGAAGAAAGAAAACACCTTTTAATATTTGGGAGGATGGTGGATGAAACAATGCCATTCCCCATCCTGATATCAAGCCCTACTTCCTGGACAGTGTAAATGTTACCTTACAAGGAAAGGGGGACTTTATAGATGTAAGTAATGATTTCAACCAAGAGAGATTATCCTAGTTTATCTGGATGGGCCCTAAATCCAATCACAGGAGTCCTAATGAGAGAGAGGTTGAAGGAGATCAGATAGAAAAGACGTTGTGACACTGTGGCAGAAGTTGGAGTCGTGGCCACAGTCAAAGAAGCCAGCAGCCATTGGAAGCCAGAAAAGGCAAGGAAAAATTTTTTCTGGAGCCTCTGGAGGGAGCTCAGCTCTACCCACATCTTGATTTTAGCCCTTGATTTAGCCACCGTGTTGGACTTCTGGCCTCCAGAACTGTAAGAGAATAAATTTCTGTTGTTTTAAGCCACCCTGTGTGCAGTAATTTGTTACAGCAGCCATAGCAAACTAATATAATGTATAAACTTGAACGTATTCCCATCGTCTGTTTATATTTTTAATAAAAATGGTATTATACTATTACACCATGCAGATTATTTTTGTAACATGCATTTAAATATCCTAAATAACTTCTTGTAGAGAATTTTAACGGTTACAGGGAATTTATTGTTCATTATAATTTATTGATGATTCAATTTATTTTCCTACGTCCACTGTTGCAGATTTTTAAAATTGTTGCCAATTCTTTGTCACTATAAGTTATATTAAATAACAATCATTTTAATGAAATCTTTGTACACATTCATGTATTGTTTTAGGATACAAATCCAAAAAAATTGAACTAGTTTAAAGACATTTACGGTTTAGAATGCTTTTAATTGTCATGTGGTTTGTTCAGGCATCCTCTTTATTTTAATATTTAAATGTCAGTAACTAAAAAATTAAAAACTAAAAAAAATAAATGTCAGTAACTCTGGGTTCCTGCCTATATGGTAGTTGTCAAATTCCCGCTATTCCCAATACACATGTAGTATTTTCTGTCCTCCCCACATGAACCATCTTCCCTGCTCTTCTCTCCATCTGGCTACCAAGTGGCTGCAAGTACTCCCATGACACCACTTTGAGAGGGTCAGTCTGCCTCCATTACATGCACGTGTTATAAGTTGGAGATCCTTATTTCTGAAGTACTGCTTCCAGAAGCTTCCAAAGTGACAATGCTCAGGACACTTAATCCATGTTGGTTTCCATGCTGGAGTCCATTCTGGTTAGGGAAAATGGTCTCCTTCCCAAGAACATTCCACATGTGGACATGGAGGCCATCCCAAGTCTTACCCTCACACAGAGACTATCTCTCTAAGACATGGGTCCCAAAGCCAAATGTGAACCATACTCAGGCCTGGAGGTGGCAGGGAGGTGGGATGGAGGGCAGCCGGAGAGGTCATCTTTTCTCGTTCACACTTGTGATTATTGACTGATAGGAATGAGGGTCTGGTGTTGCCAGACCTTCAGATTTGTCAAAAGGAGCCTAAAGTCTCTAGCTCTATGGGAAATATCTATAGTCTTATGTGTTGAAAAATTATCTAGTATATTTTAATACTGGACGGCAAAACAAAACACCCCAGCAGCTGAATCTAGCTCAGTAGTAGGAGTGTTGCACCAGCTAAGGACTCAGGCCCTGCTTTCCATGTATTTCTCCTCCTGCGTCCCCAAGTTATCTCCCTAAAGACCTATTTATTCAGTTCTTTGAAACTAAATCTTCTAATATCTGTATATTATTAGGGCTTTTTCTTTACCTTTGCATAACCTAAAACCACTTTATATTACTTTCAAGGGCTTTTCCCCCAAATCAGCAACCACCTGCCTTGAAACCCAAATTCAAGGCATCCTTACATGTTAAATACAGAAATGTTTAAAACTTTGAAAACACTGAGGTTTGTTCTAACTTTTATGCCCTAAGACTCTGGAAACATTGGCACCAACTTTTATGCAGAAGGCAAGTTCTATGGGTTCCATGCTGATCTTTCTTCTAAACTCTTCTTAGGAAGGAAGCAGACACGTCCCCGTTTCCCTCACTGTCATCTCTGCATTTCACACATTACAGTGTGTGCACAGTAAAATGAGGCTCCTTGTCCAGTCATTTCACTAGCGTGCGGTATTCCTGCTCATCCTGCTTTCTGTCATCCCTTCTCTGCGAATTATCCGCATCTGCATTGTGGAGCATTGTGGCCTTTGTGGTTTTGCTCAGTTTGGGCTTCCAGGAGGCACGGTTGTAATGCTGGTGAAGCCTCTCAGCTGCCTGAAGTCTTCACATTTCTTATGTAGATTCTTTTTTCAACTTCTGCCTTAGAAAAGAACACTGAGATTTGTTTACATAATTTCTTTTAAAAGTTTGCTTCTTGAGGGAATGGATATGATAGAACAGAAAACTTCCAGAATGCACTCCTTCGCTACCTTGTATCCTAAATTATTGGATTGTTGGAGCCTGCAAATGCCTGAATTGCTTAATCCCCTTCTTTGCCTGGGATATAAGTTGTGTTCCTTAAACACACCCAAAATGTAGAAAGGAAACCTCTCAAAAGCATCAAAGGAATTTGACTCTGTTCCAACTTAAATGATCTTGAAAATCCAATTTAGTGAGGTGTCCTTAACTTCTCCCCTTTTGTTCTCTACATCCAATTGGACTTCATGTCTTCAGTGCTAACTTTTTATTTTCCTTAAAATTTTGTCTCTTCTTTTGGTTCCTGTGCCACTGCCTTGTTCTGTCCTCAGCCAGTTCTCAAAGTTCCCCTCAACTGCCTCTCATTCCCTGACAGACAGGTCTCAGCAATTTCAATCCCATCTTTGTGTGGCCACATAAACTTGGTTGTGTCATCCTTGAGGAGCATTTTTCTCTGGGTCCCCATGGCCACCCATGTAAGGAGCAGCCTATAGAAGGGTGTGTCACAAGCACTCCATGAGTGGGCTGTTGGCTATGCTTTACCCTCACTTCTTTTCTCCTCGCAAGAGAATCACGTATCTTTGAGGAATTAGAAGCAAGGTCACTCTCTGGAAGTTAAGGTGTAAAACAAAACACAAGGATGAATCAGGAATCTTCCAAGTCACCCTAAGACAATGGACTGGGTCACCAGCTACTGAGTTTTACCTGTGAAATGACTGAATGTAGCAACACACTAAAAACCAATATGGCCATTTTTAATTAAAACATACAGATAAAAAGCTTATAGGGGTAAACTGGCTCATAGCCAATGGACTTCCAAATGTTCTAGTCTTGCCTTCAAGGAGAGTATTTCTACTACATCATGAATGAATCAGGCCATCCTAACTTAGAGATAAGAACTCTGAGGCTCATCTGTCAGTGCTCTCAGCCAGGGGCAATTCAGCTCCCTCTAGGGAACATTTGGGAATATGTTGGGTGAGTTTTGGTTTGTCACAATGATGGGGAAGAGGGAATGGCATTTACTGATGTTTTAGCAGCAGGACCAGGGGTGCTAATGGCCCCCATCATAAGGAATTGGAGATCTAAAGGGATCTAATAGTACTCTCACTGAGCACATACAGCTTTGGTTCTGATCTCAGCTTCCCATTATTTATCTACCTGCAGGAAGAATATGGTGGTGAGATCGAGATTCAGACATCAAGTCTAATTCAGAGGTTGGAAAAGAACTCCACCTCTTTAATTAAAAAGCTTTAAGGATGGACAGCCTGGGTGGCTCAGCAGTTTAGCGCTGCCTTCAGTCCAGGACGTGATCCTGGAGACCTGGGATTGAGTCCCTTTGTGGGGCTTGCTGCGTAGAGCCTGCTTCTCTCTCTGCCTGTGTCTCTGCCCGTGTCTCTCTCTCTGTCTTTCATGAGTAAATAAATAAAATCTTTCAAAAAAAAAAAAAAAGAAAAAAGCTAAAAGTAAGGATTTAAAAAAAAAAAAAAAAAGCTCCAAGGAAGAACTCCAATTGGGCCAATTATCCCTCCTCCTTCCCTTTTGCCAAAGAGTAAGGCTGCAGGGATGGACACTATGATCAGCTCAGTTTGAGTTTGCCCACCTCTGAGACTGTGATCATGGCCTCCCATGGGTTGAGGGGCGGGTATAAAGCAGATGGGTATCAAGTAGACACAAACAGTAGCCACCACAATATTTTTGGCTCCTGGTAAAGTCTATGTAAAACTTATGTTCTGACCTGAACACTGAGGCATGTCTTCCTTTGTTCCAAGGAACTCAATGACTCAACAATTAATCTTCATCCAATGTCACAGATTGACACTAAGTATGTGAGATTCCTAGGGCTTCCTTAATAAACACTACAAACTTGTTGGCTGGAAACAACAGAATTGTATTATCTCACGGTTTTGGAAGTCAGAAGTCAAGATGTTAGCAAGTTAGCCCCTTCTGGAGGCTCTGAGGGGGAATCTGTTCCACACCTCTCTCTTGCTTTTTCTTGGTGGCTGGCACTCTTGGCATTCGTTGGCTTGAGAAAGTCTCAAGCTCTGTCTCTGTTTTCACATGACCTTTCCCTCTGTGTCCTTGTCTCTTAAACGGCCCTCTTCTCTGTCTTGGAAAGACACTTGTTATTGGGTTTAGGGTTCATCTTAATCCAGAATGATCTGTTCTTGAGATCCTTAGTGACATCTGCAAAGACCATATTTCCAAATAAGGTCACATTCACGGGTAGAGTTAGAGTATGTACACATCTTCTTGGGGATAGTATTCAACTCACTCTCCTGAATGATATGGTTATATTCCCAGAAAGCCAAGGTAGCTTTTTCTTCTCTGAGTGACTTGGTTCCCCAAATTCGTAATCTATACCCATGGAGCATGAATCATTCATAACAAACACACTTTCTAAAAGTAAAGCTTTTGAACAAATGTGTGGATGGAGAAAATGAGCCCCAATTAAGCTTCCCTTTGTGACAAACCTCTCAGAAAAGCATTAACTCTAATCTTCAGTGAAAAGCATTGTAAAATCAAGGTCGAATGGGAAGATGGTGTTTGAAATGGCCTGGGTTTCCTTTAATGGAATGAAGAGAGGTAGATTTTACTGTGATTATGATATGCTTTTAGCCACACAGAAGTCAGGGTCAGAGAATTAAGTGAAACCAACAAAACTGTGGCCAACTGTGGTTTTGTCTTTGGGAGACTTTGTGAATTATCAACAGGCGAGATGGAAATGCTCTCCCCATTCATGATACCATCAGAGATTGTGTGAACTGGGCTTTCTCTGGTCTTCAGAATAGTTTTTGCTTTTCCATCTGCATTTTCAATTTTATTATTTTGTTGTTAGAGGATTGCAAAATGGGTGAGAAGTTGTGCTTTGTTTGGTACTGGTGACAAGAACTCGCTTTGGTTAAGCTAAGACATTAGCACATAATTTTATTAAGAAAGCAATAATGTTCCCCAGGTCTTTATGGCTTCTGCTACCTTCAAGTCAAGGCTTGGCTCAAAGGTGACTTCCTCACAGAGCCCTTTCCTCTAACTGGAGCATCCTCCCCACCACGCTCCATCCATGCCTTCCCATCTCCTAGTATCTCTATCGCTCTCAGTTTCCTGCTCAACTTTTCTTCAAGGCACTGGTGATATATTATTGAAAACATACTGATTTGGCTGAGGTATGTTTCCTTTCTAGACTATAAACTCCAGGAGGAAAGGTACTCTTATCATCTTGTACACTGAAGACCTAGAACATTGTCTGACACATAAGAAGACTTCAGTCAATATTGCTTGAATGGATGAATGAGTACATGTGTGGATTCCTTGGCTCTGTGCTGTGTGTACTGATTGGTTTCCTCCTCAGAGCAATATTGTGATTCAGATGGCTGAAGTGAGTCAGACTAGCTCTCTGGTGAGAAGCCTAGTGGTCTGGAAATTAGAGAGGCAGTATAAGGCATGTGTGAGAACACCTACACTTGCTCTACCTGGGTATACCTGGGCACTGGGCCTTTGTTTTCTTATCTGTAGAATGGTGTGACAGTGGCACCTGCCTTGTAAGGTTGCTATTATGACAATTAGATGACATTGCATTTGGTTGGAACAGAACTTAGAACATTGTAGGCGCTCAATAAATATAAGCTACTATGGTGCCCTTTTCCAGATGAATGAGGTAATGTGAGCAGGAATACAGGTGGCAGAGGCAGACTCAGAACCCAGATCTAACTTATTCTAGAGGCTGAGTTAGGTCTTGGCCACAATGTTAATTTTCTTGATATATTTGAGGTAGGTTTCAAAGAAATTAGGCAGATATCATGGGAGCACTCTAGCAGTGGAAGGATGGAGTGTTCAATACTACAGATGGCGTGGCTGCCAGTGGGTCACCACAAGGACACTGGTCAATATAGAGAGACAATATTAACCAACACAGGAAACTACTTCATGGCTGTATGAATCAGAATCTGATGGCTTTCATTTTGATTTCTCAGAGATGGAGATACAAAAGGAGCAGGCCAACCTATGCCAATTTACCAAGCAAGTTTCATGAGAACCACTCTACCAGATGAGAGAATAGTTTAGTTCATACTGCGGTATTGTCTGACAAAACGCAGAGGTCAAGTGGATGACTCATAGCATGGCCAACATCACTCAGCTACAGCTGCGGTAACCCCAAATTCCTACCTTGCCTTTACCAGTGTATCTGCTAAAGCCCTTTGTGTAATTACTTCTTGATTTTCTGCTTTTCAGTCCATTGATCAGCTGATTCCATGGTTAATTCCAAATATAGGCACACTGTTCTGTCTTTTCAACCTTCCCTTAACTTCCTGGCTATGTTTTGTTTCACCAGCAATTATTTTATTTTATTTTATTTTATTTTATTTTATTTTATTTTATTTTATTTTATTTTTTTATTGGAACACAAACCAGTCACAGAGTTTTGAAATCTCACTAGGTATATGTTAGATAAAAGAGATGAGGTTTTGAATTTTTTCCACGGACAATGCGCAATGCAATTGTGATTCAGGACTAAGAGTTCTGAGCCTCATAGTGGTACTGCACTATTAATAGTCCTGGTCATCAGGCTTAAGGATGCTTGGAATAGTGCCACCACGGTCTTGAAATCCAAGCCAAGAGACTGGGTCCTTTTCATCTGTTGACCTTCTTTTCTTATGTGTGGCTTTTATTTTTTTTTTATTTTTATTTTTTTTATAATTTTTTTTTTATTTATGATAGTCACACACAGAGAGAATGAGAGACAGAGACACAGGCAGAGGGAGAAGCAGGCTCCATGCACCGGGAGCCCGACGTGGGATTCGATCCCAGGTCTCCAGGATCACACCCTGGGCCAAAGGCAGGCGCTAAACCGCTGCGCCACCCAGGGATCCCTTATGTGTGGCTTTTAGAAATAAAATCTATTGAAGATAATTGACCAGCTACTTAGCTCTACCAGGAAGAGATAAAAATAATTTTCTTACATATTTATTTGTTTAACTGATCACCAACAGCTCTGAAAATACTAAATTGAAAAATATACTACTTTCCTCTCACTGGTGACACAATTAAATAACTATTTTACTACAAAGTAGTAATAATAATTGAATGTGTTTCCTGATATTCTGCACAAATATTAATGAATTTCCTAGCTGGTTTATTTTTATTTGATTTCTGTCTATCTTTGAAGTGTCCAAAGAGTACTCACATAGGTTTTGTTTTGTTTATGAAGTTTGTTCAGTATTAGAAGAATCACTCATTCCTTTCTATGCTGGTTGTTGGGGATTAGTATCACACCCTAAAACACAGTGAAATTCGATGTTAATAAAACATCATTTTTCATTTTCTCCTAGCTTATACTTCTTTTCCACACATATTGCATGTACTAATAGGTTATGAGAGTTTTAAGTTACTACAGACACACTGTATTTAGAAAAACTTGTTTCAGAACAATCCAGTAAATTATCTATTACCCTGTACTGTGTTAGAATGTACTGTGCCCTAAGAATATAGCAGACAGAAGTTCTCACACAAATTCTTACACCTTCGAGAGATACAGAGCTCTCTTCCAGAAAGCACATAATCAGGGCCTTCTACACTAAGTGTTAAGTGCTTAACATCTTTACAGAGACCTCCTGGGCTTCTGACCAAACCAATGGTGAACACTGAGCTAGGAGAAACTTCTCTGTAAGAAAGCCTTGTGGTTGCCAGGAATGAGAAAATCTATTGACTATTGCATTCTGCTCTTTTGATATGTTTTGTTATTGTTGAAAGCAAAGTGCAGGAAGCTGCCATTTATTAATTTCCTTCAATCTCCTTCCCAGGATCTGTAGCATGTTCTCACTGGCCAAGAGACTGCTGATTCAGGCAAATCTTCTGTGGGCTGGATTATGTGAGAAAGAAAGTGTCCATTTTTGGGTCTCTGGAAGGAAAAGGAGACTCAGTTTTTAAGGGAATTAAGAGGAAACAAGGCAAAAAAATAATTTCTTTCACAAAAAAAAATAAATAAAAGGGTGTGCTATATCCACTTTACTTCAGAATTTTAAGATAAATTTTGAGATTGTTTATTAAGAATTAACTCTTGGGGTGCCTGGGTGGCTCATTTGGGTAAGCATACAACTCTGATTTTAGCTCTGATTGTGATCTCAGGGTCATGAGATCAAGCCCCAAGTGGGGCTCAGCACTCAGTGCAGAGTCTGCTAGAGATTCTTTTTCTCCTTCTGCCCCTTCCCCTTGTACTCTCTCTCTCTCTCTCTCAATAAATACATAAATAAAATCTTAAAAAAATTAACTCTCTCCAACCCATATAAAATTGCTGCTTTATAGAACTAAGGCATTTCTTATCTAAGATGTTTACCTTTTAATAGCTGAATCAGGGTGATGTCAAGACTTTCAAGAGATCATGTCTCTCGAGTACAGTGTTTCTCAGTGTTGATATAATTGGCATTTGGGGCTGTCCTGTGCATTGTAGGATGTTTGGGGGCCTGTCTTGTGCATTGTAGGATATTTAACGGCATCCCTGGTTTCTACCATTAGATGCCAATAGCGTTCCTCCCTCCCTGTTTGTGATGACAAAATGCCACTAAGTATTTCCCAATGTCTCCTGGGTGGGGGTGGGGTAGGCATAATCGTCCCAATTGAGAACTATTGCTCTAAGTGCAAGAAAGCAAGACTTCCAATCTACAACTTGCAATTAATTCTCATTGGCTGGCTGTGGCTATCTGGAAGACTAAGTTGAAGAAGATTTGGAGGGTCTATCTGTAGAGAATGTCTTATTTTGTTCACTTAGCAAGGTCTTTCATGGGTTTGGGAGTAGTAGAGAGAGGTGCCATGTTAGGGTTCTCTGGAGAAATAGAACCAGTAGCATGTGTGTATGTATCTATAATAATATCTACGTCTATCTTTATCTATCATGTAGATATATAGAGAAAGAGAGAGAGAGGGATAAATTTTAAGGAATTGACTCACATGATTATGAGAGCCAGCAAGTCCAAAATCTGCAGGGTGGGCCAGGAGGCTGGGGATCCAGGGAAGAGTTGAAGTTCAAGTCCAGATGCCATTTGTTGTTGGGAGGATTTGTCTTGCTCAGAGAAGTCAATTTTTGTTCCATTAAGGCCTTCAACTGATTTGATGAATAATGTTTAGCCAAATATTTGGGTACTATGGCCTAGCCCAGTTAATGAATAAAATTTACCATCACAGATGCTCACTACTCTTTCTAATGAAAGCACTTTAGATTACACATTTTATTGTATCATACTTGACCTGCCTGCATGGTCAACACCAGCTATATCCACTGGGTGGGTCCAGGAGAAGAGATATCAGCCTGCACATCCCAGGGGTAGCCTGCAGTGCCTTTGCTGCTGTAGTCAGATCAGCATGTCTGACCTGAGAAAGGGAAGAAGTCAGAAGATGACAGTGAACTGTAACATGCGCATTAGAAGAGAAGAAAATATTCCTACCAACTATAAAGATGGAAATAAATGTATCCCAGGCTGAGCATTAGGGATAGATTTTTTTAAAATGGAAAGATTTGGGGCATCCAACTCTTGATTTTGGCTCAGGTCATGATCTCAGGGTCATGAATTGATCCCCACATTGGGCTCTGAATTCAGTGGGGAGTCCGCTTGAGATTCTCAATCTCTCTCTCTCTCTCCCCCTTCTCACACACACTCTCTCTCTCTCTAAAGTAAATAAATAAATCTTTAAAAAACAAATAAAATAAATAAAATGGAAAGAATAAATATGCTGCAACAGATAAATCTCATTGACAGGAGCACAAGTGAAAGAAGCTGGAAACAAAAACCATGTACTAGAAGATTCCATTTCTATCAAATAAAAAAAAATAGGTAGAATTTATCTGTGATGTTAGAATTCATGATGGTGGCTTCCCAGATGGATTTTTGGGGTGTCAGTGCACTCTTCTTTGGAGCTCAGTGCTGGATACAAAAGTGGGTTAAGTTTGGAAAATTCATCAAGGTATATTTATTTTGTATATACTTATCTGTAGGTATATTATATATGAACAAAAATGTAAATTTAAAAGGCACAAGTGGCAAGGAAATGTGAGTGGGAATGGGAAGGGGAGAGATGAGGGAGGCGGAAACAATGATGTTGTCAAATCCCAGGCACCACCCGCTGCTTTATCTGCTCTGCAATATTTTATTTATTTATTTATTTTTAAATAAATTAATTTTTATTGGTGTTCAATTTACCAACATACAGAAAAACACCCAGTGCTCATCCCGTCAAGTGTCCACCTCAGTGCCCGTCACCCATTCCCCCCCACCCTCCGCCCTCCTCCCCTTCCACCACCCCTAGTTTGTTTCCCAGAGTTAGGAGTCTTTATGTTCTGTCTCCCTTCCTGATATTTCCCACACATTTCTTCTCCCTTCCCTTATATTCCCTTTCACTATTATTTATATTCCCCAAATGAATGAGAACATACACTGTTTGTCCTTCTCCGATTGACTTACTGCACTCAGCATAATACCCTCCAGTTCCATCCACGTAGAAGCAAATGGTGGGTATTTGTCGTTTCTAATGGCTGAGGAATATTCCACTGTATACATAAACCGCATCTTCCCTATCCATTCATCCATATTTTAATACTGATTATGCTAGTGTTACAGACTTACTATTTTTTTTTAGACTTACTATTTTTAATTAAGGAACTGAAGAAACCTTTAAAAAGACTGACAATGTCCATTTTTGACAAGTGATTAGGTAACAGGATCACAGGAACCAGGAGGTCCTGAACTCAAAAAGCTGAGCCTTTTGAAGCCATTAGCACCCCACAGGCCTATTCTATGACAGATGAATAAGTGTCCCACAGAATTCCAGAAGAACTCAGCTAAGCTAGATAGATTTTCTTTTAGGTAGAAAAGTGGAATACGTCAACACAAGCAGACTCACTATGCTAGCAAAGAGTGCTGGGCTCTTCAACAACACTCTACAGAATGACCATGTTGGCTCACCCCTGGGGTTGACCAGATGACCTCAAAGTCTTTTCGGCTATCCATGTTCTTTATTTTCTGTATTTGTCACACTGTGTGAAATATCCACTCAAATCGTTCCTATAATACAATGTTATGATTTAGTATTTTTCTTCCATTCTTAGCTTCTCCTTTAACAAGGAAAACAGAGACCTCAATGCTCATAAGCAAATCACTGTTTTGTTTGGTCTGAAGTCAGATGGGAGGCCTCCAAGGACTACTCCCTTTTAGCATTTTCCAATTAGAAAGTGCTGCACACTGCACTAAGAAACCATGTTCTTTCCCACTTTCCATTTACTTTTATTGCCATTATTTATCTGAGAGGATCATATTTCAAGAAAGACTTTTTCCCTAACCAGAGGGAAAAAATACATTTCTTTATAAAGAAAAAAAAAAAAAAAAGTCCAGCAAATGCAGATCCTGTAGAATGTCTATCATTTTCAAGGCATGACATTTTTTAAGGAGTTTTGAATAAGAGGGTATTAAGAACAGTGGTAGCTTATGAAAGCTTGCTGGATAAGGACCTATTTGGAAAGGCTTTTAAAAAGTGCATCATTTACCCAGTGGAGCTGTCAGGTTACTGTGTTTACTCAAGGGAAGACAGATTTTCTTTTTTTTAATCTGGCCTATGCTTTTCTTAAAACAGGCTATTGACTGAAATCAATGCAGAGTGGCCTGAAAGACACAGAATGGCCGGGCCTCGCTGGTACCTAAATAAATTGTCAGCCCAAGGTCATACCTTCCATCAGTATTAGAAGCTATTTTTGAGTGGCTTATATGGAATGTGAATTACTAGAGGCCCAAAATATAGATAAGAAACATTTTGGGATGAGAAGCCACTCCAAAAAGCCCCCTGAATTCATCAGCTTTGCCTTTCTTTTGTTAAAGAAACAAAAGCACATTTTGCATGTGACAATGTCCATTTTTGACAAGTGATTAGGTAACAAGATCACAGGAACCAGGAACCATTTTGCATGTCCAGTGTGATACACTTTTATTAGTAAAACTATTTGTAATTGTGATTTTGTTTCTTTGATCACATAATTTAACCAAAATTAAATGTGAGGTATCATTGATTTGTCTTCTTTCTTAGTTGGGCAGATTCATGCTATAATCTGTGATTTGCTCCTTTGTCAGAAGTGTCCATAAAAGTTTCCAGAGGACTCAGAAACAAATTCAGACCCTATTCCTCAGGGGATGCACCACTTAGTTACCCGTACATGATAAACAAGAAGCTTGGTTAGGCTGCTATAACTAATATGCCCCCAATCTCAGTGGCTGCGCCCCACAGAGATTTATCCACCAGGTAGCAACCTGGCAGTCCAGACTCTTTCCATCTTTGACCATGTCAACTTAAGGTTTTTTTTGACAGCAACCACAGCAAGGCCTGCAGAGAGAACTAGTACTCTGCTGGTAACACATTGAGCAGAACTAGCCACATGAGTCCAACCTAATGGAAGCATCAGGAAAGTAGAATTGCCATATGCCTGGAAAGACAGGATGGCTGGATACAAAGAAGCCCCAGAAATTCTACCACAGTGGGAAAAAGGAAGCAATCTAATGGTTCATCTTTTGGATAAGAAATTGCATATGCATGTGTTTGCATATGTTTGTGTGTGTGAAAGAGAGATAGAAAGAGGGAAAAAAAAGAGAGAGGGCAGAGAGAGAGTGAGAGAGAGACAGAGAGAGAGAGAGAGAGAGCTGTGTGACAGTGGTAGTTATTCTTCTGACCTGAAAATGAATTTTTAATTAAAAATTTTCAATTGGTCTTTTGCCTAGATAATGTGTATACGGTTGACCATGAGGAAGTGTGGGCTGTGCTACCAGAACATAGAAAGTAGCCACTTTAGATGATTATATTCTTATTTGAGACGATTGATTGAATAGGAGGTTTGCAAACTTAAAACAAAAACTTTTTAAATGAAAAAAAATTATATAGGTAGAGAAAAGCAACATCTGAGAAGGCTCTTCTCCATCATTCTACAACTGGTTCTCAACCAAGGATAACTTGCTCCCCAGAAAACTTTTGTCAATGTCTGAAGGCAATTTTTGCTTTCACAGCTGATGGGGGGAGGTGTCATTGGCATCTAGCGGATGCAGGCCAAGGATTTTACTAACCACCCTACAATTCACAGGAGAACCCCTACAACAGAGAATAATCTGACCCAAAACATCAATCGTGTTAAGATTGAGGACACTCAACCTTGAGTTCCAGGTTGTGAACTTAGTGGTCTCCTTCTAAGCAGGTTCTACCTGATTTAAGTTTTTCATTTAAAGCAGGTAACTTGGGATCCCTGGGTGGCTTAGGGATTCGGTGCCTGCCTTTGGCCCAGGGCATGATCCTGGAGTCCTGGGATTGAGTCCCACATTGGGCTCCCTACATGGGGCCTGCTTCTCTCTCTGCCTATGTCTTTGCCTCTCTCTCTCTCTCTCTCTCTCTCTCTCTCCCCCTGTCTTTCATGAATAAATA
Source organism: Vulpes vulpes (assembly GCF_048418805.1). Lineage (NCBI taxonomy): Eukaryota > Metazoa > Chordata > Mammalia > Carnivora > Canidae > Vulpes > Vulpes vulpes. The sequence goes on from NC_132794.1 coordinate 9,680,982, forward strand.
AATAAGTAAAATCTTAAAAAAAATAAAGCAGGTAACTTTTTTCATCTCTTGTATATTTAAAGATTGGTAAATAAGAAATTATAGACATTGGAGTGCTTGGGTGGCTCTGCTTCACCTTCTCTCTCTGCCCCTCTCCCCTACTCATGCTCTCTTTCCCCTTTCCCTCTCTCGAATAAATATATAAAATCTCTACAAAAAAAGAAATTACAGACCTTGAATGACGATGGGTCCCACAGGAGCAGAATTCTTCACCTAAAACATCGTCAACATGGAGAGATACCTGGTGATGTCACTTATTCATTCAACAGACTTTTAGACATTCCCTGAGCACCTGTCATGCTCCAGGCACCGTGTTAAGCACCAGTTGGGTGGAGATGAGCAAGGCACAGAAACCACACCCAGAGACCAAGTCTGAAGCAAATGCATAAACAGAGAGTCCAGTCATGTTTGGCAGATGTTGCTGGGTAGGTTTATCCCGCAAGCCATGATCACTTCACTTAGGCATATGAACACACACACACACATACATGAAAGGATGTGGGAACAGATAGATCTCAGTCTGATGAGGTAGGGGGCAGCTTTTCAGGCACAGGGATGTGCACAGGCAGGGAAGAGAGGCAGATCATAAGGAATGACTGCACTTGCAGGTGGAGTGGGCTCAGACTGTTGCCTCATGTAAGAGGGGGCAAAGTAAGGAAGAAGGGAATGACTTTCAAAAGTCCAAGGTTCAGAGAGGTTGAAAGAGGACAGAGAACGCCAAGAGGATATCACAGGCTCTGACAAACGGGGTGATCTGCCTGGAGTCAGATCATTGGTCCTAGGAGCTTAAGTAAATTGTGACTGGCTTCAGATTGGGGGCTCTGATGTCCGCCTACCCTCCCCAACTCCACTAAATGAAGAGCAGAAATTTGAACCTAACTTTGTAACACCCAAGGATGTGACTCGTGCTCAGGAAAAGGTATTCATTTAAATCTACTTTAATTCAAGAGGTAAATCTATCATTAAAATATTAGGAAGCAGGCAGCCTAGGTGGCTCAGTGGTTTAGCCCTGCCTTCAGCCCAGGGTGTGATCCTGGACACCCGGGATTGCCACGTCGGGCTCCCTGCATGGAGCCTGCTTCTCCCTCTGCCTGTGTCTCTGCCTCTCTCTCTCTGTGTCTCTCATGAATAAATAAATAAAATCTTTAAAAATAAATAAAATATTAGGAAGTTTTTTTGAAGCTTACTAGATACAGTATTTTGCTGTGACAGCCCGCCAAACTGGCAAAGCAAAGCCATCGCATTTTGTTTTGATTTACTGAGATATAATTCACAAAGCATTAGTTCACTCAATTAAAGTATCCAGTTCAGTGGCTTTTAGGATATATTCAAAGTTGTGCAACCATCACAACTGTAATTCCAAAATATTTTTATTGCCGAAAGAAACCCTATACCTGTTAGTAGTCATGCCCCATTTCTCCCCTCTCCTCGGCCCCTGAAAACTGTTTAAAATCTATTTTCTGTCTCTATAGATTGGACATTTTCATGTAAATGGACTCTTACAATGTGTGGTCCTTTGTGACTGGCCTCTTTTACTTGGCATAATGTTTTCAAGTTCATCCAAGTCGTAGCATATGTCAATGTTCCATTTCCTTTTATTGTCAAAAATATTCCTGTGCATAGGAATATTACTGTTATGACTGATTATTTTCCCCCAAATTCATATGCTGAAGTTCTAACTCCCCAGTACCTTAGAAAATAATTGTATTTGGAGATAAGATCTTTAGGGAGATAATTGAGTTAAAAGGAGGTCTTTATGCTAAGCCTTAATCCAATATGAATGGTGTCCTGGTAAGAAGAGGAAATTTGGACACAGACATGTGCACGCACAGTGGAGAGACCACATGGGGACACAGGGAGAAGGTGGCCATCTACAAGCCAAGGAGAAAGGCCTCAGAAAAAAATCAAATCTGCCAACTCCTTGGTCTTGGATTCCTGGCCTCCAGAACTGTGAGAAAATAAATTTCTGCTGTAAGCCATTGAGCTTGTGGAATTTTGTTATGACAGCTCTAGCAAACTTGGATGGTCACATTTTGTTAATCCATTCATCAACTGATGGACATTTGGGGATCCAATGCTTTTTTTAGGCACATTCCATCTGGCTCTGAAATGCCAGATCCATTTCTGTGTGTCTTCAGGGCTCCAGAGGCTCCCTCCATTGAGCCAGTCCATGGGAGCTTGCAGGGTGTAAGTCAGCACAGTGGACTGGTTTCCAATCTTGCTTTCTCCAGGATAGAGATTCGCGGGCACACATATTGTATGCTGTGAGGATGGATACTGTGATTTCAGGGCCCTGGAAATGCCCATTTGCACCAAAGTATTTCTCTCACTGCTTTGGCAAGGTGCTACCTACATTCTGGTCTAGTTGTATTGATTCCAAAGAAAGGTTCTGGTAGAGAGTAACACCTGAGGGGTGCATGGGTTTATAGAAAGCCTCCATGAAAATATATGTTCTCACCTGCAAAAGGACTCTGCTGTGTGGGCACCTGGTCTCTCCCCAGCCAGACAGATGACAGTCAAGTCGATTACCATGTGGGAAAATTTGCCAATCTGAGCCAAGTGGGATAAGACAGAGGATTCATCGATCTTGGGGGAGCTTATGATTCACAGAGGCATTGACTTAGACTCCCAGCAATTGAAAGGTCACAGAAGGCCCTGTGTAGATTAGGGCAGCCAGGGCAGCCCAGACCAGCCAGGAATGCAGAGCAAGAAATTGCAAACACTGTATAATTACCGATAGCTTTACAGCCTGCTTTTGTGCGTTTGCTCACTGCATCTCTTATGCATGCAAGAATATAGTTATATATGAACATAAATAGTGAAGTGCATTATGCTCAATTTAGAGAGATTGAGGATGAAAAGGCATCATTCCAGACTGTAAAGGAATGTTCTCCTGTTCCGTTGGCCTGAGGCAAAAACCAAGTTCCTGCGGCTTCACCATGGATGATGACGGCTGCATACTTTTCTTAGGTTGTTCAGTCCCTCCTATTAGGAAGCTCCCCGGGGCAACTGAGTGATGGAGAAAGGGGAAAGGTTTCTATCTGGAGGTGAAGCTTTTTGCTTATTGACACACTAGTCTAGGCTTAGTGTCATAAGGACAGTGAAAGGTGGGGAGCAACAGGTCAAGTGACCTATCACATCATTGACGCTTTCTGTGTGAGGGTGGAAATCATGCATGTATAACAGATATTGTGCTTCTACCCCAGCCATCCTTTTATGGGATCTTGGATACTCAGGGCTGTTTGTGTAATTGCTTCTTGTAAATGAGCTCCTACTCTGCAACACTTTACAGTAAACCACTTTCCTTTGCCATCTGGTATCCAGTTGTTTTAACCGGGTTTCCAGGATTTGCATCAGTCATTTCCAAGAACCTTTTTAACCTTCACGAAATGAAATAATTGAAGTCTATCCTTTCAACTCCACATTTGCTTGAGAAAGGCTTTGAAATCAAGGAATGGAGAGGCTGAAGGATGGGATGAGATATGAAAACAAAAGGGCTCAGCTCTTCTGCCTTTGAGATGGTCAGAAATGCTGCCTTTGGCATGAGGGGGTCCCAAGACCGGCACAGGTTAGCACCTCTGCTGTGGGCTCATCTGGACAAAAAAGCTCTCTTACGATGGTGAAACAGATTGGTTGGTGAGCTGGGAAAAGGAGTGCCCTTCCCTTGCCCCGATCTAGAAATCCTCTCTTGATTTAAATCGGTGTCTCTCTGCCCCTGCTTCTCCATTATTCATCCTCCTTCCCCTCCTGCTTAAACTGAATTACCTGCTTGGCTCAGAGGGAGAGGGAAACGAAGAGAAATCTGAATGTGTGCGTCATGTTACTTCTCTTGAGCAATTCCTGTTCCACTGAATGTGCAGGTGGAAGGGGCCTGGAGCACTGGGTGAGATGGGTGCATGTTACTTAAGTTCTCCAAACAGTTAGAATATAAAACACTTCAGTTGCAAGTAAGTGGATAGTTCAAAGCGTTTCTCTCTTCCACTACCTGGCCACCTCCTGTCTTCCCTATTTCTAGTCTAATCACAGTAGATGCAGAGAAGCCTCCAGAGGCTTAAGTAAAGGGAAGATTTAATTAAAAATAAACTTTCCACCTTTCCCGAGAAAGACTTTTCCAACATGCCTGTTACTTACATCTTAATCGCATAATGACCTGCTAGCCCTTTGAACAGTAGCAAAAATTCATTTCTGACTCAAATAAGCCACAATTTGCTTTGGTTATTCTGATTATTTTCTGATGAATAATTCTAATAGCCCCCAGATCTTCTTCATCTGAGAGCTACTTTTTTAAAGAAAATATCAAAAGGTCTTGAAGTTTTGAATGCTTTCTAAGGAAAAGTTCCCATTCTCATTTATCTTCCTGTCTTTCACATTCTGGCTTCCGATTGTTGAGAACTCAGAGAGTTAGGAGGAAAGCATAGAAAGTGTTCATGAGAAAGAGCTCAATCTATGGAATTGGAATAAAATGGGATCCTTAAAGCCCATCTCAAGCAGGATTACGCATCCAAAAGAAACAAATATCCAACCGCAGGAGAAGTGACCAGTAATGCAGTTACTCGCTCTGTCCTGGTTTGGGGAAATAGAGTATTATCATCGCATTGTCCAGAAAATCTTCCTGAACATGCACACACCCTTCTCTCTAAATCCCTACTCTCTGTAGCATTGGCTTCGCTTACTACCCACTCCCCATACACGCCCACTGACCACTACCCTCTCTACCTCCTTAGTGTTTCTCCCTCCTCCTCATCCCCCATCATAGACAACTTGGTGAGCTCTGTAGCAGCTCCTCCCCACTTCCCATAACAGAGGTCTGGTGGCTGGTCCAGCAGATCCAGGATCCTACCCCCTTAGAAGGCTGGGGTAGGGTTAGGGATGTGGATACTTGTACTTGAATATCCTCCAATTCAGTGGAGGCAAGTAGCACCACTCAGAGGGGGATGCAGTCCAGTGAGCTGCTTTCAGGGCAGTTTACAGGTTCGTTATAGTCATGTCCTTACATTCAAGACTTCAGTTCAGAGCTGCCTTGTATGTAGGTTGTTCAGTGCCTTGATGGGCTCCTGGTTACTTGCGTTGTATTAGGTGAGAGAGGAGGACAGGCATCCTAGAAAACCTGCATTTTCCATTTCCTTCTGTATTGTATTCATTTTCCTGGGTTATTTAAAACCCAGGAAATAAAAATAAAAATAAAAATAAAAAATAAAAAATAAAAAATAAAAAAATAAAACCCAGGAAAAAATATATTCTTGCACCCAAAGAGAAATCTCAGAATGCAAAATGTTGATAGGTTTGAGTAAGAGTTTTTATTGTGTTGTTTTCTGTTACTGTGATCAATCAAGGCTTCACTTGCAGTGTGTCCTAGTGTCTCCTAAACCCGTAAAGAGAGACTGCTTCTTCAGTTTGAACCCATGGCCATCCAAGGGTGGGGCCCTCCTGAGAGTTAAACCCTACAGGATTTTATCCTAAGGAAACCATAGGGTTCATGGAGGAAGAGGGTCCTATCACCAAAGCTAACATGGTGAAGATCCCCCCGGGAGAACCGGGTCCCCTTAGGGAGTCTGCGGTTCAAGCCAACATTCTCTGCTATGAGTGTTGAATTTCACCCAGATGAGCTTCTGAATGCTCAGACTTGTCTGTGATGTTGGCAGTGGAGTTCTGGAGGAAGGGGATGCGGCCGTCATCTGCACACCAAAGAGGCCTATAAGGACTACTGCCCCCAAGAGCTTCATTCATTCTCAGTTTGATGTACATCCTCTGAAGGTGGCATCCGAGACAACCAGTATCAGAAGCGCTGATGGCCAAGGCTGGTTTAGAACAACTGTTCTGTTTAAGGAGTCTCGAAGACTCAATAGCAGATTCATCTGGTGCTTTTAAGTGGGGGTGATGTGTTTCTTTAGTCAGGCACCAAGCGTGCCCTAGCCACTGGCTTATTGGAGGAAACTAACTACGTTCTGTGGGGGAGCTTGGCGGCTCGCCTGCTGGGCACCTTCCTGTGTTTGCCTGGGTGTGATTCCCCTTTAAGGAGGGAATAGATCCATCATGAATCGGAGCCTGTGCTGAAGCCGATGTCCAGTGTAAGCAGAGCAGGCCTGGATTTTTACTGCGTGGTGTTCCAAGTCAACGTTTTGCTGAGAAATATTAAGTGTAACCAAATATTACAGGGAACACACTGTTCCTGCTGTATTTCCAGGGCATCTGATCAATGGGAAAAATGAGAAGTAGAAATAAACAGAAAGGACAGGGAATGGAGCAGGCGACTGGGCTCAAAGGAAAACTGAGTAAAGCAGAGGAAATGATTTTCAGAGTAAATACAGATAACTAGGGGGCCGGGGGGGTGGATGCTATACAGAGAAGAAATGTCTGACTGTCCTGCTCTGGGTCCAGGTTAAGCCAGGGAGTGTGGTGGGGCCACGCGGAGCATTTTCCTCAATAAGTCCAGCTGTCAGAGGTAATGCCAGCAACCGGCAAGATGCAATGCAGTTGGGCAAGGAGGTCGAACGTCCAGGAGAAAACAACCCAGCAAAATGGGAGCGGAGGAACTGCTGCCAGCAGGCCAGGCAGCCACACGGCCCTGCAGGAAACTCTGCAAGAAAACAGGGGGCTCATGGGGGAAGTGGATCCTACCATTGAGGCAAATGTGGAGAAGATCCACTGAAGAGAATTGGGAGCCCCTGGGGACTCTGACCTTGAAGGCAATGGTGTCCACCTCGGGATTTTCCCCTACATCAGCTCCTGGCACATCAGAATAGTACGTGATGTAGGCTGCTGGTGCCTGCTCTGGAGAACTTTTTGGTTCTCCTTTGTTGTGAGGCCATCTTTGCATTGTGGGGTGTTGAGCAGCACCCCGGCCTCTAATCAGGAGATGCCAGGAGTGCCTCCCTGCAAACTGTGACAACCCAAACATATCTTCAGATGTTGCCAGATACCTTCTGAGGGACACAATCCCTTAATGATTGAGCACCATGCAGCTGTCAGAGTTGAAGAATAAGGACCCTAAAGTCTTTGTAGCATGTCTGGGATTACACAAGGAAATCGATGCAAAGCCAGACCTGGAACCTGTAAACTCAGACCTTTATAGGTATCCCAGGCTTTTCCATGAGTGCAACCCCAGCCCAAGCAGAAGAGCGCACAGAACTCAGTCCTGGGTTCAAGGTTGGACTCGGCACTTGATTTATTGTCTATATGAGTATGGCTACCCTCCCCTATTTTGTTGTCTCAGCATATTTACCTGTAGAACAGCTTTTTCCACCTTACAGGGTGTCGATGAGTCCAACAAGATCATCCAAGCCAAGTGTGTAGCACAGGCTTGCTGCATAGCAGGTTCTCACAACAGATGGTCTGCACCTTCTCACCGTCCACAGTTCTATTAAACAGTTTTGAGTTTCCTTTGCTCCGGTGGTCCCCTCTCCTTGGAATCCCCTTCCACCAACTTCTTCACATGACCAACTCCTTCCTTTCCATTGAGACACAGATTAAATTACATCCTTGCAAAGCAGGTTATTGGTCCCCATGCTATGTCCCCAGAGCTGCCCCCAATGCCCTGCGTTTACTGTATTAAATCTGTTGAAATGTCTGTGTTTGTGTCTGTCCTTCTAACCAGACCCTCTATGAACAAGTAGGTCAGGGAGCCTGTATAATTAATGTGTATACCCCGTGGCACTCAAGGAATGGATAGCATTTACTAGGTAGGAATGGGAATGGCAGGGAGCCTGCTGGCTGCAGACAGCCTTATGAGGAGAAACGATTGAGATGTCAGAGAGCAAGGAGGATGCTGAGAGTAGAAGTCAGCTGGAAGGCCTTAGTGCCATGCTGCGCCCCCTACAGAGGCTTCCCATGAAGCTTTTGTACTCAGTTTACCAGTCAACTGGGAAGCTCTCCTATGCCTTTGGGAGTATGCGGTTGAGGTGGCTTGATCAAAACAATGCCACGAGCAGATTAAACTGGCAGGGGGGTGCGGTATAAATTGGACTAGACAAGGTCTGGAGGCAAGGAAAGATTAGTTAACAACGTAAGTAACTGCAGGAGAGAGGTATTAAACACAGCTGTAAAGCATCTTCAAGTTAGTAAGTGTTACTTTCAAGAGAAGGCTAACAAATGATGGACCATTGATTGTTTCCGGAGATGAAAGAGAGGAAGAGCCCTCAGAAGCTGTGTATTTTGGGTGTGTGGGAAGGTTGTTCTGACAGTGAGGATTATTGCACGGCGGGGGGGGTGGGGGGGTGGGGGGGGCGGGTAATGTCCAAGAATGTTCTAGAGTCTTCTCTGGAGATCTTTAAATGATAGATATGGCCCTTCCCAGTGAGGGGTGGTTAAGTGCCCTGACTGCAGTCAGGGAATGAAGGCAGTGGGGAGGGGGGACGGGAAGGCTGGTAGAGATTGAGTGGAAGGTCCTGTGTATTCTGGGCATTGGAATCATTTCGCACAATTTTAATGAGAAATCTCAAATAATGTCTTTGTCCAGTTAGATCTTTTTTTGTGGGGGGGAGAAATATTGAACATAGCAACCTTATAAGGGGGGAATATTTGAGGGCTAGGTGGAGAACAAACAATACCAGAGGTAAAGCATATTGAAGATTTTAGAGAGAAGAAGGTATTAACACCTGCCTGTGTAGGTCCTTGCAGCTCTGAGACTTATACCCAACCTGGAGGTAAAGGTCCCTTTCGCCTCCTACTGGACCTCATGTAGAAAGTCTATCCAACGCAGGCTGTAAGTAGGGTCTCTTCAGCCCCAGCCACATTTTCATCTTTGAGTCTCATATGAATATTTGTAAAATCAAATAATGAATTCAAAGTCCCCTTACCTGGTCTGGTGTAGGAAGCTTGGGTCCGAGCCTGGGATCAGAGACTTCTGCGGGTAGCTCACTGCTGCTCAGAAGGGACAGAGAGGCCGCCACCCTAGCCTTGGCCTCTGATATTCTCATAGAACAAGGAGAGCTGGTAAGTAGTTAAGAGAGAACACAAAAGCAGATCTCAACTCCAAAGTCAACGCTTACCGTGTTTTCCTCTCCAAGTGCAGCTGTGGTCTGGCCAGTTAGGAGCCTTGTGCGATCTCCACGGAGTCTGGCAGGAGAAAGCAAATGAGCTGCTGGCCTGGGCTAGGCCCTTTGCCCTCACCTGGGCTTTCAGAAGGGAGCCAGTGTCCTAAATTATTCATGCCCGCCTAAGTAAAGGGCTGCAGAAAATAGGAGGAACCCCCTCCCCTTCCATCAGCATGAGGAACAGAGGAGGAGGGACGTATTTCTTCCAGGGATAGTAACAAATTTAAACAGAATACTCATAGAAGAGTTGGGTCAAGGGCAGCCCTCGCATGGAGCCTCCTTTCCAGCTTCCCTGCATAGAGACCTCTCATTTTCTTTCTGAAATTAAGACTATGATAATGAACTGGAAGATGCCACAAATTAAGACACCCTGAGCTAACACAAAAAGAGACATCATGCTAATGTTGGCAAGTGAAGTACGCACAAAAAAAGCCCTTTAAGACAGGAAAGAGAGAAGGAAAGGAACAACCACTGTTTTCCTTACCTGGCCTGATTAAATGAGCCAAGGAAGGAGGCTCTTTGCCAGAATCCCTGCCAGAGAGAATGAAGGGTGTAGGACATGGGAAGGGTGAATGAAATGGTAGAGAAAATGATATGACTCCCAGTGATGGCAGGCAACAGGTCAGATGGGAAATAGTTGATCGTACTTGCCCTTGCATTTTTATCCAATGGCTGCCAGGTGGCCATTGGGCCAGCGTAGGCAGGGAAAATGTAGTGGGCCTGCCTCTCAGTGGGCTCCCTAACTACAGAGTGAGCTGCCACCAAGGGGCTTCTCCTTCCACGTGGGATCCTCAGGAGGCTCCATGCTCATATGGACCATTGTGCATTGGACCAATGTGTCCAGAGAGCCTACTGTGCACCAGGCTCATGTTGTCCTGCCTGTGCTAGATGAATAAACCGTGTTTAAGGAGTTCACAGTTGAGTCATAGGAGCAATTGAGAATATACGACTGTTGGCTTAAGCACCTCCATTTACTTTGAGTAACGGGAGTTAATTGAACACATTTCGTGCTTCCCCACAGCCCTTACCAAGCCTTTGGAGATTTCAGACCATTGTTGCTGCCAAATGCAGCCCACCAGGGACAGATACTATGTGTAAAAGAATAGTTTTGCATCCTCTCCATTGAGCTGCTTCGGAAATGACATTGAAAGGAGCTTATGAAATAAAAATAAGATGTTAAATGCCGAGAAAGATCTACATCAGCAAGGACACAATCATTTATTCCTTCAACAAATACTACTGCACACTCACGTCTAAGATACTGGACAGAGGTGCTAACTCTGAAATAAGGTACAAGAAGACATTGAAGAGGCACCCAGCTCATCCAGTACTTTCTCATGCAGAATGGAAAAGCTTAAAAAAAATCAGGATACGATGTAGCATGCTGAACACTGCATATATGAGTGATAATTTGCACTGGAAACCTTTCAAGCAATAAAGGGTAAAATTTACAGAGGAGGAAGATAAATCTGAGGTCTTGAAAGGTCATTGAAATCTCCAATGGAAGGGAAGTGCATCCCGGGCTGAGGAGTGAAGGCAAGGGTAGGGGTGGGAAGTAGAGCAGGGAGGAGTCTGAGCAGCCTTGGGAGTATTTAGTCCCATCTGGCTGTCACCCAGCAGATGTGTTCTCATCTCTCTGTGCCCCAGCTCCCAGGGTCATCCAACCACCACCTGCACATCCTCTTGCTAGATGCCACTGAAGGTTCTTTACTGAACTCCTGCTTCTACTCTTGATGCCCACATTCCACCTGAACCCAGTCTCCATAGACTGGCCAGAGTGGTCTTATGTAGACATGACTTAGATCATGTCATGCACCCTTAAAAAAAAGGCCTATGTACATCTCAAAATCCTAAGCTCCTCCTCTCTCCTGCCTGCTGATTCTGGCCTTGTCTCAATGGGTTTCTTTCTGCTCTTTGCATGACCATGCTCGTGCCCCCATTATAGGTTGCAGATTCAATTTGTCAAGAATGGCCTACCCCGACCCTGTGAATACTGAGTTTCTTCTCATTTATCCATCCATCAGCGACTTATTGAGTGCCCTCCTGTACTACCACTGCAGCAGATTCTGGGGATGCAGACTCAGGGAGTTTGTGGAGTGCCACCTCCCCAGAGGAAGCTTCGGCTACTGGCCATGGAGCGTGCTTCCTTGCCCTTCCCACCATGACTGTCTCATCCGTGATATTTCTCACTAGCTGTAATGATTGGGTCTGTTTATTTGCTTGTTTGTTGTCTTACCTGGTAGAAAGTGGGCTCTGTAAAGACAGACATTGTCTTATTTTTTGTCCTTAGTATCTAAAATAACACTGGGCACTTCGAAGGCCTTTAATAAAAATATCTTTAATGAATGGATGAGTAATGAGACATGAAGCCTGAAGAGGTTGATGAAGACCATGTTTTAGAGAGCAATACCTTAGGGAAAACCTTATCTATAGTCATGTATGCTCTCAACTCTCTCTTCATGGAGAGATGGACACAGATAGGAGTAAGACAGAGAAGACACCTGGTGTCCTGGGGATTACATTTTAGACCATTGTTATCAAGTAGAACTTTCTGTGATGACAGAAATACTCTATATCTGCTCTGTCCAATATGGTAGCCATTAGCTACATATGGCCATTAAGCACTTGAACTGTGTGTGACAGGTGAGACTAAGGACCTGAACCTTTGGTTCCATTTAATTTAATTTAAATTTAAATTGCCATCTGCAGCTAGCTAGTGGTTGCCCTATCACACAGTAGAATTCAAAGTGACCGCAGAGCTGCTTGATTAGATGTACTTCTGTGTCTTTCATTTAAAAAACTTAATTTAAATTTGAAAAAATAGCATAAGTCTTAGTTTTACCAAGTCTTACTCTGTCTTATTACTAACTCTTAATTAGTCTTATTAATAGTGTAAGTGATAGGACCGTGTAAGTAATTAATTCCAAGTCTTTTGGACAAATGGTAACTCTTCCGAGGCTTTGCTTCTGACACTTGCCCTCTCCCTCAACCCCTTAGCCAGCCAAATCCTGCTCTCTCAGGTGGCATCTGGGCACAGAAGGCAGCCTCTGTGTACTCATGGCAACAGTGAGGTGAGGGCCTCACACCTACATATGGATTATTCTTTTTTTCTCTGGTTTCTTCTGACTTTTCAGACATGTCCTTATCCTACCTGGTCACAAGATGTCCCACTGACACTGATCACTGAGGTCTCCAGCTGACAAAGTCCAAACATAGACAAGACACATGACCTTTCCTGGAATGTCCTGGAAGTCACTGGTACTGCTTCAGTACCTGCTGCTCTTCAGCCCCACCACCCTGCCATGCCTTGGGCTGTCCACCTTGCAGACTCACCCACAGGGTGTCATTGCCTTAACGTGGTAGTCTCTCCTGAAACTCTCCCGGGAACATAAGGTACATAATGCAAGAACCAAGGAACATGGGTGCTCTGTCTACCCCAGACCTTAAACTTAAATTTCCATGCCTCTTCTGCCTACTATCCTACATTTAATCTTGCACAGGGTGATGGCACAGGCCTCTAGCTGAAACAGGTTGGTTTAGGCCCTGAGAAAGTTCTCACAAACAGTACGGTGAGTTTGAAGTGCCATATATTCCTGCAAAAGTCTGAACGCTTGGGCTACTGTCTCAGAGCATCATCTCTTTCCTCATCTCTTTTCAGGAAGCTCATGAGTGAACTGCTTGGCCAAGGGTAGGATATCTGCAGGGACCAATTTACACAGGGCTCAGCAACTCTCATGTCATGGGTAGCCCTCATTTCTGCTGGAAGACACACAGAGGCCATATAGTCCATTCCCAGTGGACGGGTCTGTGCTGGTGTGCTGGTGTAGCCTTCCTGTTCTGTGCTGCCCCATGACTGCTCTGCAGGCACTGACTGGCCTCCCTGTGGGTTTTGGTTGTGTAGGGCAACTAACGCTCTAAAAACACAATTTTCTAATAAGATTTGTTAATTGGTTTGCTTATGACCATCCAAAAATTACCATTGCAGGCTCTTGACCTTGCTAGAATTTGCTTCCTAAAGCTCATGAACTCCAAGGAAAGCAGAAATGGGGGCAGCCCAGGTGGCTCAGCGGTTTAGCGCCTGCCTTCGGCCCAGGGCGTGATCCTGGAGACCCGGGATCGAGTCCCATGTCGGGCTCCCTGCTTGGAGCCTGCTTCTCCCTCTGCCTGGGTCTCTGCCTCTCTCTCTGCTTCTCATGAATAAATAAAAATAAATAAAATCTTTAAAAAAAAAAAGCAGGAATGGGTTTTCTGTAAGACGTTTCAGAAACTCTGGTAAATGAAGGAAGAATAGATCAAGAGTGGTCCACACAGCCAAAGACACACAGGGCTATCTTCTCCAGGGTCTCAAGTCACTAAATGACCAGAGGCCAAGAGCACTGCACAGAGAGGTGGGGCCCACAGTGACAATCCCAGGAGGAGGGGGACTCAGTCAGGTGCATTTGGGGGTGGGGTCTCCATAATAAAGCAGAGCACGGGGCCACATCAACACATGGCCTGTCATCATAGAATCATAGTCTCAGACCTGGAAGCGTCCCAGACCCTGCCTGTCACCCCTCTTAGACTAGACACTTGCTTCTCTGAGACATCTGAGTAGATAAGATAACAAAATACCTTCTGAAGGAGTCAGCAGCAGACGCTGCCAGTATTTTTGCTTCTGCTGAATTTCAAAATGGTGTGTGTGTGTGGGGGGGGGGGGGGGGTACACACAGGAGAATCAGCACTGCAAAGGCACTCCAATGGCACTCCTGTGCTCTTCCTGATGTCTTTGCCTCTTCAGGTCCATAACTCCTTCACACTGGGCAGTGAGTGTTTGCCCCTAACTGTATCCCAGGCATAGGGCCATCGGCAGGGCCTTCAGTCTGAAACCGAAGACCCCAGTCACGCTTTGTGTTGCCAAATCTGCACTCTCCCTGGACCACTCTCACCGCTGCGATGCAGCCAGACCTCTAGGCTCCAAGAGAGAGTGTAGAAGTGAGCTGCACCAGCTCTGATTTTCTTCTTACATTCCTGCTTACTGATGCACTGCCGCTACGCCTTACCAGGCCTCCATCCATGCTTCTCTGAAAAGCTGGAAGCAGCAGAACTGGGGCTCTGCTTGGCCCAGAAATAACACCTCTGGCCCAACTTTTAGCAGTGCAAGCTAATACAAAGGCCACGAACAAACCGACTGCTATGCATTCTTGTACCATGCTATAACCTTTTGTGTAATAAGAGTGGAGACTAACTTCCTTAATGCTCTGGAACACATTGGAATGAGGAGATTTCTGTACTCCTGGTCAGGTTCTCACATCATGGAAATCAGGGAACCATAGCCAGCTTTCTCCACTCCCACAGAGTCTAGCCTCAAGTCTCTCACCTGTAGAGGAGCAACGATACTATCTCCATCCTGGGGCTCTGGTGAGGACACGCACTCCTTGGTAGAGTGCTAACAGGTGGGCATTGTGACTAGTTTTCCTGGTAAGCTTTCCTCTCTTGCCACCCTGGCCCTCTCTGAAGGATGTAAGTCATGACCCAAGAATCCCCTTCTTTAGAATGCTTTATCACAGGGTTTTCAGAAGAGAAGCTGAAAACAGTAAACACACAACGGACAACCCATAAAGGGAGATCTGGTCACTGCCATTTCCTAAACAACTAGACTCCCACTCCTGTGGCTGTATTCCATTCCTGGTTGCTGCTGTGATGGAGCCATCTGGGTGCAGCCTTCATACTGGTTTCCATGACATGTGACTCATGTCCATGGCTCTGACTTTCCCCCAACCTCAGTCATGGTCAATACCTTTAGTCCTTATGAAAGCCCTACTCCTTCTGGTCATGTCCTAATTTCCTGATTTTATTTACATCTGCCTCTTGTACTCCCAGCCCAGTCTGAGAAAAGGCAGAAACCCTCAATCATGTTTGGGAGAGGAGATGCTATTCTCCTGGGTTCTTTCACTCAGCCTCCCTCCTCCTGGTCTCTTTCTACATTTCAGAGAAGTGGTTCTGGAGAAATGTCCTCAGAATCACTCTCCCTCATCAGTTTCCACTCTTCCCTTTCTCTGGTTTCCTTCTATCATCCCTGTTTGTGATAAGCTAAGGATACCCTTTTGGATTTTATATCTCATGGTAGCCATCTTATCCTCGTTATCATCCTCAGTCACCAGGCCCCAGAAATTCAAGGGAAATTACTTAATGAAAATGATTGTTAGATTATGTCCCTGAAAAGGGAGTGCTGAGTGTGTTGGGAATCAACAGTTCATACCCTTCTGAGAGATAAACAGCTTTTGCTGATTGGCCCCGGATGTGGCAAAGCAATTCAGCTGGAGAGCTGGAGAGGATTCCAACTAAGAGCTATGGTATAAAAGAATTCAAACAGGGAGTTCCAGAGTAAACCCAGGGGATGTCCACGTGCTGAAGCTTAAAACATGGCATAGTGGAGTATAAAGACCAAGCCAGAGCATTGCAAACACTCTGCATGACTCCTGTTACCTAGAAGGAATGACATGAGTGTCTAACAGATTGTTCTTGCCTGAGTATCAAGCTCAGCAAAAGATTGCCAACTGCCAACCAGTCTGCCTTGTGCCCGAGTAACCTCAACAGCACATAACTAAAATTTAATGAGATGATACAGTGATAAATTTTGCTTCATTGACTTAGAATTATTATGTCTTAATAATGAAGGCCAAATTCCAAGGGACAAAAATTTCAAGCATAGTCTTAATTATTATAGATAACTAAGAAGAAGACTCTTTTGTTAAACATACATTTTTTTTTTTTTAATGGAGGGGCAAGTGGTAAAAAGTGGACTAATCACAAAATAAAGTGAAAAGCATGGGTCTTAACCAACGTGCATCCCAGGGATTTACGTAAGAGTTCTATCCAACCCCACTACTGTTCTTAGGGACACCATTAGAATTGACCTTCTATGAGAATTGACCAGTGCTATGCAAAGCACCCTTCTCCTTAGCCACAGCTGATTGGACAAGGGAGTAAATTTGTTTCAACCTGGGCCAATCAACCTGCCTGAGAGGGTCTCTAGGGCTGCTCCAGGCGGCTGGCTCTGGACCAGGAGGAGAAGAGACAGCCAGTCTGTAGACAAAAAGAAATGAAGAGTATACAGAAATGTGATTCTACACACTGCCAGAGAGATGGAAGGAATAACTTGTATTGATAGCTTTACAGTTCATGGTTTCTGTCTCTTATAAAACCTGACTCTCTCTCCTTCCTGGGATTTTTGAGATACCTCCATGTGCTTCCAATTCTATTGCCTGAATCTTTGGTAATTCAAGTGAGTTTTTGTTCCTTCAGAGTAAAATTGAGCAGGAAATGTTCCTTTAAGGTTCCCCATTAATGTCTCTATTAGTTAGGGTATCACTTGCCGTGCTAAAAAACAATCCTCAACATCTCAGGGATTTCACATGATAAAAATATATTCCTTGTGCGTAACAACAGATGTGGATGCTCAGTGAGTGCCTTCCACCTGGTCACGCAGGGACTCAGGCCCTTGTGGTTCGCCATCTTTTAGGGTCTCCTGATCTCCTATAGGATGTTTGCTTCCAGCTGACAGACTAAGAAGGAGAGTTGTAGAGTATTGTGGAGAAGTTGTTATGATCAGGCCTACAAATAGCTTGTATCATTTTTGCCTGGAAGCCAGTCACATGGTCACCTCAAGCCACATAGGGTGAAGAAAAAGGAATATTTTAGATATAATTAAAAGAATAATAACTCAACAATAACCGTAATAATAATAGTTATAATAGCTATTGGTTTTTGAGAATTTCCATTTGCTGGGCACTGTGTTCAGTAATTTCCATCCTACTTTTATCATTGTAATAAAGTTTCAGAGAAGTTAAGCTACTGGCCCAAAGCATACACTTTTATATGATTAGTAGTTGGAATCCAGAGCCTAAGGTCATCACTGCTGAATAGGACCAAACTCAAGAGTTAACTGTATATGAGAGGCAAGAAGGCCAGGCTAGCTTCCTCGAGGGTAAGAGACCACCTGGAGAAGGAGACCTTGCTGACGGCCAAAGCCAACCATCAGGCATGTGGATGAGGTAATATTGGGCTACCAGTGACTGTTGCCACTGGCTGAGCCCAAGGGACACAGGCAGAAGAAGTTCCCAGCTGAGTCCTGCTCAGATCGCCAACATACAGAGTTGCTAGCCAGTGAATGATTGCTTTTTCTCAGTCTTTAAAAAATGTATATAGGCCTGCCTGGGTAGCTCATCTGCCTTTGGCTCAGGGCGTGGTCCCAGGTCCGGAGATGGGGCTCCCTGCAGGGAGCCTGCTTCTCCCTCTGTCTATGTCTCTGCCTCTCACTCTGTGTCTTTCATGAATAAATAAATAAAATCTTAAAAAATAAAAAATGTATATATAAGTCATATAGATGTGTTCATTATTTATTATGATAGTTATTTTACTTTATAATATATATGTTTTTACATATATTTATAATATATAACTTATTACGTATTTATAATATATAATCTATTACATATATAAATTATTATATATAAGTATAACATTACCTATAGTAATTATATTTATAATATATAACTTATTGCATAGTATATAACTTATTACATAATAAATATTACATATTTATACTATATAACTTATTACATGTTACATAATGTATGACTCATTACATAATATATAATTTATCACATATTACATATAGTATATATACTATACTTAGTAATATAAGTAATATATAAATATATAATAAATTGGGGCACCTGGGTGGCTCAGTTGGTTAAGCATTCACCTTCAGCTCAGGTCATGATCTCAGGTCCTGGGATCGAGCCCCCACATCAGGCTCCCCGATGAGTGGGGTACCTGCTTCTCTCTCTGCCTGCTGTTCCTCCTGCCGTACTCTCTCTGTCAAATAAGTAAATAAAATCTTTAATATATATATAATATAAATTATTATATATATTATGCATCATATATCTCATACTTCCTACATTTTACAAACATTTATTGATTCTTCACCTTCTTAAAGCATTTAGTCTAAATGTTTTGACTTAGCATATAAAATCCTTTTCATTCAAGCCCCAAGGTGCATTTCTCTCTGGGGGCAGCTGTCCAGATTGAGACCTCTTGTTCAGTCAGACAACAGGGTATCTAACCCCATCCACATATAAATGCAGATGCTTTGGCTAGAATTTTGTCGCTAAAAGATCCAAGGCCTCAAAAATGAGTCATTTGGCCAGCTCCTAAATTTTAACAACTCTGTACTCTGTAGTGGAGCTAAAGCCTCTTCAAATAAATAAATAAATAAATAAATAAATAAATAAATAAAAGCAATTCAAATAAATCTGTTGTGGATCTCTAACTTAAAAACTGCGAATGTAGGTGATGTTTTGAGACATATATGCATCTGTTTATTTCAAGTGAAAGGTAATAATTTTCTTTAATGTTTAAAAACAGATGAAAGGATGGGAAGTCTGGGTGGCTCAGTGGTTGAGCATTTGCCTTTGACTCAGGTCATGATCCCAGGGTCCTGGGGTCGAGTCCCACATCAGGCTCCCTGCAGGGAGTCTGCTTCTCCCTCTGCCTGTGTCTCTCCATGTCTCTCATGAATAAATAAATAAATTCTTTAAAACAAAAAAATATATAGAGTTCAGTTCATAGTAAATACCAATGTTGGGTTCTTAATTGTACCTAATATATGATAGTTTGTAAGATGTTTGCTGTAGGGGAAACTTGGGTGAGGGGTATATTGCAATTGTCTGTGCTATCTTTGCAACTTTTCTGTAAATCTAAAGCTATTCTAAAATAAAAAAAGTTTATTTTTTAAAAAGCTGGCTCTCATGGTCATTAACAAGCAGAGTGGGCCATTTGAATGCTGTGGGATAATCTAAATTGACGTAGTTTAATGGTTTTCTTCTGTCTGATTCTGTTACTCTCTGCCTGTCATTGCGTATGGTGAATGGTGAATTATTCTCTGTTATTGGGCCATTTGTGCAATTGCATAACTTGAAATTATTTGCAATATCACTTTGAAAGCACTTATATTTGAGTGATCTGTGCTTGAAATTAATATTTATAGCTTCTGCAAATCTTCATGTTGCATATAAAAGGATTCTGCTGGAATTTTTTTTAGATGATTCGAAAGCAGCAAATATTTCCAGCTTTCACCTAGAATGACCTAAGAATTTGTACAGAAAAAAAAAGTAATTTAGAAGATAAATGAAACCTAATTTTATGCTCAGATTATTTATTAATTTTTTAACATTATAAATTTTTAACATTTAACATTAAAATGTTAAGAGAGTATATGGTATGTGATCTATATGTTTTTTGATATTGATAAATACTTAGTTGTAATGATTTATAAAGCCATTTATTGATAATCCATAATCACATGATCATGAAAACAGCAAGTTGAACCTCTCTTTTCTGGTTGCCCATATTTTAAAAAACTTGGTCCCATATATTGAAAGCTTATTGATCTTCAGCTTTACAAATAATTTTATTATTTTTTAAAGATTATTTATTTATTTATTTATTTATTTATTCATGAGAGACACAGAGAAAAGAGAGAGGCAGAGACACAGGAAGAGTGAAAAGGAGGCTCCATGCAGGGAGCCCGATGTGGGACTTGGTCCCGGACTCCAGGATCACACCCTGGGCCAAAGGCAGGCGCTAAACCACTAAGCCACCCAGAGACCTCCTACAGATAATTTTAATGTACTTATTAAGTAATTGCATTTAAGTGATGACAATGGTTTTTTTATCTTTAAACAGGGCTTTGAAACAAAACATAAAGCTTCTATAAGGTTATTTCATGAATCTTGGGATTCTTCAGGGTATGACTGGATTGATAAGGTGAAGTCATAATCAGTACTATCTGACTACAATCATCTCCCAGATTTTCAGATCTAGAAAAAGCTTTACCAATTTACCAGGATAGAATGTCAAACTAAGTTTATTTGTGCTCTACACTCAGTGTATTAGTCAGGATTCTCAAGAGAAACAGAACTAATGGCTGTTTATATAAAGGGATTTACTGTAAGGAATTGGCCCATGTGATTATGAATGCTGGAGAGTCCAAAATCAGGATAGGCTAGCAGGCTAGAGACCCAGGAGACCCAATGTTCCAGATTGAATCCAAAGGCAGTTTGCTGTACAAACAGGAATAAACATTGTTGCAGATCAGCTCTGAAGGCCATATGTTGGAGAATTCACTCTTGCTTAGGGGAATCTGGTCTTGGTCTCCTCAGGCCTTCACCTGATTTGTTGAAGCCCACCCACATTAAGGAGTACAATCTGCTTACTCAAAATCTATCAGTTTAAATGTTAAAGTCTCCAAAATGCCCTCAACGCCCCCCCCCCCCCAAATAATGTTTGATCAAATAGCTGGGCATTCTGTGGCCCATACAAATAGACACAAAAAATGAACCATCTCACTCAGGATCCCTTTATAAATTTGGAGTAATAAAACAAAGGACTACTATATACCTAGACCTGTCCTAGATCAGCTCTGTTCCATGAAATCTTCACTTCAATATCCCAAGATAGGTTTATTATTTTATTTCATAGATGAGTAAACAGAAGCTCAGAGTTACTAGCCCATAACCACACACCTTAGAATTGGTTGAGCTCTGATGTGGACCCAGATTTATCTGTTTCCAAAGTCCACACTATTTCTTGTTGGGTGAATTGCTCTCACTGTGCTTCTCAGTGAGTGGCCCATGTGTCTTAGATCCCAACACTTGCCGAGAGTCTCAACCAGGATCCTTGGTTTCTTTTATCTCCTATGAATTGCCCAACTTGGAAGTGAATGGGAAGGTGGGACAGGATGCCAGAGAAATCTTGACCCTTGCCCAGCCTAGGAGAAAACAAGTCTTAGGTCAAGATCATTCTCTTCACATAAATAATTACTTTAAAATCATCTCAGTATCTCAGTTGTCAAGGCTTTTCATTGTTGCTATTTATTTTTATTTATGTTTCATTCAGTTCTATTGAACATTTATTGCTATAGGCTCTCTATTAAATGCTGGGGATCCAAATTATCTTCAAATAATTTCTTTTCTGCAAATACACTTGAGTTTTATTTGTTGGAATGGAAAATCCAGCCTTCATAACTAAAAAAAAAAAAAAGAAAAAAAAAAAAAGAAAGAAAGAACAAATTTATACCCACTCCCATGTCAGTTAGGATGATCACTGCTAGTATCCACACAGAAAACCCCCCAAATCCCACTGGCTTAATGAAAAAAGTTCATGTCCTGTCATTCAAAGTTCAACATGGATCATTGATAGCTTCTGTCCATTTGGTGACTTGGGGATCCAGGCTCCCTTCAGCTTATATACTGGCATCTCCCCACAGTGGCTTCGTGGTGGCAGAAAAAGTTCCCAAAAGATATCTGCACCCTAATCTCAGAGCCTGTACATATTCTTATATACCTTATACAGCAAAATGGACTTGGTAGATGTGATTAAAGTTGCAGGTACTGAGATGGGACTACCCTGGATTATCTGGGTGGACCCAATCTAATCCCATAAATCCTTAAGAGGATTCATCTCCCAACTGAATCAGGAGAAATGTGACTACAGAAGAGTCAGAGACAGGTGTGAAAATCACTTGACCTGCCATGGCTAGCTTTAAAGATGGAGGAGGGGGCCACAAACCAAAGAATGCAGGAGTCCTCTGACGGCTGAAAAACTCAAGGAAACAGATTCTCCTCTGGAACCTCTCAAAGGAACTCAGCCCTATCAGCATCTTGATTTTGGCTCAGAGAGGTCTACATTGCACTTCTGAACTCCAGAACTGAAAAACAATAAGTTTATATTAAGACATCAAATTTGTGATCATTTACTAGAATAGGAGTAGAAAAGTAATACAGCTTCTGAGCCTCTTTGGCAGGGAAATTAGGAATGGATGTGGCACAAAGAATTTTCCATTCCTCAGAACACAAGGGGGAGTTGCCAAACCTTGAAGAACTCAGCCACTTCAAGTGACGGTAGCCTCCTGGGAAATATGAAGGAACCGTGTATATGTGGGGAGCACCAATATGGAGGAGCTTTGGATATTTGGTCTTTGCCAAAAGCACCTGACACTGTTTTTGGCACATGACAGAAATACATAACACTAAGTAGAAAAGTCAACAGCTATACAAGAACTGATCTCAATTGCCTAAATGTGCTCAGAGGAGCTTATCTGGTTTAGAAATAGCTTCCACATAGGAGGTGGATGACCCCTGTTTGGGTTTGCAATTCTTTCTTCCATTCCAGGTCTGGAGTAACTATGGAAGATATACATAATTCAGTTTACAGCCACTTTCATATTTCTCAAACATACTCTTTTCTGGCCCCAAATAATTTCCATCCTCTTTAGCCAAATGTAAACTATCCACTATTCAAACACTATAATTTAGATAAATGATGATTCCAGAGTGTGATTATTTGAAGCCTCTATGTATCTATGCTGCTAGTTTAGACCTGGTCCGACAGAGAGCTGATAATTGGTTATACAATTGAATTTCCTTGAAATTGACTTTGCATTCAGTAAAATGGGAAAATGAAAATGTAATTGCTTTAATGGATTGGATTAAAGAAGTCCATTTGAAAGTTTTAGGGGAAGGTATAAGAATCCACTTTGAAAAAAATATCTTCTGGCATCTAGGAGGTACTTGGTTAATACACAGAACTCCTGTAGCCTTTCATCTGCTGTAACTAAAGGTTCTAGATCATATAGTTATGCAAACATCTAAGGTTGCTATTTGCTGTTATTCATTTCTTCCTTTTAAAAAAAGTTTTAGTTAAATTTTCATTATTTTATTATTTATTTATTCATGTATGTACTTATTATTTTCAGACATAGAAATTAGTGATTCATCAGTTAATAACACTCAGTGCTCATTACATCAAGTGTCCTCCTAAATGCCCATCACCCAGTTACCCTATCCCTCCACCCACCTTCCCTCCAGCCACCCTCAGTTTGTTTCCTAGAGTTCAGCATCTCTTAAGGTTTGCTGTTTTTCATTTCAAAAAACATTGAGTAACAAAAGAGCACTTAAGTTGAAATTAGTTTTTCTCTTATGTTTTAAATTGGTAAGCTTCACATTCTTCAGCTTTCTATCTCAAAAGCTTTATTACATCATTTAATATTTCCCTTCCCTTAACTCTCAACTTTTTGTGTCTCTGTTGGAAGTTGGCCAATGCAATATCTGATTTGTGTTCATTTCATAGAATCTGTTCCTGTTATACTTTGAGATATTGATTTGCTCATCATTCCAAATTTAAAATCTGTAATGTACCAGTTTGTCTCTGGTGCTTAAACATGTCCCGGGACATTTGCTAAAGATAAAAATAAGATCCTGTCATTAAGTGAAATTTAGTAACAGATCAGGTTTTTTGGAACTCGAAGCTTAAATTGCTAAAGGGCATCATTATTATTTCATAGTCTGGGCAGGAGAAGCGTCT
This sequence comes from Vulpes vulpes, assembly GCF_048418805.1. Lineage (NCBI taxonomy): Eukaryota > Metazoa > Chordata > Mammalia > Carnivora > Canidae > Vulpes > Vulpes vulpes. Next base: position 9,704,462 of record NC_132794.1, read on the forward strand.
TGCCAACAACAGAATGAGCCTAAGAATGGAGGATTCCATCCTTTGAGCCACATTTAAAACTCTGTGTTCAAGTTCATTTATTCTTGGCAAGAGCCAACTTCCTGTTTTTAACAAAAATGGAATTGAGAGACTCAGAAGTCTTATGAATATCAACCACCTTGCTCACAAAACAATTTTTGTGAAGTGAAGAAGAGTAATAAATTTATGGATTTTTGTTAAGGATGAATGAAAATAAGAATCTAAGGGAAGAAAAGATTTGTGAAAAGCTTTAGAGATTTAATCAAATACTTGGAGGTTTGTTTGATGGGGACAACTGTTCACCCATCCTTTAATTTTATTCTGATTTTGCTTGTAATCAGATTTGGGTTGGCTTGGCCTTCAAGTTAATGACATCCTCCAGCTTCAAAGTGATAAAAACCATACTACAGGGTGGATGCTTAAACAAAACCAGGCTCTATTACAAGTTACCACTGTTCACATGTGCACCATAAACTCCATGTGTATAGTATGAAAAGTTTTGGCTACAGTTAAATATATTCCCATTGTTGCATTTTTCCACCCAGAAGGGGAATTGCATTAAGTATACAGGGCTTAACATTTGTATTGGCATGATTAAATCTATTTAACTATTTAAAAATACTGTTAAAAATAAAATAAAATGCTGTTAATAACAGACATGCTGCCATACTAAAAACATTATTGCTACTTCCTTCCTTCATTAATTCATCTGTTCAATCAATCCACAAAAACATATGAACCATTTGCTGTATCCTCAACCCTGATCCTGAAATAGGCTCACATGGTTCTAAAGAGAGAGTTTTTCCCATGTCTTCCTTATGGGGAAGACGTTCTCTAACCTATTTCCTTCTTATGTTCCCAAGCCTCAAGTCTAGGTGGTCTCCTGTGACTTGCTTGGCCAAGAGAGGGTGGGAAGGTGTCATGGTGCACTTCTCATGAAAGATCACAAAAGCCTTGTAGCTGCTCCCTTTGTCTTTCAAAAACCCTCCTCCCTCAGAATCCTAAGTCACCATATAAAAAGTCCCAGTATACACAGATTGAGGCTATCACGTGTGCTATGAGGAAGCCAAGCCACAAAGAGAGGCTCTGGAAATGTCACATTTTAAGAAATCAAGGAGTACCAAGGAACCAGATGTGTAAGTAAAGATGCCATCCTGGGATTGGTTCTTTCTGCTACAGTCAGCCTATAGTTGATGCCATGTAGAGCAGAGATGGATCACCCAATCTAGACCTTCCAGAATTCTTGACTCCCAAAATTTTGAAGAAAATAAAACTGTTGTTTTAAGCTTTTAAGCTGCCAAACCATGGGATAATTTGTCGCACAGCAATAGATAAAGGAAACAAGGCTTTGCAAGTAGATCACTAAAGTATTAAGGACTCACAAGCAAGAAGAAAATAATTTTCCTTGGAAATTTTTTAAAAAGTCAGGAAAAGCTATAGTACTTTTATTTTCTGAATGCAGGCAGTTGAAAAGTTTATACCATGACACCACCCTTAAAAACTCTGGATCTTATATAAAGTCAGTTTTTCATTATTATTGACAAATCTAGAATCAGCCCCTTGTTTTTCTTCTTTCTTTTTTTTTTTTTTTTTTTTTTTTGTTGTTGTTGCTGTTTTTTCTAAACACTTGATCCATACTTATTAGATTCCAGGTACTATGTCAGTGCCTGGGGACTCAACAGTGAAAAAAACAAATCCCAGTTCCTGCCTTGAAGGAATATAATGAGCAGTTGAAGAAAGAAGACAGGGGATCCCTGGGTGGCGCAGCGGTTTGGTGCCTGCCTTTGGCCCAGGGCACGATCCTGGAGACACGGGATCGAGTCCCACGTCGGGCTCCTGGTGCGTGGAGCCTGCTTCTCCCTCTGCCTGTGTCTCTGCCTCTCTCTCTCTCTGTGACTATCATAAATAAATAAATTAAAAAAAAAAAAGAAGACAAATATCCAAAAAGGGAGTTGTGGCTCAACATAGTGAGAGCAAGCGTGATGGTGTACAGAGGATGCCAGGGGCCCCAGACGGGGGAACCAGAGGATGTGTAGGTGGAGATGTAGACAAAGGTGCAGTTGTAAATGTGGATACAGATATATCCAGTGCTCTTTTAAAATAAAACAATATATGTACATATTGTATGTTATTTATGCTATTTATGTTATTTATGTTATATACACTCAATTATGTGAGTGTATATGTGGATGTTTTGGCAGTTATTCCCTGGAAACCATTTCTTTGACATTATATGTTATCATATAAGTATATCAGTCATCTAATGCTAAATTCTTTGTTATTCTTTTATGTTTTTAGAATGTAATATAATTGTTAATGCTGAATAATGAGGATGCCAAATATGTGCTTTAAAAAAAAAATGTCTCAACTCAATACCTACATTTTCTGATAAAATGATGCACAGTTTTTTTTTTTCTGTAAGAAACTCTACCATATACCTTATTCCCAACCCATTGCATTTGCTCATAGTTCTTCTTTTTAGATTTAGAAAGGAATGGTGAATTTGTCAAGAAGGGAGAAATAATCACCTCCCACACTTGAGAACAAACCTTGTATTCTTCCGCATCTTAACCTTCAGCTTGGAAAAGTTGAAAAGCATGACCCAGGAAAGCTACACATAGCTGCAGAATATTCATAGAAACATAATAAAGACTAACTCCTCTGCCCTGCCCGCCTCAACTCTAGTATTTCCATATGTCAATTGTTCAATGGGTTGACCTCATTTCAGACTTTATTGCAGATTGATTTAAGAAATATGTCGGATGAAATTGCCCTTTCTAACAGTATGTAGGAAGATTTCTAAATGAAGCGAATGTTAAATTTCATTTGTAAATAGTGTGTATTTTATTATGCCAAAGACTGGAGATGTGTTAAAACTGGGATTCTTAAGTGCTTTTCCAGCTGGCAAAATTGTAAGTTTCCAGAATCTTCTTCTAGTTCTTTCCCCACAACATTGTTCTTATGAATAGCCACACACACACACACACACACACACACACACACACATGCACACACAACGCTAATGTACAATTTTTCATATATGTAGGGTAATTAAATCAAGCAAGAGCAAAGTGTTCAGAAATAGACAACAGGCAACCCAGAAAGAATTTGAGTTTTGGGTGAGGAAAGGAATTAAGGAAGAGAAGTAGCAGGGCTTGTCCCATTATCTGACCAAGTGCCTGAGCTTATTCTAGGGACTGACTCACAATGGGTCACATGGAAGGGATGGACTAAAAACTGGAGGAGACTATGTTGTGTTCATCTTCATAGGGAATTTTTATGGTTCTTTAGGAATTCCTTCTGTGGCTACACTGGAAGATCTTCTGGACTCATCCCTAAGTGATGGCAATTAGTCATTCATTCTACAAACATATTTTGAGGACCACATACTCAATGGGCAAAGTGGTGGAAGGTGAAGACCCCATCTCTCTCCACACTCTGATGAGATACCAGCTAGGAACAGTGACTAACCATGGCCACATTCTCAAAGTCTGGGCTTTTGAAAACAGGCAATCAGTGGACAAGTCAATTTGTCCCCGGTCCCCTTCTGAGGCCATTTCACTGCCCCAGATGGTATTGAAAAGAGAGCATATTGTATGGGTCAAGAAGATGAGTAGGTTATCAGGGACAGATATGAAAAGTAAATCTCTAATAAAAAATAAGGCACATTTTGGCTGATGGGTTAATATTTGCAAGTGATTATTATCACTAACTTGTCCACAGGGCTGCTTCCTTTCCCTCTTCTTAACCACGTGGTTGTTGACATTCCTATTCTTTCTTCCGCTGAACTTGGCCCCCACTTAGTTGAGGAGTCTTGGCTTTTCAGTCTAGTTTTGTTTTCCAAGGTCAGCCAGGAGGTAGAGACATTATTTACTCTTTCTTTTTCTCTCTTTGGTGAAGGCAAAAAGGCAACTCTTCTTTTCTTTTTGCCTGTCAATTAAATGTAATGATATGGTGGGAATAGTTATGGGAAATATTTTCCTGCAGATATTTTTTTCTTCTATCCCAATCCTGTTCTCTGGGGGTTAAGAAGACAAACACCACAAGTTCTGAGAAAACTGGGGGAGGATGTGCTCTCAGAACCTGCCTGAATGACTGTTACCAGAAGATCATGGCAAAAGGACACTTGTTCTAAGAGTCCAAAGTGACAGTAACAACTAAATCAGCAAGATTTTGTTTTTTGTATAATATCATCTGGACACTTTAAAAGTTAACTGGAACCCTTGGACTACAGATCTGCTTTCTACTTATTTAGATTACCTGATGAGTAAGTAGTTAGCAATTTTGCCTCTTCTGACAACACATGGATATGGTTCCTGCATGATTTAAATATGACAATGAATTGAACTAAATGTGTTTTTTTTTTACTGTTTTTAATTCAATCAAATTAAACTCATTAGAATTTGTTATAACATGACGATCTTTTTCAAAATTGCTTATAATTCTTTTTAAGAGTAAAATATTTGACAATTAGAACAATAGCTCTTTCACAACCACACTGTTTCTTTTTTCCCTTCCAGTTGCGGACATTGGAAGATGTGAGTTTAAAAATATCAGTGGGCTTTGGCATGTATGCTTTGGTTGGCAAAGCAATTCCCCAGCTGCTACTTTCCAGTAGTTTGCTGTCATTTTCCATGCATCTCTTGATACTGGGCTTAAAAGTTTGGTCATTCAGCACCACAAGCCTTCTTAACATATATCCATAACCTAAGGATGTGGCCTCCTACGCACCTGTAGATGCCACCATGGTAGGCCATACACATGCAACACTGCTGTGGTGGAAAGGGCAGTTTTGGAGAGAATTTTCAAGGGGACATGGATTCTAAGAGGGGTGAGTTGAAGACCAGTGTGGGATATTTATTGGGGAGAAGAAAATATCATCTCCCTATTAGCACAGCCTCTGGCTAGTCCTCATAGACATAGGAGTAAGGGGAAACTCAGAAGAGAATAACAAACTTTTATTTGAAAGTGTATATGTGTATGTGTGTGTGTGTGTGTGTGTGTGTGTGTGTGTAACAAAGAGGAGTATACCTGTTGGTCATGGCCACCTGGAAGGGTTAATACATACCAAATTACTCTTAAAATGTGTCTTAAAACAATAATGTTTATTATCTCAGAGTTTCATTAACTTAGCCACCTGGGAGTGGCTCAGTGGGATGCCTTTGGCTCAAGGTGTCCTACAAGGCTGTGATCAAGGCATCAACTGGGTCTGTGGTCACCTGAAAGCTCAGTTAGGGGAGGACGTACTTACAAGTTCAGTCACATGGTTGATGGCAGGCCACCTTTAGTTCCTTCTCCATCTGGCAGCTCACAGATGGCAGCTGGCTTCCATCAGAATGAGCTGGAGAGGAAGCACAGGATGCAAGCCACAGTCTTTTTGTAACCTAATCTCAGAGTGAACCTCTATCACTTTGGCCAGGTTCATTCAGTAGAAGAAAGTCCCTAGATCCAGCCCTGATTCAAGCAGAGAGAATTACAGATTGTGAAAGCCAGAAGGCAGAGCCTTGGGGGAGCCAAATTAGAAGCTGTCTTCCACATGATTCAATTTTCAAAAATTCATATATCATTACCTCCAAGATTGGTACCATGTTTTCTCTTGCATTTATGGCCATTTATCAAATGGTTATGAGAGATATAAAAGAAGAAAAAGAAACATGTTGGAAACTTACATTGTGATAAATCCCTGCAGTAGATGCTTATATGATATCAAATCTCCACAAGAGGATTGAGAGGTGGGTCCTTATTACCATCATTTTCAAATAAGGAAACTGAGGCTCAAAAACCAAGGCTTTAGACATAGGGTTTTGTGGCACGATCTTATATTTCCACAAATATACATTAGAAACAAAATTATTATTTTCCCATTATATTTTCCTTTCTATCAGTTTCTATTCAACTTAATACTAGAATTAAGTATTTAAAAACTTATTTCATTTATTTTTTCAATTACTAAAATAATACATGTTTATTTTATAAAGTTAAGAAACCATAAAGAGTTAGATATATGAGGAAGAGCACACCATGTCGTGTCAAGTATATGTGAGTGAACACTGTAGTGTTGTTAGAGCAAGTTTTAGCCAGTAGCAGCAAGGCAAAAGCTGATCTCCATGGTTACAGAATCCAAAGAAATAGGAATGCAGCAAATCTTGCAAAGCTCAAGGGACCAGCCAGGTCTTGCTGATTGAGGAAGATTCCATTTAATAAATTTCTAGGTAGCATGGATCAGTAGTGCTAGTGAAGAGGATGTCAAAGTGATGCCAATGGCTAAGGGTTAATGGCTTATTTTTTATAATTAATCTGTTCCTACAACTTTTTATGGAAACTTTTATATTAAAGATTTGTGGCCTTAAACTGACAAGTTCATAATTGTATAAGTTGTATAGGTATAAGTCTTATGGTAGATATGTTCTAGAAATGATTGCCATACCTAGATTGATGAATCAGAGACCTAAAATGGGGCACCTGGAGAGTAGGAACCATAGTAGTTTATGTCTGATAATGGTTGACATTTGTTAGGAAAACCAACATCTATTAAGTATCTTATGTGCCAGATGCAATGCAAAGAACCTGACATATATCTGTGCATCAAATCCTCAATAAAGGAGCCTCGGTGTCTATCAGAAGATGAATGGATAAAGATGTGGTCTACATATACAATGGGATATTACTCAACCATTAGAAACGACAAATATCCACCATTTTCTTCAACATGGATGGAACTGGAGGATATTATGCTGAGTGAAGTAAGTCAATCGGAGAAGGATAAACATTATGTGGTCTCCTTCATTCGGGGAATATAAAAAAATAGTGAAAGGGAATAAAGGGGAAAGAAGAGAAAATGAGTGGGAAATGTCAGTGAGGATGACAGAACATGAGAGACTCTTAACTCTGGGAAACAAACAAGGGGTAGTGGAAGGGGAGGGGTGACAGGGTGATGGTCACTGAGGGGGAGACTTGAAGGGATGAGCACTGGGTGTTATGCTATATGTTGGCAAATCGAACTCCAATAAAAAATATACAAAAATTAAAAAAAAATAAGATAAAATTACAAATGTAAAAAAAATCCTCAATAAACTCAAGAGGGAATTTATTATTAGTATCAGTATTCCCATTTTACAGAGATGGGGATCTGGGTGTAGAGAGATCAGAAACCTGGTTAAGGGTTTCCCCTAATGCATTACTTAGGGCTGCTGCTCTGGGACACAAGCTGGGTATCATGGTACCATGAAGTACCACCAACTGGATGACTGAAAACACCAGGAATTTATGGGAGTTAAGATGTCTGAAACCAAGGTATCAATAGGGCCATGCTCTCTCTGAGATTCTTGGTAGATCATTTCTTTGCCTCCTCCAAGCTTCTGGGAGTGGTCATCAGTTCATGAATTTCCTTGGTTTGCTGCTCCATATCCATGTCTGCCTTGGTGGTCACATAGACCTCTCTGCAAGTCTTGGTGTTCATATGGCATTCTCCTGTGTGTGTGTGTGTGTGTCCCCAGATTTCTCTCTTCTTATGAGGACATCCATTATATTGGATTAGGGGCCATCCTAACGATTTAATCTTAAATTGATCGCATCTACAAAGGTTCCATCTTCAAATAAGGACAAATTCACACACATTGGGGGTTGGGACTTTGACATATCTGGCATGGTTAATTTTATGTGTCAAGTTGAGTGGACCACAGGGTACCTAGATCAAATGTTGTTTCCGGGTGTGTCTGTGAGGGTTTTTATGGAAGAGCTTAGCTTCTGAATTGATGGACTCCAAAAAGTAGACCGCCCTCCTCAATGTGAACAGGCATGATCCAATCTATTGAGGGTCTGAATAAATAATAAGGTGGAGGAAGGAGGGATTTGCCCCTTTTTTTCTCCTGCCTCTTTATTTGAGCTGGACTCCTCATCTCATCTTCACCTGCCCACAGATTGGGATTTACAACATCAGCTTCTCTAGTTCACAAGCCTTCAGATTCATACTAAATTACACTACTGTATTTCCTGTGTCTTTAGCTTGTAGATGGGATATTGTGGACTACTTAGCTCCCATAATTTGTTAGCCAAGTCTTAAAATAAATCTCCATGGGGAAATCTATCTATCTATCTATCTATCTATCTATCTATCTATCTATCATCTATCTTCTATCTATCATCCATCTCTGTTTCTTTGGAAAGCCCTGATTGATATAATATCTTTAGAAGGGACATAATCCAAATCATAACAGTAATAAGTGACCAAGCCAGGATGAACATTTACCGTTGCTTGTGTTGACAGCCCAACCCATGCTCTAATGAGTATGCTCTATCTTCTTAAGTAGTCCTAGATGGCACTTGCCATGGATGATTCGCAATTCTGACACATCCTCTTCAGTATCGATGGTCTCAGCTGAAATTGAAAGGAAACTCACTTGCATTAACTATCAGAAGATGAGGGACACCAGGGTGGCTCAGTGGTTGAATGTCTGCCTTTGGCTCAGGGCATGATCCCTGAGATCCTGGATGGAGTCCCACATCAGGCTCCCTGCAGGGAGCCTGCTTCTCCCTCTGCCTGTGTCTCTGCCTCTCTCTGTGTGTCTCTCATGAACAAATAAATAAGATCTTAAAAAAAAAGCTATCAGATGATCAAAAGTGACTAAAAGTATTATCAAAGAATTTACAATATTTTGTAAATTACTGTCAAACCAATAGTCTTCTAATTTATTTAGGACTAATACTAGAGCTGAGAATACAGATTGGCTTGACCAGCTTAGGTCAGGCTGTGAGACAATCCAAGATTTTTTGATATGGTAAAGAACTACTTCTTATTTCTAAAATACTTGACAAATTTGAATTCATAATTAATGAGAATTATCAAGATTGAGGGAGAATCACTTGATACTGCAGTACTAAAGTATATAAGTATATAAATAAAACTATCTAATCTGAAAGCTACCATGAATAGCAGTGGAGATCCCAGATAAAAGACAAAGGAACAAAGGGAGAGCTAATCTCTCTTTTCCTGGATCAATGGGAACAGGGATTTAAGGTTGTGGAGGTTGGAGAAGAAAGGACAAGGAAAGAGGAAGAACATAGTGAAGAACATCCCCAAATACCTGAAGGACTTTTATGAATGAGAACCTAATATCTAATTTAAGTGTTTAGAGTTTGACATCTTTGACATCTCCTGAAGCAATATCTGTTGTATACAAGGATGTTATATAAAGGTTTTGCATGTGTGAGTGTTTGAGAAGTGGGTATGTGCTTGTGAAAGAAAGAGCCTGAATCTGTGTCTGAAAGAGGTGTGACCATGTGTGTCTGTATGTGTATGTGTGTGTGTGTGTGTGTGTGTGTGAGAGAGAGAGAGAGAGAGAGAAAGAATGAATATTTGTTAGAAAGGGAAACGTAGGGGCACCTGGGTTGCTCAGTGGTTGAGCGTCTGCCTTTGGCTCTGGTCATGATCCCAGGGTTCTGGGATCCCTCGCCACAGGGAGCCTGCTTCTCCCTCTGCCTGTGTCTCTGCCTCTCACTGTGTGTCTCTCATGAATAAATAAATACAATCTTAAAAATAAAGGGAAAGGTGGTGAGCATGTGTGTCCACCTATGTGTGTGTATGAATGCATGTGAGAAAGAGAATATGTGTCAGAGGTGTGTATGTGTGTGTGAGAGACAGATGGAGAGAGAGAGACAGAGAGAAAAGGGCCTAAGGGATAATAACTGCTAAGTCCTCTGTCTGGGTTCAGGGGTCATAGAAGGAACAACATGCATGGAATGGCAGGCAGACACATAACCCCTAACTATTTCAGCTGAAACAGGAGATGAGAAGGAGCCAGAGCAGATCTCGTGTCCTCACCACCTGTTCATGGGTCCACATTCTCACCTCAACCCTTCTTCTCTCAAACACCAGAGTTTGAAGAACCTGGGTATGGGTCTCTTCTCCTTTCCGCAAATAGCAGAAAAGGCAGTTGAGGAAAACTCTGGATCTTCGGTAACTTGGGTACTCCAGCTGTCACCAGAGTTAATCATAAAAATGAATCTAGACACTTAGCTTTTAGCAAAACAAAATGATCATCTATACCTGAAGAAGATTCTATATGATAAGCACAGGCAGTGTTTGAATGTGATAACAGCACCCTCACATGTTCATATGGTTTGGGGCTTGTCAACAGTGATGGCCAAGCAATCCTAAACACTAGCTCCCAGAGATGAACTAAAAAACCAGGTCAACTAGTGACCATGTCTAGCACCTGCAAGATAATACTATAGTAAATTTCTTTCATTGCTTGAAACACCTTCTAAAAATGATAGGGACCCGAAAACTCAGATTGTTCTTGCTCAACCAGACAAGTAAAGCAATCGAGTCCTGACAGGATAGACTTGGTGAGAGTACCTGGACTATAATTGACGTGCATTCTGTTCTGAAGTGCTTTTGTTTCCGTCAGGGCCACAGGTTCCCCTTAAGCAGCCCAGAGGAGGTGAGAGCTTCCCATTTTAGCAGAGTGGTTGAGAGGTTGAGCTTTGCTATAAAGCAGGCCTATCTGCTGACACTTCTAAGTTTTGGAACGTTGTGCTGTTAATCTCACCAAGTTCTAGATCTTCTTCTCTAAAAGGATTAAACAGTACTGCCTTGTTAAGGTTGTAGAGAGGAACTCATGAAATATTGTATGTAACATGCCTAAGACAACGTATGGCATACAGAAAGCATTTTTCAAATATGGGTTAAAATTGTTAGCATCAATGACAAAAGCATTTGAGGGATATTGTAATTATTTCATAGCAGACACCTGTCCTCCAGGCAAGAAATAATACTCAGTAGCCAGAATTTTCTGCCATTCACTTGTGATTTGTTTGTTTTTCCCTGATAAGCCTTGGTTGAGCTAATGGAGAAAGGCCAGTGGGGAGTTTTCAGATGTGTCACTCAAAGGTAAAAGTCACATCACTAGCCTCATTTTCTTGTTTTGATAATCACCTTTACTTCATCCAACCCAATTAGTGATAAAAAGCAATTTGAGCTTGGTTGGTGAAATGGAAACTTTGCGGGTTGCAGTTCACTTTTTTACTATAGCTGATTTGCCCTTGCTTTTTAGCATTGATAAGGAGATACAAATACAACCAGACCCTAGGTTGAGAGAGAGTGAGAGACAATGGAATCCAAATTCAAAACAAAACTAGATGCCCCATGCTGATAGGAGGGCTCAGGGCCAGTGTCTGGCAGCATGACAGGAAAGGCTTAAAAAAAAAAAAAAAAAAAAAGGAAAGAAAGAAAGAAAGGGGAACAGAGCCTGAGCCGTTCACCACGTAGTAATTGGACACAAGGAAACTTAGCACTGGCACCTGGCCTTTGAGGTAATTATCCTTCTTCTAGGAGCATAATAGCCTCATTGTTTGACTAGCAAGTAGCCCAGGAGTCCTATCAGAATGGGAGAGAAGTCAGAGGAAGAGCTTGAAAAGAGGGAAGGTGTGGCCTTTGATGTGTTTCCAGGCCAGGGTTGGGGACCTGCACTGTGAGAAATAAGCATGTCAGTGATCTTTGTCTTCTCACCTGGGAAGACACTTCTAACATTGCAAATCCCCGCCTTTATCTGCACAGAGCCCATTAAATCAACTTGGCCCAGCTGTCATCAGCTGGGGCTTGAAACCAAAGCACACACTTGGATTTGACTTTATTGACACGCCTCACTAGCAAAAGCAAGGTCGGATAACTTTAGGCTGAGATAATTCAGGTAGATCTAGCGGGAGTGTGATGTTTCTTAGCGTGGCTTATCAGATATTTCCCAGACAAGTTCTTTTGGTACAAGTGAAACAATACTGAAGTTCAAGAACACTTTTCGGTGTAGAGGATGCCAAGGGTGCTTCACTCAAAGGCCCGTGTTCTACTAAGCAGTTGCATTCACTCACTCATTGGTCCCTGGAGTATTCGGGGGAGCCTCTCAGGCACAGCGGTGCTAAGATACCTCAAAGTGGACTTGAATGTCAAGAAATGTCTAGTCCAGAGGTGGAATCACATACATACAACTATATGACTGTGATAGAAATAGTACCTGCTATAAAATAAATAAAAGCTAAGTGTGAGAAAACTGTAAAGAAGATTTTATTTTGTTTTTTCTTGCATGGAGATGGGAAGAGATCAGACAAGCCATAATGAAGGAAGTATCATTAGAAAGGGACTTTGAGGGATGCCCGGGTGGCTCAGTGGTTGAGTGTCTGCCTTTGGCTCAGCGTGTGATCCTGGGGTCCTGGGATCAAGTCCTACTTTGGGCTCCTTGCAGGGACCCTGTATCTCCCTCTGCCTGTGTCTCTGCATCTCTCTCTGTATCTCTCATGAGTAAATAAATAAAATCTTAAAAAAGAAAAAGAAAAAAGAAAGGAAACTTGAACAATGGGATGGGGTTTAAAATTCTAAGAGGTAAATATCTCTAATGATAAACATATACAACTTGTATTTGTTTTCCCTTACATTACAATTCAAGATTTTATTTGTGTTATAATGGTACATTCCAGGTTTTGAGTGTAGAACAGAGAGTATGGAAATATTTAGAGAACAGGGAAAAATTCCTTTTCATTTACTCATTTGGCATTAGGGCTCCTAGTCACAGAAAACAACATTTAAAATTACTTTTAAATTTTAAAATGATTCCATATTTATTATGCTATCAATTGCTCAGGTACCAAGCACTGCATCAGCTATTGTGAGAGAGAATAATATGCAAATATGACAGAAAGCATTAGGGGATCAGCAGGTATCTAAAAAAAAATTAGGCATTAATTTTGGTGCTCTTCAAAATTAGGTGAAAGGAAGAAAATAAATTTGCAGTCATAATTTTCAAGGCCATAAGTGTTCTTCTTTTCCAGGTTGCTTTTGGTTTTTTGTTGTATCCTCCATTCTCTGTTTGACACATTATTCTCAATTCATTTTCTCCCTGAAAAGAGTCTACTTCTCAGGCAGGTTTACTTGTACACCAATTAAATGTAAAAACTAGAGTATCCTGTCCAGGCTACAGAAATCCACATTTTTTTTTTTTTTGTCTTCATTGTTTGGTATTCACATACAATTAAGTTCAATAGACATCAGTGCACCTATTAAAGCTCTCTTTAAAGTCATTATAATATAGCTTTACAATTGATTCTGTAATTTGAATGCAAGCTTTTATGCTCAATCATGTATTAAATAGACCCCTCTGGTTTCTTTGCTTTCAACTACTTTGGCTGAACAGGTGGCCAGGAGCACAGCCCAAATGCTGCCATTTTGGTGACCAATTGGTTACACAAAGAAATGAACTGAGTACTCCCTTGGTGAATATGATGCTACAATACATTTGGAAGTTGAATGAGTCTGTTTAACAGATCCTTTTCTAAAATAAATTAAATTTGAAATAATTTTAATTTTGCAAAATTTTCAAAGCCAGTTTAGAGAATTCACAAGAATATCTCTCACCTAGTTTCTGCAATTGTTAATATCTTATGCTACTATGGTATATTCATCACAACAAAGATGTCAACATTGGTTTATTATTGTCAACTAAACTCCAGATCTCTGGAGTTTATTTATTTTAATGTTTTATTTTTATTATACATAAAGACATTCATTTTTATTTATTTTAATCTTTTTTATTTTATTTTAAAATTTATTTTATTAATAAATTTATTTTTTATTAATGTCTAATAAAGTTTTATTTTTTTGATGTCTTTTTTTCTGTTCCAAGATCCAATCCAGGGCACCACAGGCATGTAGTTGTGTCTCTCCAATCTCCTCTGGCCTGTGACACTTTCTAAGTCATTCCTTGTTTATCATGACCTTGAAAATCTCAAACAGTATGCAGGTATACTAGAGAAGGACCCCTGATCTTGGTTTGTCTCTCATTTTCTTAATGTGATTATGTGACTTTGGAAAGAATGGCTGAAGTGCTCTTCTCATTGCATTCTCTTAGGAGGTACATGGTACCCACATGATATCATAGGCTTCCTAACCTTCATCACTTGGTTAAAGCAGTGTTTCTTAGGTTTCTTCATTGTAAAGGCAACATTTTCCTTATCTGTCTACCTTACCCTCAAGGTTGAAGGGAGAGGAGGGCAACTGAGCCTCACCTTGTGGAAGAGGAGGTATCCACATATATTACTTAATTTTTCCTGAAAATATTTGGTTCTTCTTATTTATTTATTCATTCATTTCTTCAATCACTTATTTATATCAGTATGGACTAATGGATAACTTTGGGTTATAATTCAATGATATTTATTTTGTTGCTCAACCTACATTAGATATAGTTAGTAGGAGCTCTTTTAGGTTCGCTCTAGTCCCTTTGATGTGCCCCTATTCTATATGTATGTATGTAACTATGTATGTACATAGTGCGTGTGTGCTTTACCTTTCAGTACCTCAAGGTACTCCAGGCATACTTTGCACATTCCCTTCTTCAGCTCCCAAATTGACAATTTCCCTGAGGAGCTCTAACAGATTCCTTTAATGTATTAATGAAAAAAAATTATCCTTTCAAAATGTGGTATCACCATTTGATCAGCATATTATTTTTAGAATTTCTGGAAGTTAACGGACTTTCAGACATTTGTAAAGGTTGGGCACCTGGGTAGCTCATTTGGTTAAGCATCTGCCTTTTTCTCAGGTCATGATCCCAGGGTTCTGGGATCAAGTCTCAGGGAGCCTGCTTCTCCCTCTCCCTCTGCCTGCAGATCCCCCTGCTTGTATTCTCTCTCTCTCTCTCTCTGTCAACAAATAAATAAGATCTTAAAAAAAAAAACCATTTATAAAGGTTAATTTTCATTTGCTGAGATACTATCAAATTTTATTAATTTCTATTTTTCTTAGCCCATAATGTTTCAAAATATAAAATATTTCTTAACCTTTAAATAATTTTTAGCAATAAATACTTCTAAAGAAGTTCTAAAGGAGTGCAAATGAAATATTTGATCACATTTCAGTTTTTATACAATTTCCCGTTAAAACATTTACCTCAAAGATTAATCCATCAATCAGAAAGTTCCAGGTTACACTGCAGTGACAGGAAACACCAAATTCTAGTGGTTTAAAACAGCAGTGGTTTATTCACATTCAGGCTCCATGTCCACCTTGGGTGGGTAAGAGGCTCTGCTTCATGGTGTCCCCCCAAGACTCCAGGCTGAACAAATTTCTACTGTCTTAATTGAAATTTGTCATGTCAACAGGAGGAGAAGACCATGCTTATGACCATGAGTGAAACAAGTTACCTCTCAAGTATCATTAGCCAAAGCAAGGCACCTGGCCATGCCCATCCTGCCATGTGTCCTGAAGGAAAAGAACTAGAAATAGGAACAGACAGCTCTAATGATTACTTCACCTGAGCACATATCTACTGCCAGGTGACCTAGCACTCCCTAAGCTTTCCATACAAATAAGATTCATAAGACCCGCCCTTCCAGAAGATGGAACGAGGTCCTATAGCTTTCCCTAGTATTTGTGAAGCCCTCCTAAGGGGACTATATTTTCTTGGTTGTCACTTGTGACCTCTCATTATAAGCTGGTTCTTCAACTCCAAAACCACTGTGTGCTTTTGAAATTATCCTACCACCAGCACAATAGTCTTTGAGAAGAGTACAGCTCAGAGAAGACTGCATTGCCCTCATTAATTTATCCCAGGTACAGACACTATCCACTATCCTAATTATGAACAATAAATCTAGAACTGAATGAAGGTGACTATTAAGTTTTACTGAAACACTGTGGCACAAACTTGACAAAAGGTAAAATTAGATATCCTTCATCTGTAATTACCTATGATCTTTCCAAAGACAAACATAATTACCATGCTACTGCATTTTTTTGCTCTATTACCATATTTCTTCCATAGGTACCTATATTAATAATATAGTTTTGGATCCTACTTTATCCCCTAACACTACTATGTTTTATGTCATTATACAATTTTTTAAAATCTTGCTTTAACAATTCCATAATACTTTATCATATGGAGATTCCACAATTTAAGTAATTTCTGTGGTGGACATATCCTTATACTGTGAACCTCTATTGTTATACTGAAATAAACTACTCTATATTATATATATATATTATATATATACTACTCTATATTATATACATATATACTCTATATTTTGTAAATATGTACTTATGCTTATCTCTGGTAAATATCATACCATAAATCCCTGAAAGAAGAGCTACTGAGGGATCCCTGGGTGGCGCAGTAGTTTAGCGCCTGCCTTTGGCCCAGGGCGCGATCCTGGAGACCCGGGATCGAATCCCACATCGGGCTCCCAGTGCATGGAGCCTGCTTCTCCCTCTGCCTGTGTCTCTGCCTCTCTCTCTCTCTCTCTCTGTGTGTGTGTGTGTGTGTGTGTGACTAATAAATAAATTTTAAAAAATTAAAAAAAAAAGAGCTACTGAGTCATAGGATTAACCATTTTATGCTCTTACTACTGACTGTTAAATTGTTGATCAAAGGGATTGATTTCAGTTTATGTTCTCACTAGCAGAGTGTGTGACTGGATCCTCATCAACATTGAATCACCTTGGGAAGATAATTTTTAGTTCTCATTTGAGTAAACAAACCCTACCAGGAGAAATGAAAAAAATACAGAAATGGCATAGATAGATTTTGAGGTAACAGAGTATCATCTTATATTTTAATTGAAGAGCAGTAGGACATCTATTTAGCTGATAAATAGCTATGATAAACATTAAACAATACTTTGGTTATAATAGACCTAATGTGAAAATAGCAACCTTTCTAAAACCTTGTGATCATTAAAACCTGTCTCATTACTGACATGCCAGTTTTAATAACCTGCTTTCTCAAACATGAAAAGGTCTTATTTGTATGGTTTTATTTGTTTTTAGAGGAAACTATACTTTTGTATAATTAAAAACTGGGAAACATACCACAAAAGAACATATGAACACCATAAGTCAGTAATTTAAAATCTGATAAAAAGTCTTGGAAAAATAATAAAATTCAAGATAATGGAACTATATTTGTCAGTTTCCTTAAAAAAAATTAGTCCATGTGAATGAACTAAAAACATTAGAATTAATGTAGGAGAGTTAAATTTTACACTTTGTGTAAAGGAGGAGATTTCTATTTTACAAAAACCACCATGGAAATCATCTCTGAAAATTAATAATGGTGATTTACTCTCTGTTTATAAGACTTGGAAACAATTTCAAGTTCCTGCTAAGGGTTATGATTCATAGGACAAGATTGAAACCAGAAGTAGGAGTGACTTATATGATTCCCACATACGGGCTAGTTTCATAGACTTCTGTGGCTTAGTTACAATGCCCTATAACTTGTATGAAAATCACCTACAAATATGCAAAAACATATACATACACACATAGCTGTTAAAACAAAACTAGACAACATAATTTAACCACAAAATCCACAGTTCCTAAAAACCAAGACAGCTCCAATTATTTAACCACAGAAATACAGAATAATTTAACCACAGCATATAGTGCATATAACCAGAAATATTAATTTAATATTCATATCCAGGATAGTTCATATCATAAAAAGATGAAGTTTCTTTTTTTAAAAAATAAATATTTATTTGTTTGAGAGAGAGAGAGAGAGAGAGAGAGAGAGCAGGGGGAGGGGTAGAGGGAGATGGAAAGGAAGAGAAAAACTTCAGTAGACCTCCCGTTGAGTAAAGAGCCCTAGTGGGGCTTAATCCCATGACCCTGAGATCATGACTTGAGCCGAAACCACGAGCTGGAAGCTTAACTGACTGAGCCACCCAGGTGCCTCAGATGATATTTCTTAGCTCCCCAGCCAAGCTATCTGAAAGATTGCCTACTACATTGACCCTAGATTTGACAAACAACATTATTTACTGTAGTGGTACATGTTTAGCCAGCTTGGTTTATCCCTGTGCCTGTAGTTCAGTAATGTGATGTATTTCAAGCTTCTTTCAAAAACTTTGAGAAGTCAACACTTCACTTAAAATATGATAATTCAGTTAAATGCAATACCAAAGCCAATTAAGTGTGTTTTACCATGAACAGTTTATCTTTCCTAAAGGGAAATAACTATTAATGGAGAAAACATTAAGTAAGATAAATGGAGCTGGTGCAGTGCTTTCTCAAATTATCTCTGTGTCATTGTTTTGGTGTCTCTAAAACAAGTGAATATAGAATGGGAGTTGACTTTCAAGCTATTGTGTTGAATGATAACTACATAATGTCCTATATCTAGTGCCTTATTTAGCAGTATGCTTTTTAAAAGTGCTAGTTAAGTGGATGGCAAAGTGGATTGTACCACAAACTCAATGGCTTTAAAACAACACACATTTATTGTCACAGTTTCTGTGGGTTAGGAAGAGTCTGGGCATAATTTTCCTAGTTCTTTGCTTCAGGGTCTTACAAGGTTTCCTTGGAGGTGTTGGTTGGGGCTGTGGTCTCATCTGAAGCTTGACTGGGGGAGGATCCACTTCCCAGGTCACATTGTTTTTTACAGAATTCAGTACCTTGGGGTTGTGGGACTCAGGAGCTTATTTCACTGAGGGTGTCTGCCGGAGGTCCTTGAAGGCTGGAGACCGCTTTCAGCTTCTAGAGACTGCCCCTAGTTCTTTGCTATGTGGTGTTCCCCAATTTGGTTATTTGCTTCTTCATTTTTTTATTAAGGATTTATGTATTTATTTGAGAGAGAGAGAGAGAGAGAGAGAGAGAGAGAGAATCTTCAAGGAGACTCCCTATGAGCAAAAGACTGAAACAGAGCTTAATCCCAGGATGCTGAGATCATGACCTGAGCCGAAATCAAGTTGGCCACTTAACCAGCTGAGCTACCCAGACACCCCAGTTATTTGCTTCTTCAAAGCAAGCAAGGGAGAGAGAAACTCCAGCAAGATGGATGACATAGTTTCATGTAATGGAATCATATAATCACATACATGCAATTCCATCCCATATGTCCTATCATCCTTATTGTATTTTGTTGGTATTAGCAGCAAGTCACAGATCCGGCCCACATTCAAAAGGAGGGGAATCAAACCAGGAAGTAAAAACCATAAGGCAGGAATCATGGGGGTCACTTGAAGAGTCTTTCCATTATAGGTGGGTATTCAAGTATAAAATGATGACTTTCAACATGAATGTATACTTTTTTGAAAGGAAATTAGAATACACACACACACACACACACACACACACACATATATACCTTTTCAATGGTGCACTTGTGTTTGCTGTGTAAAGTGGCTGACAGTGTCCTTTCATTATGAATTTTGTATTTTATAATCCACATATTCCACACAACATTGGCCATGTAGAAATTAGAGACTGATGTTCCCAGACTGTGGCTGCTTCTTTAGAAAATATTTGATGGTATAAAGTGGTGTCAATTATGAGCTATAATATCAATAGTAGTAGTAGTAGTAATAATGGTAACACATAATAGTAGTTTATTTGTTGAGCATCAACTCTACGTCAGACACTGGGCCGAAAACATGCATTCTTATATAGAAGCTTAGTCGCACAAGAAACCGCACACACATGGGCTTAGGTTGACCATATGACTCTAACCCTCAGCCACACTTAATTGGCTCAGGGGGTCAATGTTTGTCTTCTCACAACACTCTGGGGCTGTCTGGAAGGAGTGGGTTGCCTCCTCACATTCTCC
Organism: Vulpes vulpes; assembly: GCF_048418805.1. Lineage (NCBI taxonomy): Eukaryota > Metazoa > Chordata > Mammalia > Carnivora > Canidae > Vulpes > Vulpes vulpes. The sequence goes on from NC_132794.1 coordinate 9,724,075, forward strand.
CTGGACTTTTCAGCACCACAAAGAGAATATGGCACTTAATGAGAGCTGATGCTTAAAAGCTACTGTGAGAGAAATGACAAGTCAGGAAGCAGAACTTACAAGTCAGGAAGAAACAGAAACTGAAGGAACAGAATGTAATACTTGTATGTTCAATAAATATTAACCAAGTGCTTAAAAATGTGCCAGGCACGGTGCTGGATTTTAGGAATTTAAAAGTAGACAAGATCGACAGGTCCTAGCCCTCACAGAGCTTACTTCTACTGGGGAAGACAAAAATCAAGATCAAAAATTAAAATAGAACTCTTGATATGACCTGTGAAGGCAAAATATACACCTGCCCTATGATCCAGCAATTCCATATCTAGCTGTATATCCAACAGCAAAAATGAGTTCTTATGACCATCAAAAGATGTGTGCAGTTTTATTTGTAATAGCCATAAACTGGAAATAGCCCAAATGTCCACCAAGGGTAGAATGAATAAATAAGATTTTTTATGGGATGCCTGGGTGGTTCAGCAGTTGAGTGTCTGCCTTTGGCTCCCAGGGTGATCCTGGAGTCCTGGGATTGAGTCCCACATCGGGCTTCTTGCATGGAGCCTGCTTCTCCCTCTGCCTATGTCTCTGCCTTTCTCTCTGTGTCTCTCATAAATAAATACAGAAAATATTTTTAAAAAATAAGTTTTTTTATAATTACACAATGGCATATATATATTCATAAGAAAAAAGAACAAATTATTTTCTATACAACTACATGATGAATCTTAAAGTATTCTATTGAGTGAAAGAAGCCACACACAACAGAGTCCATGCTATGTGGTTATATTTCTACGCAGCTCAAGAACAGGGAAAACTAACCAATGATTGAGAGAAGGCTGAATCCTGGTTGCTTCTGGAAATGGGAAGAAGGCCTGTGAGGATTGACTTGGAAAGGATATAGGGAAATCTGGAACTGTAGTAATGTTCTATTTCGTGATCTGTGTTGTAACGACACAAGTAGGCTATACTTATCCATCAAGCTACACACTTAAAATCAGTGCACTTTACTATACGTTATAATGCAATAAAAAAATGAAGCAGATAAAAATAATCACAAACTGCTTTCTGAAGGAAAAAATAGTAGGGCTGAAATGGGGGAACACTGTAGAGTAACGGTTTGCTTTTGTAGAGTGGTCTGCATGGGTCTCTGTGGAGGTAACCGTTTGAAGGGGCTTACCATGCAGAGATCAGATGGGAGAGTCAGGGGCACTGCAAATGCAAAGACCCTGAGGTGAGAATGAGCTAAGTATGGAGGATATAGCTCAAAATTAATGTGTAAGAAATGACCTGATATGAGGTGGAGAAGTAGGCAGGGACAAAATCTCTCAGGGCCATGGAGGCTGCTCTGAGAATGTAATTTTACTCTCAGTGCACTGAGAAACCCTTGTAGGATTTTTAGCAGGAAAGTGAAACGAGCTCATTTACAGTTCAAGAAGCAGTCAGCTGAAAAACTAAAGAGATCGGTGGTAAAATGGTGAAAAGATAAAGAGATCAGCGGTTAAAAAAAAGGGACCAAGAGTCTTGGGTAGTGGCAGGGAAATGAGGATGGCACCCTGACACGGCATCAACAGAACTTGCCAGAGAATTGACTATAGGATGACAGTTCTGGCTGGATTGGCTCTATGACCATGATACCATTTTCTGAAAGGTGGAACCAAGAAAGGATGGGGGTGGGGTAGGCAGGAAGCTATAAAGCCACTTGGAACATTTTCATTTTGAGACATCTGTGCTCCAAGTGGGGGAGGAGTTGGTTGCATTAGCTGGGACTCAGCAGAGAGCCATCACCATTAAGGTGGTACATTCATCCTTGGGGATAGAAGGGTTCACTCAGGGGCACGTATGGAGGGAGAAAGAGAGAAAAGGAGAACCACAGCAGGGGAAGATGAGCGTGATCATGAAAAGTGTGGACTTAGGTCATCCAGAAGAGGCCCCGGGGCCAACCTCACTGTGCCTAATCTGGGAAGGTCCTGGAATCTGCCTCCCAATCTGAGATGTCCCCTCATCGCTCTGGGTATAGCCCCACCACCCTCATCCCTCTGAGAGTGCTGGTGTGAATGCATCTCCTGTTCTTATAATACAAGAGAATAACTTTTTAAAAATGCCTCATTCAAAGCTTGTACAGCTCTGAGATATTAGCATGCCCATTTGACAGGTGAGAGAACTTAGTTTAGAAGCTAAGAAATGCGTCCTGTGTCAGAGAGCTATTAAATATCATGGCCAGCCCTCGACATTAGGTTATTTCCAAATGGGTGTGTGCTGAGCCACAGAATGAAGGGAGCATCTGGTTACAGTTTATGCTTGAAGTAAAGAAAGACTATCTCCCCAAAATGAGAAGACAAAAATCACCCTTGCATGGACACAGCTGGCAAAGCAGAAAACCAACTTCTCAGGCTGGGGCAGGCCAAATTTGTTCCAGTTAGAAGGATCCAAAGGACAAGAAAGTCCTTGCGTTTGGGTGGAAACAAAGGCAAGACCTGGTAGAGGTTCCTGAGTAATGCAGAGCGACTGCCTGGCCTAAGGATGACAAGGAACGAACGGCAGAGTCCCCAGACCAGCTCTCCACCAAGGTGTCCTGAGGGTCACCCCCCGAAAGGCGCCTCCCACTCCTTCCTGGGGACAAAACAGTGACTCATCTCAGAATCGGCCCCATGCCCTATAGAGACGGCTCTATGTAAATCTGTACGGTGAATAATACACACTTCCTCCTGTGTATCCGGTAACAATTATCCAAGTCTTCTGTGATCGTCATAAATTTCCGAGCTGAAGAGCTCTGAGGGCTGTTTTATCAATCCCTGAACTGAAAATGGTATCGTCGATGTGTGAAGCCAGACGGAGAGGAAAAAGCCAGTAAGATATTTCCTAAAACATGTTCTTTCTTGATGAGGCTTAATGCTGTTGAGTGTACTGCACCACACACGCACACACACACACACGCACACACGCACACACGTGCATTATGTGACATGCTTTTTACACCTTATGATAAACGATGGGTTCTATTTTGTGAGCTATATTATCTGTTTTGGCTAAATGTACATCTGTACAACAGGATTTGGGGGTGGTTTCCCCGGATTACGTCTGTGATGCCCAATTCACATAAACTGTTTTTCTCCGTATTTTGAATTCTAAGAAAATCAAAACAAGAAAGTAGATGCATCTAACTTCCCCATTTTCCAGAATCTGTCTCCTCTTTCCCATGTCATTATTATTTCTCTTCCCCTTTGCTACAGTGCAAGACCATCCTTTTCTCTCCGTAGAGCCCTGCCTTTGCTGCCTGCAGCCTGCAGCCTGAGCCCCCAGGCATTGCTTCTCTGAAGCCATCATAACAAGACACCATAAACAACAGAGATTTATTCTCTCATAGTTCAGGACACCAGAAGTCCAAAATTAAGGTGACAGCAGGGCTATGCTTCCTGTGAGGCTCTGAGTTGAATCTCGAATCCCTTCTTGCCTCCTCCAGCTTCTGACCATTGATGGCGATGCCTAGCATGATTTGTCCTACGGCGACTTACCCTCATTTCTCCCTCTGTGGTCACACAGAGTCCTCCTTGTGTGTCTGTGTCCAGATCTTCCTCTTCTCATGAGACACAAGTCATACTTGGATTAGGGCCCACTTTAATGATGTCGTCTTAATTTGATTACATCTATGAAGACCCTATTTCCAAATAAGGTCACATTCACAAGTACCAGGGGTTGAGACTTCAGCATATCTTTTGGGGGACACAATTCAACCCCTGACACCCTGTGCCATTTATGTTTACTTGTGGTATGAGTTCAGGTCCCAAATGAGTTCAAGTCCCAGAGGAAATGTGGCTTAAAATTTCCTTAGTAAGCCACATATTGAAGGCCTTATAAACAGAGTTCTCCCAAGGACAAGTCATCACAAAAATTACCTTTTTAAAATAAAATGTCAGTATTTTGAAGACACCTTAGCATTACCATGCATGCTTACAGGCGCACATACACAGTCTCCCTCTCTCCTTCTCTCTCTCTCTTTCTCTCTACCTCCCTCTCTTTCTCTCCTCCTCCCCCACCTTATTTATTTCTTTTTTAGGGGTTTAATAGTAAATTGTAATACACAGCTTGAATTATCATCCATCCAAGAATAAATTTTATTCTGGTTTTGCTCCTTTCCATTTAAAATAAAACAAAGAAAGAAACTAAAATGTCAGGCCGATGACCTCAGCCACCTGATGTGACCCCTCCTTATTTTCCATTCTGGCCTTTCTTTTAGCCCTCACAGTCTTAAGACCAGAAACCAGGTAGGATTCAGTATTTTGCTAGCAGAATGGTGTATTGATTAAGAGCATGGAGTTTGAAGATATTCAAGTTGGGTTCTCACTGACTCATGGTATGGCTTGGGTTCTGTGACTCAGCTGCCCTCAAGCGATGGTTGTAGAGATGACATGAGGTGATACATGGAAAGTGCTTAGACTTAGTAGATGATCAGTTAACACTAGCTGGTTATCAGGCAACATATATGTAATGCACTAATCGACCACTGGCTGTAACTTTAAAAATATTATCTATAAGTGTTATAGAAGGAATTCTGTAATTACATTTAAAATCTTTTTTTTTAAAATACGCTTTAAATCTTTGAGTAAGAAAAGGGTTAGGAACTTGTATTTAGAATTTCTGGACATGAGAACATTTTATTTTATTTTGTTTGATAAGTCCTCGAAAGCTATAGATCTTGATTTGTGTGAGATGTCTAGTATATGACTCTTCCTAGAGTTTATGAAAAGCAGCCAGCTTTGATATTAATATTACTAGCATGAGATGGTCCTTGGCTCAGAGCAAGTACAGGATTTGGAGGCAAGCAGATGTGAATTTGCATGTGACATTGGGCAATCACTGAACATTTCTAAGCCTCAGTTTCCTCATCTTGAAACTAGAATTGTTAAGAGCCAAGAAGACTGGAGCTTAGATGGTATGACTCATATTTTCAGAAAAATTGAATGTTCCTTATTTTCCATAACTGATCTCATTGTCTTTTGGAGCTTCCCTATTCCCCCCATGAAAGGGGAAGAAAAAAACTCAAACTGGTCAATATGAATTATCTCAGTCTCTTCTGGTTTAAAACATTCTCTTTCAGATTAACTCAGTTACTTCTAAATTTTTTTTTTTTTTTATGATAGTCACAGAGAGAGAGAGAGAGAGGCAGAGACATAGGCAGAGGGAGAAGCAGGCTCCATGCACCGGGAGCCCGATGTGGGATTCGATCCCGGGTCTCCAGGATCGCGCCCTGGGCCAAAGGCAGGCGCCAAACCGCTGCGCCACCTAGGGATCCCAACTCAGTTACTTCTAAAGAAATTCAGTCAACTTGAGATTTCTCCCCAGGCCCATCAAAACCCTCGCTGGACTTATACATCATACAGATATCAAGGTGTAAGAGGTGGGTACTGGAACCAAATAAGAGTCCTTGTGGCTGACTCATGGGTCTTTTCTGGCTCACAGAAGTTTAGCACAAAAAGTCACACACTGTATGATTCCACTTATATGAAATGTCCAAAATAGGTAAATCCATAAAAAAAAAGTAAATTAGTTGTTGATAGGGGTTAGGAGAAAGAATATGTGGAGAGACTGCTGATGGACATGGGATCTCTTTGGGAGGTGATGGACAGGACATGTTTAGGAAATCGATAGTGATGATGTTTGCACAACTTCATGAGTGTCCTAAATAGCACTGAATTACATACTTTTATAAAGTATGCAAATTTTTTGATATGTGGATTTTAACTCAATTTTTAAAAATCACGTGTGATCAGAGTTACAATTTGTGTCTTTTATTGTTAGTTCTTATATGCATAATTTATTACATTTGGAATTAACCTTCTAGAAAAAAATCAGTTGGTCATATTGATGTGGGTTTATTTCCGGATTTTCTATCCTGTCACATTGATCTATATGTCTGTCTCTCACTGTCTTGATACCATACTGTCTTGATTATTGCAGCTATATAGTAAGCCTTACTACCATCAGGGACTTATTCTTCCCACTTTATCTTTTTCTGTCAAAATTATTTTAGCTAGTATAGGGCTTGTGCCTTCCCATGTAAAATTTAGGATGAGCTTGTCCATATCTACAAAAACCTTGCTGAATTTTGATAGAATTACATTAAATCTCTAAATCAATTTGAGGAGAACTGACATCTTTACTTATGTTGCATTTTTTTAATCCATGGCCACAGTATGTCTCTCCATTAATTTGGGTATTATTTAACTTCTTTTATCAGCATTTTGCAACTTTCAGCTCAGATCCTACACATGTCTTGCCAGATTTATAGCTAAGTATTTCATTTTCTTTGACACAATTGTAAATGGCACTGTTTTTTACTTTTGATTTTCACCTGTTAATTTTTAATATATAAAATATGCAGTTGACTTTTGTATATTGATTGTGTATCCAGCAACCTTACTTAATCCATTTCTTAGTTCTGAGAGTTTTTCTTTTTTCTTTTCTTTCTTCCTTGAGCTCTCTGTAGACATTCACATTATTTGCAAATGGGGACAGCTCTGTTTTTTCCTTTCCAATCTGTAAGCCTTTTCTTTATTTTCTTTGCCTTATTGCGATAGCAAGAACTTCCAGTACTATGTTGAATAAGAGTGGTGAGAACAGACATTCTTGCCTTATTTCCAATATTGAGAAAAAAGCATTCAGTCTTTCACCATTAAGTATGATGTTATGCATGAGCCATTTTTAATCATATCTTGGGCGGTACCTCTCTGTTCCTACACCATGCTGAATATCAGGCTTTCCTTAGGAAGTTGATGTTCTTCTGGAATACGCCCTTGAACTAGAAAAAAGTCCCCTTTCCTTGGGGGAAATTCCCTCAAATCTTTCTGATTGTTTCAAACACCATGTTCCTACCTTATGTCTCCTTCCTGAAAAGCAGGAGGACATGGTCCCACCTACCAGTAATTTTCTCTCTCCTCTTTGTTCCACACAGAAGAGACAAGAAGATCTTCCCTCCTTCCTGAAAACTATAGGGAATGGGGCTTCTCTTATATCATATTTCTGATTACTCTAGGGCAGCAGTCTTCGAAGTGTGGTATGTAGACCCCTCAGGACTCTGAGACCCTTTCAGGGGGTACATGAAGCATTAAACTATTTTAATATACTGAGATATTGTTTCTCTTTTTAAAGATATATTGATATTTTCACTAGTGTTGCAAAAACAGTTGTGGATAAAATTGCTAACATTTCAAGAAAAATTGAGTCCGTGGCACCAAACAGGGCTAGTATTCATTGTGTCCTTCACCACTGTCCACTCCCAGTAAAAAAAGTAAAAATAAAAATAAAAAAGTCAACTTAGTTAAGCAATGTCTTTGATGATACAATAAAGATTATTAATGCTATTAAGTGTTAACCCTCAAGTACACATTTTTAATATTTCACGTAACAAGACTGAAAGTATATATAAAACAGTTCTACTTACAAAACTATGGTGGTTGAGGCTAATGTTCTAAGAGAGGACAGACAGAAACTACATACATAAACACATTAAAAAAACCACATTGGTGGTAAGAGTTCTGAAGAGAAGCAGAGCAAGGGAAGGGAATAAAGAGAGTATGTGGGTGAGCTTTTAAAGATAGGACCATTCCGAAGTCCTCTCTGACAAAGTGGCCTGAAGACACTGAGAAAGATGAAGGAAGCAAGGAAGAGCTCCATGCCAAGGAGGGCCATGCAAGGCAGAAGAAGAGAAAGTTCTGAGCTCTGAGGTGGGGGATTGCTTGGTACGGTCCAGAAGTGAGAAGGAAGAATGCCTGGAATAGTGGCTGAGAGCAAAGCAGAGGAGCAGGGCCAAGAGGGTCCTTGGGTAAGGACATTGCATTGCATTTCAAATGAAGCTCTAGGGCACTAGGGAGTTTTAGGCAGAGCAGTGACACTTTCTTTTTCTTTTTTTAAATTTTGTTTAAATTCAATTTGACAACATGAAGTATAACAGCCAGTGCTCATCTCATCACGTGCCTTCCTTACTGCCCGTTTGATAAATGTTTTGAAAGGTCACTTAAAAAGGGATTGCAGGGTGATGCCTGGGTGGCTCAGTGGTTGAGCATCTGCCTTAGGCTCAGTGTGTGATCCTGGGATCCTGAGATTGAGTCCCACATGGGGTTCCCTCCAGGGAGCCTCCTTCTCCCTCTGCCTATGTTTCTGCCTCTCTCTGTGTGTGTCTCTCATGACCTCTCTGTGTGTCTCTTGTGAATAAATAAATTAAATCTTAAAAAGGGGTGGGGCGGGGGAGGTTGTCAGAAGCAGCAGGTGAGGGTGGAAGCAAGATGAGTTAGGAGGATATTGCAGCATTCCAGGTGAGATATGATGGAAATGTGAGCGAACGTGGGAGAGCTGGATGTGGTGGGAAGTGTGCAGTCCAAGATGCAAGCAGAGGGGAGCCAGCAGCATCAGATTTGGGAGTGAGGGATGGTGGAAAGTCAGGGATGACCAAAGGCTTTCTGCCAGAGCACACATCTGGTCCTTGCAACAATTCTGTAAGGTTGTTGGAAAAGCGCGTTCTGCAATTTATGAATGAGACATGGAGGCCAAAAGGAGGGTAAGTGAATAATACAAGAGTGATAGAACTGATAGTGCATAAGTACAACCACTCACCACCTGCCAGCTCTTCAGGCTGCAGGTCCAGTTACTCCTACTTTGTCCATCTGTGAGGCTGCAGTGATACATAAGAGCAAATCCCACTTGCCTGATGTTTATAATCTAATTGTGGAGTCAGGACCTAGAAATAAATACTGTATTAACTGACTTGATGCTAACTACCATCTCAAGATCTGAGATGATCCCAGGTGAGTGAGCTGGGAGATCTGGGGGTAGAAGAATCTAGTAAAAGGAAGTTTCAATGAAAGGGTTTCAGTGAAAACCATCATTACTCAAGGAGTAAAGGCAAGGAGCCTAATCCATGTACACATCACATCCAGACTTCAAAGTATAAAGCTATTTGATTGGACCAGAGGGTTTTGGATGTGTGTCAGGAGAGAAAAGGGTAGAAGAATCAAGGAGCTAAACATGAGGTTAAAAAGATAATTTGGGACCAGATTATAGGAAGCATTAAATGCCCACCTGATAGTGAGTGAGCCCATAGCCTCTTAATAGAGATAACAGAGATTAGAAAAATACGAATGTGATTTCAAGGTGATAATTAAGCTTATTAGGAAAGTAATAATAAAATCTTCAGGAAAACAGGTCCAGAATATAGTTCTAATTTAATAACAAGCTGGATTAATCAGCTAGTCCTTAGAAGAAGTTTCATAATCCGGAGAGCCTTTGAACTTGATGGGTAATTATTGTCAATAAGAACAGACATCCTTTTGAAATTATAAGACATTAAAATAAGGTGTAAAAGCAGTTGAGTGGCTTTCATTTGTACAAAACAGCAAAACAGCTTTAGGCCAAATGTGTGTCTGACTGGGGAGAGGCTGGAAGCAGAGCTGTATTTGCCCACCCGGCTCTAGAACATTTTCATTTGTTTTGTGGGTGTAGCCAAGACGGAACAACTGGGAAAATATTTGAATGGCAAAACTCTTTCATTAAAGCCTGACTGGTTTGGGGAGTTTGGAGGGTGTGTTCTCAATATAAATCGGGGGTATTTAGTTAGGTCTTCAATCCATCATAACATTACATAAGGTATTGAGCAAAGAAAAATGAGCCAGGAAAATGATCTAGACATTTCAGGGTATTTTTGTCCTAAGAAAGAAAATTGGGACAAAAATTATTACCTAAGAAAACTATGTCTTAAATTGTGTTTTTAAAATCAAAATTGTGTACTACTTCGGAAAACTGTGGCCACACTGAATATGTTCAAAAGAGAAAAAAAACATGAAACTGAGTTTCTTTAGCCTTTTAAAATATGAATCTACTGGATACCTTTTCTTCTGCTTTAGAGGAACAGTCAACACGAGTAATATGGTTTAGAATTGAAAGTATCTTTAGCAGTTTAGACATGTTCAGAAACAAAGAAGATGAGTTCAATGGGGTAAAGAAGTCAGTGTACAGTGAAAAAAGAACCGGTCCAGCAATTTTGACACCTCCTTTTCCCAAAACACTTGGGTAATACTATTGCATGTTAAATGTGTGTAAGTCTTCAGCTATCCAAGGAGAATCTTAAATGTAAAAAAAAAAAAAAAATCCTGAAATCATATAAGTAAGGTGTAGAAAAACCAGAAAAACAAAACAAAAACAGGAGAAAAAGAAAAACATTATCACTGAACTAAATAAACATAAGATGGTGTAGAAATATTTAGATGTTGGGTTATGAGATGAGGTGAGGGATTGGTTTCCAATTGCCAAAGTGGATTGGTTACATACTTCTGGTGAATCCAAACTCTGGATAAAAGGAAGATGAAGGAGTACTTTGGGCCCAAGTATGATGTGTGGGATGGGAATGGATTACTTTGCTCTTTGCTTCAGTATACGTGGCACAGCCCTTGCAGATGAGTTTGAGGGAGAGTGACCAATCCAACGATGTGTTTCTCCTCTACAAACACCTTCCATCTGGGGTGGTCAGAAGAAAACAGACTAAATTGCAGCTTTGGTGGAGCAGGAAGTGTAAGCAGGAAGAGGAGGGAGGTGCGGACCCATCCCTCTCATCTTGCGGCTGCTGTGGAATCTGGAAAGATTTTTAGATGTGGAAGAGGATCTTCAAATCCAACTCAGCCACTTACTTGTGATGTGACTGTGGATAAATAACTAAATTCCCCTCTCCCTTTAGCCACATTTCTAAATGGGAGTGATTAATGCCTCACATTTGTGTGTGTCGCTTTGTTTTATTTTATTGACATAGAAGTGTGTGAGAGCTTTATGTAAGGGAGTGTGCATAAATGCTATTGAAAATCAAAGCACCACACATGTGGGAGGTACTGCGATTATTTTTACTGGTGGTGGTTCGGGCGGGTAGAAGTAAGGATTGACCATGGGATCCCTGGGACTGGTTTGCCTTTCCTCATGCCTGTACCCTGGCAGTGGTCGTGAGGAGGAAAATGATTTTTGTCCTCTGATTTTCATTGTGAAGTTTGGGTGAAGGATGCCAGGGAAATGAAAAAGATGTGCAGAATATTTTTAGGTAAGCTGCACATCATCTGGCTTTCTGATCTGCTTTCCAGGACTTAAAACTCGTTTTTGTTTATGTTCAATGGAGAAAATGGTCTACTTCTAAGTCTCAACCACAAATTGCTGTTACATTTAATATTCTTAAAACTCATAGTGTTATAATAATATAAGAGAATTCATGTTGTTTCTTTGCATTTTTAACAGAACAAAATGACGATTTTTCTTAAATCCCATGTAAGGGATTTTGCCTTAACACAAGGAATAATTTCTTGGTGCTTTGACTGAAGACCCTATGGTGGGTTCGTAAGAAAGGTGGCTTATCTGTCCAGAAAATAATGAAAAATAGGGCAAATTTCTGCCTAACGTTATGAAGGCAGATTCTATTTCATTTACACTAGTTTATTATGGTTGGTTTGTTAATCAGTATAATCAACACTTCTTTTCTGACAGAATGGTACATCATTAAATTGCATCCTCACTAGAAAAGCACCAGGTGGTGATTTATGGTACGAGGGAATATACAGGCCTCACAAAATGGTTTTGAGGTCACCAGATCTCCATGTGCTACAGCTGAAGGATGAAATCCAGCCTGCTTCTCACTAGCCAACATTTGCCAAAAGAAAAATGCCACAAACTCATCAAGTAGGCTAAGAGCTTCCCTAGAAGCTTCCTCAGATCATCACAAATATCTCAAATCTTGTATAAAAATTTCTATTCTTAATCATAACCCATTGTAGTTAAACACACAATAATTTGGGCATAATACATACTTCTGTCTATAAAAGGGCATTACTTAATTTATATACTGAGGAAACATTTGGTCATGAAGTCAACATTTTTTTAAAAAAAATTGAAATTATCTTCTTGGCCTCATTTATCTCCAAGCATTCTATGATAGACACTGCGGTGGTTAACTTTATATGTTAATTTGAAGTGTGTTTTTGGGTGAGATTAGCATTTAAATTGGTGAACTTTGAGTAAAGCAGATTATTTTCCATGTGGGTGGGCCTCATCCAATCAGTGGAGGGCTTGAGTAGAACAAAACGTTCAGCCTACCTGAGCAGGAGGAAATTCTTCTGCCCAGTGCTTTCAGACTTCATCTGTATTATTCACTCTTCTGGATCTCCAGTCTGCTAGCCTTCAGACTAGTACATGGGGCACTGAGCACTTGCAGGAAACAGGAAAATCTCATTTTGGTCACAATGAGGACATCTGGACTTCCAATGTTTTGGCAACTCTGATACCCACAGTGTGTCCTGAGGTGCCCGTTCACCTTTCTTGGGGTTATCACCCATGAAATGGGGTGAATAGTATTACCTGTCATCTCAGTGATGAGTTGTAAGCATTTACTAGGCAAAGCTTGTAAAGTACTTTGAAGATGAGAAGTGTTGCACCCATCCTGTTTTATTGTTACGTCTTACACTTGATTATATTCCTCCTCAAAGATCTCCACAGATTGATCTCCAAAGATTGATGCACTCTTTGTGTTTTAGTGGCTGATTTCTGTGGTAGATTTTATATCTCAATAAAAAGACTATATAATGTTTTAAATTGTTTGAGATGTTTTTCCTAGGCATCAAAGCCATGATTTCTAAAACCTCTAAACCAGTTTCTTTTGCTTTCTCTGGCATGTTAATGTGGGTAGTCGGGGTCAAAGACAAAAGGAAGGGGCAATAGCAGGCCATTTATAATATCATTTACAGGAGCCAAGATACCACCCCTAGTTCACAGAAGCTATACAGTAACACACAGAACCTCCTGGACCAACTGAGGGTAAAGGATATCTGTCTCTTCACTCTGTTTCAAGAGATCATAATTGAAGGCAATAGGTCTTTTTCAGCTATCCTTGGCTCTTCAGTTTTTTCTAAATCATGAAGATTTTTGTTCTATTTAGAGCCTGAGGTATAGTTGAGAAGTATAAAAGGGCATAGATCCAAGACCTTTAAATATATATGCCAAAATTATTCATTCTTCCAAATACAGTCTAACAATCTGAATATGTATTTGGCAACCTTTGTTTCCTAGGTACATATGAATTCTTGTATTTTCTTTCAAAGGGTGCCAGTAAAAAGAAGAGGAGCTAAATAGGTGCTCCTCTTTTATGGTGATGAACCTGGGAGGGGTATGAAAACATTTGCCAAATATTTCCCAGATTTCCCACATCCCCAGGGGCAAGAATTAATGAAATTCTGAATCAGACAGTCCCATAGAGACTCCCTAATCTTGAGCATTAGCCAGAGCCCAGCTTGTACCTCAAAGTGCTCATGGTCTGTCTATTGTTCTTTATCTGACGCTGTAAATTCAAATTCTTTGTCTTCCCGACACTGGAAAATCTGTCAAAAGAAAGACTTACTGGGGTCAAGAAACAAATATCCATAAAAATATTGATCATAAAATCATGCCTCTGGACATTGATTTGACTTCAGGTGAAGACAGAATATCATCTGAGAGGATTTGTTTCTCGGCTGAATTATATCAAAATGATGCTAATTGCACAGCATCTTATTTGACATCGAAGACTGATTCCATTTAAATAAAACATGCAGAAAGCATAATGTCATTTTTTTAAATGACATGGATTCAAAAAGGAAAGTTACTCTGGTTAATGACAGAATCTGGATTTTAGAGTATCTCCATTGGCCATGATGTGGGCTAAAACCAACGAGAAGAAGTCTGCCGAGAACAACTAGGAAAGTCTGCACCAAGGTTCAGAAAATGAATCACAGAGATATAAAATGGAATGACCTATTTAAATGGAAATTCCCGGGTAGAGGGGACCTGGTTGATTTCAAGCCCAGTTCAGGTCAGTGTAACCAGGTTGGCCAAAAATTAATATATCACATATTACATTGCAAGGTTTATAGTTTTAGTATCAGTAGATGTAATGATATAATTCATTTACCTGTTTTTCCACTTAGTAATCAGTAGTGCATAGAGAGTGGAGGAAATTGGGGAATCAGTAATGCCCAGTCTTTATGTAGCTTAAGCCAATGGTGTTATCGTAGGAATTCAGGATCTCTGTTCCAATTTTTCACTCATTCTCTAGAGAACCTGGAAATTTAGGATTTCATTGAAAAATAATTTAATTGTACAAACACCTCAAATTTTTAAAAACAGGCTGTAGCTAACCAACAGGCCTCCCATTTTTACTTCTGTGTTAGACATATTGTCTGAATCTTAGGAAAGAGATGTGGAGTGGAGACAGAGGTTAAGATTTTGTCATTTTATAGGTCATCTTACAGGTGCAGGTGAATCAATGAAAGTGAGTCACTGGGGTGTGTATATAGAAGAGGAAGTTCAAGTCTTATGTGTGCTTTATTTTGGGGTAACTATATATTTTTTAGAATTGATTTTAATTTATCTGCTGACTTTTTAGCTGCACTTCTTTTCATTACAAAGAACAATTATTACAATTATTTTATAATTGTTGCTCTAAGTACTACTAGTCACATTCTTAAATTTCCAGTACGCTTAAAGTTCTTATCATACTACTTCATATAAATATACAAACTTTCCTCTATATAGGCTCATTCATCTATTTTCCCATCCTTTATGCTATAGTTGTTATGTATTTCATTACCTCCTTGTTTTACAAATCTCATAATACAAGGGTATAATTTTTTGTTTTAAATAATCTTCACCCACATCTTTATACTATTTGGAATGTTCTTCATTCCCTTATAAAGATTCAGTTTGCAGCTAGTATCAATTCCCATCAGCCTAAGAACTTCTCAAAGCACATTTTATAGTATAGATCTGCTGACAATAAATTATCTTAGTTTTCATCTATCTTAAAATGTATTTTGCCTTCATTCTTGAAGATTGTTTTCATTATATATAGAATGCTAACCTGAGAGTTTTTTCTTTTATCACTTCAATAGGTATTGATCCATTGTCACCTGGCTTTCATGGTTTTTGATGAGAAGATAGCAGTTACTTATATTGTTGTTCCCCTGTGTATAGTGTGTTACTTCTCTCTGGCTATATTAAATATTTTTTTGTTGTTATCTTTTGGTTTTTTATTTTTGTTTTCTGTTTTTTTAGATGAACTATGATGGGCCTCATTAAAGTTTTCTGTGGATCATGATTGTGTTTATGGAGTTTCTTGAATCTGTGAATGCCTTTTACCAAATTTAGGAAAATTTCAGGTATTATTAATCTGAATATTTTTTATGCCCTATTTTCCCTCCCTTCTCTTTGTAGAACTCAAATTATTTATATGTTAGGATTTTTCATATTGCTCCACAGGCCAATCTGTTGCCTACCTATTCTTCAGACTTTATAACTATATTCATTTACCTTCAATTTCACTGGCTTTTTCTTATGTTGTCTCCTAGTTGTGAAGCCCATCCAGTTAACTTTTCACTTCAGATTTTGTACTTTTCAGTTCTATGTACTCTATTTTGTTATTGTTTATAAATTTAGCACTTGTTCATTTATTACACATATTTTCTTTGTATTTTGGATCATTTGTTTTATAATCTGATAATTCCAATGTCTAGGTGATTTAGCGGTCAGATTTCATTAAGTCCTTTTTCTTGGGTTTGTGTTGTATTTTCATATTTCTTTGTACGCTTAGAAATTTTGTCTTGTATGTCTAATGATCCTGGACATCATGGATACTAATGTTCTAGAAGCACTGGATTCTGTTATTTCCTTTAAAGAGTATTGAGACTTTGGATTTAAGCAGGCAAAACACTTGATTAAAATTCTAGTTTTGTCATTCTTGTGGTGGGCAGCAACTGAAATTGATGTTCACTTCCCTTAAACTCAGCCTTATGGCTTGGACTCTGCCTTGTGCATAGGTATTTCAAGAGTTATTCAGAAATTTGGGCTGATGGGGATCCCTGGGTGGCTCAGCGGTTTGGCACCTCCCTTTGGTCCAGGGTGCGATCCTGGAGTCCCGGGATTGAGTCCTGTGTCGGGCTCCCTGCATGGAGCCTGCTTCTCCCTCTGCCTGTGTCTTTGCCTCTCTCTCTCTATGTCTATCATGAATAAATAAATAAAATCTTTTAAAAAAAGAAATTTGGGCAGAGTTTATATATAAAATTTTGTGTATTCTTCTCCGACTCTAGTCTATTTTTTTCAGTCTCTCTAAGATGTGCCTTCTGGTTCTTCATGTATGTAAGACTGCTACTTCCTATTCAAATTTAGTTACCCAGTACAGCCAAACTAGTACCTGTTGTCTGGGAAAAAGAAAAAGAAAAAAAAAAAACTATGAAAAGCAGAAAACTTATCAGTGCTCTTTCCTCCTTCTACATATACTTTGCCTTCCCATCTCTGCCTGCCTTTGGTATCTCTCCAGTGCCTTCAGTAATGGATTTTTGTATTTTGTGCAGAGTTTATAGTTGTTACCTGTGATACAGTTTGTCTGATAGGAGCTACTCTGCTGTTACCAGAAGCAGAAATTCCAGACTATTCAAGAAGTTTAGAGCAATTCCTCAATTCAGGACCAATAGGCAAGTTGACCACAACTGGACTAACTACTCACAATGGTCTAGGATTCCTTCTCTCTGGAGCTCAGACTACCCTAGGAACACTGTGACCTGCATATAATCTTCTCAACTAAACTGGCAGCACATAAGCAACCAGCTTTCTAATTGAGCCCCCCTGTATCCTGAGTTTTTCACCCCAAATCCACTTCCTATACTGAAAAATTTTTATAAATGCAGAAATTGTGTTGAAGGGGCACCTGGGTGGCTCAGCGGTTGAGCATCTGCCTTTGGCTCAGGTCGTGATCCTGGGGTCAGTGATCGAGTCCTGCATCGGGCTCCTCACAGGAAGTCTGCTTCTCCCTCTGCCTATGTCTCTGCTTCTCTCTCTGTATCTCTCATGAATAAATAAATAAAATCTTAAAAAAAAGAAATTGTGTTGAAAAACTATAAGTCTATAGTTAAATTATTATCATCATCAAAGAAGGTAAGAACTAACCTATTTGTTGTCTCTTCTGAAATCTCCTTTAAACAAACAAAAACAGTGAGATAGGGGGAAAACTTTCCAAATGAAAAAACTATATTTACCCTAGTCATCTATTTTTTTTAACTCTTGCTAAGTCCCCAAAACCTATATTGCTGTTCGTTTACTGCCCATAAGATGGTAGATAATTAATCCCAAGAGAACAAGTACATGGTCACCTCCTCCATGACTCTGGTAATACAAGAGTTTTTAAAAAAAAAAAATGTATACATGTGTTTATGCACACAACAATGTACATATAAATCATGGACTTCCCCTGAAATGAAACTGAAGTCATGTGAGCATATTTCAGCCTTTAACTTAGACACTTAGGCTACATGCCCAGCTATGACACATAGCCCATGTTTATAAAGTCAATTTAATTTCAGTTGTTAGTATCAGTTACCATCATTCCAGATTTAAAACCACCAGCCCAGAGCCTTTCTCTGAGTTCTTGCAGCCCCTAGTAGCTGTACCAGGCATTTGGCACTCATATGCACCCTCCTTCATATTGTTCCTGGATGATCTATTTAAACAGGCTTTTTCTCTTCATTTTATTACAAATTCTTGAATCCAAGGATCGTGTCTGATATTTCTCAGAATCCTCGTTAATGTCTAGTCCAGAAGCCTGTTCTAGCAAATGCTCCAAAAAAATTGTTGATCGATTCAAAATGGATTTTCAGTTTTATAAAAAATATTTTTAGAGTAAAGGAAATATTCAGTTTTGTGCTCGGAAAACAGGATGGATATGTTTAAAAACAAGTGGAGATGAGGTGACATCTTAGGAGCCACACATTTCCACATCAGCACATAATCTCAATATAAAATCCCAACCCAACTTCATGAGAAAAATAATAAAAGACAAAATAAAGAGAATATGACAAACCATGTTTAGTATTTCTTCTTCAAAATTTGTTTCCACCATAATCGATGGAAAAAAACAGAGTTGTCAGTCTTCTGTGAGAGGAGGCATGTGTGTTTTCTCTCTTTCCCTCTTCTTCCCTTTCCCTCCCCCGTGTCCCCTTCTGAAACTGAGTCAGACCAGGCCATATTTCCAGTTAGAAGTAGACACTGGAGCCAAGCAGCTGTTCAGAAATGTCCAAGTGGACAGCAAATGGTGCTGATGGAGTTAACGGTGGTGACTCACTTGGGACATTCACAGCAGGTCAGCTGAAACCACCCCTTGCTGTAAAGAGAATTTAGTCCCTGTCGGGCAAGCACCCAAGAATACGAGCTGGGGTTGATAACAGGATAGTGCCTCTTAGTTGCCACTGGTTGCTCTGCTGTTCTCAGTTTTCACAATTTTTTTTAAAGGTGGATTTTTTTCTAACGCAATCATGAACAGTGATGGGAAGAACAGGCTGAGCAGCTGTTGACTGTTTGAAATAACAGAGGGAGGTTTGGTATCTGGAAATGCTCAACACAAGTTGTCTTGCAAGCTTTGATGATGACTTTCACATATAAAATTATGGGTCAGAAGCAGGAAGCTGAGTATGCTTCATGCCAGTAAGTCTAGCCTGGCAAATGTAAGATTTGGGGGATTTCAGAAAGATTTCATTCATCTAGGAATACTTTTCTACAAAATATTGTGATGGTTTAAAATTTACTCAACCTAACAACAATAAAAACAAAACAAAGCTACCTCAACAAAAAACATGGGCAATAGAGCATAGTCATGTTTTGTGAGCTTACACAACTTTCTCCTTAACACAGAAGGGGATGTATAAAAATATGATGAAAAATTGTTGTGTGATTTTGTGTTATAAAATATGATATGAAAGACTAATAAAGATATTTTTGGAGAAAAACTGTAACTGCTGGAAATAATGCAACCTTGACACAACACCTATTTTTATTTTTGTCTTTTCTTCAAATTATTTTTCTTAAGCCCTTTTAAGGCAAATATCTTAGATTTATTCTCTACTGGTTGACATTTTAACAAATAAGGAATAATAATTACTGATATTAACGGTCATTTGACTTAAACTCCATTTCCCTAAAATTCTGGCATGAGCTCATGATTTCCACATTTAGACAAGATCTTATTTCCTTTTGCACTTATTTGGTTGAAAAATCTGATTTGGCGATCTGTGTTCACTAAAATCAAGTTCCTTTTTGTGACTGGATCCTAAGCTCATTCTGATAGTTTCAGACCAGGCCAAAGACAGAATGAAAAAAAATTAACTTCCTTTCCCAAGAACAAGTCTTTGCCTTACATGAGCTTGGTAAAATAAATGACTGTTTATCAATCAGTATAGTTTGCTAGGCACTTTAATGCCTTCAACAATTTTAAGGTACATAGTTTTAAATGCATTCAACAGTTTTTTCAGCTCTGCCCCCTTGAGAATATCTATTTTAGGTTCAAGGGAAAATAGTTGTGTGTCTATGGTTTTATAGACAATGGTGGAGGGGAAGTTTATAAGGGCAGGGATTGTGTTGGTGTTGCTTGCCTACCATTTACCTCATGGTAGAGGCTTAATACATATTGATTGAATTAATTAATTTTGGCCACAGGAACTGGGGGATGATAAGGAGTGTCTTCTTGGCAAAAGAACAGATTAGTCATTAGGATCAAGTCGAGGAGAAGATGGGATTTAGCATGATTTATTTTTGTGTACAGTGTAAGACAATGGGCTAGTTTCATTCTTCTGTATGTGGCTGTCCAGTGTTCCCAGTACTACTTATTGAAGAGACTCTTTTTTCTATTGGATATTCTTTCTTGCTTTGATGAAGATTAGTTGACCATAGAGCTGAGGGTCCATTCCTGGGTTCACTATTCTGTTCCGCTGATCTATGTGTCTATTTTTGTGCCAGTTCCATGCTGTTTGATGATCATAGCTTTGTAATACAGCTTGAAGTCAGGCATTGTGATGCCCCCAGCTTTGATTTTCTTTTTCAACATTCTTCTGGCTATTCAGGGTCTTTTCTGGTTAGAATACTGTAGCAATTTGTAGTTGAGGCTGGGAGGCACACTGGGGAAGGGAAAGATGAATAAATCTCTAGTAGCTTGGGCCGAATTCATTTCTTCACGCGGCATCAAAGGCCAACCAAAAATTCCACACTTAGAAAAATGAGAATGAAACAGGTCATCAAGGTATCATGGGGGCAAAGAGAGAGGGATAAGAAGACCATAGTGACAGAAATACATGGGCTTTGAAAATTTATTGCTTTGTTTCTGTTGCTTCCGCTCTGTTCTTTTTCACCATCCTTGATGTCTTCTCTTATATTTTCTTGATTTCCATCTAAAATTGGACTCCCAGGGCGGCTCAGTGGTTTAGCACCTGCCTTCGGCCCAGGGCATGATCCTGGAGACCCGGGATCGAGTCCTGCGTCGGGCTCCCTGCATGGAGCCTGCTTCTCCCTATGCCTGTGTCTCTGCCTCTCTCTCTCTCTCTGTCTCTCATTAATCAATAAATAAAATCTTTAAAATAAAAAAGCAATAAAATCGGACTGCCAAAGAAAAATGACTGGTTAGATGTTAGAAACTTCGGCAACTCTTCCACATTCTTGTGAATATACATGTTTTCTCTCCTTGATTCTGTCTGTCTTTCAAACACATTTCTGACAGTGAACCTAATCATCCTATGATTATGGTAGTGAAATGCAAAAGGGCATTGCTATTTTCAGGTGAGAAAGAACTGCTCCATATGTATGGAGATATATTTCCTATTTTTTAAAAAATCAGTTCTATTTCTCTATTGACGGAAATAGAATGGACTTTTTATAAAGATAAGAAAGTAAATTACTGAAGTTTTTACCTTCTTACTATTCTGTGTATAATTTCATTTTTTCTTCCAGCATATTTTAAATTTTTTTTTTTTTTTTTTTTTACTTATGATAGTCACAGAGAGAGAGAGAGGCAGAGACACAGGCAGAGGGAGAAGCAGGCTCCATGCACTGGGAGCCCGATATGGGATTCGATCCCAGGTCTCCAGGATCGCGCCCTGGGCCAAAGGCAGGCGCCAAACCGCTGCGCCACCCAGGGATCCTCTTCCAGCACATTTTAAATTGCTACCATTTGATATGTGCCTTTTAAGATATTCTAATTTGGGGTTAATAATTTAATATCAAATGATAGCTGTTTTAATTATACTAAGGGCAAATCACACTATCCTAGTCATCATCGTGGAGTAGGCACTGACTGTCTTTTTGGTGATAGCAGATTGTTGAGAAATCCAAGATCTACACAGATGTGTAGAAAGGCATCATCTGATTGGTGACAGGTAAATAGGTACACATACACATGCACAGGCACACACACAAATACCAAAGCATTAAAAAAATGACCCCACAGTAGGGGATATTTATTATAGCATACCAGTACATTTACGTTGTTTAAAAAAGCTGAAATGAGTCCTTCCACTCCCTTTGTTTTATTTCATTACTTTAGTTTCACGTAAAATGAGACTGAATCTCCTACATGAATATCAGGGTGCTATTTGTCAGGTCTGTATCAAGTGTCTGAGCTCATTTTTATTCACAACCCATTTCCCCATCGTACTTCCTGTGTTTGGTAATGCAAACAAGCAAGACATTGTGTCATTGTGCTGGTGACACTCCCTCTGAAAGCCCTCCCGGAGTGGAGTATCGAAAGCTGGAACTGGAGTTAATGGGATTTATTATTACAAGGAAAAGAAACTGTTTTGGTACCACTCTCTGATGCAGAAGACCTGCTAACCTTGAGATACAAGCGAGGTACCTCATGCTCCATGGCACACAGCTTCCTCTAGAGAATGTCCTGCACTTAGTGTCACATTTTGTCTAATTTGCAGGCAGAGTATTAAGCGATTTGTGAACTGATTCAGGAGATGTTTGCAATACGCTGGAAGAGTTCTCCTTTCAATGAGAGAAGCTAATGAAATTAGGCAATCTGTAAACTGAAAAGGGAGGGTAATCTAATCTGGTTTCAGGTCATTATTTCTGAAAAACGTCCTTATTCCCAAAGTGTAGCCTTGCAGTTTGTAAGGTATATTTCGAAGACCTCAAAATGAGTTTGGAGGAAAGATCAAAGAGGTTAATCCAAGGTTTAAGGCAACTACAGAGCTTCATTTGTGGGTCTATGCAGTATGTTTTCCATTTTTTTTTGTCTGGACAAAGTCTTTCTGGCTATAGTGCTGAGCTTCAGAATCTAGGGTTGTCACTTTTCACCAAGTACTAGCTTTATCTTTCAACACTGTGCCTCAATGGTACCAGAAGATCATTTAAAATGAAGTTCTGGTTGCTTTTGTGAAATGCTCCTCCATTGTCCTGTAAGGAAAATTTTTATAAAGATTATCTGATTTGTTCAATTTTGTTATTATTTTTAACCAGCTGTATTTGGCATTAGAGTCTGCCTAAATGCCTGTCCTTAACACTAGTAAAAATGATCTAAGGTGAGATGGCTGAAATCTGAAAATGTCCAGGGTTTAGACCCCTACACTGAGAATGCCATGGTATAGGACAACCCAATGGGGACCATTGGGTCCCAAAGTTTACTCCATCAGTGAGAATCATAAAATTAAGTCCCAATGGAGGTTAGGGCTTAAATAACTTAGTGATACTGTTCACATCAACACTGTTTAAATGAAAGAAGGTAAATCAGCCATTGCTGTGCTGGCTTGAGTATTGGTCTGTCTCTTGCCAGATGGGATTGGAGGCAATTCCATCTATATTTAAATCCTGGCTCCGTTTCTAACTGGATGCTCTGGCGCTGTGTTTCTCAAACTAGATGGCTAGGTGCATCAGAATCATCTGAGGGTTTTATTAAAAATGATTATTGGATCCCATCCCCAGCACTTCTGATTCAGCAGGTCTAGAGTGGGGCCTTATGGTATGCATTTCTGGTAAGTTCCCAGGTAATGCTGATGCTGCCAGTCTAGTGACCACACTGAGATCACCAACCTAGGGTAATTAACTTAATCTTTTTGGTTTTGAGTTTTCTCCTCTGTAGCATAATAACACTCACCACAGAGCAGTTTTAAGATTAAATAAAGTGCTATAGGGAAAGTCTTAGAATCCTATGCAGCAAATTCAAATTGTGTTAATTAAGCATTAGCCATTGCCACTAGTGATAACAATGATAGAGCATTCTGTCCCTCAGATTGATTTTTGTTTAGACACAGGCTAGCTTTACATTGGGAAAACCCTTATGAAACATATAAGCATTTATTTTAAAGATTTATTTATTTGTTGAGAGAAGAGAGACAGAGACAGAGAGAATGGGGGGAGGGGCAGAGGGGGAGAATCCCCAAGAAGATTCCCAGATGAATGAGGACCCTGACTTGAGGCTTGATCTCACAACCCCTGAGAGCATGACCTGAGCCAAAACCAAGAGTGCTGGATGCTTAACTGGCTGAGCCACCCAGGCACCCCAAACATAAAAACATCTTAAATAAAACTTTTCAACAACACTGAATATGTAAGCTTAGAAAAAAACCATTGTGTCTTTTGGGTTTTTAATAAAAGCATTTTGCCATTGTAAAACCTCTTTGGGAATCAGAAACTGTTTGAAAGGTATGGAAATATACTTGGGCTTGCCATAGACCCCCTCCCCACAAAGTTGCTCACACACATGTACCTGAACATGTGTTTATGCAATGGTTGCTTTGGATCCCCAGGTGACAGATACTGATGACAGAGTTGCCTTGGTCAGGGGGGGCAGTGGGTCATGCAAGATTGTGCTTTCTCTTCATTATCTCTTATCATTTAAATTATGCAAAATGATTCCATTCTCTCTGAAGACTTACCTGGAGGTAGGGAAACAAAAGGGTTACAGCAGATAAGGTCTGATCCATTTCCCTGAATGGATGATGGCAATTATCTTAGAAGATAAACATGTTGAGTGGTCTTAACAACATGGTTTTCTTCCTCACCCACTTTCTGTAATAAGTTTCTTACATCACTGCTCAGTTATATGACTTTTCCTATTATTAAACTTGTAGGAATTCGAATTCTATAAACTCAGTGTCCTATAGATCCTCTAAAACATTAATTTTGATGCTCTGCCTTTTTTACCTGAGCCAGTTGGGGCCATCTTATATTTATTCTCACTTAGATCATGGGCTTGCCACCTGGTATTTCCCCTGCCTGGAGCCTTCTTTCCTTCCTACTTTACTGCCTTTTTAGCAGCTCTCTCCCTCCCTCAGCACTCATCTCTTGCCATCCCACTCTGGCTTCACAGTATCCTTCAGGTGGTAGCTTAGATTCATTTCCTCTGAGAAGCAAGGATTGGGCTAGTGCTCCCCACCCCATGCAAACCCACAGCACTCAACCCTTTTATTGCATTTCTATTGATGTTCTGACTTTGGAATCTGATACTCATGCACTCGCCCCTTTAGTTCTGTTAGTTATTGACAGTATGGCCTTGAGCAAGGTTCTTCACTGAACTCCAAATTCTTAATCTTCTTAATAGAAGATAGTAAATAGCTACCTCATTCAGCGGCTATGAGGATTAAATAAGAAAATGTGCAATGCCTGGTTCAGTGGGGGCTTCTTTCATGACCAATTCATCATCATTATAGTCTTTCTTAAATGTGCAATATCTAAAGTAAGCTTTTAGAAGGTCGTGGATCACAGTCAAATTATGGTTGAAGCCTCAGACATCATACTGATCAAAAAAGGGGCTCCATTTGCTTTATCTCAATAGTTTTCAACCCTCTCTGCTTCACAGTGACCTGGGCAGTTAAATCTTGCCCTGTCCCCCCAAATCCTGAGAGCCAGTCATCTGGCTTGGGGGAAGACACAGCCTTTGAGATCTGCACAAACTACCAGATTTTCCAATGAGCAGCCACTGTTTAAGGTGAGCCAGAAGCAGGAAGAGCAGAGGTTGACCTCTGATGGAAGGCTATTTGCATCTTCAAAAGTGTACCTTATACCTTTATTCAGAAGTGACCATGGCAGTACTTTAAGAGATATTGGGACATGGGAGCAAGAACAGAACAAAATCTTTACATATACTCTTATACATACACACAACTGGGAGCTCCACCTCATACAATGGGAAGATTAACCTGCTCCAAAATCCCATTCTAACATAAAATTTTAGTCCCCAAAGTTTCCCAGTGGTCATCTCAGCCATCAAAGTGTGGCCAATAGGAGTGCTTGGGTGGCTCAGTGGGTTAAGCATTTGCCTTCAGCTCAGGTCATAATCTCAAGAGTCCTGGAATCTAGTTCTGCATCAGGCTCTCTGCTCAGCAGGGAGTCTATTTCTTCCTCTACACTTCCCCTCTGCTCATGTTCTCTCTCTCAAATAAATAAATAAAATCTTAAAAAAAAAAAAAAAGACACAGGTTTTAGAGCAACATCAGAAGCCTGGGATGGTTATCACATTTACATAAAATAACCATAGTGTGTCCAGAGCTAATAGAAAGTGATGAATGCTTGTAAAAAGTCAAACATCATTCTCTATTTTCGTTCATGGACTAACAGAAGTTATCACTCTCAACAGACAGTGGAATAAAATTCTCATTCTTTTAAAAAAAATATTTTATTTGTTTATTCATGAGAGACACAGAGAGATAGAGATGCAGAGACACAGGCAGAGGGAGAAGCAGGCTCCATGCAGGGAGCCCGATGCGGGACTCGATCCTGGGATCCCAGGATCACGCCTCAAGCCAAAGGCAGACACTCAACTGCCGAGCCACCCAGGTGTCCCTAAAATTCTCATTCTAACATAAAATTTTAGTCTCCTAAACTCACTATTCAAGTTGTGTATAACATCACAAACTAGGATTGTGTATGTGAAGACCAGCACTAGGAAAGGAATATAAGCAAAAATATAACTCTTAAGAAGACAAATATCAAATATGTAATGTAAATATTTTATGTAAAATACATAAAATATGTATTTTAATTGTGGCAAATAGGAAGGCTTATTTTCACCTGCACTGTAATTCTGATCCCTTGATAATAATAAGTAGAATTTTACCTATTCTTCTCAAGGGTTGTCATATAAAATTATAGGTTGTCATAAAGTAGATTATGACAATAAGTGAATTTCAACCAGCATTTGACTTTTTCTATGCAGCTGCTCCTAGAGAATTGAAACACAGGGAAGCACCATTGCCCACCTGTTTCCTGTGATAGGATCATTATCAATCCAGTATCACCTCTGCATCTCCCCCTCCCCCCTCCCACATACCTCTCTTTGCATTTCCTTTGTGTCATAGATTGGTAGGCTGAGTAATGCCCCGTGTAAAAAATAACAATGATAAAATAAAAATATCAGTGACCTAATCCCTGGAGTCTGTAAATATGTTAGCTTCTATTGCAAAGACCTTGCAGATGTGATTAAATTACAATTTCTCAGATGGAGAGATTATCCTGGATTGTTTAGGTGGGCCCTTAATGTTATCACAAATATCCTTATGAGGGAAAAGCAGAGATTTCATGCAGACAGAAGATAAGGCAATATGACCCTGGAGGCAGAGATTGGAGGGATACAGCCAGAAGCCAAGGAATGCCAGCAGCTAGCAGAAGCTGAAAGAATTGTGTCCCAGAGACTCCAGAGGGAGCACAACCCTGTTGACACTTGGATTTGGGCCCAGTGATACGGATTTTGGACTCTGGCCTCCAGAATGGCATTAAAACACATTTCTGTTGTTTTCTGCCATTGGATTTGAGGTGATTTTTTGTTATAGCAGCCAGGGGTAACTAATACAGACAGTAATTGTAACCTCCTATCACACTATAAAGATTGCTTCTTCATTATATTTATGGTTCATATTGTTGGTTTTCCATTACTAAAATGAAAGCTCCAGGATTTTTGTCTGTTTTTTTCCCTCATGTATCTCAAGTGCCTAGAATAGTACCTGTACGTAATGTGCACTAAAGTATTTACTGAGTAAATAGTGAATGAGTTGTTTCCGCTTGCCCATATCCTCCCATCTTCCCAACCACTCCCCAACCTGTTTTCTCTTAGATTACTGACTTTGTGAATATTATCCTCTTCTCTTCATGTTCCTCAATTTTCTCTCTTCCTTGCCCCCTGCATCCAGCCAGCGACCACAGCCTATCTGCTCTACCTCTTAACTGTCTCTCAATTCTTTTCTCCTCTAGTCAAAATCCCCAGCCATGTCCCTGGTTCAGTCATTTATCATTTCTCCCTGGATTGCAATAGACTCTTGAGCCTTCATGGTTAATTATACTCTCTTTTCCTGCTACTAGGTACCTCATTCTGACCTGCTTACCTCCCCAGCCTTTGCCCTTCCACAGCATGCAGCTATATTCTTGCTAAACTAGGCACCAGAGAATCCTTGAAACCCTGCCTTTATTCCCCTGTGAGCTTTGGGTGCACAAACTGATTCTCCCTTGTCCACCTACAGGCTCTAGAGTCAGGTATCCCCTGGTACCAAAGCTGTGACCACAGTTTACTCAGCTATCAAATGAGTGCAATGATATTACCTATATCAGAAGTTTGCTATAAGGCTTAAATGAATCAATGTGTGCTGTGTTTAACTGATAACAAAAATGTTTCTAATTTTCCACCCTTCCTGTGTCCATATCCCTTTGCATTGAGCCTTGCAATTTCTCCCGTCAAAAGGTGGAGTCTATATCCCCTTGAATCTTTTTCTCTTGGTTCCCCTGAATTTTGTGTCCTACTACTCAGTTGAAAAGAGCAGTAATGCTATGCTATTTTCCTGCATCTCAAGGGACCGTGGCATCTTTCTACGAATAAGCCTAGGACTAGCATACTGGAGGACACAGTCCATGTGAGGGAGACTGAGGCAGCCTAGTCTCTAGCCATCTGGCCTCCAATCTGCGAGAGAGCCCAGCCTGGATCATTGGAGCTGCCCACTTGAATCGCAGATGACCACAGATATATGAATGAGTCCAGCACATTCCAGGAAAACCATCTGGATGATTGATAGACTAGTGAGCATAAACATGTACTTATTATTTTAAGTCATTAAGTTTCAGAGTGTTATGCAGTAGTAGCTGACTGATACATAGACAAAGAGCAGCTAGCTATCATTATTAATTCATATTAACATAGAATGTTACTATTCCAGAAAACATTTTTTGTATCTTTCTAAAAAGACTATCACTTTGACAGTCCATAGCACTTGGTGTATCACATGTCTTCTCTTACTGTTTTACTTATCACATTGGCATTTATACTATTTGTATATTATTTGTATGTGAGGCAGTGTGTTGTAATACTCAGTGTCCCAGGCTTTGGAGCCAGGCCGTGTGGGAGTATATCCTGACTCCACCATTTATTAGCATATGACCTTGGCAGACTCTTCCTCTATCTGTGTTTCAGTTTTCTCATCAGTAAGATGGGGATAATGATAATATCACTCCTTCTAGAATTAGTGAGAAATAAATCCAATTAATGCTATAAACTTCCAGGTGTGTACACTTTGTTCAGTGAATGGTGAAAGAAGATGAGGATGAGGATGAGAAATATTTTTTCTTCCATATGGACAATTGACTTCTCAGGAGAAGGTTTTCTTTTCTCTTCATCACTGTGTCACTGTATGACACAATATCTAGTACTCCGTATGTTCTGAAACACAGCAGACATCTTTCTAGAATGAATGACTATGGACAATGAAGACGGATCCAGCTTGACAAGAAGGACATGAGATGTTATATGTTTTACATCTGTGAAACCCGCTGAAGAATGGCTGATACTGCTAAAAATTCTATAGATCTTGTTATAGGTGAAGTACTAGTTTTCTATTGCTGCTTAATGAGTTGCCATAGATTTAATGGCTTAAGCCAACTCAAATTCATCTTATAGTTCAAGAGGTCTGACTCTAATCCTGGGTCTCCTGGGCTAAATTAAGGCATGGACAGGGCTGCATTCCTTCAAGGAGGTTCTAGGAGAGAATCTCCTTCTTAGCTTTTTCCAGTCTTTGGAGGCTGCCCATGTTCTTTATATGTACTCTTAATGACTTACATGATTGGTATGCACACACCTGGATAATCCAGGATTATTTCCCCATCTCTTGGTCCAACATAACCATATCTATAAGGTCCTTTTTGCTATGTTTAATGTAACATGTTCACACATATTCATAGGTTCTAAAGATTAGGATGTGGGGTGGGGGTGACTGGGTGATGGGCACTGAGGGGGGCACTTGATGGGATGAGCACTGGGTGTTATTCTATATGTTGGCAAATTGAACACCAATAAAAAATAAGTTTAAAAAAAATAAAGATTAGGATGTGGAAATCCTTGAGGGGTCATTATTCTGTCTAACACAAGAGATAATAACAGTGGCCAAATCTGTAAGGATGACCATGGAATCACCAGGGAAGCAGTGAATCACCAATGAAGACCATTTCATTCACCACCTTGGGGTACTATGTGCAAGTATACAACATGAATGGAGCTCTTTGGAGGAATGTGAAGTTAACAGGACTACCAGAAATAGGATGAGAACTCGGAGAGGGCTTGCCAGTCATCCATGTCATGACCTTAAGCTTCAACTGTGAACTTGTAGTTTTATTGTGTATATCTCTAATTAGAATTTTTAAAAATTCCATTCAAGAAATTCTAAGTCCTACCTTGCCAACAGGAAGGCTCCGTTTAATTAGGTACAGTCCAGAGCACTGGTTCTCACACTGTGTTCCAAAAACTACTTCAGAGTTTTCATGTTTCATTTAATTTTCATGTTAAAAAATATTTCAAACATAAAACTGTATAATAAACCTGAGCACCCATATTAATCTACTGAATTTTGATGTACTTATTATTACTTTATTCTTTGACATTCACTGGTTTGGAGCTGACCTCAACTGAAGTGTCTCCAACCATCTTAGTTTAGTGGAAAAGGGTCCTGATGTCACCAAGCAGATGATTTTAAATAAATAAGTAATAAATAAATAAATAAATAAATAAATAAATAAATAAGAGGGGGGAAAATGATCTTTCATGGCTGTTTCTGTGCATGAGTTGAGTTTTTTCCCCATATTGTGTCACAAAACATCAACCGGCAGGGCAAAGGAATAATAAACTCAAAAGAAATAAACTAAACTCATGAGGCGTTTATTGCATACCTAGCACTGTTGTAAACATTTTACACACACACAAATATCAATTTGTGTAAACTTTGCGATAATCTTATGAGGAAGGAACCATTTTACAGATGAGGAAATCGAGATATGGGGAGATTAAGTGGTTTTCCTGAGGTCAAACAGCTGATAAATGGCAGATACCATGAGGCTCCATTCTGTGCTTTAAACCACAACATGGCCAATATTTAGTTATAATTCTGATTTATCAGGACAGCCTGTGTTCTTACAAATTGACCTGTGGTAAGTGAATATAATTGTTTAAGATTGGCGGAGAGTGAGAAAGTATTCTTGTTCTCCCTGCCTAATTAGGTGAGCGATAAGAACAGGCATCAGACCCATGGAGATAAAAGCACAGCATCGGTCATTACCTACGAACAAAAGCTAGATTGAAGGAGGACGTTGAAGTTTGTTGCTGTAATAAACAATTTAGTACCGCAGAATGGGATTTGCCCACCCACCAGACCAGGCATGGGGCAGGCAGTGTGGGGCAGGCTTTCCCTGCTGGAGTGCGTTGATGACAAGGCAGAGAGCAGGTGTATCCCAGAGAGTGGAGGGAGAACAAGGCCCAGTCATGCCTGCTTGGCTTCATTTCCAACTTCCAGCCTCACCCCCTAAATCCGTGAGAGGCTGGAAGAGATACTTAGCGCGGAGGCTTAGGGATCTGAGTCCACATCAAGATAAGTGAGAGGAGAAGATGAGTCCTCCAAGCAATTACAAACTAGAAAACTTATTAAATGCGGTTTTAATTAAAAAAAAAAAAAAAACCCCACTTAGGTATAGTATGTATCAGAGTTCTAGAGACATTTTTGTTTGAAAGAAAAATAAATTTCCATTGCTAAATGATTTTGTAAGCCATATGCAAATTCGTTATGTCCTATTTCAAAAGGCTCAATCTTACCTTTTTCAAAGGATCAGTTAGAAATATTTTTTCAAGCTTTTATTTAAGTTCCAGTTAGGGATCAATCAGAAATTTTAAGAAAATTTTGTTCTTTCCAGAAGACATAACTGCGCTAATTCAAGGCACCATCCCTGAAGTCTGACTTTCCACTCGATACTGACTTTCCAGCCCATGATACTGTCTCCGTTCTCAGGGCCAAGGAGTAATTGATACATATTTATGTTCTCCATAAATATTGGAATTACAAATGACTGATGAAGAAGGCTTGCCCAGTGCCAGAAAATTACATAAGTCTAAGACAAGATCTTCCCATTCCTTGAGATCAAGCTACTCAGTCAGTGGTTATGAAACACGGCTGCTTCTGAGAATCACTCAGGCTGCTTTTTAATTAGTAAGGAAGTCTGGGGCCCGGCCCAGACTCACCTAATCATCAGACTCTCTGGAGGTAGAGTCCACGAATCTGTCCTTTTAAATGCTCCTAGAAACCAAACGAAGTAAAGTAAATTGGGATAAAAGATATTAAGACAAAATGAAATGCTTTTTGAAAAACGTTTCTAGATTTAAAAAAGAAAATCACTGAGATTAAAATAGCCTAAAGTAGTTTATCAAAACCACTGTGCTCTGGAGGCAACAAACACTACAAAGGCAAACAGCCTTTAATCCCCAGGGGCTGTGCCAAAGAAATTCCCCTTTGGAGATCCAGATGCATGAATTTCTGCCAAGGTCCATCGGAGCTTGGGGTTCCTTGGCTGGGGGTAAGACCCTTTGTCACAGGCAAGTCAGAAAAGGGCTTCTGCAGCTGATGCTCCTGCCAGGCCACTCACTGTCAAAATCCTGGGCCAGGAAACTGTCTGTGTTCCTCTCTAGCCCTCTGGTCACCTGCAGGCATCCGTTATCTGCTTTTGGATGCCCAGCCTTGGGCTGGAAACAGTGTGGATGTGTAGAATTTCAGTTATTCCTTGTCATATCCTGAATAGAAGGTTCCAGGGTGCAGGGCATGAGCTAAGCATCAGGGACTCCAAGGTACAGTCCTAGTCTTTCTACAACTCAGGATATCGTGAATGCTTTTTATCTATCTGAAGAGGAAAAAGATAGGTATTTGAAAGGAAAATATTTACAAAGCCACCTTTAAACAAATCTATGACAATGTATGGTGAATTACTTGATATCAAGAGAGAAGGGGACGTATCATTCACCAAGGCTTCTATAACTACCACGTATGAGTTACCTATTAGCAGAGAATTAGAATACAATGCAATTATTTGATGACTGTAATTTAGTCTTTTGATGAATCAGGAGGTATGCATGCTTCTAAGCCATCAGTAAGACAGTCATTAGTGTTACAGCAACGGAGAGCTCACAAGCTTATTATTCAGCAAATCAATCTAATTAATCTATTAATCTAATTAATAGACTGACAAAATATGCTTTATCAGCATGTGATGATCTATAGTTTGCATAGTCTCACCATGTGCTGTTGGGTATATGGTATAAAATATACAAAATATATATATTTATATATTTGTATATTTATAAAATATATAAAATATTTTAGACCAATGTATTTAATAATAAATTGAATCATACCTCCAATAAGGTATGATGGGGTAAGGAGTGAACTTCAAATGAACTCAGCAAAAACTGAGAGGAGAAAGAGAAAGAAGGATATTTAGAGAATCACAGGGGAACAGTCCCTTGATACTGATTTTATTTTCTCTCTCCAACGCCAGTCTTCCAATGTGAATGACTCACTTGTACTCTGAGCAAACCAGGAATTTGGGTTGGATGATTGGTAGATTGGACACACCAGGTGAGTGCTCTGACAACATGCAGAAAGAAAGTGTCCTCAGATTTTTAGTAAGTTATTCATAGTGCACATAAATCTAGAGTTTTGGCACATCTTCCTCAATCCATCTCAAAGTAAGACAGCCAAAATCTTGTGTGTCAATAGAGTGGAAATACACCCTGAGTCAGCTAATTATCACATGTTGCTGTAGCAAGTAGCACACCCAGACTAAATTTAAGGTAGGAGCTACCCACATGCTTATGTCCAAACTAGGAACTAGAATCTATTTTTCTCAAAAAGAAAATATCTTCATTGTTTTTTTAGATTGCAAAAATAATAGTATGACTTACAAAATCCCAAATGATACATAGACTGGCTTTATGGGAAGAAAAATCTCCAGAAACATCACAAGAGACAAGAGCCATTAAAAATTTGATAAATATCTGTCTAGACACATCTCTGTGTATATATAATTTTATATAAAGGGAATCAGATAGTTCATTAACTTGGTTTGTTACTTAATAATCTGCGGTCATCTTTCTATGTTAATGTGTACACACTTAGACCATGGTTTCTGATAATTTCCCAGAATTTCATTTTATGGCTGTATTAAAATGTTATTAATTATTCCCCAACTGTCATGATTTTTAAAGTTGATGAGATGTAGGATTTAAGAATTTTAAAGTTGATGAGATTTAGGATTTAAGAAACAAAACAGATGAACATAGGGGAAGGGAAGGAAAAATAAAATAAGATAAAAACAGAGAAGGAGGCAAACCATAAGAGACTCTTAACTATAGGAAATGAACTGAGGGTGTTGGAGGGGACATGGTCGGGGGATGGAGTAACTGAGTGATGGGCATTAAGGAGGGCACTTCATATAATAAGCACTGAGTGTTATATGCAATTAATGAATCACTAAATGCTATCTCTGAAACTAATAATATAGTATATGTTAACTAAATTGAATTTAAATACAAAATTTTAAAAAATAAATAAAAGTTGATAAGCACTCTGTGTTATACGTAAGTGACGAATCACTAAATTCTACTCCAGAAACTAATATTACACTATATGTTAACTACTAGATTATAAATAAAAATGGAAACAAACAGAAAGTTGTCTTCAATGTTATTAACAATGTTTTAATAACCATCCATATGTATATACATTTTTGTGAATATATCTGCTTTTACTCTTAGGATCAATTCTTAAAAGTGGATTTGCCAGGTCAAAGTGTATATACATTTTTAAGACTTTGGTTTCTGTTGTCCTATTGCCCACCTGCAGAAAAATCATCTCAATTTACTCCTCCACTCACAGTGTTTGAAAAACCTGGTAACATTATTTCTAATAATCAGACATAGTCCACTCAACTTGAGTGTTACCATAACAAGTGGAGAATTGTTGGGTGCCGACCTTCATGAAACCAGTTAAATGTTCTGTTACAGATGACTGGATTTGAACTCTGGAATGAGATCTATGTGCCCTCCATCACCTATAAGGAGCACAGAGACCTGGGGATGGGTACCCAATTCATCCTCACGAAGAAAGTGACCCTCTCCTTACCTAGTATGGCCATGGAAAGAGGAGAAAACTCCCTCCTCTGGCCCTACCTGGGTCGTGCCTGCTTCACCCTGACATTCCTATTTCTTGAACCAGGCTCCTACTCTAGTCCCATCTTTGCATGTCAGCTGCAGGAAGCCCTTTCTTGGCCATGATCCCCCTACTACTCTGACCTTACTGCCTTTGTGGCCAGAACAATATGAGAATTTCTAAGACTACATAGCATGAAAATGACTTCTTCTTGTTTGAAGTTCCATACAGACAGAGATGTGCTGTGTGCGTAGAACCAGGGTTCACCTTCTGTAGTCCTTTATCATGTGTGTAAGATTGGAACTCTTTATCGGACACCTCTTACAACCAGATTTTACACCAGCTATTTACTGCAGCAGACATCTACATGTAGCTATGACCTGATAGGATCTTGCATTGGCTATCGTGATATCTCTCTTGTTTTCTGGGTTTAGCTCAATTACATGCCTTTGGTAGCAAATGTTTCCCTTTTAACCGACCCATGATATAAGAAATGTCAAACATCTTCTTAAAGAAAAAAAAATGATATTGACTTGCCATAAAATTCTATTCTAGAATTAAGAGCCCAAATTGGGGAATTGAATGGGAAAACTTAGAGAGGGAGACAAACCATGAGAGACTCTTCACTCTGGGAAACAAACAAAGGGTTGCCGAGGTGGGTGGGGGATGGGGTAACTGGGTGACAGGCACTAAGGAGGGCACTTGATGGGATGAGCACTGGGTGTTACACTGTATGTTG
The DNA here is from genome assembly GCF_048418805.1 of Vulpes vulpes. Taxonomy (NCBI): domain Eukaryota; kingdom Metazoa; phylum Chordata; class Mammalia; order Carnivora; family Canidae; genus Vulpes; species Vulpes vulpes. The sequence continues at coordinate 9,759,148 of NC_132794.1, forward strand.
GCAAATTGAATTTAAATTAAAAAAAAATAATTAAAAAAAAAAAGAAAGAAAGAAAAACCCCAATGGTGACATTGGAGGAACAGTAATAATTCTATTTTGAGAAAACAGGGGTGGAATGATGTGTCCAAAAATTATTTCAGTGACTCACACTAAACAAATTTGTGTCCTAGAATATATAATGGAAAGTTACATTATCTATACATATATAACTAATTTTCAATGAGCTGCCTTGGCTAAGTAAATCTGAATCTTTTATGCTTTTTAAGAAAATAAAATTTTATTATAAGTTTTTTGTTTATATTCTTTATAAGACACTTTCCAAGAAACAGATTTTTTTTTTTCTTTTTTACAAAGATATACAGTCTTGAATTAAAAGGCCCCAAAAAGGGTGGCACAGTTGGTTGAGCAACTGACTTTTGGTTTCAGCTCAGGTCCTGATCTCAGGGTCCTGGGATCCAGCTTCGCCTCGGGCTTCCTACTGGGTGGGAGTCTGCTTCTTTGTCTCCCTCTTCCTGCCCGCCCGCCCCCCACCTGTGCATGAGCTCACTCACTCTCTCTCAAATAAATAAAATCTTTAAAAATATAAGATAAATGTCAGTCTTTTAATACTTACCAACTCTAATTCATATTATTAGATACATAGAAATCTGTGTTACCATAACAAGTGGAGAATTTCTAGAACTGTCCAGAACAGGAAAGCCTTTCTAGAACTGTCCAGAACAGGAAAATCCATAGGATCAGAAAGTAGATTAGTGGTTGACAGAGACTGAAGGCAGGGAGGAACTGGGAGTGACTGCTAATATGAAATGGGTTTCTTTCTGGGGTGATAAAAATGTTCTAGAATGGGCGGTGGCGATGGCTAAGTACCTGTGTGAATACGTTAAAATCACTCAATTGTATACTTTAAAAGGGTGAATTTCTTGTATGTGAATTATATCTCAATAAAAAAAATAATAAACCACCCAGAACTTAAAAAGAAAACCCTTTCAAAAATAAAAAGCAAAAATAAAACCCTTTCTAGAAGTAGTTGATAGTTTTCCCTGGGAAATATTTTTGAGCACTTATGCTCACTCTTTTTCTTTTGCTCTTTTTGCTGAAAAAAAAAAGAAAAAGAGAAGAAAAGCACAGCAGGAAGCTCCCACCTGACTTCTACCACAGTCATGGTCAATTCTGGCCATTTGCTGTGTTATAGGAGATCAAAGCGTCCTTTGCCCCCCCACCCCTGGAGTTTAGCCCCCATCATCTCCCCTAGTTGGATGCCTCTGCCTCTATCAACAGGACACTGTGATTTTATGTCTATGAGGAAGCTTGCCTACATTCTTCCCTAGATCAGGTCTGTTGACTTGGTGCTGTCATACATGGCAGGGCTACAAAGAGGGCAGTAGTCACAATCCTTGGGACATAATCCCCATCACCACCATGAGCTGCCCTGCACCAGAGCAAGTTAATAGTCAGCAGAGGAGATGTGAAGGCTTGGCTTTTTATTCACAAGAAAAAAAAAAAAAAAACATTCCCTATTGGCAGCTGAGGAGACAGTCCCTCTAGGGACCAATTATTCTATTTTGTGCTGTACATACTGCAGCGGGCTGCTGCCAGCCCCCCTGGGAGCCGCTCTGCTGGGCTTCTCTAACAGAGGCCAGGCTGGTGCTCCAGACACAAGTTGCTCTTCATGTCAAAACTGCTGCTAATGACACAATTAAGTAACAGGGGACCACAGAGAAGCTCTTAATTAGGTAAACACGGCTCTCTGAGAAATGATCGCCCAGTTTTAGGCTAGCCATTACTGTCAGATTGCTAGAAGATGTACACTCTTGGATACACGAAGAAGCGTTTTAAGGACCCAATTGCACACTGATTATTTCTTCTTATTTAATAGAAGATTCTTACCATTTTATGAGAAATAGTGAGGCTTCCTCCATTTTAAGAATTTATATCCCACGGACTTGCAACACAAAAGGAATCGCGTGGGGAGGAAAGAATCGCTGAACATTTTCCCAGGTGCCAAACAATTTGTGCCCAATCATCTTTTGGGATCTCCAAGCAACCGGTGTGCTCTTAACATTGGCCAAACTAGATTCACACACATTTAGACTGATTTCCTGTTCAGAACTTCCCCACCCCCACTATGAATCATACACTTCCATAATTTTTTCCTAATCATCCTTATTTAGATTGTTTTTAATATCAGATTATATTTAAGGACTGTTGAAGATATGCGACATTTTTTCCACCATCCACCAACTCTATTTTCATGGGCTCCACTCAGCCCAGAAGCTGGAAGAGCCACATCATGGCAGGTCCGAAGACGAAGACCACATACGATTTTGCAAAGCAGTACTCACATACACTCTCTTTCTCTCACATTGTTCAGATTTTGGTGTTGCTTTATGTACATTTTGTAAATTTATATATTAAAAGACAACAACTGAGCCAATGCTTCTAGTGGACTCCACTGGTTGTCAATGATATTTTGTTTCTTTGACCAACAAACCTAGAAGTTCAGTTAACTTATCTTTTCACATTACAAAATGGCAAACCAAGGCAGTGTTTTCTTCAAATTATTTATTGACCCAATTATTTAGCACTTCCGAGTATTTATTGTCATGTAATAATGTTTATAGGAACAATATGCACGTATGTCAATTTTTATCATTTTTTCCTGTCTTGGTTCGTTCTTCTATTGGGTTAGCTTAACCTATCCTAAAATCGATGGTCAGACCTATCACACATGTGGAAGAGTCAGCATAATTAGGATAGCTTGTGGATTGGAAGATTTGTGGTGAAGGACCATATTAAGTGGTATAGAGTCCGAGTGGCCATTTCACCATGGTTCTCGTTGTATCTTTCTTAACTGCATGCAATTGCTTATCCTTAGAACTAGTTCTTTGTGCTTTTATCAACCCGGTCTTGTGTCTATAAAATTCAGGTCATTGGTGGATGAGAGAAAGAGCACTCTCCCTTCTCTTTGCGTCCCACTGCTCCGTGACCCTCACTCCACTTTTCATCTAGGGCTTCTGCCATCTTCCTCATCATCACTGTCCTCAATGGCAACCTTAGTGGCTGAAGCTCAAAGTTCTTTGCTACAACCCAGTTGACTCAACTGATAGCACTCTTCATTCACAGTCGCCCAGTTCAGCCGCCACTCCTGCTGTATCCACTCTTTGTCCCCAGTGGATCCTCCAACCTCTCCCCCTCCCCGCTTCACTTCATTTTTCCCACCTGACCCTCTCAAGCTCTGTTCAGTTGACCTTCTGTAGTCAGATGCTTCAGTGTTGCTCTTGAGTTCAGCTGCGAGTCTCAGGGCCCCTTTGACTGGCTCATGGGCCAGCTGAGCCAAGTACAATTCCCCATCACTCCCACAATCAGCTCTTCAGTTCTTGATTTTACACTTCAGAGTCACTGAAGAAACTTGCAGACACTTGCACACCTGACCCTGGTGTGATGTGATCCTGGTGCAGTTCCATAACCTCTCATTCCTCTGGGCTGTAGGCTTAGGTACACTCCCCACAAGGAAGCTGAATAATGCCTTTCCTTGTTTAAAACCTGATCTTAATGTTACCTCCTGCCTTTTCCTTATTTAGCAAGCATGTTTTGACCATCTCCTACGTGCTGTGAATGAGTGTGTAGGTGCTGAAGATGCTAGGGTAAAGAAAGCAGGCACCACACGCCCCTTCAAAGAGTTTATGTTGTGGTGGTGGTGGGAGGGTTGTGGGGAGGACAGGTAAGCACTTAGGCCACTGTGAGACACCATGTGAGAGGGCTCAGAGACAGGGAAACAGTGTGAGCCTCTGGGCCAGAAAAGGATCAGGTGGGTCATTTTGGCTCCTTTATTCGCTGAAATCAACACCATCTGGCATGAGCTACTTCACATCCTCCAAACATCAAAGAATTTCACCCTCTCTGGTTCCATCTTTAATTCCATTCTGACTTCAGAGGAAATGTTGTCCATTCTTATTACTAATCACCTCCTCCATCTGCTGTCTTAATGCTCTCTTCCTCTACTTATTCAGGGGTCCCACCATGTAAACCATCACTCTTCATGGAATATAAAATCGCTCTCTTCCTACAGGCTGGCTTCTTTCCCTTTAAAATGGCACAGGTCACCTCAGTAATGAGCAAATTCTGCTGCTCACCTTTGCAACAGTCTGCTTTCTCTACCAAGTATCTAGAGAGCATCGGTCTCCAGTACTTCATCCCCAAGTACTTACCCCTTTTGTCTAGATGTTTAAATAGACAGTAAGTAGTTTATAGGGACAAAAAGGAATAAAGGCTGGTATAATAAAATATACTTGATTAATCAATTAATAAAATTAATTAATTGATCAATCAATCAAAATGGTGTAATGATGACTCTTGTGTTTACTGTTCAATAAAATATTAGTATAAAATATTTCTCAGTCAATTATGTCCTCTGGTATTATTGACCTCCTAGTCTCACGGAAAATACCAGTCTCTGGAGTTGGTGTTTCTCATCCCCGAGCATTTCTTTGTAACTTTACTACACGCTTATTATGAAACACACCAGAGGTCACCCGAGTAGTTCAGTCAGTTAAGTATCTGACTCTTGATTTTAACTCAGGTCCTGCATGATCTCAGGGTTGTGAGATTGAGCCCAGCGTCCAGCAGTGTGCTCAGCAGGGAGTCTGCTTGCGATTTGCTTTCTCCCTCTGCCCCTCTCCCCTCTCATGATCTCTCTCTCTCTCTCTTTCTTTTTCTCTCTAATAAATAAATCTTTTAAAAATAAAATAAAATGGGATGCGAGGGTGGCTCAATGGTTAAGCATTTGCCTTTAGCCCAGGTTGTGTTCCCAGAGTCCCAGGACGGAGTCCCACATCGGGGTCCCTGCATGGAGCCTGCTTCTCTCTCTCTGCCTATGTCTCTGCCTCTCTCTCTCTCTCTCTCTCTCTCTGTTTCTCATGAATAATTGAATAAGATCTTAAAAAAATAAAAATAAATTAAAATTAAATAAAATACAGCAGAGTATGAATTTGCATATAAACTGCAAATAAATGGTACCGTACCAATATGTCTTACTTAAAATTGTTGCTTTCATTGAATACTTCACATCTTGAGATATGTATATGTCAATACATACATTTCACTCCTGTATCCCATCCATTTTGTGTGCATGTCCTCACACACACAAATATATGGACATACGTGCATCCCATTTAGAATCTATTCTCCTGGTGTTAGAAATTTACATTTAAAAAATATGTACCATTTTTTGGGGTTGAATATTCTTATCTGTGTGTTTCTGTGCACATGTGCCAGAGTTACTCCAGAGTAGATACTTGGGAGTGGAATTTCTGGGCTGTTTGAATGAGTGGACAGAAATAATGGTGTCCTTGCCACCTTGATCACATATCTCCCTGGACTCAAGGAACCCCACTTTGTGGCTATACTAAAAATGAGGCAAAAGGAGATAATGTGGCATGATGGCATAATGATGGTGGGACACAAAACACAAAGTTAGTTTCCAAACCTACATGCAATAGTCATTGAGCCTATAGGTAGGTTGAAAGATATGGAAACCCAAGAACTAGACTTCAAATTTTGGGTGTCGAGTTAAGTTATTTTCCATTAGAAAGCATGACTCATGCATTAGATTTTTAAATGCCTTTTCTCATCTCTTTGTCTCTTTTTATTTTAAAATCCAGAGCAGTCTTTTCTTGTTGAGCTAACCAGGACTAGCTTGGCCAAATAATTCCAGAAGGCATGTGTGACTCTCCTGATTGGAGTCCAAGTTAGTCTAAATTAACCTGCTGTGGCAGTTTGCAAATTCCTTTCCCTACCCTGAGCAGTTTTTTCCTCTGCTCAAGTATGGTAACTAACAACTGTGCGATCGGTCTGAAACCAAAACCATAATTGCAGTGCTTAAATTTAGGCCTTTGCCTTATGTTGCCAATTTAGAGAAGATGTGGTTAAATCAACAGTCACTTCGACTGCTGACATTTCTGATGTTTTGAATTAAAAATAAAAGTCATTTTTTCTTCTATAACAAAATTAATTTGCCATTGACATGGGAGTTAGACGACACATTCATCAAGATATTTCTCACCCATGTAATAAATTGAACATCTCAACCCGAAAGCCTCATGGGATAGTAATTTGCCAATATTTAATACTTACTCTATTTCAGTGCTTCCAGTAAATTAAAAAAAAAAAAAAAACACTTTTCTTTTTTTTTTTAATTTTCTGCTTGTGACATTATTTGTGTAACTGGCATTAAAATATTACAGTTTCTACCTGTACTGATGACAGGCTTATCGAGGAGGAAAAATCAAAATACACTGAGATGATTGGGCAACGGGAAGATTCCCCATGGAATATGAACCCACTGATTTACATTCTCCTTCCTGACAACATACATTAATGGACACAGGAAGACATCAGTGGGAAGGCTAGCTCATCCGTAAGTGAAGATATCGTGCCTTTTCTATCTGAAGCACACTGGACAGCCATGTTGTAATTCCCACCAGGGGACATAGAAATGTTGGAAACAATACTTTTTCCTCAAAGTCATTTTTGATGAGATTTTCAGAAGACCCCAGTCTGTGTTTGGAGATACTCATCTCTTGCACAACCTCAGCCTAGTACAGCTATAATGTATTCTGGATTTGGGATTATAAAGGGACAATATACATATTAGATAGTTGGAGATGGAAAATAATGCAAATTGATTTGTGAAAAACAAAGGGGCTATTTTTAGAAGAAATCTTTGCTCTGCATTAAGGAATATAGCCGAAAAAATATTTTAATAAAGATCTGTAGAGTCACTTCACATGTAAGTGGACTCTTGATTCTGGTTTGGTTATTAGGGCTAGAGTCATAATCCTTCTATCAGTGGGAGCACTTGTGAAACCAAACCAAAGTTTGGTGCATCAACATCAGGTTCTGGTCTCAAACTCCATTTCTTCTAATTGGCACCTGAAAGTCAGCTACAGATTTCAAGTCCTCACTATTCCGCCTTTATTCTTTCCATGGTGGTAGATGGTACAATTAGCTATTGCTCTTGAATAATTAGGAGAAGGTATAACAAAACCTATTGAAGATCTTCTCTCTCTCCCACATTATCAATAAAAAATAGTTAAATTGAACCTGTAAATGCTAGCATAAATCCTCATATTACTTTGGCTTTCTGTTTGCTCATTTTTTTAAATAGTTGGGTGCCATAGAAGACAAATATTTATAAATACTCTCCACAGCAAATTTTCCTTAGAAGCTTTAGGCGATAGGAGTGTATTTTTAAAAGGCCTGGAATTAAATGACTGAAAATAAAAGAGATGAATTGAACAAAAACAAATGTGGGTAAATAAGGTTTCAGTTTGAGTGGAATACAGAAGCAATAAAGGATTAAATTTAAAAAAAAAGGATTAAATTAAAAGAATATAAACTAATTCGGAAAGGTTTTGCTTTTAGATTAAATTATTGAAAGAGACCTAGTTTCCTTTAATGAAAATCATCATCATTTTTTAAGAGCTGACAGATTACAGAAAGATTGACAAACTTTAAAAGAAAAGTATAAGCGTACATAAATGAGTATCTCTCTAACCATCACTGAGCCACTTTGGGCACCAAGATTTTATAAACCCATATTGTAAATAATTGTCTCAGTAAGAAGAGAAGTTGAGTAGGATGGGGCGCCTGGGTGGCTCAGTGGATTAATCATGGCTCAGGTCATGATCTCAGGGGTCCTGGGATCCAGCTCTGTGCCCTGCTCCCTGCTCAGTAGGGAGTCTGCTTCTCTCTCTCCTTCTGCACCTTGCTCCCCTTGTGCTTGCTCTCTCTCTCTCCAATAAATAAATAAAATTTTTTTTTTTTTTTTTTTTAAAGAAGAGAAGTTGAGTAGGAGAATAATCAATGACTGGGTGTTAATGATTCAGTAGATGCCAATCCCTATGTCATTGCTGGCCACGATTCTTGGCTAAGTTTTAGGAAGCTTGGCCCTTTGAAGTGGTCTTTTTTTTTCCCCTCCAGACTTAAAACCATTGCTTTGACCTGGCTGAGTCACTTGAGAAAATGCCCTGAAAACCTTAGATGTACAGGAGCCCTGACACCGATGTCTTGACCACTTCCTAACTCAGAAAATTACATTCTGATTATCAGCGTTCTCTTCTTGTGGCTCTATTTTTAAAAGATTAATGACTCTGGTTGGAATCTAATTTCCTCTTAGAATTAATGCTACAAAATGAATGGGCCAGCTGGTCACATTTCGAAGGGCAAACAAATGGCTCTCCTTGCTATGGTCAGGGTCACAGTTAGGGTTCCTCAGGTCAGGGGTGTACACGGATGATTGGACTCGGGGGCTGAGAAGTCACCAGCAATCAAGAGGGCACCCCACGAGAGGAGCTGGACAACATCATCTTTCTCCTGACTTATTCAATACTCTGGTCTTTCCAGGAATCGTTGGTTGCTATGGGAAGGAAGCACAGCCAGGTCCACAGACTCCTTCACTTTCTGAGGACGTGTATGTGCACACGTGCATCCATAACCCACTCTAAGTGCAATCAGGGCAGGAGATGTATTTCCCAAATCTGGCACAATGCCTAGCCCTCGTATGTGTTCAATACATGTCTATGGAAGAAAGAAAGGGAGCAAGGTGGGAAAGAGAGAAGGAGGGAAGGACAGAAGGGATGACAGAGGGAAAGAAGGAAGGAAGGAAAGAAGGAAGAAAGGAATTGAAAATAAATGTAGCTGGGTGCTGGGCATTAAGGAGGGCCCTTGAAGTAATGAGCACGGAGTATTGCATGCAATTGATGAATCCCTGAATTCGACCACTGAAAATAATAATATAGTATATGTTAATTAAATTTAATTTAAATTTTAAAAATGTTTAAAGTAAATACAACAGCATAAATTGGAAAGCCTTCCCTTCCTTCTTTCACCTTGCTTTCCACCAGTGTGATCCTGAACACTGTCTTGAGTCTCAAGTGCATCCTTGCAGTTGAATAACCCATCACCACGTTCTACACATATTTGTTTGGGAGAGCAGTGAGGCTGCTCTTTGCACATGTTCGTGCTTGCTGGCACACAGCTGAACATACACTCACTCCCATCCTCAGAGGCATGCTGATGGCTATTGGGAACATTTTCTCCAAACAGGACTAACACGGATTTTCTCCATTTGGAAGGATTGCCCCCATCTGAAAACTCCATGACATTCAATCATGACTCTCGGCCATTCCTCATTTTTTAGTCTTATTTTTTTAAAGATTTTATTTATTTATTCATGAGAGAGAGAGAGAGAAAGAGAGAGAGAGAGAGAGAGAGAGAGAGAGAGAGGCAGAGACACAGGCAGAGGGAGAAGCAGGCTCCACGCAAGGAGCCCGATGTGGGACTCGATCCAGGGATCCCAGGATCACGCCTTGGGCCGAAGGCAGGCGCTAAACCGCTGAGCCATCCAGGCATCCCCATCGTTTTCAGTTTTAAGCCAAATAACATTTATAAGTAAATTAACTTCAATTTTAACGCTCGTATTTAAATTCTACAAAATAGCTCATGGAGGAACTAAAATTTGCACTTACCGAGCAAAATGACTGCATCTTGTTGTTTGCACTCTGTTTCATTATTGTAAGTTTTAAACATGAACAGAGAAACCTAAGTGGGCACCTAAAACATAAGAATTGGAGCGACTCAAGCTCTTTTCCTACTACTTTATAAGCAGAGTGCTCTCATCATGATTTTGAACCTACTCTTAAAAGGCAAGAACACTATAAGGGCTGGAAAGAAACAGAGCCCAACCTGTGGCAAACTTGTTCTCAAAACAAATGTATGTAGCAGAGTCCTCAAACATTATATACTTAGGAGTTGTAGAATTCACTTCCCTTATAGAATAAAATGTTTACAAAAGAAAAAGTGATAAAAATTTGCTGATTAAAGTTGATATATATATATGTGTGTATATATATATATATATATATATATATATATAATCAAAACTCATTATTAACAGAGGCAATTGTTTATAACTGAGACCAGCGGTTGGCAAACTTTTCCTGTAGAGGCCAGCTAGTAAATATTTTACCCATTGCATAAAGAAAAGACCATCTGGTCTCTGTCGCAACTACTTAACTCTGCCGTTGTAGCACGGAAGGAACGCAGCCTTGGGTAATACATATATTAATGAACATGGTTGTGCTCTAATAAAACTTTATTTACAAAAACAGACGGTTGGCTGGATTTAGTCTATTCATCACCAAGCCCTGATTTATTTATTTTACTTTTATTTATTTTTTTATTAATACGTTAAAAATTTATTTAAAAATTAAATTAAAAAATTAATATATTTATTTTTTATTGGTGTTCAATTTGCCAACATACAGAATAACACCCAGTGCTCATCCCGTCAGGTGCCCCCCTCAGTGCCTGTCACCCAGTCACCCCCACCCCCCGTCCTCCTCCCCTTCCACCACCCCTAGTTCATTTCCCAGAGTTAGGAGTCTTTATGTTCTGTCTCCCTTTCTGATATTTCCTACCCATTTCTTCTCCCTTCCCTTATATTCCCTTTCACTATTATGTATATTCCCCAAATGAATAAGACCATATAATGTTTGTCCTTCTCCAGTTGGACTTATTTCACTCAGCATAATTTAAATCAACAAAAAGACTTTATTGTATTTTATCAGACTTTATTTAGAATGACTGACTTTAATCAGTTGTATTATCATCTTTCAAATTCCCTAAGAAAATGCATCCCCTTATTGCCAAAGCTGGCTCGTACCCCACTGCCTTGTCCACTTCTAACTATGGTTTGGGCTCCTGAAGGCAGATTACATGTCCAGTTCTTCTTGGCAGCCCCGGGATCTACCCCAGGACCTTGTTCTTTGAGTGGGCTTAATAGTTATTTTTGAAATATACTGATCCAGATATTCCTTAGATTTATTTTTTTTTAATTTTTTTTAAATTTTATTTATTTATGATAGGCACACAGTGAGAGAGAGAGAGAAGCAGAGACACAGGCAGAGGGAGAAGCAGGTTCCATGCACGGGGAGCCCGACGTGGGATTCGATCCCGGGTCTCCAGGACCGCGCCCCGGGCCAAAGGCAGGCGCCAAACCGCTGCGCCACCCAGGGATCCCTATTCCTTAGATTTAAATCAAGCCTCACCTACCATCTAATCTCATATAGTTAATTCACGGTACTCATCACAGACTTTTAAAAAAATTAATAATTTATTTATATTTATAGTTTATTTATATTTTTAAATGTATTTATTTATATTTATAATTTTCTTCCCACACTAAGCAAGCTTCTCTTGCTATTCCTGAAAATCAGGTCTGTTTCTCTTACAAATAATATTTATATATACTTATGAGGAGCTTTGTTTCAGCAGATGGATTTTACATTTCCACCCTCTTTCTTCTGTGGCATCCACTTCACCTCTTACCAGACCCACAGCCTCCTGATCCGTTGCCTTTTGGTTTCATTTACAAACCTCACAGCAGCAGCTTTTCTGTTGCTGCCACATTGTTTCCTGTCCAGTCAGAATCCTTTGTTCTTTCTTATTTATCTGCCCTTATTTATCGTCCTCTGAGGCCAAAACTGGCCCATCTTCCTGTCCTGTCCTCTTGGACAAATGCCTCAGAGCCTGTGGCCGTGGCCGATTAAGAGGACAGATGCTGCTGTGTCACCGTCTCCTCTCCCGCCCCGGCCTCTGCACAAGCAGGTGGCTGCTTCTCCTAAAACAGACACCTGTTGGCTTTTGCCATCAGCTTGTTTTGAAAAATGCCACAAGTGGCATCTCCCCGAATCTTCTATCTCTCATTTTCTGAAGATGCCTTTCTTTTCCTTGCAGATTTTCTTCTCTTCCACCAGTTTCTTTCGCAGTGTGTATGTGGATGGCCCTTTGCACTTGTTTTCCTGGGACTTAGAAGAGTGTCTGCTAGAAGTAGGCCCCCGAGGGCCAGCACAGTGGGACTGGATGCCAACCTCTCCTTGAAAGGATGGCCTTATGAAAATATCCTTTTTAAGCCTCAGTTTACCCAATCTTTAAAATGAGAAGAATGATGTGGTATGGATGTGAAAATTCAATGAGATAACGTACATAGCGTACCTAATCTGGTACCCCCGGCCCCAGCAGGAGCTCAGCGTGTGGTACTGTAATGTTATTTTTAGGGCTGCCATGTCTGGTTGTGCAGTTCGTGCACTGCACAGAGATGCCTAATCAGCTCCGAGGGGACTGATTCTCCTTGTTTGAATCTGTCTTCCTACATGTCTGTCTTCTGTTTTGTGAGTCTGCCGGGAGGGGTGTCCTTAGCCTGCCACTGATTGGAGGTCTTTCTGCTCTGACATCATTCACAAGCTGCTCCTTTCCATTCTCCTTAGGATGGCTTCTGAGGGCTTTCTCCTCTGCAGAAGGACAGAAATCCTATTCTAACCCCTGGCATGGTGGCTGACACTCATCCTTGGTTGGGCAGAGAGGAGCTCTCTGTGAAGCTGTGCACTGTGCCAGCCCTGAGCTGCAGAGGAGACACTGAGGCCTCTCCACGGCTTAGGGTTTCATGGAGGAATGAGCTGTGAAAAGAACCCACATCCCTGACATGGGGAGTGCTGTGGGGGAGGGACGTTACCCACAGGGTTCTCAGAGCAGCTGACGGGCCCCTGCCTAACCTACCCATGGCTAAACCTCCCTGGAGGAGGCCATATCCCTGTTGAATCTTAAAAGACCAACAGCAATCACCCAGGTGTAGACAGGAGACAAAAGCTTGCAGGTGGAAAGAATTGTGGATAAAAATTAACCTTCATGTTGGACGGCTGTGCACCTTGCCAAGGGACAGCCCCAGAAGCGCTGTCACCAGGACTTTTGAATCCGGGCATGCTCAGTCTCTCAAGCTCCCTTGGTTTTCTGGGAAGTAGCAGGATGGTGTTGTCAGAGCCCCCTGAGGAGGTGAGGAAAGGGCCTGCCGAGGCTTGTCCCACTTGGCTGAGGCCCTTGGGGTGAATTAGTTCCCGGGCAGTTCTCAGGCCTTGCTTGACCCCAGGCCTGGCCTTTGCTCCAGCTCCGCAAGCCTGTAACCGGACCTCCGTGGCCACTTGCAGAGGAGCCAAAACCCTGTTCCCAGAGGAAGAGATGCCAGCACCCATCGGACAGCCTCCTGCCACCAGCACCTTTGACCCAGTTCACCCAAGAAAACAGCGCTCTGACATCGAGCTGCTCCCGGGCTTTCTCCAGGAGCTGGGTGGGAGCCGTTGTGTTTTAGCTGGAGAGCTGTTTCGTCCACAGAGAGCAAGCCCAGAGAGGGCCAGGGCGCATTTCCCACTCCCACAGCTCTCCCACAGCTGATCGCAGGCCCCTGCAGGGGATCAGATCCAGGGAAGCAGCTGGAGACAAAAACACAGCAAGGGGGATACTGTGTCGCTCTGAAGAAGCTCCAGCCCTCTCTAGCTGGGACAAATCAGATCTGCCGGTGCCCCATTCAGGTCCTTTAATGCCTCCCTCTCTGCCTCCCTGCCCCTGTAGACCTGCAGACAGACCCCCTCACCCTGCCCCCAAGAGTGGGAGTCCCAGAGAGGGGTAGGCTCATGGATCTCCTGGGCTGGAGCCCACAGTCAGGCCCGCTGGGTTCTGCACTCACCAGCGATGTAACCTTGGGCAAGTAATTTCGTCTCCCTGCTTCTCACTTCTCTCATTTGTAAGATGATATGATGCCATTACCTACCCCACAGAGACCTTGTGAGTAGCCCGCGAGATTATGCACGGAAGATGCTCCGCATCCTGCCAGGTATAGAACAAGCTCCCCAGACATCCCGGCTATTCCTGCCTTGAGTCTCTATTGACATGTGCGCTTCTGAAAGTAGTACTTAGGCAATGCAAAAACCTTCAAGATACTGGACTCTGTACAGAAGAGAAGGAAAGAGAAAGAAAGGACCCAGAGGAAACAGGAAAGGAGAAAAAAAGAAAGCAATCTCCCCATTCCCTCTCCCAAAAGATGAAAACCATTGAAACTTGGGGTATCCCTTTCCAGTCTGCTATTCATGCACATACAATATTTCAAATGTATGTTATGCATTATGGCTTTTTCTTTTTCTTATTTACAAGAAATAGAAACCCAGTAGACAAACTACCCTGGAATTTGCTCTTTCTGCTTTATGTGGGTTGCAGATCACTTCACAGGAGCATCTGAAGACCTCTCTCTCTTTCTCTCTTGACCGAGCAGGATCCCAATGCCTAACTAGACCACCAGTTTTCCAACCCATAGCCCACGGACTGACATTTGTTGTCATTAGGTGTTTAATTTTATGAACAACGCCAAGCAAAGCATCACTGAGTGGATCTCCATGTGCTCCTCTGGCAGTAACTCTTTACGATGACGTCCTAGGGGAGGAATTGGTGGATCAAGAAATAAGCGTATGTAAGTTTTTAGAGAAATTGCTGAATTCTGCTCTCCAAAATATTGAGTTGTTTTCACAAGGCACAGCAGTGTGTAAGAGGACATGTTCACCATACTTGCATGATGTAGGGTGTCAACATTTTATATTTCTTTAGAACCATCACATGGATGGACCACATTTAAAGAGACCTTACTGGCTCTAACCAAATAATTTTCAGTGTGCCGACGTCCACAGCCATAGCCCATCCTGGTGTGCATACCTTGTTTGCTCTCCCAGAGGACAAAGAGCTACTCCAATCAGTCAAACTCTCATTTCTGTGGAGGGGAATAAACAAAGTGATTCCTTGGGCTTATAAATTAGGTGTGTGTGTGTATGTGTGTGTGTGTGTGTGTGTGTGTAAGAAGGTCACATCCCACCCCTAGTGCCAAACATGCTCCTATAAATTAAGCATCGAGCTCCCACAAAGGCCCAACCTGCGTCCCATTGGCGAGAAGGAGCAACAGGATCTAGGGTTCCTGGGTCTCAATTTTGCATGCACTTATTGGGTAGACTCTTTCCCTACCTAAATCTGGACAATGTACCTACCTCTCCAGAACTTGATTTGTCCAACCAATTCCTTTGTACAACAGATCCTCATAGTCCAAAAATATTCGGAAGACATGTTTTCTTTACATGACAATCCAGAATTTATCATATTTTCCAGTTTCAGGAATGTTGACCCATCCAACGAATGACCAGTTTTATTGAGAAAGGGAGGGAGCACTTGGGGGAATGATGTCAGTTGGATAAATACCTGTACCCTTGTAGCAGTACCATGGTCGAGTGGGTGGGACAGCAGGTGGAACAGAGGTGTGCCAAGACCAAATTGCTAGTGTGAAAAGAAGCTCTGAATTCGAGTCCCGATTCCTCCACATAATGTGACCTAGAACTAATAACTTGGCCTCTCTCAACTTCAGCTTCCCCATATACAAGGTGGGCATGACTCCTTGCATAATTCATACAGTGGTGGCGAGGAGAAACGCAATAATGAGTGTAAAAAACGTGCTGTCCAGTGGGAAACACTGACACATGAAAGGTATGGTTAATATTTGGTTTTAAAATCTAGCCTTCATTTTATGGTGTCTGATTTTCTTGGCATTCACAACATTTAGAAACCAACAATAAAGCCATGCTGTCAGGAGTACAATTAAGGGCAAGTTGGAAAACTGCCCAGTCCCTGTGCATTTGATCTCAGTGAAGCATAGCACCATCGAAGGGCTTTTGATGCAGGAGCCAGATTTCTGGGGAAGTCCCTCCGTGTGGTCCTGTCCTTCCCACCCATGCCACCTCCTTCCACCTCCCCACTCCTCAGCAGTTTGCCCTGCTCGATCCCCTCCAACCCTATGAGTCTATGATCCCATAGTCAAGGTTTGTCCCAGAGACTCTTGGGCCCAGGCCACCCCACCTTTCATTCCCTCCTTTCTCACCCACCTAACTTACTTGTGCTAATAAATGCTCAGAAAAACCTGGAAGGAGGTTTGAAGAGGATACAAGGATCTCTGGTTTCAGCAGGTGTGGAGAAGGAGGAGAGCTATTTATGAGAATGTCCGATCTTTCTGGGCCATGAGGGGGGTCTCCCTTGCCCTACTTACCATCTTTCCAGAAGCTGGTAGAGAAAGATCTCCTGGACATACCGCTCATCAACTACCTTGCTGCTGGACTTCCTGTGCAGGTTGTGTGGTCTTTTATGCTCTGATCAAATCTCAAGCAGCTCAGGAAACAAACAGGGTAGAGATGTAGTGTCACAGGTAATTCAGTAGCTGAGTCCGGTTCTACCTACAGGGCCAACCCAAGCTCCAAAAGCCATGTACCCATCTCCACATCCTGTGTCAAGGCAGGTAGATAACTCCCCCGGTGATGCGGTGATGGGGACTTGAGAAGGGGGCACCTGACAAGCTCTGTGAGTGAGAAGGCTGTCTCGTTTTGCTAAGGCCAGGTCACAGGCTTGGTATCCCCGAAAGTGGTGGCAGCACCACTTCCCGTAGGGCTCTGAGGGCAGGAGTCTCAGATCCCACTCCCCACTCCCTACGTTCACACCATACCAGCTGCAGCGGGTGGTTCTGGTTAGTTCTGAAGCAAAGGACCTTGGGTCAGAGTTCTTACCAGAAACGGTGAATGTAGCACAGGGCTGGGCGGTGAGGCAGTTCTGGTGAACAGAAGGACCTTTTCAGAAATGCTCTCTGATGCTACCCAGCACTCTCTACCTTCCTTCCTAGAAGTCGGTGACAGCCATGCAGGGGGATCCCCAAACTGCCCAGCACAGCACCAGTGCCCTGCCATGCATTAATGTTGCTTCCCATTGGTGGCTATCTCTGCTCTCTGTGGCTATTTCAACTTCAGTGTCTTATTTTTTATGAACTCATACTCTTATGACCTGGTAACATGTGCAGAATAATCTAAAATATTTCATGTGATACTGACTTTAGAATTCTCAGACGATGGCATGAAAACATTGTGAAACGTTTGCTAGAAAGTGATGTATGTGTGGTAAATGTGGTTTGTGTATATGGCTTGTGTATGTGTGTGTGGTATATGGGGTGTGTGTGTGGAGTACGGTCTTGCGTGTGTGTGCATGTCTATGTATGTGGTGTGTATGGTGTGTGTATACGTGGTGTGGCATGTATAGTGTGTGTGTGTGATGTGTACATGTGGTATGGTGTGTGTGTGATATGATGGGTATGGTGTGGGGAAGGCATGTGGTGTGTGGTATGTATGTGTGATATATATGTGTGGTGTGCTACGTATGGCATATGTAGCATGGTGCGTGTGTGTATGTGTGCATGTGGTGTGTGTGGTATGTGCGTATGGTATAGGTGCTCTGTATGGTGTGTGTGTGTATGTGTGTATATGGTGTGTGGTGCGGTGTGTATGGCATATGTAGCAAGGTATGTATGTGTCTATGTGGTGTGTGGTGTGGTATGTGTGGTATGGAGAAGGCATGTGGTGTGTGATACGTGTGTGCACACGCATAGGTGCACACAGGTTCATGGGCATGCACACGCACATGGCCAGTGTCTTCTACACTGAGCAACAGCGCACAGAGCAAAGAAAATGTACACAACAACAGATGCATTTATAGATTAATTAATTAATCAGAAAACCATTTACAAAAGGTTCAAATACTCAAAATACATCTTGGCCTGGTGCATACATAGGAGGAAACCTATAAGGACAGCCTGTATTGCCCGGTCCGTGATCCACCTTTTTACTTCATGGACATGTTTTCAACCTCCGTTTAGTGTTTTCCCTCAGCTCAGCCCAACCTGCTGCTAGTCCCTGCCCTGAACTTCACATTTTATTTATTATAGATTTATTTCTGAAGCCATGCTTATTACTTTTTCAAATCAGAGTCATCAGTTTTATGCTCCTTTTCTCTTTTCATGTTTTCAAGACACTCCTTCCTTTTTAAAACACATAAAATATATTTATTTTATATTTGTTTTCAATAGATTCCAAATCTGATAGTCTCTGTCTTCATTCTGCGGTGTATTGCGTCTGCAGACTCTCACTCATGGTACCCTGTTTACTTATGTGTTCTATCATTTTTTTTTTTAACTCATGAATTTTGGAAGTCTCTTTGAAGTCTGGGTTGAAGGCATTTTACCCTTTAGAGGCTTTCATCTACTCCTGCCAAGTGCCTGGGGCCACCACCAGTCTGGCACCGGGATGTCCCATTCTTAGCCTCATGTTTTGCAGACCATGTGCGTATGCGGAGATGGACCTCAAACCTTCATGAAAGATGGTCAGATATTCTCAAAGAACACGTCTCCCTGCCTTCCCAGAATCAAGGCTGTTACCAGATAAGTTCCCTGGCCATTTACACTCCTGGAAGAATGAATTTGGTTCATCTTTTCACTGAAGGCACAGGTCTCCAAAGACCCTGGTTTTACGTGGAGTCACCTAACCCAAGTTTACCATTAAGTTAAACCCACAGCCAAGTTACCCAAATAGCCAAGCAATCTAGGGCTCCGGACAGCGTTGGCACTCCCTTCTTTGGATTTGTACTCTTACTTAGCTTTTTGGCCTCTGGTCATCTCCCCAAGCCATGCACCTAAAAAACATATCAATGTTAAAAGAACAAAAACAGAAAAAAAAACATTTAAGAGGCATCAGTTAGGCATTAAATCTTGATTTCAGTTCAGGCCATGATCTCAGGGTTGTGGATTTGAGCCCCCCATAGGCTCTGCATTGAACATGGAGCCTGCTTAAGATTCTCTCTCCCTCTCCTTCTGCCCCTCCCCCTTTACTCTCTTCCCCAGCACATATTCTCTCTCTCTTACTAAAAAAAAAAAAAAAAAAAGAAAAAAAAATGCACATCTAGTATTTTATCCAGTATTGTTACATGTTTGAAGAGGGAGGGGGAGGGTTTTAGGGTGCTACAGGTGCCTCATTTCCTGAGCAGAGAAGTTTAACTGCTCTGTCACAGACCTTCACAGCTGGGAGCCAGATCTTCAGTGTAAGAAAGCTCATTTTATCTAAACCTAGGGGAATGAAGTCTAGCAAAAGGGAAAAGATTTTAGGCGAAGAAGCTGACATTTACAGAATGTCTACCATGGGCAGTTGTTAGAGAATGTAATCCTCACCCAACCCTTTGGGGTAGGTCCTTTTGTCCTTAGAAATGGAGCCTCTGGGGGCACCTGGGTGGCTCAGTGAGTTAAGCATCTGCCTTCAGCTCAGGTCATGATGCCAAGGTCCTGAGATCAAGCCCCGAGTCAGGCTCCCTGCTCAGCAGGGAGTCTGCTTCTCCCTCTCCTCCCTACTTGTGCTCTCTGTCATTATCTCTCTCTCTTTCAAATAAATAAAATCTTAAAAAAAAAAAAAGAAAGAAACAGAGCTTCTGATAGTTCAGAACCCATTCACAGTTACACAGGGGTGGAGTTAGAAGTCAGCCTGATTTCACAACTTTGTAGATTCAATTCTTCACGGCCTTTCCTCATCTATGGAAGTTTTTCTCTGACACTTAGAGATATCTAGCGTCTCCTTAAATAGCAAAGGACTGAGACTTAGCTTTTATCAGCTGATGCCAGACAACCTCAAACAAATTCTAGAATTCTCGCCAATTCTTTGAAAACTTAATTACCAACATCTTTATAACCTAGGAAAGAGAATATACAAAAATAGGCATGTATGTGTGTGCGCATGTATGTATGTACATATATATACATACGTGAGTGTATAGGTGTGTGTGTGTGTGTGTGTGTGTATTTTTTTCTTTGAAAATAGTGAATAAGAAACTTCGGGACAGAGACAGACCTTGCACACCTTCATAGCCTTCACAAGTCCCAACGCATGCCCTCAAATGATAGACATTCAATAAATACCTCTTAAGTGAACAATTGCTATTACTCGTCGCAGAATCAGAATGTATACACAAGCATCAATGCTATGGGCAATTCGAAATGTGTCCAGGCGAAGCCTTGCAGCCCTACAAAGGCATATGTCTCCAAGATTAGGGTTTGGACATTCCAATCCACCCATGCCTTTCTCGACCACATTTCTTCTCCCTGAGTCAGTAAGCATCAGCTCCTCGTACTGTGTCATTGACTTTGGCCCCTTGCACCCTTCTCTAGGGTGCAAGAGAGTTTGAATCACAGATTTCAGTGACTCTCAAGTCAGTCCACTCAGTTCTCCTTCTCAGCTCCCATCCCTGGTCTAGGTGCGTGCACCTGCCCCTGAGGGCACTGATCACTTGGACCCCTCCCGTGCTGGGCTAACCCGGGTGAATCACTGCCATCTTGCAGATCTGCTATGCTTCCGGCTGCATTATCATATTTCCTGTGAAGGGACACTTTGGGCTCTTTCCTAGCCCCCATTAATGTCTCACTTATGAAGGGCAACATCTCGCTTCTCTTGTTGGTGGAGTCGCCCAGTCTCATTCCGAGGATTACCTTCCATTAGTGGCTTTGAGAGAGCCAGTCTCTTTCCCTGGCTACTTCATCTTTGGAAAGAGGTCACTCTTGAAAAAAGGTGGATCTGCAGAGGCTCCAGCCTTGCTTCTCCGTCCTGAAGGGGCAAGAAAAGCAAATAACTCTTTCAATCTCACTTAAATATGAGGTGTACGACTTAGAACTGGAAAATGTTTATTCATGAATGCACAGCTCCTGGCAGGTTTGCATCAAAAGGCTCTATGTAGGGGGAAAGGAGGTGGAGGTAAGTTGATTGCCTTGAGAGAAACAACTTATAACATTAGCCTCTTTCCTCCATCAGCAAGTAGGAGGGGAAAGAAAGCTCAGCTCGTAACAGTGAGTCCTTGCCTGGATGCTTGAGAGCTCTCATTCAAATGCACACCCATGTTCCAGGGAGACAGATCTCTAAGTGTTTTGAATATCAAGAAACAGATTTTCATAGAGCCTGCCCTAGCTTATTGAAGGATTTTGTAAAAAAAAAAAAAAAAAAAAAAAAAAAAAAAAAAAAGGCACTTTTATTTGGCCTCCTTCTCTAGAAGTTTGATTTTAACCACTGCCAAGAACCAACAAATATAGTTTTTCAGAACACTAAGCATTCTTCAAAAGGTAGTTTCAGAAAACTGATTTTTTTAAAAAGATATATTTATTTATTTGAGGAGGGGAGAGTAGAGGGCGAGAGATTCTTAAGCAGACTCTGTGCTGAGTATGGAGTCCGGTGTGGGGCTTGGTCTTACAACCCTGAGATCAGACTGGAGCTGAAGCCAACACACCGATGCTCAACTGACTGTGCCACCCAGGCACCCTTAAAGTGATTCTTAATTACAAGAAAAGTTAAGCTTGCATCAGCTGAACAACAGGCAATTTAAGTAAACTCACATTAGAAAAGGAAACTTTATTTTTCAAATTGGTAGCAGAGACCATTGAAAAATATCAGACTACATTAAAAATAGTGACTGCCTACTATGTATCTTCAGTGAATGAGCTCTAAATAAATTTGGCTGTATTGTGATGAATAGAAATCTGCTTTTTATTTTGGGAGGAACAAGACTTCAACTTTTTGAAATTGCTAAGCATGATTTTAGAAGGCTAGCTAAAAAATGCGATATATCAGGATAAAACAAGGGCCTCATTTATTTTCGTAGGATTTTTTTTCTTGACAAAAAGGCACCCTATTTGCTCTCCATTCAGTAACCTTACCCTTTTCACTGTCATCCTGCTTGAAATTCTATTCTTGAAGTTCTTATAGGTGAGCACAAGTTCCATTCCCAGACATCCCTTCCCATCTGTCCTAGTCCTGGCTGGCTGACTTCTTTGTTTGTTTGTTTGTTTGTTTGTTTGTTTGACAGAGAGAGAGAGAGAAAGAGAGAGAAAAAGATCACAAGCAGGGGGACAGGCAAGGGGAGAGGGAGAAGCAGACTCCTCACTGTGCAGGGAGTCCAGTGGGACTCGATCCCAGGACCCTGAGATATGACTTGAGCCAAAGGCAGATGCTTAAGTGACTGAGACCCCAGGCACCCCTCCCCACCCCCAGCTGACTTCTCTTTGGCCTCCAAAGGCATGTGCTGCTCTTGTCACTCATGAGGTTCTAGTTCCTTCAACAAATCATTGTCTGACCCCCATGTTGTTCCCAGCTCTGTTCTGGGTCCTGGGGACACCATGGTGAGTATGACCCTGTCCTAGCTAGCCAAGAGGAAGAGGTCAGTAAAATTCAGGGTGAGTATCACCAGAGGGGCAAGTGCAGAGGGTACTGGCAGCCCGAGGGCTGAGCATTCCAGACACAGTGAACAATGCACCCAGAGGTACAACTGTAGGACCGCTCTGCTTAGCTGCTCTGGGCCCCTTTCTTCATCTTAAAGAACAAGTGCGCCAAGAGTCTTATAGAGATTAAAGGGGGTAACCCGTCTCAGTGGCCAGTGCTTCTGCACACTCAGCACATCCCATCTGTGGGGGGCTCCCTTCTAAAGAGCTTCTGCCTCCAGGAAACAGAAGGAAAGGCAACTTTCAGCTCAAACCAGCAAGTTTCTCAAACCAAAAGTTTTATAATAACAACACAGTGTTGTTCATATTAAGGAACTTCTGTTCCAAATTATATTAAAAAGTCAGCATAACACCAAAAAAAAAAAAAAAAAAAACCCACCCTAAATAGGTCTGCTTGTGAAATGAAGGTTGTCATTTCTATTTCCACCAATTCAAGAACTAACATCTGCTGCATCTTCCCAGAGGTGCACATATTGCTTAAATTCTATCCATTCAGCTCATTTCTTAAAAATGTTTGAGACTGAACTGGAACATAAATAGATTCCTCTGTATACATCCCACCATTCCAGTGGGGGAAGTTATTTTTATAGAGAAATTTTTGGTTAAGTGCTAATGTGGCACCTGGCAGTGAACTCAACAGATATTTCTGTTAAACTGGGTATAAAATAGTGATTATTTGAGGACATTTATTTGCTACTTAGAAGCCATCAGCTTATGATTTGGGAACACTTAGTAGTTTTTCCTTGATCCAAGTTTGTTGAGGGTGCCTTTCAAATTCAGTGGTGACAAACATCTAAGGGGCCAAAGCTAATCCTCTCTAGCCCCTTTAGTGCTGAGCAGTGGAGTTGCATTTGGTGGATGAAGGGCTGGTAGACAAATATTCCTAATTGTCTGGGGCCTGATGGAATTGGAGTTTTGCCTCCTGGCACTGGTGCCATGGCTCACCCTCTTCTCCATACTCTCTGTCCCTGGGGTCCTCCTGTGCTCACTCTATCTCTCTGGCCCAATGCATAGAGGAGCCAGGAAACTCAAGGTGTGGATATAAAAGAAACATAACTTAAAAATTGGCTTGGAGCAATTTTGAAATATTTTATATATTCAATTGCATGTGGGAACATTCAGATTTTAATTATTTTTTAACAAAAACTGGTACTACACTTGATTTATCATTCATTTTTTTCACCAGCCCATTAGCCATTTACAGAGTTCCAATCTACTTTCTAAGGACACTGGATGATAGATACATTTTTAAAATTGTGGCCACCTCCAGAGCTAATCTAAGTATAAGCTTATTCCCATGCAAAGCAAAAAAAAAGGACAAAAATGGGGAAAAAAAATCCATTGAAACCTAAAGCAATTTAAACTTGACTCACATTTGGATGTTTCCCTTCTCATAAAGTCAGGAAACCTTTTGCTAGCTAATTCCCTTATGGAGTGGCTGGAGGAACAGATCCATTGAATGAAGAGAACCAAACAAATACAGAAACATAAGCAATGCTTCAAAATGAGTGAAGCATTGAAATTCTAGCTCATTCTCTGTATGGAGAGTATCCCAAAGGAGTATCAGCCAGTGCTCCCTGACAAAATAATCAATTTCAAAACTCTTATACTACTCTACACTCAAAGGGCCTCCCTGGACTTTGCACACACTGCTTCTTTGCCTGAAAAATTCTTCCATCCCTTGTCTGTCTGGATGTCTTAGTCAAACAAGAGTTCGTTCTTCAAAACCTAGAACTGTCACTCACTCTTTTGTAGAAACTTTCCTAGTCCCCTAAGAAGAATTGATCACTTCCTCTTTGCACTGCTGTGGAATCTCATGACAGTCTGTCTTGTGGCATGTGTCCTCATGTGTTTTTTTTTTAATTAATTCTTTTCATATACACACATATATATATAGCAAACTGAGGCCCCTTTATTTTTACAACATTGCACATAGTAACCAGGGTGGGGTAGGTGCCTTGCAGACGTTTCTTAAACTGAATTGTACTGACCTTGAACTTACATTACTATATAGTTCATTTTCCTTCCATCAACTCTTCCTTACATTGATCCCAGTTCTACCTCCCTATCACTCCTTATCACTCCCATTCGTTGACCCTATTTCACTCCTTTGAAGCAACAAGAAATAAATCTACTTCTTATTGCAAAATGGAAGGCACCATTCATGGCACCCATAATGAAACACCCTTCAGTCTTTCCCCTCATGACACTTCTGAGACCGTATGATGCTACACTACTGACTCAATAAAGTTCAATTTACTCTAAGTCAAAGATTATCTGGCATTTATGTTACTATAATTTCTCATATGAAGATGTTAACAATTTGAGTGGCTGTTGTTGTTGTTGTTGTTGAGAATCTTAAAGGATTCTCCAGATATGGACAAAGACCATCTAGCCACTGGCAAATAGGGATGTCCCTCTGACCTTGAGAAATATCCAATTGTAGGTCATCATGTAAACAAGGTCGATAAATACCACAATGATGGACAAACAAGATGATTATTAAGGTTGAGGCTGAGGATTATCCAGTTCTTCCACATTCCACAAATATGGAAATACGTCTCATACCAATTGGCAAATTGTTTCTCTGAGCCCCTAGAGTCTTTGACAAAAAAGCCTCTAGGAGCCAGCTCAAGCTCTGTGGACAGCATCCATTCTGAATGGGTAATGCTGCAGCCTTAACAGTTGTTAAGTTTTACCAGTTGTTAAATATTTTGATCACTCATCCCCCCTCCCCCTCACTGAGCTGAAAGGGGATTTCACTAATGGCCTCCAAGTACACAAATGATTATTTCAGTGAATCATAGCCAGTTAGTCTGAATCCACCAGGAAGAAAGCAAAAGGAAATGAGTAGAACTCTAGCAAAAAACTTAGTGTGGACTCCTGGGTGTGGGGGAGTGACACTGTAAGTTCCCATTCTCCCATTTGGTCAGACTTTGTAAAGCAGATGGAGCCCCAAGGGTCTTGAGGATAAAAGCCCAGGCCTGCCAGAGAATGGCTCTGCATGGTTTTCTCAGGGTCTAGGATCCTCTAGGCTAAAAGCCAGAAGAAAAGGAGCATGTGTGGGAGGAACTATTATCTAATATTAGTCTCTTGATGCTTATAAGAACTGAAACAAATGATCGTTTACTGGTATCTTACACCAAACCCGCCTGGAGAAGAGAAACTATCAGATGTTTCAACTCAACAGCTGCACATCAAAAATAGTAGTCTTTTAGACACCAGGAGCTTTGTGACATGAATGCTAGAAACAGGTCCAGTATGTTGGAGGCTCTGATGTGTTTTCTTTCTGGAATGAAATGAGACAGTACTGCTGCCACAAGTCCAATTCAATGCATTCGTGGTTGGGATCACACTACCTTTGTACACGTGCATGCACATAAGCACTCACTCAAACATAGGCAAGCAATGATTAAGGAGAGCGTATGCTAAAAGGCTGGTTAAGGATCTATCCTTAGATCCTTATCTAACCTTCCAAGGATCTATCCAAAAGTATCTATGGATATCTCTTTCTTCTGAACAAACCCATTAG
This sequence comes from Vulpes vulpes, assembly GCF_048418805.1. Lineage (NCBI taxonomy): Eukaryota > Metazoa > Chordata > Mammalia > Carnivora > Canidae > Vulpes > Vulpes vulpes. The sequence goes on from NC_132794.1 coordinate 9,784,716, forward strand.
GAAAATCACAAAGAAAGAAGAGCAACCTCCATGGACGTGGGCATTTTGCACATGTTATAAGCATTTCTCCTGTGTGTTATAGCATGGATTAGTCAGAATGGGGTCATGGTTACTGCACAAAGGCTGCTATTGGTATCATCAGACTGATACCACGCCAGCACTCACCAGGATGGGCATACTAGCTGTTCCATAGCCAGCAACTGTTCGGATTGGTCAGGATCCAAACTGTACAGATTGATAAATATTTTGAATATTGTTCCCAGTCATCATTGGCTTGTGATTGAGAAATAGCACCACAAACATAAGAAGAAAGGCTGTTGTGTTCTATGCTTTGGAAAACACAGCTGCTTTGTGGAGTGACTGGCTGCTCAGTTGACATATTCCTTTGTTCCCAGTGGCATTTGTGAAATGTTCTGCTATGTGTTTTGAATCTAGAAATCCACGGATTTGGGGCTGATATCTATAATTTGCTTGGTTATGTTTTTTTTTTTTTAAATTAAAAATAAATAAATAAATAACCTCTTAACATCAATACTTACAATAACTTAATCAAATTAACACCAATACCCCCCAAATTAATGCCAATAAAAGAATTATGCTTTTAAGATTCCATTATGAAAATTCTTCAATAAAAATAGCTTGGAATCCTTTTAAATCCTTTTTTTCCCAACTGAAACAATTGCTTTTGTATATGTTTCTTAATAGATGAGGTTTCCTTTAATCCAAGCAGTTTGTATCAGAGCATAAAAGTAATAATTGCTTTAAGCAAATAAAACAATCAGAAGGTAAGAGGTCCAGGCTGGTATACATTTTTGAAAATACTCAGAGACCCAGGCTCCTTCCAGCTATGTACTTTACCAGCACTAAAGTAGAGCCTTGCTCCTCAGAGTCCAGAATGTCAGTCAGAGCTCCAGCCATCACATCTTATTTCCAGGCATCAGAGTGGAGAAAGAGGAAAAAAAAGAACACAACAAAGAATGCATCCCAACTGTCATTCAAGTAGGATTCCAGAATCTGCCACACAAAACACAGTTAATGGGTGGCAGTGTCTGGTGGGCCTTGACTACATACTTTTAGCTTGGATTTTGCAGAGAATGAAGTGAAGATGAGCAACACTTGGCCTACATCTAACTGTAAAGGATATTGGTGAATGTAGGGTTGTTAGTTTGTTTTTTTTTAATCAAGGGCCCCACTAAGAATCAAGACTCCTGTTGCTCTGGGAGAAGAGGGGAGTGCATATTAGGGGTCGGTTAGTCTTTTTTTTTTTTTTTTTTTTTTCAGCAGAAACCATTCCTTTAGAGAAGAACAGATTGTATCCTATTCATTTCTTCACTGAATGATCAACATTCTATTATTATCTCATTTAGAGATCTATTCACTTCTGAATTGAGCCACCCTGATGAGTGGATTAAGAATTTTGAGTCCCTAGGTGCACCTGAGTGATTCAATCAGTTGAGCATCTGGCTCTTGGTTTTGGCTTATGTCATGATCTCATGGGTCATGGGACTGACCCCCCCCCATTGGGCTCTGTGCTCAGCAGGGAGTCTCCCTCAAGACTGTCTCCTTCTATCCCTCTCTACCCCTCTCTAAAATAAGTAAATAAATCTTTAAAAACAAACACACAGACAAAAAATAATAATAATTTTGAGTCCCCTAAGCAGTTTCATAACTTTATTCATTCCTTCAATAAATATCGATAGCACTCCTATTTGGGGATAGGAACTCTGCTAGAGCTTAGGGATAGCAAGATGAGCAAAACATAGCTGCTGATTTCATAGACCTTCTGGTCATATGGAGAAGATCTGTGCAGAATGAGGAACTATTATGGAGTGTCTGCTCTAGGAAGCATAGGGCAGGGAGACCAAACTTAGAGCTGAAGTGAGGAAGGCATTTAAACTGATATGTGGGTGAGGAGGGGATGCTGATAAAAGTGTTCCAAGGAAAGGAAACACATATTCCAAGTCCTGGGAGTTAGAAAGAATGCAGGATTTTTTGAGGAACTGAATGATTTTCAACATTTCTAGAATATTGAATTCAGAAGGGAGAGTATTGAAAGATAAGGCTGTTGAGACACTGGACCCCAAATATGGAGGGTGTCCCAGCCATGTGAGACTTCATACATTTCCTATAAGCAATGGGAAGCTATTGAAAAGAAAGCCCATCGAGATTGCTATATAATAGCCATCGCCAGCATCTCCTGAGTTTTGAATATGTGCTTGACATTGTGATAAGTGTATTCCATGCATCATCTTATTGCAAGTTCACAACAAACTCTAATGGGCAGATAACATGCCATTGTCCTTGTTCCATAAATGAGAAAAATGAAGCGTTTAAGAAACTCTCTCAAGGTCCTTCAGTTGACAAGAGGTTGAGTCAAGATCAACCAAAACTGTCTGATGCCGTACTCATTCCATAGTCTGGACTCCACTGAGACTGGATTAGATGGGGTCAGGGCGAAAGGTAAACAATCAGAAGTGACTAGGTGTACCAACACATTTTCAGAACCATAACCTTCATTGCTACTGTGAATCGGTTAGGAAGTCCTGGCTCTGAACCCGCTCTTTAGTGCTGGTGCTGTGACAGTTTATCCTCTGCTCTAGACCCTTCTAGACTTCTTCACCTTAAAGTGGAGATGGCTTCCTAGATCCTAACAGTCAAACAGCCCTCCTATCATGCTCTGCCCACCTGAGTTGTCTGACTGGGGGTCACAGGCACCTCTGGCTGATGCTAGGACCACGTGCACACTCTCAGCACCGACTCCACCTCTGTTACACTGAGCATGTATGATCCTCAGTAATTTACAAAAGAAAGGGGAACGGGGTATGCAAAGAGGCAGAAGACCCAACGTTGGTACTTTTGCAAAATCTCTCTTGCTCTTGTTTTAGAACTTTTTTAGAGTCCATTTTCTTCCTTTGGCACAATTAATCTTACTAACTGCCACGGGTCAAACATGAGTGGCCTCTGAGTCAGGTGGATCCTCGGACCTATGTGCACTAGTTTTCTTTGCTGCACTGAAACTGCACAGCCTTGGGTCTTGGTGCACAGTTTGAGTCAAACCTCCAGGGGCTCCCACCCCTCTCTGTGCACGCAGGCAGCCTCATCTCTGTTGGCTACTGTGCAGATAGCTTAGCCAGCACCAGGCAGCATTGAGTCCAGATGCCAGATACTGTTGTTACTATTTTTGACAGCAGCGGTAACTTACCACCAAACCTTGGAACTGGAGGGCCAGGAAGGCCCATGTTCTCATCCACATCTGGTGCTGCTGCTAAAACCAGTCTGTTTTGTCTGCATTGACAGCATACTGAAAATATCCAAGCCTCCGCAAAACAGAAAATCTGACAAGTAAAAATACCTCAGTAATGTACAGGGAGTTGAGGTAATGGGTTTATTCATTGTAAAAGCAGCTGGTCTTCCTTGTTAATGTTTGTTTGGTTTAAAACAAGGGAAGATCCCAGTTGCAGAGGGAATGGATGGGATGCACTCTGATTTCTTCTCTTCTGGCTCTTGCACTTCTAATGGAGGCAAATTGCCCATGACTCTGCCAAAAGCCCTAATCTCCTTTGTCTGGATAGTTTATTAGGTGAAATTTAAAATTCGAGGCTATAACCTTTTCTTTATCACATGCTTCTCTTTGTGGGTGAATCATCATTCCACCTTCACAACATAAATTCTATGATGGAAAAGAAAAAAGAAGTTGAATTTATTCTGATGAAATAGTGTATCATGCTCAATGCTGTCTTCTTTCCAGACGGAATCAGAATATATTTTAAATTTGTTTGACATTCACCAAACCATAAAATATTCTCAGTGAGAGTGTTGTGTTGACACTTACCTACACTGTAGCATGAAACGAGAATTAGTCATGTGGTGGAGGGGAGAAAAGAGAGTATTAATTTGGTCTGTACCACAAAACTAGTGGGAAATGAGACGTTCGGTGACTTTTGTCTCTTATTTTGCAAGTGTTTGTGCATGCCACAAAACACAAATCTGTTACTGTGAAAATGTAGGTTGCGATTTGAGCTCTAAAGAAGGAATCAGATTTACTGGGCCTTCCAGTTGAGGTTGGTTGGAATATCATTGTTGGTGTTTGTGATTGACAATGGGTATTCTGAGAAAGAAGGTAAAGGTAGAGAGAGTGAGCACAGGAAGAGAAAACCCTAAGGGCCCCTAGAAGCAGCAGAGGTGGGTCCCATGGGACTAAACTTCACGATCTGGGACAGCCTGTCCAAATACAGCACAATTTCATTTTTGATCTACATTTTCCATATTTCCCAGAACTGTGGGCTGTTTACAGAGTCAGGAGAATTTTTGCTTTGACATGAAGTAATCCTGTCCTTTGGGAGCCCCCAAAAGTTAGCCAAGGTTTAAGAGAGTTCCAGAAACCACATTTTCAGTCCACTGTGGGTTTGTTTGCTTTACTGTTGTGGGTGCTTATGTTGGAGGAACTAAACAACACTGCTAGCACTTTTAAAGCTCTACAATATGGGAATCTTTTTTTTTTCTCCCTTTCTAAAACCAGTCGTGTTGTGAAAATTATGAAACTACTTCAAAACGTTCTTCACTGTCATCAAAATCAGCTTGACTCAAAATATTATGACACTTAAATTAATTGTACATCAGCAATTTATTTCAAGATTATCTGGGGCTGAAGAAAACAAATAAAAAACAAAAAAAAATTGAAACGATTCTGCAAAGCAGATTGCTTTCATTAAATATATCCATTTGTATTCAATTCATTTGAGCCTACGTAGGGCAACAATTTCTAACGAGCCCCCTTACAGTGAAGACTGCATGGATGGAGGACATTTATTACTGAGTTCTGTGCCAGGAGCTTAACACCCTGTACAAGGGACCAGAGTCTTCCAGAAGGTTCTAGCTCTCCAGGTGGAAACACTGCGTGTTCTGACACTTCATGTTGGCCGTGAATGTAGGTTGGCCCCATCAGGGTCTGATGGACTTCTCATCTTTTTTTCTGGGATGGAAGCTAGTGATGGATCTTCTCACATGTTAATAATACCAGGTCAGTCAACCAAATGAAAGCATTTGGAAGAGGGAACCTCAGGCTACCTCACAGATACCCTTACAGTTCCTGGAGACACTTGCTGACTACACACGCCAGTCAGGAAACCTCAGTTTCTTTCAGGAACACTTTGAATGGTGAAGCAGGTGGGAGGCTGCATATGTCCCTTTGGGGATCAGCTCTGGGCTTCCAGGTGGTCTACGTGGTAGAGGACAGGGGTGAGAAGGGCCTGGGCTGTGAGAGCCCACAGCAGAGTGTCCTTGCAGACCTCGCTGGGGGCCTTCAAGGCCAGGTGCTAGCTGCAGTGCTCTGTGCTGGGCATAAGGCAACCAGCAGGCATGTCCTCCAACCCCAGAGGCTCAGTCGGGCAGGAAGACAGACACACAGACAATGAATCACAAAATAGAGCCCAGGGTCGGGACCCAGGGTCCTGTCCTCTCAGGCTTTTAAATCCCAGTTGAGCACTGGGTGTTATACTATATGTTGGCAAATTGAATTTATTTTTTTTATTATTTTTTAAGATTTTATTTATTTATTCATGAGAGACATAGGCAGAGGGAGAAGCAGGCTCCCTGCAGGAAGCCTGATACGGGACTCGATCCTGGGACCCCAGGATCACAACCTGAGCCGAAGGCAGACGCTCAACCACAGAGCCACCCAGGTGACCCGGCAAATTGAATTTAAATTAAAAAAAAAAAAAAGTCCCAGTTTACACATTTGACTCTATATTGCAGAAGATGTTCTTTTCCTCCGGGTGTTTTGTTCACTTTTCTTGTTTTCAGTCACAGAGCCACACCATGGCACGAATTATTTCACTCACAGAAGGAAGAGAAAGTATTTTTACAATTTGAAGTGCACCATGGTGTGAGTACCAACACCCATGACACAGGGACATCGGGGTCCCTCGGGAACACTTTGGGGTCCTGTAAGGTTTCCGAGGGCCAGGATGTGCTTGCTTTTCTTTGCCTTTGCATCCCTGGGGTGGGAAGGACAAAATGAGGGAGGAAGGGAGAGAGAGAGAGAGAGAGACAGGACAGAGACGTGACATGCACTGCGAACAATGAATAGAGTCACTCTTGTCTCTCCGGTGGCTGGTCGGTCTGGACATTTACCCACAGCCTCCTGATTACCCATGCTCCCCTTTCCTTCCTGCACCAGGGTCCCTTAGCCCAGGCAGATACTGTGGGAACATCATTCAGGTTTCCCCAACACCCTGGAGTTAGATGTTAGATGTGGGAGATTTCCGCACCCTTCCCTCTTCTGACAAGTGCCAGGGTGGCTGGTCCTCAGCTGGCAGCAGAGGCCCCCCTCCATCCTCGGGGCCCCACCTCTTCTCTGTCCCCAAGGCAAATGGAAAGCCAGGTGTGTGTACGAATTCCAGCAAGGCAAGGAAAACAGAAAGCGAGCAACTGAGATGTTGAGATTAAAAATAGGATAAACAGGAACTGAAAAGTCTGGGTTTCTATTTCTTTTCTGGTTGACTTTGTTTTCACGTTCCCCCCAGTGAACTGCTGTACTTAAGAGTTTCTCCCCATTAAGCAGTCATCTGTAGTCTGGGATGAGAAAGTGAGGCTTCTCGGACCCCTCGGTGTAGACTTCCCCACCCCTCAACCCCAGAACGTGTTAATTGCCAGCACATATGAGAACGATCGTCTAGAGGGGAGGGAAAAAAAAAGAAAAATCCACTGCAGGCTTTGCCCAGAAATGCTAACACAGTTCCCTCCGTGGCCCTCAGTGGCCTCAAATTGAAAATGTCATAAATGTAGGAATATCTACGCCACATAAACAGCCAGGCCAGGCACACGCTTCGAGTTTGCATTACTGGGGTTCAGCCCTGAGGCTTGCTGGCACCACTGCCTGGGATCAGGTTTAAATATCCAGGCACCCACATCCTCCATACGGCCCGCCTGGAATCTTCCTTAAGACCAACCCAAGGGAAAAGGTTTGTAGGCCTCGTGCGTGGAGAGATCCATTAGTTGGACAGCCTGAGCTTCATTTATCATGGCTTCGCTTCCTAAAACTTTAACTACAGGCATGTAAAGCTCTTTATAAATCAAAAGGCCCCAGAGCCTCCGCTAGCCTGGGCCGGTGGAGACAGTGGGAGCCGCCTGTGTTGTCTGAGTGAGCCGCCCACTCGGCCAGCTGCGGGCTATCTAAAGCAAATATCCCCACGGTGGCCACTTGCCCAGAAACAGCAGCAGGGCCTGCCTCCCCAGGCAGGAAGGAAAGACAGCCCAGCCTAGACAGAAAGCTGCCCGTGCGAGGGTGGCGGCGATGGGGAGCTTGCTCTTGGCCCCACTGCCCTGAATCACAGTAGAGTCTGGAAAATGATACCAAATATGGACCATCTAACTGCTACCCATGTTCCTTATATTCTTAGGGGCAGTGACTCTTCTCGACTTCCTGTGATCAAAAATGCTTGTTTTAATCATTCTTATTAAAAACCAGAATCTCACAATATACAACTCTGTTGCACAGGGACCAAGTTAAGAGCAGGGGATTGATTGCGTCTCCAGAACACAACTGATGCCAAAACAAAATGTATACTAAAATGCTGGACCTTTTTTTTTTTTTTCTTCTTCTTCTTCTTCTTCTTTTCTTTATTTCTTCCTATATTTTCCCCTACAGGAGGCAGTGAAACATCGGAAAGAAAAATGAGTCAACTAGAACCTGAACCTCAGGATTACTGGCAGGGAGTTTGGATGGTGTCTGCGTAGAAGTGTCGGGTCACAACAAGATTCATTAAGTTGTCCTGTTACTTTTACTTGTCCCCTGCTGCTTTGCCTGGAGTTTGCTCTACGGTATGTGTCAATGGCTGGGAAAAGCCCCTCCAGAGTAGCTATTTTCTTGCTTTTATTAAATATTTTTATATGCTTCCTCTAGAGTCTTCAGTCCTTGCAAGAAACTATTCTGAATGTGTTTGTAATAAAATAGCAGCGAAGTAAAGGCCTCACATCTCATAGCGTTGCCAGATGAAATCTAGGTTACTCGGTTAAGTTCAATTTTCAGATCAACAACGAATTTTTTTTTTTTTTAAGGTTCAGGTGAACGACAAACAATGAAGTGTTGCTTGGGTTCAACGTCCACTGAAACGATACTCGTGTTTATCGGAAATTCAAGTCGGTGTGCCATGTATTTTTATTTGTTAAGTTTGGCATTCTAGAACAAGCTGGCAACGTCAGACTAAAAAGCACACTTGGACTTCCCGGTCACGTTTTCTCTTTAAGTTTTTCGGGTGTTTCGTTCAAGCCCCAAAGCAGCCACTTGCTGATAGTAACCTGTTCTCTGGATCTAAGAATTCTGCTATGATTTAGTTAATTCCTTCTTGGTTCCAGGGTAGCAACTGTTTGCTGTAACAAGTCTTTCTTTTCTATGCTGCGGCTTAGACCAGGTACCCAAAAGCAGTTGAGTCAACTAATCTAATATTGCCAATTTGTTATCAGGTCATATGAGACCATCACTGGTAAGCCACAGCGAGAATCTGGAAAATATTCCAACCACAGTTTCTAACAAGCTTAAGCCCTTTCTACATGATTGGAAAAAAAAAAAAAAAAGATTGAATTTTAGCATGAGTGGAACAGGTTCTCTAGTACTGAATAATTAGAAAGTCTTGGGTATGGAGAAGGGTGGCCACATTTCTATGCGTGAGGCTGAGTGCCAAGGCCAGGGGTGCCTGTTATTTGCAGAAGAGTTTCAATAGAAGATTTTCCCCCCAATCAGTCCCAAATACCCCGTTTTCTGGAGTGTAAGGGACTGAAGAGAATGTATGACTATGATTTAGGACCTTTCTTTCAAAACTCAAGTGCCAAAGTCAGCGGATTTGACTCTGCATTTGCTCTGCATTTGAAAACATTCCCAGGTCCAGCACACAAGATCTAAAATTAAACTTAATTATCATCACTTCATGATGCTCTATTAGAGGAAAGTCTGTGAGTCAACACGAGGCGTCCCACTAAACCTCTGATCATCACCTGCAAAGTGGTCCAGCCAAGAACTGCTCGTGACGTCATCACCCACATGTGGTCTAGGACATGGTATACATGATCGCATATTCTCGCTTTAGACATACATTTTCTTAAACAGCAAAAGCAGTAGAATGATTTTCTTGACGTACTATTGGATGCACCTTTTTGCATTTAAAATATGTCCTTACCACACTAGCAGAGATCCTGCTGCTTGTTCACTCAAAACACCTCCTGGGAAACTCTGAGAAATGCTTTATTTAGAAGCAAATCAGCCTGTGAGTCATGCAACTTTTTGCTTGTGTTTTTCTTCTTCAGTTCTCCTGCTACCATAAACATTTATACGAAGACAGGATATTTTACTGCGTTTCAAAAGTCCATCTGCCACAGCTGCTTGTTCCCCACCTGAAGTCATCAACTTTCATGAAAAGAAAATATCTGGTTTTCTTTCAACTGCTGATAAAGCCAAAAGGAAAAAAAAAAAAAAAAAGAAGAACTTTGAGCAGAATTCCCTCTTTTCTTCACTGAGCATTTCTCACGCTTCCCCGCAAAGCATTGGAACTTTTGGACATTGGAATTAGTCTTGTGGTCAGAGGTATAGTTTCATAAGATGAACAGCATTCGAAGGCAAAGAACTCACCAAACACTTTGTCCCTTTTATGGGGCAGTGAAAATATTATTATTCCTTTTCTTTTGGTGGGGAGGAGGACCGGAAGGGGAGTGGGAGTGGTAGGCGGTGTAGAAGGCACACATGGACTTCCTGATCACATTTTCTTCCTAAGTTTCTCACATGTTTCATTCAGGCTCAAAAGCAGCCACTTATCTGACAGTGATGCATCCCCCAGATCTCAGAATTCTGATATGATTGAGTTTATTCCTTCTTAGTTCTGGGGTATAGGTTTATGGATTTTTAGACATTTGATTAAAAAGCAAATTTCATCTACAATCCAGAATATTTCTCCCTGGTGCCAATATCAATCCTCTTTCAGTTACAATTTCCCAATACTTCTTGGCTTTATAAAAACAACAAGAAAAGAATTCTTTGTTTTTGTTTTCCCGCCAACATACAGCTTCCCACTTTTTTTTTGGATACTATCCTTTCCTGTTCTGATTGTCCCTTGTCCCCAGTGCACTAATGATGCTGTCAAATATCCCCAAGATGTTGCTTAGTCAGTGACAGAACTAGGTTTAAGAGGTTGCTTTCTCTACCGTGTCAATACAAAGTAGATGTTAAGGAAGTAGAAAAAAGGCCATGCACGTCATTGCACATCATCCACTGGACCTACAACCTGAATCAAGAGCCCCAAGGGAAGCAATGTGATGCAGCGATGGAGAACAGGGGCTTCAGAGGCAGTCCACCTAGATTCAAATCTCAGTTCCATCATTTGCTAGCTCCATGAGCTTTGAAAATAACCTAACTGCTGGGAATCTCATTTTTCCCATCTGTAAAATGGGGATAAGAGTGGTATCTACTGCATTGGATTGCTTGTGAGTACTAAAGAAGTTGGTATTGATATTTAGCCTACTTGTCTAGGAAAGGTGAATCCTATGGGGAGACACTCAGGGGGATGGTCATGGAAATTCTGCATATGATGAATGATACAAAAATAAATTGATATTAATATGCATTTGTTCAATAACTATTTATTGAGCACTTATGCTGTGCCAGCTACTGTGCTAGGTGCAAGGAGACAGAGATCCAAAGATACAAGTTGTGTCCTAAGGTAGCTTAGTTTTGGGAGGAAGCTGTGGGACCAGGGACAGACCAAGGACCCTGGGGCAGAGAGCTCTGAATTTGAATCTAGCACCTGTAGTGGGGAGGGATTGGGCAAGTGAGTTTTTTCGCTTGGAAAATGGGGATAATATCACCTTGTTCGGTTGTTATAAGTAACAGAATACAATGCATGCACATAATAGGACTCAATCAGGTTATACACTATGTATGTGCTTGTTTATGTCTGTCTCTGTGTATTTAGAGAGGGAGAGAGAAAAATCATGATACAAGATAATGCTCACTTTGGTAGGTTTGTTCCAGGTGAAGTTGAAGGACAGAAGAAGAGTCCTAAGCCTGCCTGGAGGGTCCCACGAAGGGATGGGGTGGGCACAGTCGAGACCACAAGGACAACCCAGTGAGCCCTGCAGGAGAGCAGATGTCCTGGGCAAAGTCAATAGTATATGAAAAGGCACAGAGGCTGGAAGGATGGTGGATTTGGGAATGACCAAGGATGGGCACAGAAAAGTGTAGCAAATGGCCCTGCACCCAGAGAGCAAGTGGCTCACACCTTTGCCAAGATATCACCATCTCATGAGGCTTTCCTTTATCACCCTATTTAGACAGTCCCCTCCACCAGCATCCCCAGGACCCTGCCCTACTTTGGTTTTCTCCAAATCAACTTCTACAACTTTTCACCAAGTCACTTTTAAAAAAAATTTTTTTAATTAGCCAACATATAGTACATCATTAGTTTCAGATTAGTTTTCAATAATTCATCAGTCACATATGCCAGCAAGTGCTCATTCCATCACGTGTCTTCTTTAATGCCCATTCCAGTTCCCCCCTCGCCCACCCACCTTCCCTTCAGTTTATTTCCTATGATGAAGAGTCTCTTATGGTTTGTCTGCTTCTCCGATTTCCCATTCAGTTTCTAAATATAAATATACATGTGCATATGAGTGTGTGGCATATGAGAACATGAACTTTGATGGCTGCTGTAGCCCCAGCACCTAAATCAACACCCCTGGTGCAAAGTACGTGCTCAATAAATACAGGTTGACTCAAACGAATATCTAACCTCCTCTGACAGGCAAAAAAAGGTGATCAAGGACATTGTAGCAACTCAGTGGTTGACGAGTGATTAAAAATAGAAAGGAAAAAATGGGCTGGTTGGATTCTATTAATTATTAAACCTATAGCTTTTTTGAATTCTGTGTGGTCTAAGAAAGGTGATAAGACTTGAGAAAATGTCTTATTTGATAGGAATGGGAAGAATCCATCAAAAATATATCTGTGAAGACCAAATGACTTATTGACAGTATTTCACTTTACATTACCATTATTTGCTTTCAGAGTATTCTTTCTGCCCATTATGAGCACTGTATGTCATCTCTATTGATTGACATCCACAAGACAGGCTGAAGAACCAGTGAAATACAGAAATAAAATGCAAGATTCTTCTCAAATGCCTTCAGGGGCAGATGTAGCATTCAGGGCTCGCCAAACTTGCATGATGACCCACCTAACTTACATTTACAGAACATACATGTATCATATGAATTTCCTGGCCAGGTTGTTGAGCTACTCCCACTTCCAAAGAGGGATAGAATCCCAGGAGGTCATGCATTTGGTGTGGCTGGGTGAAGTCCTTCAACAGCCTTCCAAACACTGGGACCCGGTGGTTCTAGGCAATGGCAAGCCCAGCAGGGACCCTCTGTTGGCTGGCCTGGCAGACACCAATGGGATGGTCCAGGGTGTAGCATTGCCTACCACTGGCTAGGCCATTTTAGAGACCAGTAAATTAGGATCCAGTAAATTAGGATAATCCTGCACTGTGTTGGGGGTATTAAATAGAAGAAGGCCATTGAGTGTCCAGCACAATGCTTCAATAGGAAGGTGCATGATCAATGGCTGTTAGCTGTGCAGTCCTGTTAGTGCTCAGCCCTATCTCTACCTTGGTGGTAACCATGACCAAGTGCTAAAGGGAGATATGTAGATACAAGTTCTGAAATGAAGAAAATAGCAAAAATAAATCATTGCAATACTGAGCAAAAAGAAAATTTGAGCTTCATGAAACAATTTGGTAATTTTTTCCAAATTGACATCTTTAGCTGAAATGGATAAATACAGTTAAGCTAATTCAGCATCTTTATGACTTAATATGGACTATTATTGTTAATATTTCAAAAAGGGTATTCTGTGAGAAGAGTGTCTTTTTTTTCCTTCTCTAACATTGTGCTTCTGTGTGTTTTACTGTGTTCTTCCTCTGTTTTTGACTGAAATGGAAAAAAAAATTGTTCCCTAAAAATATACATCTCTGATTTTACGTTGGGAATCAACGAAAAACCTGGTTATATTTTTTCAAAATTCACTTTGTGGCAAAATTTGAAAAGCTCTAAATTTAGTGGGAAGTTTCATAAAATAAAATATATCAATATCTAGTGTTACTTCAATTTTTAGCTCAAGTCAGCTCTGCCAAGATTCAATATTTTGAAACAACTCATACATATGCATTCCCATTTATCATCTTAAAAGTCTTATGTTTAGCTTGCTAATTTACCACTTCTAAGGCCTATCTTTCCTCCCATCATTTTCTCAAGGTTGTTTTCTTTTATATCACTTCTCTTTTCCTTTATATTGTAATTTGCCTTTTATAATAATTTAGTTCAAAATCAGGTATCAAATACTGGCTATGTACTGTGTATTGTCATATCAAGTAAATCTAGAATCTGCTGTGCCCAGAACAACATTTGATTACTCTCTTTTCCTCCTTTCTCCAATTCCCAAAAGACTTTAGAAGAATCATGCTTGCCAGAAGTTTTTGATTGGAGATCAAGCTTTTGGAAAACACTCTTCTCCTCTTATTTCATTCCATTTGAATCTATGACTGTTGAAGTTTGCCACGTTCTTTTACTGACTCAACAAATGTCCCTTGGGGTAATTCCATCCTCTAACCATTAGTTCACTTTCTTTGCTTATTCATTTCCAGTTGCTTCACGGACTGAGCCAGGGTATCAGTGATTAATGACGCAGGGCTATTTCAGGAATCCCTAGCATTTTCCATATGCTGACTCACCTAATAGTTTTCTGTGTTCACCTGTTGGGAGCATGGCTGTGGTATAGCACATGTGGCTTTGAGTGACCAGAAAGCTCCTGAAACTTATAAGGAATTGTAAAGCTGTGATCTGAACAAAGTCCATTTGCCTGTTTTTTCCTTTGGCATTTTTCTTTTCTTGAGAACAAGGGATTTGTTGTAGTCATCTTTGAATCACCAGTGACTACCATAACACCACTATAAAACATTCATGCTCAGTACATATTTACTGAATGATGGAATAATGTAAGGTATGTTAAAGAACTTGAGAAATGTTAAAGATTGTTCATTTGTTTTGGGAATTGTTGTCATTGGAAAAATGGAAAAACCATTTCAGGAAGAAAAAGGTCAGTATCTGGAGAGGTATTTAAGTGACTAAATGCCTGGAGTTACCTATAAGGAACATGTATGACCAGAAAGTGACAAAAATAGTTAAAAGAGTTAAAGCAGTCGAATGAAAACCTGCCTGAGTTTTTATCACCACACAGCCTTTTGAGTAATCATTTTCTTAAGCCCATCTTTCCAGTACTCATCCCTCCTATATTCCTGCTCTTAGCATTCAATCCAACTCTCTGGTTCATTCTAACCTCTTTCTTCAAATATGTGACATAAACTCATGAAATAAGTATACATGTTATATCAGGGGTCCCCAAAACCATCTCCAGATGTGATGATTCACCAGAAAGATTCATTGGACTCAGCATGTAGCCATACTCAAGGCTACAATTTATTATAGTGAAAGCATATCAAGAAAAATCAGCAAAGGGAAGAGGCACATGAAGTGAAGTTCAGAAGAAACGAAGCATGAACTTCTAAGAGTCCTCTTCCAGTGGAGTCCCACAGGACAGGAATAACTCCTCCAGCATCAAATTGTGACAAAACATGTAAACTGTTGTCTTCCAAGGAAGCTCATTAAAGATTCGGCACCCAAGGTTTTTATTCGGAGTTGGGCACGTAGGCACTCTCTCCCCAGAACACACCAATATTTCAGACTCCCAAAAGGAAAGGAGATATTCAGCATAAATTCCATCATGTGTACAAACAGTGTAGGTACAATAAGCTACCCTTATCAGTTGCAGAATGGTGACAATGCTACTGAAATTCAAGTTTCCAGATGTCAGCCAAGGACCAGCCTTGCAAGAAGGCCTTTATAAGGACAACAGTCTCAGGTCTGTTTGTATTTCTTCTTTTCTGGACACATTTGTGTACCAACCTCATCTTCTTTCCCTATTTTGGAACATTCCACTCTCCCAACACCAGTTCTTTGCATGGCTGATTTTATTAATCAAACCTTAACCAAAATGATATCTCCTGAGAGAATATTTCCTGGCTGCTTTCATAGAAGTAGTTTCCCTCCAAGCTACCCTTTGCCATATTTTTTTAATCATGTCTGAATTAAGGCTTGCAAATTCCATGTTTCCAGGGATCTTTTATGGGTTTTTTTTTTCACTACTCTATGTCCAGGACCTAGAAAAGTGGCTTGCCTGGATCTTAGCAGGAGCTGAACAAATGTTTATACAATTATGTGACTGATAGCACTCTATGAAATTTTCTTGTTCATTAATGTATTGACTTTTATATTATCAGAATACTCTGCACCTTCTGGAATGTAAGTTCCCTTAGATCAGACTTCTCCTGTCTCTAGCAGCTAAGCACCAGGCATATGGCAAGTTCTCTGTAAATACTTCCTGAGTTAAAATGAGTGCGTGCGCGCACACACACATACACACACACATATACACATCAGACTATGCTTTTTCCAAAATATAATTACTATTCTATACATTCTGGTCTGCTTAACTCTGAAAGAGATGGGACTATGTTTTTTTCCTGAATGATTTCCTGAAGGACATATGGATGGAATACAGAATCTTCATTTAGTCCAGGTACCATGGTACTCACTGGAAGTTCATTACTGGATTTAAGTTGTTCACAGTGAATAGGGCTAGGCAAACTCACAAACAAATCATTGCAAGTGTAATAATACATAAAGTATATAGGTTTGTGTGTGAGAGTATGTATACATATATATCACAAAAAATATATACTATAAAGCAAATGAAATAATAAATGTGAGCTTAAGGTTTTGTTCACACAGAAAGGAGAGGAATTGACTTGGCCTAGAGTGTTATAAGAGGCATCCAGGAAGAGGTAATTTCTGAGCTTAAATACCCTTCAAGGAGAATCTAGGTAAAGAGGGGTTGTTGAGAAGCACGGCATACTCAGAAACTTCTTATTGATGGAGCACAGGAGTCAGGAAAAGTGAGAGAATTTTCCAGGGAAGAAGGCAAAAGTCTTGCTAAGGAACTTTGGCTTGATTTCGTAGGTGGTGGCATCCACTAAAGGGTTCAGTCAAGGAACATGTCATGTTTGGGTTTGACTCGGGACTAGGAAAATCTGGTAACTCCAGAGAATGGCTTTCAAAGGAATAATGTTAGTAGCAAGAAGAGTGGTTTAGAGGCTCTTGCACTAATTCAGATAGAGTAGTAATGCATGGCGGCAGAGGAAAAAATAGTTGAGAAATGACCAGAAATTAAATAATAAGAACTTAGAGTCTTACTCATTGAGGGTGAAGAAGGTGGCAGGCAAAATGATGTCTGCAAGCTTTATTTCTTTAGGTTATATGAGTCAATTGATGAGAATGCATAAGAATAAAGGAGCTTAAAGGAAAGATCATGAGTTCAGTATCAGTCAAATAAAGTTGGAAGGACCTATGGATTACATAGTGTACAATAAATAGCTGGATATGTAAATCTGAAGTCCACTGTAATGGACACCAGTGCTAGAGGTGTGCACAGAGGAATCAACAACCTACCCCAGGCACTGGAACACATGCCAGCAGACGAGATCACGCAGAGACAACTTCTGGGCAACAGTATTTCATTAGTGAGCAGAAGAAAATGTGGCTAAGAAAGAGATAGAAAGGGTGAAAAGAGAACCAGAAGCATGACAACTCATAGAACTAAAAAGTTTTAAAAGAGTGAAATTGCAGAACTTCTTTATAACTTCTTCAAAACTTCCATGCTCCTCAGTTGAGCACATAAAACCTTCCATTGGCTTTGGGTGTATCTTTCCAGTATCTTCTTCTACTGCTCCTTGAACAGCAATGTTGAGAGCTTCAGAAGTCCTGGAAATTAAAGACTGAAAATTTTATTAGAATTTTCAATAAATTTTCAGTAAAAAGATAATTAGTTACTCACTGAGAGAACTATCACAGTAGAGCAGGATGATAGATGCCAGATTGCAAAGGACCAAGAAGGAAGGAGAAAGGAGGAAAGTACATCTAGGAAATATATGTGGCTGTTGTGAAGAGGTGTGGACAAGATGGGACAACATAGAATAAGGTGGTGGCTAAAAGAAAGCCCAATCCAGGGAGAAATGTTTAAATTGGAAAAATCTTGAACCTATTAATAGTTGAAGTTGTATTAGGAATAAATCGGTTTTCCTCCTGTGTGTCTTCTTCATTCTCATACTATTACCACACTCACAACACTTCAGACACCAGAAGTGTGGGGTTTTTCCCACCCTGAGCAATTCTTTGCTTCCAGTTTGGAGCTGTACAATTTAATTCAACTCTGGCGCTATCTACCTGGACATAGCATCAGATCCCAGAGAATAAGGGCTCAATCCCATGAGACTGTCCCCCACTTCAGATGCTAGTCACAAGTAATAGGTTCCCAAGTTACCCACAACTTTTGTCTGACTTGGCTACAAATCAGAGACTCCCATGAACTCCTCCACCTTGGATTTGATTATTTGCTAGAACAACTCACAGAGCTCAGGGAAACACTTATTTACATTTATCAATTTATTAAAGGATATGGTAAAGAATATAGATAAATAGGTAAATTCATAAAGAGAGATCTGGGAAGATCCCAAGTACAGAAGCTTCTGTCCCTGTGGAGTTGGGATACATCACCCTCTTAGTACATGGATGTGTTCATCAACTGGAAGCTTTCCAAACTCCAGACTTTGGGGATTTTTATATGGAGGCTTCATCACGTAGGCATGATCAAGCACTAACTATTTTCAGCCTTTCTCCAGAGAGGGAGATGGAGCTAAAAATTCCAAGCTCCTAATCTTAGCTTGTTCTTTCTGGTGACCAACCCCCACCCAGGAACCCATCAAGATTGCCTCCCTAGAGCAAAAGACACTGCTATCACCCAGGAAATTCCAAGAGATTTAGGAACTCTGTATCAGGAGCTGGGGTCAAAGACCCAATATTAGAGCAAAAGATGCTCCTAGTGCTTTTATCACCCAGGAAATGACAAGAATTTTTGGAGTTCTGTGGCAGGAACTGGGGTCAGACATATTATCTTTTATTATCTTATTATCTCACAGAAGTACATAATTCAACTAGGAAGAGGTTGAAAATATGAGAGAGAAGAAGGATGATGAATAAAAGGAACCTGAAAGCAGAAAAAATGCCATCAAAGATATAGTTTGTGGATTCCAATAGGAGAGAGATACCTTGTGGTCGAAAATGGAAAGCATAGCATCTGGGGTTGGTACACATAGATTTCCAACAAAACTATGGAATAAACTGTCTATTTGCCTTCATTTTTACATTAAAGTGGCAAGTTTGTCTACCATTGCTGAGAAGTTTGTACAAGGTAGAGTTCTTAAAAAGAGTGATGGAGGTTCTTAACAGACATTGAAGGGTATTTGAAAATTAGTCACCCAACAGTAAGTGAAAGAATTTGATAGGTGAGGGGCACCTGCGTGGTACAGTCTGTTAAGCATCTGACCCTTGGTTTTGACTCAGATCATGATCTCAGTTGGGGCTCTGCACTCAGAATGGAGTCTGCTGAGGACTGTCTCTTCCTCGCCTTCTGCCTCTCCCCACCCCAAGCTATCTTTCTCTCTCTCTCAAATCAATCAATCAATCAATCAATCAATCTTTTCTTAAATATAAGAGTCTGATAGGCGATGTTAAGAATCTAGTTGAAACATGAAATTAATTTTCTCCAACAGTCCTCGACCACCTTGGTACAGGAGCCAAGAAGGGGGTTTGAAGCATTGATAGGATATTATAGTTTTGTGGAGTGAGTGTTTTGGAAGGATAGAGGGTAAGGGAGCCAAGGGTCCTAGTGATATTTGTTATAGGGTCAGAGGAAAGAAAAACAAAACAAAACACCAGAAAAAGGCTAATTCTGAGAGAACAGGAGGTATCAAAACATGTGGTAAGTTTAAAGATCACTTAAAGATAGAATAGGAGTAGTTACAAAACCAAATGAATTGAAATTTTTGATCAAAGAGTAGAATATTTGCGTTTCAGAACATAAGGATGAAGAAATCCCTGGATTTAACCTGGCGACAGCGCCTGAAGGAGAAGAGAGATGAAGGTAGTTGGAGATGAGGAGGATAAGAAGCAGAGGGGAAGGAAGTCAGGAGGGTCATCTATCTAAACTGCAAGGTCACTGAAGATAATGGTGGGTCAGTGGAATTTGGGTAAAGAGGCAAACCTTTTTTTTAATGGATATGTAGAATTGGCTTAGAAGATAGCAGGCAACAGGATAAAAAGTGGAAAAGGATAATGTGAGAAGAAATTAACCTCAGTGGAGCAATGATATTTAAAGGGCCATTGGGGTAATGATTTGGAAGCCTCAATGGGAAATAGGAGAGTACTTAATCCCACCCCTGACACATTTTCTCTAGGGGCTGCAGGGAAGGAGTATAATGTTCAAAGAGAAAATAAACCAAACTGAAGTCATACCCAACCCTTAAAGTCTTTATCATTGTCTTCATTATAATATGGGTTAACCATCTAGGGATATCTTGCCTTCTCTTTAGCAGATTTAGTAATGACATCAGAAACTTTCAACAACGATCCGTGCCTATTTGTATTAAGCCAAATCAACATAGACAAGCCCACGTTCATGAAATCCATTCATTTCTAAAGAATGAAATATAAGAGTCCTTTTCCTAACTGACAATTAATTTCAAATAAATATTCAGGACTGGATTTTAGCGGAAATATGTATATCATAGGGTTTTTGCCAAGGTTGTGTCCAGTGGTCATGGTTTTTAGACAATCAGTTTGGTGTGTAGGTAACTTTATTCTGGAAAAAAATGCAGATACTATAAATAGCATAAAGTGTGTTGTCAACAATGGGACACTAATAAATATTAAAATCTGGTTGTCACATAAGATTAATGAGTGATTACTTAAGATTGAACACATGTTAAAACAATTTGGCCACAGAGTAGCCCATTAAAATAGTGATGATATGAAACCAGATATAATCCAGAAGCAGTTAAAACATGGTAATATTTAATCTGTCCATCATTTTTAAAATTACTATTCGATATTCATAATTCAAAATTCTCATGTTTTATGCAGAAATCAGCAATTCGGCAGATCCTATGTGAGAGAGCTAAGCAGTTTTCATATGCTGTCCAGGTGTCTTTCTCAAAATTATTCTCTGAAACATTTTTAAATATATTATTCTAGAAAAGCAATGATTGGTGTAAGAAATGTAGTAACTGACAGGT